>NC_133029.1:13280909-13906818 GCF_048771995.1 Taeniopygia guttata
GCATTTTCTATTTGAAGTGGGACAAAGTCTTTAAAATGAAACAAATTCTCTTAGAATTGGAGGTTAGACCTTGATTTTTCTGGGACTGGTTATTTGCTATTTAGTAGTGATACATTGTTCACTCTTCTGGACTTTTTGTAAAATGCCACTTAGAAATGAGAGAATAGTTTAAAAGGTGATGCAGACATGTAGAGAGAAATAGAAGAAGGGAGAAATGAGAAATCAGAGAAAAATGGAGGTCTTTTACATGACACTTGGAAGTTTTGCTTTTGCAATATGTAACTGTGACAAAAATAAAGCCATGACTGACATAATTGATTCTTTAAACACTGAGATCTTTAAATAAAGTTTTTTTGTCGTATGAGAAATGAATCCCCTGAGGGACCAAATGATTTGTCAATAGATTCTAGGTGCCCTTTTTTGTGTAGGAAATGTGCTTGACTCATATGTGCTACCTACCTGGGATGGCCTCTATATGCTGCCATAGATTTGTCTTAGTCCTTTTAAGATAAGAGGGCAACAGCTTTTAATAGATCCTATCATTTTTATGTCTTGATGTTGGAAATACATGAAAAATGTGAAATCATGGGGCCAGATTGCATGATCATATCAGTAAGAGGTATTTATACTTAATCAATTTAACTTTCATTGGAAAAAGTGGATGTGACATCTGTGAGTAGCTGCTAATTATATCTAGCCCCCAGTAGATGGAAATATTGCTACAATGTTAGTGATTCAATATCATGAAGTTTCTCTGTTTCAGAGACCTTGTGATTCTTTCCTTCTGTCTTAGACTTTAACTTTTTGGCAAGCATAAATCATCTAAGCTGATATCATAAATATTGCAGAATACAAATCTGATGCCTTTTTTTGCTCTTATTTATGATTCAGGTTTATTGAATTCATACATACATTGGTTAACGTGAAAATAGGCATTTCTAATCATGTTCAGAATAGAACTAATCTAGCTGTAACTGTGCTGGTCATCTGGTAATTCAAACTGATATACAAGGAAGGAGGAAAAACTTCATTTGGTTTCTAGTTTTGATTTATACCTCAGTTGAATAACAAATTATTTGGTGGGAAGAGGAGACAACAGTAGAACTTAGAGGTCATAAAATATTTCAGTTGGTAGTATGTGGTGCTAAATGTTAAACCTACCTGGTTTAACATGGTAGGTTTAAATGAAGAAGTGGAGGTTTCTTAGAATTATTTGCCTGTGGTGACCCTTACTAAAGAAAGCTAAATAAAGGATATAATATGTGTATGTCTGAATATATTTATGTAAACATATATAATAGATGTAGAATAAAAAATAGAAAAAATGGATAGGTGTGAAAAATAGATTCAAAGAAATACATGTATCCTGCCTTGTATATGCTAGTATACATATTGGAAAATAAAAATGGGAATGGAGTAATGTAGGGCAGTTGTAAAATCTAGGAATGGATGTTATCAAGTTGGTTTGCCCACAGGAAATTCAACTTGCACTTATTCCTGACAAAGCTTTGTCTAAACTATTTCTGAAAATATCCAGTGATAGTCCATGGGTTCCTTCACTGTCTGCTCCAGAGCTGACTTGACCATTAGGAAATTATGGTAATTATATTGGTTCACAACCTGAGCCTTTCCTGTTTAACTTCTTCCTGTCTTGCCCCCTCCTAACTCCAGCCAATAGAGTGAAGGACGTGTTCCCATCTTGAACTGCTCTGGCATACTGAGGTCCACTCCTAAGTCAGTTCAATGTGTTTTAGTGGCAAAATAAAAGGTTGACCATTGATGTTCTTTGACTGCTTGCCTGCATGTATAGGTTAAAAAGGTATGGGGAGAATAAAATTTTAATTCTGCTGATGCAAAATAAATCCTACAGGGGCCCAGTAGTTTTAAATGTATTTTAGACACCTGCTCAGGAGGGGGAAAGCCCTTTCAGTAAAAGATCTCTCTCAAATGCCTGGTTTGAGATGATGAATTCTCCTGTTTTCACTCCTTCTGCTTTAAAATTCTGTTCCTTCAGATTGGCAATGAAGGTGCTTTTATGCTATATATGATAATCCTTCCAAAGCATAACAATAAATACATTTGCAGTAAGCTGTTTGTAGACCATGGGGGAGGATGAGAGGAGAGGCCAGGGGAGCTGTGGAAGAGATTTACTCGCTGATGAAATATTTCATGAACAAAATAAAGGATAAATCTGAATAAATTATTTGCAGCAGTGGCTTGGTTTCCATCTGCACTGGCAATGAGATAATATGTTTCAATCTCGTTTATGAATTAATTTAGAAAGACATACAGTATTTAAAAAGCTGATGAGAAGGTCATGAGTGTAAAGCTGCTTTGAAAAACCCAGCATGAATTTTTTCACAGAGAACATCAGATTCCAACATGTTTTTAAAATGATGCATTTTTGGGAACACTATTCTTATGTTAAATTGTTAATAATTTTGCTAAAACTTTATGTGGTTAGAACAGAAAAGTATGCTAATTCTAATGAATATTTTAAAGCATGGAAATGCTTTCTATTCCAGTTTTTTAGCCAAAAGAAAAGACTAGTGAAATATTGCAAAATGTCAGCACATTAAAATGTTATTTTTGAAATTTTGAAATAATTTGAGCGGATGCATTAAATTCACACATCAAAGGCTTCAATGCATTTGTTCATAGATCTCTGCTTTGAGCACTGCTCAAAGTTTCTTTCCTCTCCCAGGGAGGTCGGTGTTTGAGGATTCCCCACAAAGTAAACTTCAGGGTCTGCTTCTCAAGGCATTGTTGAGGGCTACTCCACTTTCTGATGGTTTAAGGTTAGGAATAGCTCAAGAGATGTAGTTCCTTCAGAAAAAAAAAGGTGTGTTTTCCTCCAAGATGTATCTTGCCTTCAGAGTTAGAGCCCAAGGTCTGTTACTGTCTTTTGATGTTAGTTCTATGGATGCACTTGGGCTTCTGTAGCTTAGCCAGAAAATGAGTATCTGGATTCCTCAAGAAAATGAAAACCTTGATCTGCCTTGAGCCAGGGGTGCTCAGGCTCATTTTAACTGCTGCCTTTTTTCTTGTTTCTTTCCCCTGATGCATTTTCATTCTATGCAATCAGACCATATGTCTGATTTTTGGGAGTAAGGGGTGGTATCAGGTATATGAGTCTGCAATTTCTTATAATGGTATCCAGTCCTTGGATTATTGAAGGAGACAGGAGTAAAAGGACTTTTATTATTTATCTTATTTTCAGTTATAGGTAGATTCATTTCACACTTTTCTGTAGTTTACTTAGAGGTATTGGTAACCCCTAGGAAAAAAAATAAAATCTTTGCATGCAATGCTGTATGTAAAGGAGGTTTTGTCAAGGGCTTGATTTTATTATGCTGCATCTTGTCAAAATCAAAGCTTCTCGAGGAAGAAGGAAATAAACTTGGTTGTGTCTCTAGGCCACAGTTATTTGAGGGAAGTACAATAGCAAGTGATTGAACAAAATAGTGGTGCAAACTCAGGAGAAAAACATATGCATATTTTAAGAAAAAATAGAAAATTATGCATGCTTCTTCTGTTGGCTTTATGAGTTATCAAGAGGCACCTTAGCAAGGTGAAATTTGTCCTTTCTTGTGGACTACAACCAAGGGGAACTAATTATTAGGAAAAGTTTTCTCCTGTGGACTCACAATCAATCTTTAGGTCAGAATAAATGATAATGGAAAAGTGTGGTTATTAAGTCTAATGCATGGTTTTTAGAGAATAAATCTGACAGGTCATTCAATAGGGTATTATTATACAGAAGCTTTCAAGCCTGCAGGTTGTGATTTGGTTAATAAAATATGCTGAATATTTAAAAAATTTGCATCATGTATGCTTCCTTTATTGCTGTTGAATCATTAAATGAGAAAATGTAACTCCCAAGAAACGTTAAGATGAGGATAGAAGTGAAACTCTTCCTTCCACAAAGCCAAACTATTTCTGTGAAAAACAAAATGACAACAAATGAGAATTTAAAAAATCCTCTAAGCCTAATTAAATAATTTTGCAGGCAGGGACTGCTGCTAAAGCATTCTGCCTGCAGGATTTGGGAGCAGAGAGAGCTCAGAGGTGGCTGAGCCTGGAGAACAGCCCAGGATGATGCAGGCTCTGCCACGGGTGGCTCCTGGCTTTTATTTCCAGTGTCTCCTACTGAACCTGCATGCCTGAAGTCACTGAGGGCTGGCAGAGGCTGTGCAGGAAGTTCATCCTCTGCCAGATCAACTGGCAAAGGTGATGGGTTTTGGGGATGGGGGTGTGGTGGGGTAAAGAAGAGTGATGGGAGCAAGGAAAAGTCTTACCCCATCTCTGCTCTTCGAGACTGGCCATGGAATGCTTTTGATGTTGGTGGTTTTTCTTTGTTGTTGGTTTTTTTTTTTTTTTTTTTTTTTTTTAATAGTTGATAATCCTTTGTCTCACATGTTTGGACTTTTCTTTTTATTCTTTTGCTTGTTTTTCAAGAAACCTGGGATGAGCTTCCACAAGCTTCATAAGCAAGCCATTGAATTCCTTTCTAGTGCTATTGTTAGGTTCTTAATTTTAAACCTCCTTGCTGAATAAATACATGCATTGCATCTGACCCTGAAAATCAGTTCACCACACCACTTCCAGAATTTTAGAGCAGAGTATTCTTCATTGTTTTTCCTTGCATGCCAGCAAGCATTCCTTATCTAATGATTCTTCCTGTTCCCCTGTGGGCAGTTTCCTACATATTTTTGGAAGGGTCCTGTCCTTTGAAGGGAATATCTTGAATTGAAATTAGGTTTCAAAGAAACGGAAGGCTTTTATTAAATTTCAGACACAGGCTCTTGAATGCCTTCGAAAATTTGAGTCCAGTGACACACAGTATCCAAAGCATCTCCTCTACCATGCTGCCTGGTGCAAGTTATTTTAATGGGCTTCAGTATGTAGGTAGAGGGGAAAATAATTTGTCTACTGTGACTCATTAATACAATTTTTCTTTTTTTTTTTAAATTTATGGATTAATGCTTAAGTGTCTATATAAAAAATTGCTGTCTTGTTTCCTTCCCTCCTTTGACAAACAGTGAATGTGTGACAACTCCCTCTGATTTTACAGAGGTGTTGGAAGGAGAAATAAACATTTTTTTGTTGCTGAAGGGAGAGAGTTTTAGAACATTTAAAAAAATTGTTTTAAATAGAAGAGTTAAAGAAAAAAGACTATATTTAAACCATAGTTTTTCTTTTAGCAAAGGATTAAATAAGAAATAACCTAGGGAGGCAGCTTTAATTTAAAATTAAGGTGCTTCACTTAAATTTAGAAAAATTAGAGGTTTTATTCTTGAGCTTTTCTAAGAGCTGTGGTGTGTTTTGAGGGGTGAGTTTTTTTTTGCCTCTTTTCTCGCTGTGAAGATGTCCATATTCCTGTAAACTGATTTTATGAAATAATTTTCAGCTTCTTTTGGAATGAACTATTGATTAAGTATATTCTTAGAGAGGCTTTTTTTAATGAAAACTTGATCACAAAGAACAAAAATGAACTAAAGAACATAACATTGGCTGGGCTCTCCTTGACTGTGGCATGTAACTCTGTTTTTTTTGTTATTTGTCAAATAATTCTTGTGGCACACTGAAGTATGTAAAAGGAAGAATTGATGTATTCCTGGGGAATCCCAGCTGGTTGCAAGGGGAATTGTTTCTCTCTTTCATTTTAATGATTGTGAGAATGTGAATCTTGGTGAGTGTTGTCTTTTGAGCTGTAAAGGGAGGCCTCAAACTTGGCCCAAAGTTTGGAAGAGGAACAATCTCTGCAGGTACAGGGAGGGCAGTCAGAGCTGTGCTACCCTGCCAGCTGAAACATTTCCATTGCCTTGTCTGCTACACTCCGTGTTGGAACAATGAAAATAATGTTCAGGTTTTATGTATAGAGTGCAGACTTCTTGCTGTAGGCCATATCAGATGAAAGTTCATTCATGGTTCAGTTCTTGATCTAGTTCTGTTTGATGTCAATGTTTAATTTTGTCAAGGGAATATGAGAATATGCCACTGCCAAATCCAGGGATGCTGTTGATATTTCACTTGATCTCTAACATCTTGTTGTAAATACAAATCTTTGGCAGACATGACTGGCATTGAGTGAGTGTAATACATCCTATTTGTATTTTGGGATGCTGTGGTGATAAGAAAAGGGCAAAGTAAAAGCCTGATTTGGACATGAGGTTTGTACTGCCTTTAAAGGGATGGTATTCCAGAGATGGTATCTCTGGAATTTTAGTTAATTTTCCCCAGCATTGTCTTGCCAGCTGGGGGAAATCTTCCATGAGTGTCAGTTCTCCACCTTGTGCAAAACAAAATGTGGTGTTCAGTGCATTTCTTAGGTGGGGACCTGGTCTAGTACAGATTTTACTGGCAGTAGCATTGCTACTAAGTTTTCCTACCTTCTCCCTCCACTTAATCTTCTTAAGGGCATTTTGGAACTTGAACTTCTTGGAGCACCGTTTGGCTTCTCAGATGGACTTCAAAAGACCACCAAAATTCCAGTGATTGTGTTAAAACAGTGACACACAGCCAGATTACTTGATTTACTTCATTATATCTGGGGATTGAGGCTATCTGATCCCAGGGCTGAGTGAGGATCACAAAGGGAATGATGGTTGCTGGGATGGGGAGGAGGAAAAGGGAGCTCTGAGGTCCATCCCTGGGTGCCCTCTGTGCTTCTGCAGCCCTGCCCCTGCTCCAGGGTGGGCAGAGCAGCAGAGGGAACTGCAGGAAGGGTCACAGGGTGGGGCAGCCTGGGCTCACTGCTGGCTTCATTCTATCCACAGCTGGACTTTCTAAGCTTTACTTTCAGGAATTTGGGGCACTTCTGATTATTGATGCCTTTAATATTTAAAAAAAAATACTTAAAGCTACAGTAAATATCTATCTACATAATGTATTTCCAATAGGTGATGAGATATCCCTAAATAATGGGAAATTTTTTGTAGATGTTATAGTTTTGTGATAGAAATCATGTTTTGAATAAAAATCATGGCTGCCCTGGACCAAATTTCCTAAAATGACCATTATGATATTTATGTACATATAGGGGGGTGTGTATATAAATATATATATAAATGGGTTCAATGTGTATTTTTAGATGTACTTTACATAAAGCTGTTGAACAAGATACCAGTTGTATGAAGTCCAACAAAGTGCATTTCTCAGAATCTAACAAATCTATGTCCTCATAAAATTAAGATACATGAGGAGATACAACTTTCTAACAGGTCAAAAATGCACAGAATTAAATTAAGATAAAATTCCTGACAAAAGGGCTTTGCAAATAAAAATTCTTAAATAAACTGTGGAGTCTTTGCGAGAACAAATATTCCAGAAAGCAGTAAAGGTATTCTTGTGCACCAGAGCAGAGGTTCTTGCATTTCAGTGTTTGAGAGTTGTTAGAAGTGTTATTTATTAGTTGTCTGGGATACAAATAGAAACCATTAGAGCAAATGAACTCCTAATTAAAAGAAGGCAAATTGTTGTTGCTGGGTATTGAAAGAGGAGAAACATAACATACAGCTGGGATTTTTTTTCTGTACAGTTTTATTGGATGTGCTAGAAAGAAAGTAGTTATTTGCCTTAGATACCCTGAGAATAAAGCCACAAGTTTTAATTAACAAACCCAAATCGGTTGTTAAATTCTTCCTGTTATAAATACTAAAGATTGACCTCTGAAGTTCTAGAAAATTAACCAGAAATTTTTTATGGTTTGGTTTTAAAGAGAAAATTCTGGGCATCTTTTCACACCAAGTTTGAGATAAGAGCAGGCTCATTCCAAGCAGTGGGGAGTGTACAACTGCAAGGATCGTATGTCATTACATAAATACTTTAGGTTTACAGGTAATTGTGTAGTAGATAACTAGCTCAGAATTTGGCTAGTTTTTGTGCCTGTGCTTCATAACCAGGATAGTTTTCATTATGCTGTATTAAAAATTTAGGTGGAATGAATGAATGAAGTCTGCTAAACTACCTCCCCAAGCCCCAAAATGTCAATGTCCTAAGTTACTGTGATAGCAAGAGATTTAAGTGAAGCCATTCAAAAACTTGTTTTTGTTTTTTCTTCTACTCTGAAATAGTTTGAGCTATGTTTGATTTGCTTTAAAATTATGAAAAGGGATTAATGCAAACATTTCAATTAGCTATTTGCCTTATTGACATCTGTCAGTCCTCATGTCAGTAAACTTTGGTTTAGTGCCAAATATTAAAAATCACTTTGATTTGTGGTGACCAGGGTTTTGCCACCTTCAGGCCTATTCTATTTCAGATTTTGCACAGGTAGAAGCTGATGTGCAACATGAATTGGTTGTCACTACTTTACACTGACTTCCCTTGTGTGTCATGTTGGTGCTCACTTTTACAAGGCAGTGTTTTGTTTTGGGGGAGTTACAGCACTGTAATGTTAATTTTAACTATAGCTTATTGTTATGATAACTCTTTAATATGGGCAAATGATGGGAAGGACTGTAAATTGAGGCTTGGTTTTACTTAGATAATAAAATTTGAGTGTGTTACAGTACTCTGCAGTATTTTAGCACCTTGTTTTTGCCCACAAACAGGAATTTTTAAAAATCAGTGTTCACAGTTGTACTTCAGCAGTTTAAAATTAATTCCTAGTGTTTCTTCAAGGTCTGTGTTCTTGCTGTAATGAGCTGCAGTCTGGCACAGGCAGTTTGATCCAAGTCTGGCTAGCCTTGTTAAGGGATGCTGTGCTACCCACACTGGGCTGTGCAGGTTTAGGAGGCAGCTTTGCAGGAATCTGCCTTGCATTCTGCAAGCACTTGGGGATCTGCTTCAGGAGAACAGGTTTTCATCATATTGCCATCATTTATTCAAGGGACAAATAATGGACACTCATTTGTTACACAGCATAATGAGAGAAAAAGCAGACTGCTATTTAAACATTTATTGAAAATAATGTAGGTGCTTTTATTTCTACTATTACACCATACTGATTGTTTCAGAAACTTATTCTTTTTGTTAGTTGGTGTTTTTTTCTCAGTCTGTTTTCAACTTCTGCTTATATTTCCTCAAACTTAAAGCTACAATAAGAGCAGTTCCCCTCAATAGTAAAAGGTGTCTGCTGGGGGCTCACGGGATCCATCTGTCAGAGAAGGGGAAGAGAATCTTTGCTCATAGCCTTGACAAGCTGGTAATGAAGGCTTTAAAGAACAGGTGTCTGTGAAGGGGAATCCCAGTCTACTCCACTCCCACCAGTTTGAATCCAGTGCCAGCAAGAGGTGCCTGGAGGAAGAGTGTAACACAAGTTCCATTTCAAAAAAGGGAGGAAAAGGAGAACTCAAAGAACAGGGTCAGTCAGTCTCACCTCTGTGCAGATCTTCCTGGAAGCTGAGAAGACACATAAAAAATGAGGGGGATAGTGATAGATGATTAGTGATAGCCAATGTGGCTTCACTAAGGCCAAATTGTGCCTGACAAACTTGATGGCCTTTTATGAGGAGGTTACAGCACCGGTGAATAATGAAGAGTAGCTGACACACTCTGCCTGGACTGGTGCAGAGCACTGTCATGGTCCTGCTCAACATCCTGGTCTCTAGACTGGAGAAACGGGGATTTGGTGGATGGAGGGGGTCTGGGATGAGCTGAGAGCTCCTTCCAGTGCCTAAGGGGGCTCCAAGAGACCTGGAGAAGGAGTTTTGGCAAGGGCATGGGGTGACAGCACAAGGGGGAATGCCTTAAACTGGGAAAAGGCAGGTTTAGACTGGACATTAGGAAAAAATTCTTCCCTTTGAGAGTAGTGAGGCAGTGGAACAGTTTGGCAGAGAGGCTCTTTCCTTCCCATTCCTGGAAATACTCAAGGCCATGTTGGATGAGCCTTTGAGCCACCTGGTCTAGTGGAAGGTGTCCCCCCTCTTTGGCAGGAGGATGGAAGTAGGTGATCTTTAAAGTCTGTTCCAACCCAAACCATTCTGTAATTGCATGATTTGCTAATTTCCAGACTGAAATCTTTGATTTTACAGATGCTAAAATAGACATTAGATGAAAAGGACTTTAATTTTCTTGCAGATAATACACTTTCTATTTTCTAGAGCAAGGAACACATTTCTAAGGAAGGCAAAAGTGTCTTGAAGTGAGAAATATTTTTTTTGAAATAAAGTATATCACTTTTAGGCACAGATGATGTGGATATTTATGCTAATTACGGTTGAGTCTTGGGGTATGTGTACTGTGGTTGTCATTGGCAACTTAACTTTAGGTTCTGTGGGTAATTGCAGCTGGTACCATGTCTGACTGGTAAAAGCAGTATCATGGTTCTCTAGTTAGAAGAAGTGACTAATAGTACGGTTTTTAATGCCTCCCACTGCAAAACAGTGTGTCATTACAGCACTTTCTAAATATATCTCATCATGCATTTATCTTTTCCTGTGCTGATTGACTCCTATTCTCCTGAGATGTATTTAAGTGTCATTTTATCTTTCAGTGGCAGAAATGTTGATAATTTATCCTAGAAAGAAGATGACATTGAACAATATTTTGAAAAGAAAAGGTAGAAGAATTTCAAGTCAGTTTTGCTTCTGTGTTGGCAGTGCTAGTTCTAGTATTATCTGTAACTTTTAGTAAAAGGAAATTACATTGATTTGAGGGGATATTTGGAGAATATTGGCAGATTCACTTGTATATTTGTTTCCAGTTGTCAAGGTAATGCATTATTGCACTCCAAAAGTTGCTTTGCCATTTTTTCTTGTATGTAGCTGAAGAAAATATTTAATATGTTTGGAAAGGAAAAAGCTGAGCACACCATTATGCCTTAACAACAGATACATTCAATGACAGATGGCTATGCATGTTGAGTGTTGTTTTTAAGCTATAATTGGATGCTTATGTAAGTATGCTTAGTCAAATATGTGTAATTAAGCTATCTTGTTAGGCAGGCTAGCTTACAGGGCAGGCCAGGTCTCAAAGATGTCAAAAGTAATGGTTATAGTGGACTTGTTCTGTTGAAACACTTACCTAAACAAAACCCAAACAGAAGCATCTGCTGTTTTCAGTTATCACTGTTTACTGCAAGGCCCTCAAAATCAGATGAAGATGAAAATTAAATGACATAAAATGCCATGGGAGGCTTTGTCTGCTCTATTTTTAAACCTCAAACTATGGTATGTGTCTGAGAGAGGGAATGAGGGAGTCACAAAAGACATTTATTCTCAACACAGCTGGTAGCTTCCTTATTGTAATGAGGTGTAATAGAAGTACAGAAATCTCTAGCTGAAGCCAGTAAGTCGGTGGGTACTAAGCAGAGCCTTGAAAATTGTTATGGTTGTCTGAAATCCATTCTTAGTGAGTAACATCCTGAATTCACTGTGAACTTCAGGAAAACTACACAGTCCATGAGCACAAAGTGTTCCTGCTTCTTGGTGACCAGTAACCCCAAGCTGCAGATGTAGCAATGTGCTGTGCTCATCTGCACTTGCTGTGATGTGGAAGGAATGTTTTCCCCAGGAGATAAAATGTTTTTGATGTCTAGAGTTGACAAGAGTACTGGGACATTTTTTGTTGGGTCACCTATGAGATGGTCTGACTTATAACTATTTAGTATCAGGATTTTTTTTCTCATATTTATTCGTTCAACCTACCACTGCTCCTATGATTGTAGAGAAAGTTTTCATTCTCCTCTCATGTTACGAAAATAGAGAAAAGCAGCAATTTGGAAAAGCTCCTCATGCTCAAAACAAGTTTAATTAGTTGCTATATTAACAAGAAACTTGGCTTAGTCTTTAAATTAATCCAAAGTGCTGAACTTGTCAAAATCATGAAAAATATGTTCCATACTTATATTTCTACTACAATAACTTCAAAATGTGACTGTTAGTGATTAACATAATTATTATGGGCTTGCCCAGAAATCAATATTTACACACACAGACCAAGGTGTTTTCTGCCATGCAGTTAAGAACAAACACCTCTTTTACCATCGGTGTGACATTAGGAGAAGTATAAAAAAAGGCCTGTATGTCAGCCTCAAACTAGGATTAGTGTTTTGAATGCTTGCATGTTTTCTATGCACAAGTCATACCAAATTCAAGCAGAAGCCCTCTTCTGGCAGAATATCTTTAATAATACCAATATTTGGTATTCTCTTCACACACTTTCCTTCAGCAGGATGGGTTTGCAGCAGGTACAGTGATCATCCACCCTTTTTCTCCTGACTGTGATCTCTAAAAGAGCATTTGCTGATTCCCTACCCATGGGTGGATTCTCTCCTCTAGGTACCCAACAGAATCTTTGCTTTTGGCTCTGTATCTACTCCCCAGAGAAATGAAGGATTACAGGTAGCTTCTATGTTTCTGTCTCCTTGGAAGGTTTTGCTGTCAGTTTAGAACTGTGTGGCCTGACATTTGTGTTGTTTTCCCCAGGAATTGCATAAGAATGATACTGTATTTCTGAATTACTTCCGAGAGGGAGATGCTGCCTAATTAAGTGCTTTAAGATCAGGCTTTCCAAGTATGTTGCTGCATCTAGTCTGGAGTCTTGAGCAGTCACAAGGTGATTTCAAGTTGCTGGGCAACCAGGAAAGGCAGTAAATTTGGAAAATATCAGTATTTTCCCCCGTAACTACTCCCACGCTTTTATAAATTCTGACATATGGATTACTCTTGTTTTCTGTGCATCATCAGTAAGTTTAAAATGTCAGGGCTTTTTAAAAATTATTTTGATTTCCCTTCAAATGAAAAGACAACATATGTACCATTTTAATTGTTGTCATATTTAGACTACAGAACCGAATGGGTTAGAAAATAATTTGGAGCTTTAACCCTTAATCTTAATTTCAGATGCCTTACCTTCCATACCTATCAATTTCCAAGGAATATGGTTTGATACAAATGTTAAGTTGTAACTAGAATTTTGTTTCTCTATTTATAAGATGAATTTTTCATGTTACCTTAACTCTGTGACTAGGTGCTTTTAAATTTGCACGTAGTACCAGATGAGATCTAAAGCAAACCCTTACCTTCATTAAGGTGTAAGGTACTGGAAAAGATTTTCAGTCTTGGCTTTCCCTGCTGGTTTGAACAATAATATCTTCTGTTGAAGGAAATTCAGATGTTTTATATATATATATATATATATATATATTAGTATTAGTTCTATCAATTACACATGTTCTTGGATATGAACTTTTCATCATTGAGAATAGCGTAGAGTATTGGAAGAAAACAAACGCTACTTCTTGTCTGCTCCTATCTTCCTAGACAGAAGAGGGATAAAGCATTTTTGGAAATGCTTTCCTTGCATCTTCAGACAATCTCTTGTTGTACTGTTGTCTATAGTTTTCAAACAGTTAGAAATGTCTGCATTAGTTTCGACATGGCCAAAGATCCTTTATTTTTTTTCTTACTTTCAGTAAATAAAAAAGGAAACCTTACATTTTTGATGTTGCTGTCTGGTTGCTATTATGTGAGGGAGAAAAATGTCCTGTTTGTATTTCCTAGCACAGTTCATCTCGATTTGAAAAGAAAAGCAGTATCACACTTTAGAAAAAAAAACCCAAAAAACTGAAACCACCATACCACAGAACACACAGACATCCTAAATAAAGGAAATGGTTCTTTGGGTGTTATGCTAAATTAGCTTAAGCAGTGAGGAGGCATTAAAGATTGAGCTCATTCTTCTGGGATTTGGGATTGTTTTCATTATTGTTTGAAAACAAATCCCCTAAGAAGCCAAATAGCAACCAGTAAAAACCCATCTCAAAGACTACTAAAAACTTATTTTATTATTTAAATGTTTACTGGGTTCTAAATAAATGGTAGCCATAACTTTGTTTAGAGTAATAAGCACCTTTGCTCTCACAGTCCTGATTTTCAGTTGGTTAATGCATGTGCTTGTGCAGCAGCTTGTGGAGTTTTAAGTTACAACAGAAGTACTATATATATAGCCCAGAGAAGAATTTGTAATAAAGGAAAGCATAGAATTCTGAAAAATTTGGTCCTCACAAACTTCCCACTGTTTTTTATCTTTCTACATGGTTATGGAAGCCCTTGCAGCTGACTTGATGCAGTTCTTTTCATTGCTTTGTCTTAATAAATGCTTCTAAAAGAGGAATTCATCTATTTCCTCTCACAGTTATAGTGGGGATGCAGCCATTTTTCACATCAAAACCTACCTTTAGAAATGTTTGGAAATGTAGGCACCATCTTTTAATCTTTTTCTCTTTGTGAATATTTTCTGCTGGTTTGAAAGCCCTAATTCAACTATGACAGCTTTACTCTCCCCTCTCTCTTCAATTGCTTATTGCTCTGTCTTCATATCCATGTTGTTGTTCTTAAGCTTACCTTCACAAGCAAAAGTATCTCTAAATATTACTGCTGCCGCCAGTCCAACACTATGAAAGTTTTTTCCTCTCAAAACATAAATTTGTGCTTCATAAAGTACATTAAAAGTTTAGCCTATGTAGTCCAAGCCATGTATTAGAATTTCTACTCATCTGGCCTGGGAAGTAGGTGTGACTTTAGAAATATGAATATATGGATATAGTTCTCTCTTTTTATAATTAAACCTACAATGAAAACTTATGTTTTCAAATTAGGTGAGGGTGCAAAATTGATAAAATTTTTGCTGTTAGATCAAAGTCATGACCATTTGCTCCCCTCTTGAAAAATAGATGTAAAAACCAAAATCACTGTCTATTAATCACTTTATATAAAATTAAAATTTGTGTTGTAGCATCTGTGTGCTTTGGTATGATGATTTATTTTGTTTTTGTGGGGATATATCTTACAAATATCTAGCAATGAGTGCTTTAGGTGTGGGTAATTGGCGGTTGCTTGGTGAATTCAACCATTATATTTATCATAATTTTGTGTGCAGTCAAAATAATTTATTTAAATGTAAATTCAATTGAAGGTAACTTCTGTCAGGCAAAGTACTTAAAAAATAATTTTCATCTTTCATTCTTTCAAGTTGGCATGTATATTCATATCTAGCTACAGATGTATGGATATAAAAATATATATAAAATAAAAGAATTTATGAGCATTTTTTTATGAACTAATCTAAAGCTTCCAGTTAATGAAAACAAAATAGTAAGCTCAAGTTTCTTGTATTTTAAATTAGTTTGGAATGTTATTGGAATAAACTCTATTTAAGAGCTCCAGCAGCAAATCCCAGGTACTGCTGACTTAAAATATTACAGACTATTTAAGTGGAGAAGCCTGCCAGCCGCTCAGCAGAGTTTCTTTAGTCAATGGTCTATGTGGGAATGTGGCAGTGTTAATGTCAAGTTTAGATGTATTTTCCTGCACCTAATGTTATATGAATCTATGTGTTGTAAAAGGATCTGTGAATATAAGAGCTGTTTAAGTTTTGCAAATTATTTCTGTAAAGCTTGGTTTTTCTGGTGGAGAAGATAGTGGGACCATGCTGCTTTTTATTTTGCTGATAATTATGCCTGTATTCTGTATAGAGAAGGAAAATGAGAATCTCACGGAATGTCCAAGCCTTTTTGGATGTATGTTCTGCACCAGACAATTTCATGCAGACTCATGCAATTATAGTCTCAAAGACTCACTGTGTGCAAAGTTCTTATTTCATATTTCATGTCTAATTGGGAAGGTGCAGCTACCATACTTTTAAAGTTTAATGAAACATTGAGCCTATTTAAAGAAAACTTGATTTTATCTTAATGTGCAAGATGCAGTAAAATTTGCACTTATTTTCCCATATCTCCAATGTTTTTGTCAAAATTAAACCAGAATTTATCAGCAAATGCAAATATGTAGTGGTCTTTTGAGCCTTTTCTTTCATAATGAAAAGTTTTCCTGTTTTGTTAATCAATTTCTTCAAAAAATGAGTTAGATTATTTGAAAAGCTTATCCAAGCTTAAAAAGCTTTTCTGTTAAACAGGAGTGCTCAATAAGGACTTAAAATTTTGTGAGACTCATATGTTTCAGTGTAGTCTGCAGATGAAAGCAGTTGGAGGGTGATGATTTAGAAGCTGTTTAACCCTCAACAGAGAAGCTAAAAACATTGTCAGAGAGAAAAGGAATGTTTTTATATTAGAGCATATTTTTGGAAGCAAAGAGAGAGTCTTCTTCAATCCAGTTCCTTAAAACAAAATGGGAATTCTAGGAGCAAAGATGAGATACTTGGTGTGCTCTGTGTGATAGAATTGTGGTAAAGGTGAGTTTTCAGCATTCCATTTTCTTTAGCAGTATGTGTGCCATGTAAAGGAAAGTTTTAAAATGTATCAGGGGAAGCACAGGTGAAGCTATTTCAATGTGAAGTAAAAATGTCAAAAGTATAATATCCTACTTATAAATGCAATGCTGGAAGAATGGCCTAATCTTTCTGAATTAAAATGAAAGAGAAGAAAAATCATAAATAGGTAGTGATCCATAGTTAGCTCCCTACCCTTAGATACTTTGTGCAAGTTCTATAGTTTAGACTAAGGGGATGTTTCTGAAACGTATTGTATGATAATATTTTATGAATATTTTTCAAACATCACCATTGGAAAAGGAAACCTGAAAGGTCTTTTGGCTATTGTCTTATGTTCTGGAAGGGTTTCAACGGTTGCAGAGGTGGAATATCTGACTTGTAAAGTAAGAACATGCATTTGAACTTCAAAGCTCATTCCTTCTTAAGCTGACAAAAATCAAACCATTATACATTTACAAGTCTTATTAAACATATTACTAAATGGCTCAGAACTGTTTAATTT
The DNA here is from genome assembly GCF_048771995.1 of Taeniopygia guttata. Classification (NCBI taxonomy): domain Eukaryota; kingdom Metazoa; phylum Chordata; class Aves; order Passeriformes; family Estrildidae; genus Taeniopygia; species Taeniopygia guttata. The sequence continues at coordinate 13,297,588 of NC_133029.1, forward strand.
TTTTTCTTTTTTTTTGTGCACTGAAACTTGTGTTCATCACTGGCTGTCAAGGTGATTTATAAAGGAGTTAAATGTTGTTACAGCAATTTGTCATGTTGGGATGTTGACATGTAGAAAATGAAATGGTTTGTCAAAGATTACTCAGCAGACTGATGGAAAAGTGAGAATAGGCTTTAATCTCTTCATTCTGAGTCATTCCAGTCCCATAATCATTGGGCCATGGAATGTAATGTGAAGGATTATAGAGGTTTTATAACGTGATGCTGCTCCTCTCTTCCTGTGTTCTTAATGTGGGTATATGTTTGACAGCTGACTGACACACACACGCACATTTTCATTTGCTTATGTAACATTAAAATCTTGTGTATCCTTTGCTGGTAGCATCTTGTTTCATAAACCAAACAGGAATGCAGCTGTCATACTTTCTTGCTTCATATATCCTATACAGAACTTAATCAAGATTATTATTTAAAGGCCTGAGCTTAATTCCCAAAATTTCATGTCCTTGAAATCCATGGAAATGAGAACTAATCTCCAAATTCATCCCAAGATCCGAGCTTTTCCTTTGAAATCTGGATGTTTATGCTTCTTAAAGTTAAGAAGTGTTAGAAATGTGGATTCACATTCATGATTTACTTAAACAGAACAACTACTTATGGCTTTTAAACTCTTTGGAAGAGACAAATATTTTTTTTTGTTTAGAATTTTGTCATAGGAGTGTGGGGATTTTAATTAAACTGGATTTTATGAACGCTGAATAGTAATATCAGTGTAGATGTGCATGTGTATTCATGTTTTTTCTTCAATGACTGCATCATCACAAAAAACCTTTCTGATTTTCTTAAGTATTTAAGAGTCTATGCATATGCCTTTCAATGTGGGATTTTGATTTGTGTTTATATCTGGTTTCTTCTTGGAAAAAGAAGAATCTACACAATCTTCTCCAAGCAAACAAATCACAGAGGCACTGAGGATAATGCCTTGTGCTACCACCAGGCAGCACTTGCTCCCATCAAGCTGCAGGTCCAGGAGATCATCTGTTACCTCTAATACTGAAAACTTTTTAGTGGCAAGAGAGTGAAAATCTGTGTGTTTGCATTTGAAGCTGAGTGTATAAACTGGGATGGATGAATGAAGTCACTGCCTGCATTCTGCACGGAAAAGGGAGGGTCAGTCTGGGAAATACATTGGCCTGGTGGAAGAGGAGGGAACTAGGGGAGTCCTGAAGGGCCTTGGGAGACTCAGTTTGATTTCTTTGAGGATTTTTCTTCAAGACTACTGGCAGACTTACTCACAGTATTCAGGGTGGGACAGGGGAAAAAAGGGGGAGTGGAACTGATGAAGTTTTCAAGAGCTAGTAAGAGCTGGAAAGACAATAGTCATTGAATGAACGTTTCACTTAGAGGTTTTGGGGGAAAGGGAGGGTTTGGATGGAAGGGAGGGAGAAGTGCTGAGGGGCTGGAAGCTGGACGATGCTGAGCAGGTGCTGCCATGCTGGGGTGTGGGTTCTGTGCGGGTTCTGTGCAGGTTCTGTGCAGGTTCTGTGCAGCTCTGTCAGGGCAGCTGAAGGCAGGGCAGGGCACAGGTGCTGCTATGGAGGGAGAGAGCACAAGGCTGCTGGGGGGCTCTGGGGTCAGCATTGCAGCAGGGATGTCACAGTCCAAGAGACTGGAAATCAGAATTTTGTCTCAATTTTTTTCCCTAAAAATGCACTCACTTTGAAACCAAAATATTGAGATTGCTCTGTTATCGTTGGATAAAATAAGTTGCTGTAACCAAAGTCAACAAATTCACGTTGCAATCCTAAATTACTGTTTCTATCTTGCAATTAGTCTGTGTATTCAGAACTTACCATATGTGTGCTATTTTATCTTTGATGTTGGTTTTCTTCCCTCTGGAAGGGACAAATCTTCCCCTTTGCTTTATTTCATTTGAAGAGTAAGTGCCAACAAGATAAACCTTCTATCTGTCTATGTGGAAACGAAATCATGATCTCTGGATGTGTTTAAAAAAAGACTGGACATGGCACTCGGTGCTATAGTCTAGTTGAGGTGTTAGGGCATAGGTTGGACTTGATGATCTTAGAGGCCTCTTCCAACCTCATTATTCTGTGAGTCTGTGAAATTACAACACGAAAAGCAGTGACACAGCCACTGCAGCTTGAGTTTACAGCTTCTGTATTTAGTCAGGTAAAATTGCTTTTAGGTGTCTGGATTTAGAATGTTTGTACAATGTGGAAAGTGGAAAATAACCTTAAAAAAAGAATCCTTTCAACCTCTGTGATATTTTAATTTTTTTGAGCTGCATTGCAATTCATCAAGAGGAGTGTGATATTGAAAATGAAGCATCCTTCCCTTGTACTTTTTGGGATCGTTGCTGTGTACAATGGGAAAGTTAACAAAGATTTGAAGGTTCTCATAAAAGCTGACAAAAAAAAAACATTTGCATTTTTCATTTCATATTCATCACCTTTGTTTGACAACATCTTTCTGAAGGAAAGACAGAGAAGCTAAGATGAAAGAATGGCTCCAGTACCAGTTGATAACTTCTGCCATAGAAAACCTGAAGTTAGTATTTTCTCCTCTTTAATCCTTGTAAAAGGAGATATGTGGCAGGTGTGCAACTCTCATCTGTGTGGATTTCCCATGTGAAAAGAAAAAAATTTAGCTGTTAATCTTTAGCTTTCCTTGGAGAGGGAGAAGGAAAAATTTTGGAGCATAAGAATCATGCTAAATTTGATGACAACATTAGATATGGATAGTCAGTCTAAAACATGTGTTAAATGGTTAAGTTTGCTTTTAGTGTGAGCTGTTTTTGAAGCAGAAATGTGGAAATTCAGGGACTGAAAAATGACAAATTTAGCAACATAAGATCAAAGAGACATGAGAATAGGGGAAAAAGAAGTGGGTATCTTTAAAGTATATTCTTCAAATCTGACAACACCCTAAAGATTTCCCCCCAGCCTAGATAAATGTGAATTGTATATATCCTAAGAAAGTAAACAAGAATTTTTTTACAAAGTTGTTGCTGTGAGTTGGTAGCTTATTATACAATATTTAAGAAAAAAACCCAACCCTTAATAATCTTTCTTAATAACAATGGAAATCTCATGTGCTAAATGAATCTCACTGAAACCACTTGCTTGTGTTTGCTTGTCATACCCACTAGAAGGAATCAATATGAAAAAACCTGGCATAACTGGCATGTATTATAAATAAAGCTGTCTTGAGTACTACATAGTGATTTATCAAAATAGACTTATAAGTGTTCACCATCATCAATCATTTCACTTAATATTGGTTTAGCAAAAATATATTAACATATTAGAACACAATATTGCAGATGAAAAAGGAACTTTAAAACATCTTTGATTGAAACTTTGAAAAATGTGGAGGATCTCAGACTACAGAAAAATGATATGTGTAACTCAGAGGAATGCACATTAATAATTTTGTACCTTTATTTACGGCTGTTGTGCATTTTTGTTTCACTGCTTAATTTGACCAAGTGAATTGCAGGTTTAATTTTCCTTTTGTGTTTTATTCAGTCTTAATATGCTGGTGACATATTTATTTGACTATGTACTTAGTATTTCATAGAATAGTTCAAGCTGGAAAACACCTTTAAGATCAAATCCAACTACTAACCAAACTACCAATCCAAACCCCAAGCACCAGAGCTACACATTTTTTAAGTATCTCCAGGGATGGTGACTCAACCACTCCCTTGGACATCCTGTTCCAGTGCTTGACAGCCCTTTAAGTGAAAGAATATTTTCTAATATCCAGCCTGAACCTCCCCTGGTACAACTTGAGGATGTTTCTGCAGGTCTTATTGTTTGGGAGAAGAGCCTGACCCCCACCTGGTTACAACCTCCTTTCAAGGAGTTCCGGGGAGTGCTGACATCCCCCTGAGGCTCTTTTTGCCCTGGAGGAAGCCCCAGCTCGCTCAGCTGCTCCCCAGCAGGCTCAGCCCCAAGTCCCTGTCCTGTCCTGTCCAGCTCCACCCCCTGCTGCCCTGGGAACTGGGGCTACTGGGGGACCCTGACCTCCCCTTGGGGTCCCCCCTGTTTGGCAAAGCCCCCTGTGTGCTGTGCTAGTGTGCTCTGCTCTGAACTCTGCTAGAATTAGACCCAGATTGGTGAAAAACAAAGGGATTGAAAAATGCTGCAAGGACCCTTATGAGCAGATGGTGTGATTCTGTAAGGGTAATTATATCATGATCCTAATTAATCACAACAGGACTGACCTTTTACTGACTCATAAAATAATTTAGTTTAAAGAACCTTCCATTGAACTTTGATTTTTATTTTATTTTTGCCTTTTTCCCCCCTTAGGTCAGATACCCATATGCTCTGTATGCAGTAGAGCAGCTTCAAGAGATGAAAATGTAATCATGTGTTGGCCAAATTGACACCAGTTATTGCATCAGGTGAGATCACAGGATTTAGAGGTGAACTTCTGAACTGGGGAGTCCAGTCCTTTGTCTTCTCAACTCTTATCCCATGTCTGTGTTGTATTCTCCTCCTAATGTCAATGAGTTTTATTTCCCAACGTTATATTCATTAATTCAAGTCAGGTTTTTAGTAAATTATTTATCTTCTGGTATGTCATGAGGAAATTTTATCATTTTATCCAGGGTCTAGGTTAACCTATGTACTTCCAGTCATAAGACCCAAATAATTTCCTTGACCATTTCTGTTAAGAGTTTGCCTGGGATTTTTCTGTTTAATACTTCTCAAGACTGGTTTTACCCTTGTGGTTAGGACTTTATTTCTTCAAATATCAATGCTCAAGTGCTATCTAGTTATTCACTTTAGTGCATTTTTCGCTCTAATTATGCCTATTGGGAACTTTAACTGTTATAACTTAAATGTCAAAATACCACGTAAATTACTGCTTCCTATGGGAAAATGATTGTTTACTACTCTGAAAAGTCATGAGATGTGATGATCAAAATATGAACAGAGAAAACACAACTAAAGCAAATATTTAATGTGCATTTTCATTTAAATAAAAACTACTCTGTAGCTTTGAGGGGTTTATGATTTTTTTACCCTGTTTTGTTTTTTTTTTGTTGTTGTTGTTGTTGTTGCTTTTCTTTTCACTTTTTTCTTTTCACTTTGATCAAGTGTTCTTAAGGAAATGACATGAAATGTATGTGGTTGTTGTTCGATGTTTTTTTGTTGTTTCTGTTGTTGCTTATTGTCTGCTTTAGTCTGAAACTCTCCAAAACTTTTAAATAGTGCAGCATAATGAACTGGTCAAGTAAAGTGCTTCAATTCTTGATCCAGTAACTACCAGTAATGAGACATGAAATGCTGTAAAAAATCAAACCCCCTGGGGAGACAAGATGGTTTTGAAGAGAAACTGTGCCATTATGTGCTTCATAATCCTTCTGTCATTTCTAAATGTGCCAATATAATAGTTCAGCAGAAGGAAATGTGCTGAAGTACATTTTGTGCATTCCAGGTGTTTCAAAGAGTGACAGTGGAAAGCACTCAGCTATGTGTGTTGTTTCATTTTTACATGGATAATACTAAAATATTCTGAGGATCACAGCAGCTCCCAAATAATGAGAAAATAAAGTGTTTTCTACATGAACCCATTATGCGCATACATAGCATAAATAATTTTGATTCTTTCATCTTCCTTTAATTTTGTCTCTACTGCACATTCCCCTCTGTTGGAGATGCAGAATTCTGCCTGGACTGTTTGTATTTCTCTCGTCTCATGGGGGAGTCTTTAGGAAGCAAACTTCCCATCTTTGAATTAGAGAAAAAAGGCCACAACAGCTGTTCCTGTTTGGTAACTTTTGTCTTTTAGGGATTATTGTTCATGTTTCTTCCACAGATTTCCCAAAACCTCTCCTTGGTTTGATACCCTCACTTTTCTAGCATAGTAGAAATCTGATTTTTTTCTTGTAATGTGTAGGTGACATAACAATGGAATGAAGTAATTTGCTTTTGATTTCTGTTCTCATCTTTTTCACTTAAAAAAAAAAATTGCTTTGTTTTTAATTCAGTGCTTTCTATTCTCTGTTTTTTTTAACTCAGAGAAGAATACTCATACCTGAACAAATAGATGACAAAAAAGTTAATTTTTGAACACTTCAAAAAGGGGGAAAAATTTCCCATTTAAGAAAAAAGAACTTTTAAATTAGATGTCAGTTTAAATAGCAGACTTTTTTCAAAAAGAATTTTTTGAAACGTTGAGAAACTTTTTTTTTGAGAAATGATAATTAACTATAACTGGGAAATGTAAAACTTGGGTCTTCATGTTGGTATTTATGCAAATGCCTTCCCTCAGCTTAAGAACCTGGCAAAATCTCTTAAATAAAACTTGGAAATATCCATGTGTAATTTGTTAAAATCAAACAATGTTTCTATAATATGCAAAGAAAATAAAGTTCTTTTTATCTTTCTTAGTGTTTTAAAATACCCTCTATTTTACTCAAGACTTTGGTTAAAACTGTGTGTTGATTTGAATAGCTTTCATCTCTTTAATCTCTCTTGCCTATTTCCCTGAAACTGAAGCAAAGTTTTGTTCTGAGGTGCTGGAAGTATTTAAGGTTGCACAAAGCCTGCGAGTGGATGCAGTGTGAGTGCACCTGCACCACATGGATGCTGATGGGGTTTGATGGTGCCTCTGCAGGATCTCAGTGTCTGGCCCTCTGCAAATATTTATTTGCTGCTTATTTTTGCAGTGGAAGGTTGTTGCATCACTGGCAATGTCGTATCATGTTCTCTGTGCTCTTTTCATACTCTCTGTCAAGGCAATAACATTAATTTGTGTCTATTTGAATAATACTCATTGTCACATGGAAAGAGATCTCGAGACAAGCAAGGGATTTGTTTAGCAAAAACACTTTTGAGAAATGACAATTTTGAGAGGCTTCATTTTACAGGAAAGGATCAGAGTGGCTAAACAATTTAAATCCATGATTTTTTATCTCATTGTGACCATTTGCTGACACACTGGGTGTAAGGCAAATTAAATTCGGCTTCCATGGTGCAATCTAAATGCTTCATAAATACAAACTTTGTCTCAATTGCTGATTGTTGATTGCAGCTTTTTTTTTTTGTTGAGTGATCCCGAGTTCTTAAATGAATGTTTGTACTTGCTACAGGAGTTCTGAGTGCCTGGTGCTTTGTCTTTATTCTTGATGCCACAGGCACACAGAAATGAGCTTTTCAGTTACACCAAATACATCAACCCAAAACTAAAGAGATTCCACCTGTAAAGCTGTTGCTGCAGGAATATGATTCAGAGCAATGAAGAAGGTTTGAAGAGGAGGCAGTGTGATTTGACTGCTATGGCTGAGGCAGCTGCTGGAGCTTCTCAGGCTGGAATTAGTGGTCTAGAAGTCAAAGACGTTCTTCTTAATTAGGCAAAAGATTAGAGTATGGTGCAGACAAAATTGGGTAATTCTAAGAACTATTAGGAAAAAGAAACCTCTCTCTGAAATCAACCCCAGCAATCCATTACACGACTAAAAAGGCTCAATGATCCTGCATTTAAAATTTACTGAATTAAGCTGAGGTAATCAGACAGGGAAAAAAGAGATACTTTTAAATTATTCAAGGTCAGCTACTTATGTTCCCTGCAAATGCAAATGCAGTGTCAGGAAGTATCAGCCCTATAGGGTTTTCTTTACATAGGTGTTGTGACATAATCACTGAGTAGCCATTTTAAGGGCATTCTTAAGAATGAAAAATGAGCATAAAGTATAATTGAGAAAAAGGTGGGCAAGGGCCATAACCAGTTTCACTTTACAGGGAGACCAATGGCTTTCCTTTCTAAAGTAGGAAAAACAAAGCCTGAAAGTGGATTTGATTAGTTTTCATATGTATCCATATTTAAGTATGACATAAAAACCCCCAAATCCTATTTATTTAACTAAGAACCAACACTGACACCAGTTTGTCATACATAATAAAATATACTCAGAAGCTAACAAAAGTTCTGCTAAAGCAGAGTTTACATTACAGTTAAGAGATCCATGCTGCAGCTTGTTGGCAATCTTCAAACTGCAGGTATTTCAGAGTGGCATTGAGGCCAAAGAGCCAAATATTAGCACATTATCATGAAATATTACAGGGATGTCAGTCTGGTACCTAATTACCAAGGGATGTCAAGCAGGAGGAAACTGCATAGCCTTAAGCTCCATCCTTTTATGTATAAAAGCAGTTGTAATTGGGAAAATGAAGTGCTGTGTGTACAGACTAAGGGCTATTCTGTGTCTTCTAAGCATATGGAAACATTTCTTGTGTTCTAGAACTGGAAGGCCCCAAGGAGAATGAGTCACTGTTGGATAAACCAGCCTATCAGCCTGCAAAGTTTGATGAAAATGTTTTGATCAACACTATGACTCTTCAGCTTTTCCTTTTCAATAGACAGGAATATGTTAGGGGTTGTCCTAGCATTTTTGCCATCTTATTTCTGCCAAGGTTTTGTAAATATCAGCTACTCCACACTGTGCACAAAACCCTGTCTATTCATCACTGTCGTCAGTTTTGATGTCAAAGAGTTTCTGCTTCTTGCAAAGGGTCATGCTAAAGGAATATTCAGTTTTGTATGTGGTGTGGTGACCTTTTAAAGGCTAAAGTATTTCACATTTTCCTTGGTTGTTATAGCTGTCGTTCTTTCAGAATTTTGAACTCTTCAGTTTGAGCAAGTTTGATTTCTATAGAAACTACTCAGGAAGGCTTTTAAAGCATTCTGAGCTATCTGGATACATTATATTGTGTCCTTTTTTGTTGTTGTTAATTTAGTTCCACTGAAGACTTACGAGTGTCTTATAATGGGCTAAGGATAATCCGACTTGCCTGTAAAATAACTTTTATTATTTCTTACCTCCTTCTGTAATAAGTTTAGTAATTTGTCAGAGTGAGTTGTGTTTTTTAGCTGATATTCCTTCTGTTCTGGCATCTTTATTGAGAATTTTCAGTTGAAAATCAGAAGGATAAAAATCTTTATACGTAGATTCAATTTCAGGACGCTTGAATGAAATAATGATGTATGTTAATTACCTAGGGTTGTCAGAAAATTTTGATAAGGATTTAGTGGATTCAGGCCTCCTTGATGAATCTAAATTTCAATGGAAATTTGATCAAACCAGAAGTAATTATAAAGCGGCAATAATTCAGCCAATGTTGATAGCAGCTCATCTGGTGTTACATCAGTAGAGAATTCTGATTCTTTTAAACTGCAATGATTTCACTGATAAATAGCAGTTGTAGAAAACAATTGCTATTTTTATTTGTTATTACATCCAGAGTAAGGCAAACTTAGGATATAAACTTGTAGGAATTGCCCCAGTGAAGAGGAGCTAGATTGTGATACATTTCATGTTTGCTATGGTGGAAAGTGGGTCCAATGACCAGATTCTCTCCTGTTTTATCTACTGTGAAAGAAATACTTATTTGAGGTTTGGACAGTGAATATTGACTCAGGATTCCAATTATATTTGTGGATCAATTACAGACTTTCTGTGCTGCTGCAGCAAGTAATTTAAGTGACATTTTCCTTTAGCTGCTCCTGTATATAATGCTTTGCTGAGGCATTGTAAAGATGAAATCCATTACTAATTTGTGAGCTGCATTGATTCTGCAGTGCGAGGGCCATATTATCCCATAAACGAGTTGTTAGAAATCAAATTATATAAAATTATTTAAATGTAATTATGTATTATCTAATTATATTTTCCTGAAGAACTTCACAAAGACAAACTCTTAGTTTCAGAAGTTAAGCATGTGTGCTGGGTGAAGGAGAGATGAAACTGAGCCATTAAAGTATTGAGTTGGGGTAAAATAACTTTGTGTATTCCTTAGAAAAATGCAAGTTTCTTTTAATTCAAAAGATATGTGAAGCGTAGCCTGAAAATTCAATGTGTTTTATTCAGATGTTCTTCTTTGAATAGATGTTCTTGTTTAAAAATGGAGTGAGTAATATATGCTTTAATGAAATATGCCATAGGATATTTTCTTGCCCTTTATTTTCTCAGGCATGAGTATTGATTGGCTGCTCTCCACCATCCAAGGAAGCACTCTGAGCTGTGCCTCAGCCACTGGATGTACAGGAATGGAGGAGACAACAGCCACGTTTCTCCTGCCTAGATAAGGACACGTTTCCAGGCCTTCCTAACATGTTGCCAATATTTGTGATTTTTGAGGGTGTAGCTCTATGAATTTCATGAACCAAATGGTTGTAGTAAAACACTGAAGAATCTATAACATTTTCCCTGTTACTATTTTTGTGTGAAAAATATTCTTTGCTCTTCTATATTTTCTTCTTTTTCCACAATGTTGTGTGGTCTTATTTTTTGAAGACTGATTATTTTCTCTGTTTTGCAGGTTTGTAGTTAACTGCTTAATTAAGCTCTAAATCAAATTGTGATTTGTTTCTCAGTAAGAGTTACTGATAGTTTTAAGTTGCAAAGAAAATGTGTTGTAGGCTCATAAGGAATGCTTGTGATAAAATAATATCCTAATTACTAAGATGTTAAAGAACATTTTCCTAATTACCTGTTTAAAGTCATGAAAAGGTTTGTGTGGGACTCAGGAGCTGCCCTGAATTACTTTCAACTCCAGTGTTATATTTTACCAGTGCAATCATGAATTCAGCCATAAGATGCATAGCTGTGCACTGTAAACATTTAAAATAATCTTCGTTCGCCCAGGGACAAACTTAAAAAAGAATAGTTAGTCTTACAATGCTAAGGAATGGACTTAAACTTGGATATTAGGCATTATTTGGAGCTTTTGTTCATTGCAAATAGCACCATCGGATAGCATCTTTAAACATAAGAATAAATTTTTGATTTGGGGACTTGGAGAAATAGGTCCCATGTATGGAATACCCACTACATGGAATAAATTCTATAAAAGAACTATTTTTTTTCTTAACATGGTAAATGTTACAGAATGGCAGAGAACATATTCTGAGGTCTGCTGTTCTCTTCCTCTGCCATAAGGCAGAATAAATTGTCTTATTAATTTCTTCCTTAGTAATTTCTGATATATTTGTCTAAAGTTTCCTTTTCTTGGGCTCCTGTTAGCAGTGTAGAATCCACATAAATATTCTCCAATAAGTCACAGGTGTACTATCTCTTTATAGGTGTTGGGTAGAGGTAGCATTAAAACCAAACCCCTCATTTAGGCATTTGCAGTCCAAAATACCTAAAATGGCTTTAGAAAAAGAAGCACAAGGAGATAATTTGAGAATAACTGGGGCCAGGTAAAGGTGCAGAGCTCTGTGCATGTCTCTGGTAACCTCTCCATGGCCACTTTGCAGTGTTTCATTATAAGGCATGTGGATGTGATAAGCTTGAATATGGGTACTAGGCATAGAATCTGTGTTTCTTATTTATGACTGCAAACTTGGCTTTAGGGGCAAGAGCAGCTTCAGTGGCAAAGAAGGATAAAGGAAACTGGGAGGTGGTGTGTGGCAGCAGCTCTCTGGCCACAGAGAGCACAACTGCCAGAGAAAAGAATGAGAAACAATTCTTAGCTTGCTGCACCTGTTTCTGTGCACATGTGGAATGTGTTATGGAGACTTGTTTACCAAAGGGTGATTTCTTAATTAGCCAATGGTGATGGTGTTTGGGTTGAAGGACCAATTGGGTCCACCTGTGTGGTGACTGTCTGTAAGGTTGATGGGTTTCTTAATAAGTACAGAGTAACAAAGAGATTGATCAGCCTTCTGAGAGTCATGGAGTCAATGCTAATTGTTACCCAGCTGGGGGCCTGCAGTGACAGAGGTGTAATGAACTCATGTTCCTATCAGGGTTGGAAGAACTGATTTGTGTAAAACTGTGCCCTTCTAGTCCAGAGCCACACTGAATTCTCAGTGGGAGAATATGCAATTGGCAGGCAGAATCAGATGAAGGTTTGTTTTTTTTGAATCCACCAGACTCTGTGATAGCCTCAAAACACTTCTGTGGAAAACATAGATCCATCTTTAGTACCCTAACAGTGCTGGCTCCAGTAAGATAGATACCATGAAGTCTTTTAGGGACAGACCTGTCAAAATATTTCATCTGTGCTTTACACATCTCTGCTTTCATCTTGAGCTGAGACTGACATCTGTCAGATTGTGTGGTAGGGAGAAATGTGATTTAAAGTTTGCAAGATTGAATGGGATTCTAGATTTCAGATGTAAGTGAAGGGGAAGGTTTTTAAAAAAGTAAATGAAGTAGGTTTTCTCTTCAGCCTTTTGAGAAATGTTTGAGGATTAACAATTCTAAATAAAGAAGAAATAAATGGAGAAATGTGGATTCATAAAATACAGCAGCAAAAGGCTGATTAAATTGATGAATGCCACAGTTAGGGTTTTTCTGTTGTACTGATTCAATGTATTTGCTTAGTACTTGGGAAACTTTATTATAATTTGATATCAATAATATTAAGGACGGTTTCATAAAGGAGTAGTTGTACCAGTATCTAATGGGGCAGAGAAAAATCAGTATTATTATTGCAATCATTCATTTTCAGTGTTGCAATTGAAGATTAAAAAAAAAAATATTAGCTGGTATTATTTTTAAAATAAATGGTTTCTTTGTGAGGCTTACCATATTTAGCACCAAACTCTTAATATCAACTTTCTTCACAAAACATAAAGACAGGATACTATAACAGTACATGCTTTTGGTTACAAGCCAAAATTTAATTTGGTATTGTAGACATGAAAACCTTTTTTATAATACTAAATTTGTTGCTGATAAATGTTTCTAGTAATGCATATTGAAAATTCATTTACATTAGCAATGATGTATCTCTAAAATTAATGTCTCTGAACATTCATGAGCAAACCTGTATTACTCAGATTCAGCGTAGGACCAGGTTATGGTTATTATAGATCTGGAGAATAATCTTTCTTTTGCACTTTATTATTGAAAATATATATAAATGTATGCATACTACGTACATGTAATTCATATTTCTGGAGTCCATATGTGCCGTCTGCAGATTAGGATTGCTCACATTCTTAAAATCCAAACATTAAGAAACAGAAATATACACTACTTGTACATTTATATTTTATTAAAAACTTAGGATAAGTTCAGATTTGGGCAAGACTTGAGCCTGAGCATTATATATGGACTGCTGTGTTCAGCACTACATGAGCTGTCTGCCTGGCTGACCTGCCAGCTGCTGTCAGCTCTGTCCTCTTGCTAACAGAGAATGAGAATTTCAGTGGTGTGTGACAAGCAGAAATGTTCTTCTGGTGTGTCTGGTTAAAAAAAAATAATATTTTTCTCCTAATGTGGCTAATGTTCTCGACTACTTCCACATGACAACCCACATACTGAGCCCAATGAAAATACAGAACAGTGAGACTGAGATTCTGAGGAGTTACCAATAGAGAGACAGAAAGTCTTAGAATTTTTGAGTGTTTGCAGTGTTTATTGAACTGCTAGAATTAAAGAAACAGTTGAGATGAAGAACTGTTGCTGATATTGGTTCATAAAGTCACAGAGGGGTTGGTGAGGGGAGTGTGGCAACATCTGAACTTTCTTTCTGGAGCACTGAAGCAAAGGGCTGTTATAGGAACAATGCTGGGTGGATTAACTGTGCTTATTGTATTGCAACCCACGAACTCAGGTGGGAGTGCATTGCCAGACATTTGGTTAAAAACACCTCTGCTGACATTTTGCAATGAAGACAATCATCAAAGCCATCTAAGCAGGCTCCTGTTCCCCATTTCTAAACTTTGCAGCTGCCACCTAACTACTGTGATTGAGCAGATGATGCCTAACTTCAAGACTTTTCCTGCAGATCCTGTTATTTCTCGTGTTGCTGTTGTGTTGTGTTCCATGCTTGTAACCACATGCAGACCTTGGGCATGGTCTGCTATATTCCTCTGGTTTTGGTTTTTGGGGTTTTTTTCTGTGACTGCCTCTCTATTCTTTTTCTCTGAGTTATTTTGTAATGGAAAGACAGACCAAAACTTCAAAAAGAAACAGCAGAACTGCCTAACCTGAAAACATAAGACCAAGTGTGGAACTACAGGAATTTCTCAAGCTATTTTCCAAGCAGCATAAAAGAAAATTTGTTTGGTGACAGGGATTCTTTGTACACTTGGAAGAGGGTGTTTTAGTTTGGAAATATGTAGAGAATTCCCGATGAGAGATAAATCTATATCCTGTGGTACAGATTTAATGAGTTCATGCAGATTCAGCACGATTTGCCTTCCAAACAGAAACTGCAATATAAGCATTTAGTTTTCCTTTTGCAGAGGTAGTTTTGCTGGAATCTCATTTCTAACAAATCTTAGGTTGTTTACACCTACAGTTTTTGATCTTGTGTCCATATACCAGCTGTCAGGAAAGCACCAAGCCCACAAATTACTGATTAGACATGAGGCACAAAGAACACAAGCTGCTACTGTTTGGAAAGCTCAGCACTCTTTCCAAAGACTTTGCCCCGTTTGAACTGTACCAGTGTTACTTTCACTAATGATATATTGTATAGCTTGTTTGGCAGCGTGGGAGTTTATCATAAGTTTCTCTTTTGTTCAGCCCTGAAAATCAGGCTGAAATATGTAATTACAGTTACTTGTCATCAGAGGTCGTGTTTTTCAATAGAGAAAGTGCTGCAATGCCTCTTAAATACTTTCTTGATGATAATTTGTATCAGCTGCCCATAAGAACCAATAGTTCATCATGCTGCCTCAGAAAAGCTTTTATCAAAGGTTAGAAATAATTATCATTCAAGAGACAGTGAAATTTCAATGAAGATGGTCAGATATTTGCGGTCTCTCTGCCAGTTTGCTCAGGTGTTGGGTTGGATTTGGTGGTGGAGTTTTTTTACCATTACCAGCCTCAGCTTTCAGGCAGCAACATCTGCTTTATGAAAGGGGAAACAGAGCCCTGTGTCAGGAAATCCTTTGTAAATATTGTAATAGATGGTGCATTTTTCATACCATGTGAGCTCAGTTTGGTCTCTGCCAGCCAAAACTTTAAAATGGGGAACCTGCAGCAGTTGGCATCCCAAACCTATCATTTGGCACCTGCATGTGTAAGAAATCCCCAAATTTATAAGTTAGTTTGCTCAAAACCTGGTACTCTTCAACATTTTCTTGGAGCAGAAGAAAGTTTGGAAGGTTTTGTTCAGGCTAACAATTGCAAGATTAGGTCATGGTCAGTTAGATTTGTGTGAGTGACTGTTATGTTTAATCATTTTATAGATAAGTGAAAACCTGGGATGACAGAGGAAGATAATGCATTTGTGGAATCCTGAATCTTTTCTTCACTTCAAGTAAATAAAACAGTGATTAAGCTGGAGAACACAGAAGGTTTGGATATGTAGGTATCCAGAAATTTCCATGACATAAGTAATTAACTTTTTAATGAAATATGCTTAGTTTCAGACTTGAGCATTTTTAATAATTAATGCAACAATTTAATTATGTAGGCAAAAATATAGACCCTTTCTAAGATAAGCATTTTTCTCTTTACGTTAGCATGATTCTTTTTTCCCCTATGGAACAACAAATACTTTCCTATCTTGTTTCTGACAAGAATATGTTATTTGTGTCTGAAATCCTTCCATAGACAGTGCACTTTCTTTGAACCTATACTTAAAATATGTTGTTTTGTCCAATTTGCAGTACTGTTAAAATTTAAAAATCTATTTCTTCTCTTGAAGGTTATTTATAACAATTGATAAAACACTTAATGCTGGCATTTAGATTAAAAGTACCTTGAGTTGCATTTGTCTTAGCATTCTTTTTTTACAGAATTGTACAGCTGAATGCAGGTTTTCAAGAGAAATTGTCTGGCTATGTAGGGTCAGGAATTGAAAGGGGAAAAAAATAGATGTTCTAGCATGATTTTTGCTGGTTCTCATTTTACCTGCCTGCAATGGCAATGCATACACACATAGTTCTACAGCAGCACAGTTAGATACCAGTGTTGTGACTAATGAAGTAAATGAGGGATATACAAAAAATCCTGCCTCTACGGACTAGAAATTGAGTTCTGATTTTGATTTTATCAAGATGTTTTATAATAAAGGAAAACACCAAGACTGTTGTTCTTCCCCCCTTCCCTTCTGCTCTCTTAGTGCTTTAACATCAGGAGAAAGTAGATGGTAATTGACTTTCCAAATAGGGAGGTTCAGCATGCTGAGAAGCACTTGCTTGAGAGCTGAAAGAGGGAAAATCAATAAGAAAATGAGAAAGTTGCCATTTCTAGTACTCCATTAGCTGCTGTGTAATAAAATCTCATCAAATAAATCTTATCAGCAGAACAAGTGCATTTAAGAGCAGAAAATTTCACAAATTATAAGAGTTAAGACTGTGGTTTTCTGGTATCTCATGTATAAACAGTTTAACCACTGCTGAAGGAAATGGTCAATATGTGAAGCACCAGTGCATGTGACTGGACAGATTGCTATTGATTTTGGTGGGGTTTGGGTCAGGCTTTAGTAACCAAAAAGATCAGAATCAGTCAGCTGAAAATGAATGATGATGTAGGCCATATTTTCTCATTCATTTTCCTATTGAATAGAGGGAAAGAGAACAGAGAGAGGAGATTAAGAAAGTAGGCAGTGAGGCTTGGAATTTCTGGTATGCTGCTTTATTTTGTTGTGACATCCAGAAGAGGGTGATATTTTGTATTACTGTAGGATAAACAAAATGATTCATTTGTTTCACTCATTTAACCTCCATGTTTATTAGAAGAATATATAGTAAAAACACCAACAAAGAAGTGAGTTAAGTGAGGAGAATCACAAATCTATATATTTGATATTTATTCCATAGTGTTTAACTTTATTGTAGGACTGGCATTTAGATGATAGTTACCACCTCAATTCCTGCTTCTTTTCCTTATAGAGACACTTGTTTGTTGGTCAGCTGTAACTGGTGATTAAATAGTGGTTAAATGATGGTCAACTGTTGTTAATCTTTCCTAGACTGTAATTTTTATATTTTTTAAATTCCTTCCTAGTGGTACAGAAGAATACTTATGTTCTTGGCTGAGAGTTTTTTAAGTGTCTGTTTAGAAAGCTTCATAACTAATGTAAGGTTGCTCCCATCTTCATACTGCCTTTGTGGTACAGGATGAACATTACTTGCAGTGATGATATAGTCAGCTGAGATTACTCTTGCTTCCACTGATCTCAGTGGGGCTGTTCTATAAATATGTGTGGGATTGCTTATGAATTAAGAAACAATCTTCTTACACTGACAAATAATTTATTAGGTCACTCTAAATCAAACTACTTGGGAGATTGACATTTGCCATGTTATGTCATTAATAAAATAATGGATGTTAAAATAAATTGAGTGCTGTTTTACTATCAGGATGTTCACATTCTTTTTCTATGTTGTTTTCCCCTGCTCATGAAGTGCTTCATAATTGAGTTTCTACTAATTTTATATTCATAACATTTTAATTATATGGGCTTCCCTCCTGGCATGCATTAATGTGGTAGCACCTACAAAGCTAATAAAATATCTATTCTGATAATAAATTTCAGTCACTGTTGGAATAAAAGTATTCTACATCAGTCAGAATGTCACTCAAACTCTTGTTTTCTAGGCCATGGCAGTCTCAGGCTTTAGATTTAGTATAAAATTTATTGCAATTTGAGCTGGGAAAGAGCTCAGGGAGTAGAAATACTAACTTATGACTTGTTCCTCCCAACTTTTTATGCCCAGTGTTCAGGCTCACAGAGCCTGCTGTTGGATCCACTAGGGAAGATGGGGAATATTTCTTCCCAGTTTCTGGACAATAGAGGGTTGGCACTGCTCTCAGTGTTACTGATGAAAATTTGGACAAGTGCACAGAGAGGAAGATGCTGCAGGCAGGTTTGTCTATTTTTGTTGTCCTTGGCAGGCTCCTTCCTGACCCACTTCCAAGCACACGGTGGCTGAGCCTTCACTCCTTTGGCCCTGGTGCTAAGTGTGAGTTTTTCTGCCACCCTGTGAGCCACTCTGTCCCTGTCTGAGCCAGTCCTCAGTGCCTCAGAGATGTCCTGCCTGCTGGGGCCAGCTGCCTGATGCCAGCCACAACCCCAGAGGATGTGTGAACACCTTGGCATTTGGGGTGATGCTGGAGCTCAGTGTCAGCAAGGACAGGCACCCCATGGTCCAGCTGGGCCTCTTGGGAATGCACCAGGAGAGCTCCATCTGAAAGTTCTGAGTGAGGGGTGAGAACATGCAGTTCTTAAACCCACCTTGATTTTTGATGAGCTGGACCTGGTCACTTGGATGCTGTAGGCACCTGACTCTGGAGTGCCCTCATGTCCATCTCCAGATGCTTTCAGATGCTTTCCAGGACTGCAGGCAAGGACCTGGCCTGGGGCTCTGCCACCCCTTTTGGGCACCATGGGACTGAAATAGTAAGTAATACAGAACTTAACTTCTAAGACCCTAAATCCCTTATATGATCTAGCTTTTGCTCCTAATATAAGGTAAAGAATAACAGGTACAATGGAGAAAGGTGCAGGCAGCAGCTGGATGTCTCCACCCGTTAGGCACTGTCAAGAAGCCTGTGAGTTATCTTGCTTCAGGCTGCCATAGTCAGAATTTCTTTCTCTTGTATTGACAGTGTCTTTTTTTTTCTTATATATATAATCAAAACCTGACATTTTATTTGAAGAAAGAATGTAGAGGAAAACTGGATCTATAAATTCACTTTGACTCTTTCTTGGTTTTGTCAGGGCATTACTTGCCATTCAGTTGAATGTTTAATGTGTCTTTCACTTTTAGGCTTTATTGAACAGCTATTTCTAGATGACTGACAAAAAAGTATTTTACTTGCATGTGATTTAAAAATGACAATTCTTATTTTCAAATTATATTGTCAGAATACTTTCACTCTCCTTGCTCAGAGGAGAATGGGAAATGATTCTCCCACCACACCTCAATGTGCATGTAAATGTGTATATTTTTGTGTGTGCATGTATATGCATACACAAAGAATGTGAGAGAGCTATTGTGAGCCACTACTCTTCCAGTACTGTAGAGAAATGTCTTTTAATCCTCTCTTCATGGTGGTTGTTACCAACACCAGCAGGTGAATGCATCTTTGAGGCTGAAGTCTGCCTTTTGTATCTCCTCCACAGGCAATGTTTCTTTTATCTTCAGAAATGTACATGGGTGTGTAAAAAGAGGACTTTGTACTGCGTTTGTGTGGCAAAATTTTGGCAGCAGGGGGTCTACAGAGGTGGTTTCCAGCAGCTTCCCCCATGTCTGACAGAGCCTATGCCACCATACTGACACTGGCCAAGGCTGAGCCCAGCAGTGATGCTGATGGTGCCTCTGGGATAAATGTGTTTAGGAAGGGGTAAATTTATTGTTCAGAAACACCTGCAGGCCAGAGAGGAGTGAGATAAACAGCCCTGCAGACACTGGCCAGTGCAGAAAGAGAGGAAGGAGGTGCTCCAGGTGTCAGAGTCCCTTGGAGGGGGAACAATCTCTGCAGCCCATGGGGAACAGAAATCCACCTGCAACCCCACCCTGGGGCCCTCTGCTCCTGAAGGATTGTCTCCTGTGGAAGGGACCCACAGTGGGGCAGGGAGAAGAGTCTGAGTCCTCTTCCCTTGGAGAAAGGAGTGGCAGGAGCAATGTGTGATGAACTGACCACAGCTCCCATTTCTGTCCTGCTATGCCACTGGAGAGGAGGAGGTAGAGAAATCAGGAGTGAAGTTTAGCCAGGAAGAAGTGGGGAGGGAAGGTATTTTAAAGATTTGACTGGTAATAAATTAAACTAATTTCCCCAGCTAGGTCCATTTTACCCGTGATGGTAGCTGGTGATGATTTCCCTGACTGTTTTTTGATCCACAAGCCTGCCTTTCTCTTTCTCCCCTGTGCAGCTGAGGAGGGGAGTGATGGAGCAGCTTTGGCTGGAAATATGGAGTCCAGCCAGGGCCAACACACAACAATGTCAAAAGCTGTATAAATACTAATTAATTTATTTTGCATTCCAGAGTTAATATGGTTTGACTTGGAATTAGTTGAATAGAAACTATTGTGTACATAGTAAGTTATACTTAATTTTTAAAGCCACTTCAGCCTCTGGAGTTGTGAGGTGTACTTCCAAATCTAGATTTGTTAAAAACATTGCTCTGCATCAGGAATCTCAAAACATGTGCAGTGTGCTATGAGCTGAATGGGCTTAAGAAGCACATATTAAGTAGTTATTCTTATTTTTCTAAATGGAAATATTTTCATGTGTGTGATCTATTTCATTTAGACTTTTCAGTTTCTAGTACCACTTGTCATGTGTTTCTATGACTGATTGAAATTAATGGAAAATTAATATCAATGAAAAATCAAATTTGTATATTATGAAAAGGTAGAAACCTTTTTCCTGTTTTTGTCAAACTAAAGTTATGTGAAATGTATCTTTCTTTACTACTCTTCTGAGACATTATTATATTTGCAGAATACAGTTTACTGAGAAACAGAAGAATAAAGTTTTAATTTGTTTCTTCTTATAAGTAAAACTGCAGTTTGCTGTGCTAATTAGAGCAGCTGGATTACACAGCCTGCCTTAAATCCCAGAAGAAATCAGGAAATGAGGCTGGACTTAAGTATTTCTGACTGTCTCCAGGGTTTTAAATTAAAACCTCTTTTGGTTAATGAGAAAAGCTTAGAGATTCAGTTTTTATTTGGGAAGGAGTGATGGGGAATTCTCTATTCATATTTGACTCAAAGCATGGCCTTTTGATTTAGAAAAATTACCACAGTCAAATAGTGGCCAACAGTACTTTAAAATTTATTGGAGCAGACTGAGTTCTCTGATAGATGCCTGAGCACAGAAGAGAATAGAATATAGAGAAGCTCTTGGAACAATAAAAGTCCTGTTGGTGCTCTCAGGTCTTTTAACAGATGTATGACTTCCAACCAAGGTAATTAATATACTAAAAGTCTCCACTTTGGGAGATGCATTTAGGTGTTCTATCAGATGTTGGTTATACTAACATGGTCTTTATTTGCATTATTTTTCACTCTAAGTTCAAATCATAATTGCTCAGTTTTTGTTTCTCCCTATTTTTTAAGTCTGATTGTGTAAGTCTGGTTTAGTGATTAACAAATACACTGTCCCAGCTTCTGAGGTTTGATTTGAAACTTTTTGTTACAAATAGCTTGACTGCAATGTAAATGTCTGGACACTAATTCTGGTCAACCTCAAACACTAGAAAACTTTAATGTGCTGAAAAAATCATGGGCTAAAAACAGCCTTTGAAATACTGTGAAAAGAATTTACTTAACTAGTGAAGAGAAAAATGTCAGTTTGTCTTGAATCATGAAACTGAAAATTAATGAGTGTTGCTACATACGTAAATGTATTGCTTCAGAGAATTGTGGCAGATACCTTCTCTCTCCATCTGCAGTAAGGAGAAAAAAATCCATAGCATTTGTTTTAGTGAATCATTAGGGAAGCATATAACAGCAATTAATGGATAGAATAGGAAAAGCAGTTTTATGTTAGGGCAACATTTTACCTTCATCAGCCAGGTTTTTCTAGCTTGTAACCTTCTACTTGAAATACTAGGCTTAACTACATGAGTAAAATAAACTTATCTAGCAGTAGTGTTATAAATAATCAGATTAGATGGGTGCATTAAGAATAAATAACTTTACAATGTAAGCTCCTGTATCCCTCTCGTCAGATATCAATACCCATTCCTAGTCAAGAGCATGGTAATACAATGTGTTAATCTTGTGTGAATCATAATTTTTTGTTGTAACTCACCTGATTTCTGATTGCTTGCTATCATGTGGCTGTGATTATTGAGGCTTAGATCATTTTTCAGTTGCAACAAAATGCCAAGTTAATGATAGATCACATGCAGCTTACAAGTAGCTACAGAGCTGTGAAAAATCAAAATGTGCTAATTGCTTTAATCACCTACAGATTTTCTTAGAATTAATGAAGGCTTAAGTCAGATGTAGTGTAAGGAAATCAAAGTGATTTTATGATGAACCTGCTTTGTGCAGAATTAAAGCTGCTTGTAGTTGTGTGTTTATCAGGTTGCAGACACGGGGCTGGCTCTGAGCAAGGCTGCCCAGGACATGAGAGCAGGAGGGCAGAGCTGCTGCCTGGGTGGGTCACTCCAGCCTTCACACACAGGGGTGATTACCCACAGTGCTGTATCATGTTATCACTCTTATTTCCACACACAAGTTGTATTCAGTTCTCTGTTCCATTTCAGGTCTAAATCTCCAGAGTGGGAATCCTTCTAAAAACTAAAATAACTGATACCTAGCATGAACTCATGAGGGCATTTAGAGAGACGTGGGGCATGTAGCATTATTTATGTGGAAGGAGCTCCTCACCCTCGTGCTGTCCTTACCATGGACTCTGTGCTACATGCTATCTCTTTAATTAAATAATTTTATTCCATTGAGAGCGAGGGAGGGCAAGTTACACTTTTGACATGCCAGGAAAGCTGAAAGAAGAGAAAATTTCTTGTTTCCTTTCTGGGATCTCATTATGCAGTCTACCTGGTAATGCATCTATAAGTTTTACTTTTAAATACTTAGGTATTTGCAATGCTAATAAAGGATGCTTCAGCAAATTCTACACATTGACATTTTACTATAACTACTATAACTACTTGCTGTATTTGCCATTCTTTAAATTAATATGTGGTTTCATTTTCTGAAAATGATTTTGTTTGGCAAAATGGATAACTTTTTGCACATTAATTGTCATACACAAAGACCATAAAAATGATGTGTGTGACCAATATCCATTTGGAGAGAAGTTTTTCTGAAAAACTTTTACTCAACTTTATCTGAAATACATTTTAAACTGTATTCTTACTTTCAGTATTCAGGCAGAAAGCAGGGTCACCCAGAGCAGGTTGCACAGGATTACATGCAGGCAGGATTTGAATATCTCCAGAGAAGGAGACTCCACATCTGAAATTTAAATTTGAAGTGGGAATTCCTTGCCTTAAAAAAAGTCATTGTGACCAATAGTTATAAACTGAATTGACCCAATATGTAGAGAAAAGGATCTGAAATTAAAAACCACCACCTGGATCATTTCACCAGCAACCTGGCATTAAAAGAAGGATGCAGGATTAAAAATTTAATACAAAATTTAATACAAAATTAGGTTTTACTATGTATTGATACCCAGTATTTTTGGCATTAAAAATTCATTACAATAAAGGGTATAAATCTATATCAAAGATAATGTTGACATTTATACTCATGTGTCTAGAATTCAGTGAGGTATTAAGTATTATGCTTCATCTTATCTACAAGCCATCTGAGGTCCAGAGAAATTTTTCAATGTTATAGAATCCTGGTGAGTTTTTAGAGCCTCATTATATTAGAAATATTCAGTATAATTTTGTGTTAATGATATAATGGTAACTAAAGAAGACATTGGGATAATGTGCAATTAAGGTTCTTAATGTGTTGAAGATCCACACGTGGACCAAAGGGATTAAAGAACCCCAACCTTAGTTTGTCACAAATATCAAATTAAGGATCTTCATTGCCCCAAACACGCAGAACTGTAGAGTTCAACAACCATTGTGCCTCCATAAAACCCAGGGTGTAATGAGCAGGACAGTGATGAATCAAATAGAAAATGCATTTATGGCTATCTCAGTCTGAAATGAGCCTAGTGTGAGGTTAATGCTCATCAGCCTCCAGCCCTGCCTTAAGCCTTGCAAGGAATCAAAGACAAAGCTTTATTAGCACTGAGTTGGCCTAGTTATGAAACTTGTTTCATAGTTTTGTTAGTCATAAAAGGAAACAAAATTTTACTAGTACTTGTAAAGAAACTTTTCATTGGCTGCCTGCCAGAGGCAGGCTGGTGATCAAATAGAGCAGCAACTTTGCCTTTCTGTCAAACAAAGGCAGAAGATTTTTAAATCATTAGGAAGTGATTATAGCAAAACAATGAAAGTAGGTAAAAATAACCATTACACCAACAGCTGAGGTTTTTGAAATTTGATGGTTCTTATTCCCAGAATATCTTGTATACAGGGAAACCACTGCTGGTGGAACATGAGCTTCTAAAGTGGAAGATGCTATGGAAGTGCTTTGATTTATAATTAATACAATGCAAGTGCAGTTGCATGCCAATTCTTTTGGACTACTTTTACAGAGTTAGGGAACTACAGAGGACACTGAATTTAATCTTGGAAAAGGTGAATTTTTGTGCACATTTGCAAAAGTGCAAATTTTCATTACACTTGCAGACTAAAGGGTGTAGGTCACAGTTTTTTCTTTTTTGAATTTATCCTGTAATATAGAACTGTGCTTATATCAGCTGATGAGAGGAATCTCACATTGACAAGCAGTTTTACTAAAGGCTTGGTATAGAAAGTGTAGCTGTTTTATAGATGTAGAAGGAAACATGAAGGAAATGTCACTTCCAGGAGGGTTTCTAATTTGAAGTATTTGGAAATTTCTCCTGATGTAGCATTACTGTGCTCATGTCTATCCCAGACTGGCAGTAACAAAATGGAAATCTTGCAAATTTAAATGTTGGCACATTCATCTTAAAATCAGGAGTGGCCAAGAGAATTTAGGAGTAAAAGTTCAGAAGGTTTAGGACCTGAATTGCAGAATTTGTCAACCTGCAGCAATCTCACCAAAGCTGGTGCAAAATACAATATTGCCAAACTGCATCAGGTGAAATTCAAATCAGTTGTTGAATTTGCCAGTATCTTACCAGAGAATAACCATTTAATCAGGAGTAGAACCTCAAGGGTATTGTGAAACTTTTCTCTTTGTAACATTATAATGTTTAGAGTTAGTCATGAATTACTGATTATTAATTGCAATTCTGGAGACAGATGACCTGCCTCAAAATAGGTGCACGCAAATACCGGTTTCAGGCTTTGGCTAGTGAAAACTGATTCAGATGTTGCAAATTCAGAGAAAGCAAGACTGAAGACTATTTGGAAAAGGTCTGAATGTTCCTAATCATTATGTTGTTTCTTAGGCTTTAAGATAGCTACAAAAATCTCCAGTGTGGATTTCTCACAGTGTCCAGGAAACTTGTGCATTGTTTCATATCTTTCCAAATACTGGCATGCAACACTTAAAGGTAAATTTAGCATGCCACCCACACTTCCCCATTTTGTGATGCTGCTCCATTTGATTCTACTCTCAGCCATGGATATCCCAGTGCTATTAAACAGATATTAATTGGTTAAATTTGCATACTTAGGCCTGCTAAGTCCCCAATCAATGCCTGTAAGGCATATACACAATAATCATATCCAGGGTCCTTTCAATATACTCAAGCTGAATTTATTCTTTTAAAGGCTGGAGTACAAAATAGGTGCAACTTGTGCAATGAGACACTAGTGACTGCCTTTTATGCATTCCCTATTTTCATTTTCTCAAGCCATTTGTACTAGCTCCAGGCTACACAAAATGTTGTCCACAGGCCTATATGAGTATTGTCTAGTTGAAAGTGACTCGTGTTTCTGGACTTCTTTAAAGTGTAAAAAGGTAGGAGATTACCTACCTGCTGAAAAAAACTTGGAAAGGAATATTAAAAGGGCTGGGTATAGAAATCTCACAGCATTCTGCTCAGAATTTCCTATGAGATGCCATTTACCTCTGTAACAAAGTCATTGAAGTTGTTCAAAAGAGTAAACACATTTTTACTGATAATGCTTAGTCTGGGATTATATTGAAAATGAGAGATATGCTACATGTTTAATATAGAAGATAAGATTTATCAGTACTCACTTCTTGTGGAGCTTCAGAGTTCCCAGGAAGGTTTTCTTATGGCAGAGTTGTCTATGGTCATAACAAGAATTTGTAAAACAGGTGCTTAATGAATTGTAGCATTATTCACTAAGGAACAATGGAGAAAAAATTGTCTCTAGTGGAGTAATGTCACCTAAATTAGTGTAGTATAGGCATGTCCTTCTCTGGATAACAAATTGTATTTTGAATACACTACCCATGGAGAAGTGTATTCAAAATAATTACCCCTCACAAAAATGCAACTGATACTGGATGTATTACTTGAAAGTCTGTTTGTGCTTTCAATTTTCAGTGCTTTGAAAATCAGGTGCTTTTCAAAATATTATCTGTCCAATTCAGTGTGTAATTAGCACTTGCTGGTTACTGATTAGGCCTTCAAGTTTTATATTTTAAAAAGAAACTCTTAATATATATGTTAATTATACATATGTGTAAAATTCTGTATAGAATTATAGTTGATTATACTCTTGAGTTTTTAAAACATGTAATTAAAAGACAGTAAATATTTAAAAATATAATGCTAGATTTTAAACCTGGCATCCTTAATCTTCTACTATTTCGTGTAATCTTGTACCATATTCTTGAACATATAGTGCCATCCTCACACCCAAAAATGTCAAATTTTTCTCAGCCTCCCCAATGACCTATTTTAAACCAATTTTCCATTCCTCTCATTTTACAGCAGTACAAGGTCAGGTAGTCCAGAAGCACTCTTGGTATTGAATGAGAGGAGACAGGAAGGACTGAGTCACATGCACTTTTAGATAATTTTCTTCTTTTATTTTTGTTTGCTGTGTTGATTTTGAAATTTTGGATTTTTAACGGTCAAAGGTGCCTCTGCAACACTGAATTGCCATGATTCTTGATACAGTCTTTCACACTTTTAAATCTAAAAAGTGAAGCAGCCATGGGAAACTGAAGGCCTTTTTCAGAGGTTTTTACCTCTATGTGAACTTCTAATAAATACTTTTGTAACATTGAACATAAAAAGGAGAATCTTTAATCTGAAAAATTACTATACTATGCAACCTCTGATTTATAACTGTAGTCAAGTTTTACCTCCAACGTTATTATTCTAAAGTAACATATTTATCTAGAAATAAATTTCAGTACATTTTTTTGTGGGGGAATTATGTAACTTTGAAGTTGTTAAAGATGTTTCGGTTGCACAGTGAATATACAGAATTGTCTGTGCAGCCTTTTGTATAATCCTACAAAATTTGCATCCTTTTTCAATACCAAATAAAAGTTTTTCTTTGTGTATTTTCGCATACTGTTGTTTGGAGTAGTTGAATACTGTATGAACTAAGACTAAGAAGACTCATGCAGAAGTAAAATAAATAACCTCTAGGTAACTGAGCCCACTTTATTATTCAGTGGTCAAAACCAGTTATCAAATTTTAAAAGCAAAATTGTTGTACTCAATGATTGCATTATGTAAGTAATAAAAATATAAAAATTCGTGTAACACCTTATGTACCAAGAGTTGACCATCAGAAATATAATCAGAGACAGAAACAGAGTTTCTGATAGCCCCTGATAGTGATAGGAAATGGGAGAGATGAATGGTTGTTTCTGAAATGGGCAAAGAACATGAGGTTCCTGATTGCAGAATAATAATGAGGTGGTCAGACAGACGTTGAAGAGAAAAGTGAATTTCATTTGAATCCTTACAGTGCCGCATTAGTAATTATTCAGGAGCCAGTGGGAATGGCAGCTTATGAAAGGAATTAAGAAAAAAAAAAAAAAAATGAGGAATCTGACCTGGGAAATGTTCCTTAAACTTCTCAACTGTGCCCAAATATTTTTTTAACACAGTGGTTTATTCTGAACTTCAGAGAAAAAGCTGAATGTAGGAATATAACACCAAAAGTTCCAGTATGAGAAAGGTTCCTCAGTGCAGAACACTTCTGTCTGTAAGACACTGAAGAAGGGCATGTTGTGTATTTAAGCCTTGTTCTTGCTGTGCTATTTTTCTGTCTGCTTCATCTGGCTTGCATCCCATGTCACAGGCAATGTTCCTAATGTACAAAAGTAATTATAAAATAAAGTCAAAAGCAAGTGTTTGACATTTTGTTTTATTTATTGTTAAGGTGGTTTAGCTTTCTCATTTGTTAATACATTTTTATGTATGAGTAGAATGTTAATGTAGAACTTTTGATGGAAACCCATGATAGGTGGCCTCAAAGACTTTATTTGTACTTTTGGAAAGCAAGGTAATTTCTGAACTTCTTAAAGGATCACATTATCTTCTTTCAGTAGTGTGGTTTTTCTTTTTCGGTTATAACTTGGGGATTTGCATGAATGGGGGTTTGGAGAGTCTTTCCATTCATACTTACTATGTAAAAGTGCATTGCTTTGACATCTTTGTCAGTTCAGAATGGATTCAGGTAACTCTGTGCAATGTACTGACCCCGAAAAGGCATGTTGAAGTTTTTCTAAGTTTGGATAAACTGGTTACACTTCACACCTATGTACCTTCATTATGACTGTTTTGAATTTCCCACCATGCTTTAATATATATATATTTCTAATTTCATGTTCCTTTTGTTTTCAGAGATGCACTTTAGAATCTCATTCTTTAGCAGAACCTTTTTATTTTACAGTATCCTGTTTTTAAATACCTATTCACTAACTCACTGGAGCAGATAATCCTGATGCTGAGGTAAATTGGTGGTGACCCCATGGAAATCCATTGGCTGCGCCAGAACAAAATTACAGAATGTGAGGAGAGTCAGAGTGTGAGATTCTAACATAGTTAGATTAGCTATTCTCCAGGATAGAGGGCTTGTATTCATTTCCCCAAGTACAGCAATACATTAATCTGGGCTATTTCCCTTATAAGGATTCCTGCTTCATTGACAGTGATAAACTATCAGCTGTAATTTACAAAGCAGAGTGATTTAATTGCTTCATCTTTATGGAATTCTGTGTCTTATCATCTTTGGGCAAAGCATCTCTGATTAAAGTCTTTTGTAACATCACATGACAGTAGAATTAGTGCTGAGATCTTGCTCTGAGTTTTATTAATTGGGAAAGATGAGTGCTTCAGTAGTGAAAATAGTTGAGATCACCTAAAAGCATACATGAAACAACTCTGTTTCCCTGAAAAAGGAAAGAATTCAGCTTTCAGGGGGTTAGACTGCTACAAAAGTGACAGTACATTGACACAGTCAGAGTGTGTTAGAGCCACTGTGGTTGTCATTAAGGCAGCATATTCTGTGCATTAGGCTTTGCTTTGAAACCTAAAGAGCTCTCTGATAACAGCAATGATGATCTTTTCCACTTTGGCCACCAGTTTTGTCAGTCTCCAGATCTTGGATTGAGTAATAGAATGTTGAAACCTTCCCACTCTACCAAATTGGTGTAATTTTCAAAGAACACAGATGGGAAGGTAAAAATAATTAGGAACCTTCCTGCTTTAGCCTTGTGATCAAACTTTCCCAGGTAGTAAGAGAAAAACTAACCACAGTAGGAAAATGCTTCCATAATCCCTCCAATTAACATAGTTTTAATTATGGCACAATTATCTGTAAACTCTCTCACATCTGGTATGCAGCTTGGTTCTATTCTTGTCTAATAATCAACACTGGGATAATCTGGCTAAGTAATGGATACCACTTGGAGACAACTAAGAAAGTAAACTGTGCCAGAGAAGATTTTAGAACCACATCTGACATAACTGGAGTGTGCTTTCATACTGCTGTGCTTGGTTCCCACCCTGCAGATCTACATCTCCATCCTGTGTCCATTCCATGCATGTTTTGTGTCAGCAGCAAAACCTTGTTTACCCCAAAAAGCAAAATTCTACTGTTTTTACTTCTAGTGACAGAGTGAAAGGAAACTTGCAAAACGAACCATCTTTTTTATGTCCTTGAGATCTGAGTCCTGTACTAACTTGGAAATGCATATTTATGATTTCTGAGAAATTCTCTATGACTCAAGCTCAAGGGTAGAAATAAAACAGAAAACCCAGGTGCACTCAAATTATTACAAGATTGATTGAATGTCGGTAAAAAGCTAATAGAATTACATGTAGCTTTTTGAAGAGAAAATGGGGGAAAATATGAATTACTGTAATAGTCCAAGGTGACATCTAATTTTTAATATTTTAAATTATTTTGTTCAAAAAAAGTAATATTTAATTTCTTTCATTTTGATGCTCACACCTTTCTGACTGCAAGGCATCAATGAAAACAGATCATTGTGACTTTTCCTTAGGGTGCTGTCAGTAAAGCTGGCTATTGTGGAATTACTAAATGTCTTCAGTAGTTGTCACCATGCAAGAAGTTTTATTAAAATGTTCTGAACTGGAATATCAAATTATACTGTGAAGCCCTCCACTAAAGGGATAACAAAGTTAATGATCCCCATTGACTAAATTTTATTTCAGATAAAGTACAATTAGTACTTGGATAATAAATTTAAGAGCACTGAAACATAAGAATTTTTTGTCTTGTCAGAATGTAATGTTACATACTCTCATGTGTGCATGCAGACTGTCAGTGGCACAATGTTCTGTGAATCAGATTTCTGCCTGATTGCAAGTTTTCAGGCAGTGGGGCTCTTGAAAATCAATATTAGCAATATGTTCTGATAACAATCCTTAGAAAGACTAACACAAGTTCTCTAGTAATCCTTGTTATTTTCTGGTCAAATAGAATCTATTTCCTTTCTCACTCCATAGAAAAGGTGCCTCTCTTTAAGGGTTAAGGATGGGTGAAACACCAGGGCATCTTTGAAGAGATTTCTCTTTCACACCTATCTTATGTGACTTCAGGACAAAATGATCTCCTATAATCTTTCTAATTTCAGTATCAAAAAGAATGGCAGATTATACTAATCTCTCACTAACCATGCAGAGTAGAAAAGTCAATATTAGCCATACCACATTTGTCCTTTAAAAGGCAGTGGTTGTGTTTAACTTCTGGGTCTTAACGTGGTCTTGAAATGAATAACCTTGTATTATTTTTAACTCTGTCCTTAAGCAGAATCCACTGAAGCCAAGCAGAACACTTTTTATGATTTTAGAGTGCCTTGGATATATCCATTATTTAAATACGGCCTTTTATTGTTCTAAATCAATAAATCTGTTGCTCTGGCACACCTCCAAGTGCTACCCTTGAAACAGTTGCTTATTCACCTAACAGCCTCTTTATAGCAAAACCACAAAGTTGCCAAATTGCTTTGGATTTACTTTGCATCAATAAGTCCCAATTTTGTGAGTATAACAGATCTTTAAAAGGAAGC
The DNA here is from genome assembly GCF_048771995.1 of Taeniopygia guttata. NCBI lineage: Eukaryota > Metazoa > Chordata > Aves > Passeriformes > Estrildidae > Taeniopygia > Taeniopygia guttata. The sequence goes on from NC_133029.1 coordinate 13,328,547, forward strand.
ATGTCTTTCTGGCTGGCTGGTCCCACTCGGGGTTGCAGTCGGTGGCTGGATGTCCGAGTGGGAGCAGTGGCAGGAGGTGACCTCGGAAGTCAGTGCTGGGCTGGCACTGTTTGATACTGGCGGGGACAGTGGCATTGAGGGCACCCTCAGCAGGTTTGACAGCTCTGAGGTGTGTGGAGTGACATTCTGGAGGGATAAGAGTCCATCCCAGAGGGACCTTGATGGGTTCAAGATGTGGAACCTCATAAAGTTCCACAAGGCCAAGTGCAAAGTCCTGCACCTGGGTCAGGACAAGCCCAAACACAAACACAGGCTGGGCAGAGAATGGATGGAGAGCAGCCCTGAGGAGAAGGACTTGGGGTGCTGGGAAATCTCACCTTGACCTGCCAATGTGCCCTTGCAGCCCAGACAGCCAAAGGTGCCCTGGGCTGCAACAAAAAGCAGCATTGGCAGCAGGTCCAAGGAAGTGATTCTGCCCCTCTTGTCACTAGGAAAACTCAGAGCTGTGAAAGTGATGAAGATAATTACCTGTTTCTTCCTGCTTCAGCTCTCAAAAGTAATTGCTGAAGACCAGTGGTGCTTTTGGGTTGATTTTGAGCTTTGCAAATTATCTTGTTTGGATTTTTAATGCCTTGTGTACAGTTAAAAAAGGCTTAAAGAGTTCAAAAAAGAAGATATCTACTTTTCCACTAGACAGCATATGACTTGTTCAGATAACTAACATTCTCTCTGGATTTTAAACTGTACAAAAGGACATTAATACGCTTTATGAGGAGTACTTGTTCCTGGTAGAAACAGTATCTTGCTATATTTGAATTGAATGCTTACCAGAAGTTTTCTTTTGTCTTAGCTGTGAACTGGAACATCAGCTTAACTGAGAAAAATTGTACCTCCATGAGCAAGTAATGGGAAACTCAATAGTGCCTGTGACTGGCTAGCTGGGGATTTCTACTTTCCAGGAACAAATCTCTGAGTATTTCTAGATCTGTAGTAGTTTATAGCTGAATGGAAAGTTGGTTTCCTGGAAAACATTCAACAGATACTGTGATGACAGACCTTAATGCTTAGGAAAGATTTTTTTTTTTTTTGTGAGTTTTGAAGTGCTCAGTTTACTCAAGCATGTTTTCTTACCCTTGTATTTAAAATGTTGTGCACTACATTCATATTTATGGTAGCTTAAAGCTTTCATGGTAGTATTTTATTCCATGAGTAGATGTTTGGGTTTGAGGAAAAGCTGTGTGTGCCTGTTCTGAACTGTGGCTGGGTAACTAGTGACACATCTATCTGTGAAACTCTGAAGAAAAGACCAAAGTGAGGACCTACACAGGAGGAGCAAAAACATCTCCTTTGGGATGTAACTTCTGTAATATCAATGCCACAGCCCAATGCAGCTTTTCTCAGGCACGCTGTTTCTAAAGCAATGACTTTGTAAATAAAACTTAAATTTAATTTTATTAGTGATTATTTTGAAGTGTGCCAGTTTACTTCAAAATTTTTATGAACCTTGCAATTTCAGTGCCAATTACTCCATTTAAAGCAAAAGAGCAAAAGTTACACAAACATCCAGCCCTTGGTCTGAAAACAGAGGTGACTTCTCTTGGACTATTTACCCGAGAGAACATGGGGGTGATAGTATTTCCAAACACTGATGGATGGGTTTATGAGCAGATTTTGCAGGATTATCTGAAAGTGTACTTTGGCATTTCAGTTGCTGCAACACATTTTCTTGTCTCTGGCAATTTCACTAAAGAGGAGGAAGAATATTTGTGGTTAGAAAATCCAATCTTTACCTTATTTTCCCCTTTGTTGATACAGTAGCTTGGTAAAGTTAATCCAACCTGACACCATCTTGTGTCATATTTAATTACTCTCAAGCTTAGCATCAATGTTGAGCAAAGTTCCCAGGTTAAAATCCAAAACAATTCAAATTTTTATGTTGCAAATGAATGTCAGGAGATTCTACGGAAGATCAGAATGTGTTTGTAGTTGAGCCCAACAAAAGACTGTGCACCTTCATGTGCCTAGATCTTAGCTGTGCCTTAGATGTGAGTGTGGGGTGGGCTGGAAGGAGAGGGAGCTGCATCCAAAGCAGTTGCCTGTGGAATATCAGATCTGGGAGATATTCCTGGATATCCAGCAGGAGAATGTGGCTCCAACTTGCTATTGAATCACTGACATATCCTCAAGGAAATGTCAACTCCAATGCACTTGTCCCCATCTTTTTAACTGGGATTGGCAGGAGACAAAGGTTTTGTTTTAGAGTAGGTGTAGGCAGTCTAGACCCACTTAATGAAATTCTAGATCCACAAACTTGGTGAAATTCCAGAAAGAATTTAATTGGCTACAATTTCTGGGGAAGTCTCAGTTGATAAAGGTTCACTAGCATTGTCTGTGGTGATTTCAGGAAAGACTGAGGTTAGGCTCTTTTTACGTGGCTGTTTCCCATTCAAAAGCTGGCCTGAGGTCTGTGGCTATGCAAGGGGGTAATTTTGGGGCAGTTTGAGGTTGCTTTGCATTACTTCCAAGTAGTTAAAATTCTGACTTCTCAGTATTTTCAATTATGAGAAGATAATTAGCAGTTTATACAATGCCCAGCCCCTTTCAGGGTTGCAGCTTCAACAGAACATGTAGAAAATGTGCTTTGACATCCACTAGATAAAATAAGGGAGAAGAAAGGCAGGCAGCTGTTACATATGAAATTAGGATGAATCCAACATAACTAGCCAAATTAACTGTAGCATTAGAATTGTAAATATGTTTTTGTTTTGTTGGTTTTTGCTTTTTTCTTTAAGGGGAGATCTATGCCTTGACTGAAAAAAAAACCCCAAAAAACCTTAGAACTGTGGAAACAAGTTTACTGGGGGAAAAAAGTAGTTTTGAATTTCTACACGAATACCCAGAAATTTTCTGCTAGATGCCTCCTGATTCCTACTTCTACATTGCTTTGTTTTTGCATTCATTAGTGGTGCTTTCTACAGAAATTACTGGCAGTAATGACAGATGTGAAATTTACAGTATGTAGGAAGATAAAACAGTGGTCTCACAGAAGGCAGCCTAATTAGAGTAGATCTTATCAAGACAGGAAACCTTTTTGCTATGACCAAATTTTATTTAGCTTGGATTTTTTTTTCAGGTTGCTTGAGGCATCTTCACTTGTGAATGAAAAAAAATTATGCTATTGTTTAACAATACCAGGTTTAGGACCTCTGCTACAGTTCAGTATAACATTATTAATATCTATTATCAATACACTAAGAAATAGACTAAAAATGTTTCCATTTACATTCCATTCTATTTAGTTCTTTGGTTCAATATTTCTCCTTGTAGGTTTCCATATGAATACATTTCAGGGATAGAACACCTGCTGTAATAAGAGCATGAGGGAAGCCTTTGGTGATGAATCATACAACAGAAAAAGGAGGATAATGGGAGTCCCATCTGGCCATGAAAAAGAAAGAACACTAGACACAAGACTAGAACATACTGCGAACTGTTCTTAAATCTTTCTTTTAACAGTGGTGTATTCATCTTGTTATTGAGCAACTATTCATGAATTCTGTAATATTTCCCAGAAATGCAAAGTACTCTTTGGAAGGATGTAAAGTAATAGGAAGACAAAGGAGACAATACTGTAGAACAGTCTTGGAGCTGTGGACTATGTCAAACCTGGCAGAAATGTGAAATTAGCACAAGATTCAGACACTCCTAATTCTTTTGTATACATAGTGCTGTGGCTAGATAGGGAAGAAGCTAGTCCTAGAAAATATTACTTTGCTTTGTTTAAGTGAATTTTTTTTATCACTGCTTAGTTTAAAACACAATAGTCTAACAAAATAACTCTAAGATTTTGGCCTTTTTACTTTAACAAATTTGGAAAAGAATGAATTAAGTATTTCTTCCTCCTAATAGGAAATATTTAATACTAAGGAAACCTATTTCTGCAATGCATTGAAGTATATAGAAGAAATAATTTATGTAGTAGACCAAACTAGATTTGCTTTGATGTAATATTTTCCTTTAAGGAAAATTAAAAAAAAAGAGTAATGTATACATATTCATTAAAATCTCTCTCAATATGTAGTTCCTTGGTGGGTTGCCCATGCTTTAAGATAATCTAAAGCTCACATCTTTGCATCAGAAAAGCAGAAATTTTTCTCTGATTAACTCGCACACTTTTCTTAAACTGCAGGTGAATATATTCTGGCATGTACTTTCTGTATTGATGATTCTGTGTTAAACTGCATTTAAAAAAATCACATCCCAAAACTGATTGATGATGTTGAACAGGACAGGTAGGGATAAACTATCAGAACAAGTTGATACTGCAGAGCAAGCAAGCCAGTCCCATTTTATTTACTTGTACATTTTGGTATTGTTACAGTGAAAGTTAATGATTAAAGCATGAAGAAAATTCAGCTCATTTTTTTTAAGTTTGTGTATGTTGGAATATTTATAGTTTTATGTTATGCTAGGCAGAAGTGACTTGAAGTATATCTTTGGCAAACTTTGAATAGCTTGATGTGTGTAACAAAAAGATCCTGTAGTCATCATATTTCAACAAGACATGAAGTAGGATGCTTGACATTGGTGGAGTTTTCTTGGTTTGGGCATTTTTGTGGTGTTTTGCTTTCTTTTTTTAGTTAGATCTCATCAAAGGCAGAAAAAACAGACAGGCAGTAGTAATAGTTCACTATAGTTCATGACTTTAGTGCTCCTGATTAGGATCACTTCTGTCACAGATTGTGTTTCTCAGTAGCATAGTCTGTATAACACATATGTTATGATTTTTAACAGTAACCAAGCACTCAGCACTTATAGGATCTGAGTACTCAATATGTTTTAAAAGTTCCATATTCATCCTGCGTTTCAGTTTCACTTTGTAAAGCTGAGATAATGTTATTCCTCTCCTTTACAAGGATATTGTGACCTAAACGCTTTAAATGCTGCAGTGTGCTTGGGACTTATGCTAATATTAGGTGTCTAAAACAGTCTTGTAAACTAAGTACCTAACGTGTCTAGATGGTCTCATCTTGCAGAAATTGTTTGGGTAAAACTTAGCATAACACGAGTTATCTTTGTAAATAAGATGAAGGTTTAGGTGCTGATGTAAATACCAATACCAACCACTGCAAATGACTTGAATGAACTTTGATTTTGGTCCATTAAAATTAGTCATCAACAATTTTCAACAGTCAGGTTCTGAAAAATTAATTTTTGTTCTGGTTGTGTCTTGTGTTAGGAATAATTTTGTGATTTTTTTTTTTTTTCCTATAGGACTGTTATGTGCTCAACAAGATTTGAGTGCTGTATTTATGCAGATCTAATGACTGTGACCATTTCTGTTCAGGTCAAAGGAATTAGGTTTCTGAGGCAGTAAATATCACCACTATTAAAGGCAATCATTCATCCATTTACAAGCTGTCAAGTAGCATAACAGATAACTTGCCTTTTCTGTTTTAGGAGAATCAGCAAATATTTATTTCCTCCAATGTTTATTCCCTCCAGTGCTGCTCTTTTAACCCCTTTCATCTGTTTCCTCTGCCTGCTGCACCTTGCCCTGAATGGAGTGATGCTCTTCACTCCAGAGAGAAGCAGCAGTAAACCTTGTCGAGGTAAATCAGGAGTTAACGAAATCAAATGGTGAATGTGACAGTGCTTTAACAAGCTACACTTGACTATTTACAGCCTAAAGGACAAAGACAGAAAAAGCTGCCAGGGAGACTCTCCCACTGAGTCAGGAGGTTCAGGAAAGGCCCCCTTGCTTTCTAGATCCCTTTTCAGACTGCAGCTGGATCCAGTCCTGGTCTCAGGCTTGGCCAGTGGTTTATGTCCAAAGGAGTTTATGTGCAAAGTCAATCCTCTGTATCACTTGGCTAAGATTTCCAAGGTTAGGACACTACTGATCACTCCCTGAGGATCTGGGGTGGCAAGGAACCTTTCAGCCTTGAGGGTAACCCTGAGAGCTGTCCCTGCTCAAGGGGAGCTCCTGGAGTACAGCCACTGCCACATGGGAGAGCTCAGTGGGCCCTGGGCTGTCAATTTATAATGAAATGACTGACTGTATTTATAATAAAATGATTGACTGATAGTGATATTTGCATAGTGGCAAGACATCTGGGTCACTGTTCCAGACAGCCCTTGGCTGCCCTGGAGCCACCTGTCACCAGAGTCCCCAGGAAGCTGGATGGAGGCGGCAGAGCCCTGCTGGGTGTCAGGCCAGGGAAAGGGCAGCACACACCACACAGCCAGTAAATTAAACTTACAGCCTCTGGGAAAAATGCAATGATACCCCAGGAGATGGAAGTGCTGTCCTGGACACTGTGTTCTCGGTCAAATTGGTGTGTGCAGAATTTGCTGCATGCAGGTTCTGTGCAATTCTACCAAATCATCCTTTGTACCACCACCAAAGTTATCCATGGGAGTTTTTGTGGTTTGAAGCACTTTTAGTGGCTGTACAGAGACCATTGTGATCATGTTTAGAGGTTTTAGTTTGGAAACAGTATCTGTGTGATCAAAATAATTAATTCTCATTGAACTAAAAGCCCTTGCAGGAATTGGGAAGACATCTTAAAAAATTTCATTGTGATGTTGAGTCTTGAAATATACTTCAATAAATACTATGCATGGTATTTCAAGGAATAGTACAGACTTTTTGACAAATTAAACTTTCTGAACCTTGTTTTTTAATGGAATATCCATGATAGTTCATATGGCTCAGAGTGCCATAGCAAGGAGCATAAATTGAAGCAGGTTCTCCTTTAAGAATCCAATCCCTCCAAATGAGTTCAAGTGATTTTTACATAGAGACAAAAAATATTAATTCAATAGTTTCATTATCAGCATTCCAGTAAGTACTAGAAATAATTTTATTTTCAAACTAAATCTATGGAAATGAACAAAGCTCATAAAATGAAGACATATAATTCATATTTAAAGTGAATTTCTTTAACTATTCTAAGGGCAAGCAAGATAAAATATCTGAGTGAGTTTAATCTTTGATTTATTGAGGCAAATAAAATTACGATTCTTTACATTATAATGTTAATACAGCCAAAATTTAAGTAGTTATCTTAAATATTTATTATGACTGCTGTATCTGTTAGATAAAAAACATTAATTTAAGTGCCAATGATATAAGATAAGAAAGTGTGGACACTTCTGGCTAAGGAAAAGATGATTCTAAAACTCACTTAATCACTTGTAATGTGTAGAGGAAAGTGAAAATTGAATTTTGATCTGAAACATTAGTGATTACAACAATCTCCATTTTCATTCCCCAGTGCTAGGTGCGTGGTATTGATTCCTCTTGAAGTGTGAGGAGATAGAAGCTGAGGGAACTGAGGAGCATCTGAGTTAACTGTGGTTATTTAGGCTGGAGAAGAGGAGACTTGGGGACCCCACCACTCTCTACAAGTGCTTGGAAGGAGGCTCCAGTCAGGGGAGGGTCGGCGTTTTCCTTCAGGTAACAAACAATGGGATGAGAGGAAGGTTGTGCCAGTGAAGGTTCAGACTGGATGTCAAGAAGAAGTTCTTCACTGAAAGGGTGCTCCAGCGTGGGAACAGGCTGCCCAGGGAAATGGTGGAATCACCATCCCTGGAAGTTTTCAAAAAATGCATAAATGAGGTGCTTGGGGACCTGGCAGTATTGATTTAATGGTTGAGCTCAAGATCTTAGAGGTCTTTTCCAGCCTTAGTAAATATATGAATCTATGATCTTTAGTTGAAGTAAACCCAGTGTCATTTTGACAGAGTTATACGGGACAGATTTTATCTCATTTACTGCATTCAGCTGAAATTATATGTTTTGTATGCTTAGTTTGCTTTGTTGTGATATTCACCAATACACTTCTTAGGTCTTTTTTCTCTAGAAGCTTTTTAGGACTTATATATGTTTGTTTTCAATGGCATGTCCTGTCTTACTAAAAGTATTGGAATAAAGCTGAATTCCCAAGTAAGCCAGAATTGCAAAATACACCCTCCTTAGATGCATGCCAGGCTCTCTTTTATACAATTTACACAACAGAGTAGCTCATATCTGTAATAAAGTCATCTGGAAATGCCTCTGGGTAAGAGAGCTGTCCTGCCTTTTGATTTTGGCTGTGCACTTACACATATTTTGGCCACAGACACACAGCTGGAACCAGGAATGTGCCTGAACTGCCTGAACTTTAACAGTAGTCTTGCCATGAATATGCATCACAGTGTGGAGGCTCATGATCCTGCCTAAGGATCTGCCAGTACACCAGGAAGAAGTGCCACACCTCCTTTATGGCACATCCCATGTGATCATTTCCAATCACACTGTTTTTTCTTGTATTGGGTGTCTGATAATGTAAAAATGGCAAAATTAAAATAGAATATAACGATTTTTTCCATAGCTTCACCTTTTTTTGCTACTATGTTTTGGTCCTAGAATAAATCAGTGAAAGTAAAATAATAGTAAGCTATATTTTAAATCTGTTTACTGAACTGCTATCTTAAAGAATTCATAAGCTCCATTTTGTTTGTCCAAGTGTCCTTTTCAATGGCTCTGACTTCTAAATATGTGGCAGTGGAAATGTACCATGTTAATGTTCTCCTGCCATGAGCAATGAGTGTTAATTAGAGCTGGATCTGACTTTGTCTCTCCTTGGATTATTTAGGATAGTAAGAGCTGTGCTGAATGGCTGTTTGTACAATCCATCTTTTAATCCACTCTCTGAGGCAGAAGACTATTCAGAGTAAGGTCTGTAATTATTCCAGAATGCATTTGATTTCTTAGCATAAAAAATAATCTCTTACATTATTAAGTAAAAAAGTTTTTTTCCCGGAATATATTTAGTTGTCCACACTTACTAAATGGAAAAACAGTTTTAATTATGGTCAGTTTTTTTGTTATTAGCAGTATTTTATGTTTGATATTTTAGCATAATGTCTTGATGGGAACAGCAGATTTTCTGCAAAGAGTAATGGGTGAAATAATGCATAAACATAATTTTTGTCTTGTCAAATTGTATGTTAGAGTAATTTTTGACACTTTGCTGCTTTTCAGTAGCACTTCAACTTTATTTTCTCTCGGTTTTATAAGGAGTTAAACATAGTAGCCTGACCCTCTCTAAGCAATATTAGATCATCTGTGTGCATGACATTTTCAGGTGTTGGATAAATACCCTCATAGATCAATAATTGGTCCAATGTCTCTGGCCAAGTAGACCCATGAAATTATATTTGTTTTGCTTTACTTTTAGCGACAGGCAATTATTTGAGTACCAATGAATTGAGTAATAAACCTCTCAAAGTCTCCACTGAGACTGAATTTTACCCACATGACATTTTTTGATGTTTTTCTGCAGGAAGCGGCTGGACTGTAAATGTGTGCTTGCATAACTTATCCAGATGAATCAATCCTATGGGACCTAGAGGTAAATGCATTACACCAGTGGGACAGGAGACTTCTCATTTTGTAGGCTTTTAGAATGACCCTTGATTGGGACTCCCTTTCAGGACTGTAATGTAAATAAAATAATTAACTTTATTTTTAAAGTTTTAAGCTAAACAACCATAGCATTGAAGGTATATGTTTTATTTTTTAATGTCTAACATAATATTTCTTGTTATAGAAAAAAGAATTCATGCATGCTCAGCCAATAAGTTTCAGTTAAAAGGCAGCTGTTGTTTCGATGTGTGTTTTTTTTAAATCTCTCTCTCTAATTAATGAAAACTCTTCCCTCATTCCTTTTGACTTAAAACCTGTATTATGGTAACAAGGATTTGTAATCCTTGTTAATTTTTCAAGTATAAGGAAATGGTTTCCATTGCACATTTTTTTGTTGAAAAACTCAAGTTTGAAAGAAAAATTCAGCTAAATTTTGATTCATAAGCAGTATGTCTAGGCAGATCCTAGAGTCTAATATTGAAATAGTTATAAATTGTTATAAAGTTCACCAGGTCTGATATTCAGAGATATTAAAAAAAAAAAGGCATTTTCTTGCTTGAAATACATTCCTCCTTCAAGTATTACGTACCAAGTGCTCCTCTGTGGTTTGTTTATATGTTCTAAAACTTCCAAAATTCCCTCCCTCATTATTCCCCCGTGTTTCACAGTCCTGACTTTAGCAGTGTTAAAGCTCCTCCTTCAAGAGCACTGTGCAGGAGTGAGGACACAAGTGCCACATGGAATTTTAGACAGGTTCTCTTTAATGTGCATTTAAACTAATGCAGTTCACAGGTTAGGGCAATGCTGTGACCGTGTTAAAGGAAAGTATCCATAAGAGAATCTGTTTTCCTCCTCCACTCCTTACACTTACGCACAATGGGAATTGGCATCCTGTTGTTTCTGGGGCTTTTCTTGCCAGAGGGTTTGGGATCACCCCCTCCTGCAGATCTCAGACTGCGCACGAGTTTTGGGGTCTGCAGCCAGGGATGTCTCAAAACTTCATCTATGCACAGCCTCTGGGATGCATCAGGGTGGAGCAAGTGGACAATGAGGTTCTTGCAGTCTGTAGAGAGATTTTTTGACTTCATGAAGTGAATCTTCTGTTGTTTCTGAACCCGGAGCATTTCCTTGACATTGGAACTGTCAAATGGCTGTGAAGCAAAAAGCATTGCATACAGGATAATGCCCAGGCTCCACATGTCTGAAATCCTGGGGTCACAAGGAATGTGCTCAAGCAGCTCGGGGGCTGAGTACGCAAGAGACCCACAGAAGGTGCTGCTGAGGATGGTTTTTCCATTTCCGTCCCGAACCAGGGGTTTTGAAAAGCCGAAGTCTGACAGCTTGAAGTTAAGCTCGTTGTCAAGCAGGATGTTGTCACATTTCAGGTCCCTGTGGGCAAAGTCCAAGTCATGGCAATGCTTGATGGCAGAAGCCAACTGCTGGAACTTGCAGCGAGCGACGCTCTCTTCCATCGCACCCTGGCTGGTCAGGTAGTTCAGGAGGCTCCCCCTTTCCCCCAGCTCCATCACAATGTACACCTTCCCAGAGGACGTCTCAAAAATCTCATAGGTTTCGATGATTGAGGGGTGGTGCAGTCTCATCAAAGCCTCCATTTCCCTGGGGAGAAATTTTTCCAGGACTTTCTGAGAAATTTTCTTCTTGTCGATGATCTTGATGGCCACTTTGCATTTCAGGCGGTGGCTGTAGGCAGCTTTCACTTTGCCATAGGAGCCTTCTCCAAGAGTGTCACCAAGGCTGTAGCCCTTCTTTTTAAGCACCACAGCGTCCATCGTGGGAGACCTGCAGGGACCTGCCCCAGCGGGAGCTGCTTTGCATCCTGTGCTGGTGGGCTGCACTCCACGCCTGATGGTGCTGCAGGGACACTGCTGGGCTGGCTCTGTGGGTGGTTACAAGGTGATCTCATGAACACATCCTGGAAGGATCCTTCTGTCATTTCATGGAACCACTCTGTGACATCGTGGCGGCCAAAACCCAGCATGGAGTCACTGGCCGCTCTGTGCTGTTGCTGATGGTCACCCCTGCACATTGCAATCAGAAAACGGAGACAATTTCTCAAAGATATGTTTCTCTTTTTAAGATAGTCAAAGTAGGAGGACCATTTTTATATCTTAGTTTCGTAACACTGTTTTTCAGTTGTGCCGCTGCTGTACCTAATTAATACAATTTACTCTGCATTTTTGGTGGATTTTAGAAAAATAACAAAAACCACCTGTGGACTGGAACTTTGTGGAGCAGTGCATGGTGCATTCAAAAACCTTTCTTCCCCCCTTCTAGACCACTGGTGGTATGATAGATCCTGATTTGTTAATAAGTGCTGTTTGTTGAGTTTGATTGCAGTAACAGCTGACCAGCCTGAGACTTTCAGGAAGTACTGGGGAGTACCACAAGTTCAGTGTTTTATGTCAGTATTGTTATGAGACTTCTAGAAGTCTGTTCCTTATTTCAGAAGGAAATAATTTAATGGAAATTCAAAATTTCCACTGCAGATAATCTCCCTGCTTATGTACCTTTCTTTCCTTGCTCTTAGCACTCAGTGCTAGCAATATCCTAATTGTAGAGAAAAGTTAATTTATATTAGCCATGATAACATTGCAGCCACATAACCAGATTAAAGAATTGAAAATCACAGGAAACTGCAATTGCTCTCAATAAATAATAGTAATAATGGTAATAGTAATAATAATGATAAATATTATTATTTTGTAGTTGTGTTCTTTGATATTAGTAAAACACTCTGAGTTGCTTTCAAACTGATGCAATTCTTTTAAACTGAAGATTTTATTCTAGAGTCTTTATGGTTACTATAAATATGAACAAACCAGAAAGTTGAACTGTAAGTCTGGAATGATACTAGTTCTCAAGGGATTAAACCTGGGATTTTTCCATGTTAAGTGGTGCATGTTCTTATTGTATCAAGACTTTTAGTTTGAGTTTAAGGAGGATTTGTAGTGAATATTTAGCACATGCTGCTCTGCATATTTTTGTTTTAGTCTTTCAACAGCCACATGGAAGGGAAAATTTTTGGGGAAGGGGAAAAGAGGAACTCCCTGATGTTATTCTGGAGCAAATGTTCTTAAGGGCATGGACAATTTCCAATTTTTGGTGTAGGTATTCAGCATCTTGCCTTTGTCTGTCCTGAAGGTGCAGCCAGTACCTGAACTGTGAGAGGGAAGGCAATAACCATTGTGCTGACATTGGAAAGAACAAAGGAGAGGAAAAGCCCTTAAAATATGTGCAAGAATGCATAAAGATTTACAGTGGACTATTACATGTGGTGGTTTTCAGGACATCAATTTAATTGGTTCTTTTCAGGTGTAAATAAAAATGTGGCCTTGTATTAAATGTTGGATAGCCTCATATCACCTACTCATGCTTAAAACCACTCCAACTTTTAGTGTGGATGGCTTATCTTCATGTCAGCCTGTTAATTTAAGAAATCTGTTTTGCATCTAGACATTTTTATATTTGGTACAAGGTACCCAAAATGTATCATGCATGCTCTGCCTGTTTTATGTGTATCTTTTTATAGTCTCTCTTATGAAATTTTTATAAAGGGATACAGAAAAGTATTAGTTATGGTGAAATTGTTAAGCAGTGATTTCAACCAGGGCTGTGTGGCAGTATTACCAAAGCACTACAATCTTTTTCTTCTCACAGTAATTTAAGGAAATGGTCATGTTTTTGTAGGAATGCTCATATTTTTACTATTCATAAAAATTAACACAAAATTGAGTGTCCAATCTGAGTGTATTGACTTATGCATAATTTTTGGAGTAATTGACAGCTGGTGTTGTCACAGGTAGTGGATCTGGATAGTGGTAGGTATTTGTTCCCTGCTCTGCAAGACCAGTCATTATGTCACCATGGAACCAATGGATTAAGAAAGAGAATCTGTATTCAGCAAAGCACTCAATTCCTTCAATGTTAATGTGGTTAAACTTAATCAAAATCTAAGTGAAAAGTTAGATCTATTATCAGAGAAATACATTTTTTGTCTCTGTTGATGTTAATGTAAGGTTTTCTTTAGCTAAAGCAGCTTATTGGTGTTTAATTAGAATTTTGAATAATACTTAGAATCATCAATATTAACAAATTTACCAAATTTATACAGATTTTTTTTTTTTTCTGGTGCCCATCTGTGTCAGTTGTAATAGACTCAGGGCTTTAATGATGCAAATTAAATTTTCCAGTGAGAGAAATGCCAATATAGGCTGAGAATTAATTCTGAATCCAGAGGAGGAAAAGCAAAAGATTAATTCATTACATCTGGCAGAAGCAATTCAGTAGTTTCCTCTCTAGTTACCTTAGTTATATTCTGAAAAAACAAAGGAGACCAACCCTTCCTGTCCATGACGTGCACATGGAGTTGCTGGACTCCTCATGTCTCAGACAGACCTGGTTGTCTGTTGGTTTCTTTATTTTTCTTGCTCTGCTGTCATCCCCTTTCACACACCTCTGAGGTCAGGTGATGGAGAGAGCACTGAAATCCCCTCTGCATCAATGTAGCCCCAGGTGCACCATCAGTGTCTCAAAAATCAGGTGCTTAACCCTGGATCAGGGGTCAGTACAACAGGAACTGTGTGGATCACTGACAGTGGGGAGCATAGATGGAAGATAGAAACATTTTAAGCCCTGGATGAGAATTTCCTTGCATGCTAAATCTTGTAACAAACAATTTTTTTTTAATAGTTGTACAGCGCCATTTTATAAAAATGGTGTACTTGTAGCACATTTTTTTCTGGAATATAATTATTGATGAAAGGTAAGGGTCCACAGAACCTTAAGCCCCCTCTTTAAAAAATGCTTCTATTTTCTTTTCCTTTTTTTTTTTTTTTTTTGCATCAGAAAAGTGCCTTTGAAGTTTATTGATTATGCTGATAATACATTTTTAAAATAATATTTGTGCTGGTTTTAGCTGGAATAGAGTAAATTTTCTTCATAGTAGCTGGTAATGGGCCTATGTTTTGGATTTCTGTTGATAATTCAGGGCTGGTTTTTTTATCATGAGCAGCACTAACACAGAGCCAAGGCCTTTCCTGCTCCTCACCCACCTGCAAGAGGCTCCACAAGGGGCTGGGAGGGGACACAGCCAGGACAGCTGACCCCAGCTGACCCAGGGCATATCCCAGAATATGGCACCATGCTCAGCATTTAAATGTGGGGAGAAGGAGGATGGGGGATGTTTGGAGTGATGGTGTTTGTCTTCCCAAGTCACTGTTACAGGTGCTGCAGCCCTGCTGCCCTGGGGATGGCTGAGCACTGCCTGCCATGGGAAGTGGGGATGAGTCCCTTGGTTTGCTTCGCCTGTTAAACTGCCTTCATCCAACCCATGTGTTTTTTAATTTTTATTCACTCCCCAACCCACCAGAGTAAAGTGACTGAGAGGCTGTGTGGGACTCAGTTACCATCCGAGGTTTAACCATGAGAGTGTTGAAAGCATTTTCCAGCCTTACCAGAATTAGGTATTGATTTTTTAGTATTTATGATTTCTTTTCACAGAGATTTCACAACACATTTGTCCTGGTTTTCTAATATGGAAGAATTATCACGCAATAAATTTAATGGATTTTTTAGAGTATTGTCATGGGAAGTACTCTGCTGGCATCAAATTCTTTCTTGGCAATTTCCTGGAATATTTTCCAGTGTCTAAAGGAACTTTAAAATATGATTTATTTGTAGAAAATATCTCTAGAGATAAAAACTTCAGATTGACTTTTAATTCCAACCTTGCAAGTGTGGGTTTTTGTTCCTAAAGTGCAAGATCTCGTGTGGAATTGCAATGTGTGGTCTGACTGCTCCATGGCTTTCTGTTCTCCTCTGTGGTTCTGTGTTGTAGGAGAGCTGGAGTTGCTGATATTTGTGTGGAAATGTTAACACCCTGGTGATGACAACTCTGCCAAAGCCATTTATCATATTTTGCCTAAATCTGGCAAGAATGGGGAAACTGAAAAGCAAATTGCTAATCTTAGTAGGGGAATGAGATTTTTTGGTGAGTCTTGGGTCACAATTAGGAGTGAGTTGAAATCCTTATATTTCATGTCCTTCTCCACTGTGCACACTTGGATGCTGTGGATGTTTTTGTCTGGATTGACAAGAGTTTATATTCTAAGACCTACCAAAAGAATTTTCCAAAATAAAAGTTCAGTGAATTAAGACTTCAAAAACAAGCAAAAATAAAAAAAAAAAAAGAAAATTTTCAAGCCATTATTAAGCATTTGTGTTTTAGGTTTGTCGTTTATGGGTGTATGAACACTAGAAAAGTCCTTCTTTAAAATTCCTTAATATTTTGATTATGAATACAGTTCTTTGAATAAGTACATGCTGTGAATATCAAATGTGAAAATAGTCCAGGTTTCACAAGAATGTTGCATAAAAAAAAATACTCTGCTGAGAACAGACTGTTTCTGGAACTAGTCACAGGTATTGACAACTATTTGGGGAATATTTCCTTCAAAGTATGTAAGGGCATTTTTTGGCATTTAAATTGAAAATAAATCATTTAATTAAAAATAAATCCCACATGCTGGATGAAATACATGGTTGCTTGGGTGGCAGTGCTTTTATGTTTATATTCTATAGAGAAATCCCACCTTACCTGTCATGAAACCCTTTTGTGTCAGAGTCAACCTACGTGAGGAGATAAACAGATGGTATAACTGAGAGCACACAAAATGCTAGCTTCGGTAAAATGCACACTGCTGATAACCCACTAAGCCTTCCTGTGTGTGCTAATCCTAATTTATGTTAAATCGTAATTAAGACAGTTTTGTTTATTGCTTGTAGCCATGAGCACCTGGAAGACTGACTAATCCCATCCATGTGTTGGGGACAATCCAGCTGCTATTGTTAACACAGAATGCAGAAAAATTTGTATTTGTGAGTTGTTTTTGTTGGTGTTTTGTAAGGCATTTATAGAGGCCCTTTTCCCCATCGTATCAGGAACTGGAACAGCAGAAACATCTTAAATAAAATTGATGGAGGGACTTTTGGAGCAAGAGGCCTAAATCTAAATAGGCTCACTGTGTTTCCAGCCAAAATTTAAATCAGAATATCTCTGATATACCCATGCAAAAATAGATTCACAGTTTCTGTTGTAGCTGTGTTTCTGTTTGGTGTTGCATATATAATTAATCATAACTGTCAGATTTTCGGGATTCTGAAGGTTTTTATTCAGGAGGCCATGGGTGGTGCCATTAAAGTGAAATGATAAGTGGAGGACAGAGGAAAAGGGGTAGGATAAACTGAATCTCAGGAGAATAATGCTATAAGAATGGGGAATATCTAAGCCCACTTGGTGCAAAATTTCATGTTTCAGTTGCATCCTTTTTTGTCATTGTAGGCTAAACTTATGTGCTCACAAATGTTGCTGTACATGTATCAGGTACAAGTTTTTGACCTGATATATATATTCACACAATTACATCTGTCATGGATTGTGCCCTCAGTTGACAAGAATTTTGTTTCTGTTTCATGCATAGCATTTCTTCTTAAACTGTAGGTAGGAGAACCCAGGTCTATATAAACTATTGCTGTGAAAGATTTTTCCCTTTAGAAGAATTCCTGCCCTAGAAGTGTATTCATTCTAATGACTTCAAATCACCCAATTTAAAAAACATGCAAGAGTGGTAATGTTTTCATCTTCCATTGTTAAATCTTTTTGCTGTTTTGGGATTTCTTGTTCTTAAAAGTTTCATTTTCTGCCTTGTCATGATGGAAAATATGCAAGCTACTGTAAAATGACAACTATATTCTCTGTACTATTTTGAAGTCAGCCCATGCAGAGACCACTTGCAGTGTGGAAATTTGGATCTAATTATCCATTCATTACATACTTAAAAGTATTCATTGGATGAATTTTTCATCAGGCTGTGATAAAACAGAAATAAAGAATTAAGGACTAAAGGTGAGCATGTTTGTACAAGGTGAGCATAGTTTGTACAAAATTCAAGTGTGAGTGTGACTGATTTGCAAAATCCTCTGATTCTTCTCACATTTAACTCATGCTATTTGCAATTACATGAATTTTCTTGCCAGTTACAATTAGATTTGATTTTTTTAAGAAAGCAAAATTAAAAATGAAAAATTTGCAGTGTGCATACATTTGTTATAGAGCCTAAAATGAATGCCTTACCTGTAATAATTTCATGTGGATTCTTCTTATGAACAGCAGAGAGCAGCAGTGTGATGACCTGAATCAGAAGGCATAATGTAAAGGAATACTCATACTAACCAACAAGTTAAATGTTTCCAAAAATCCACAATTATTTCCTTGATACTAGTGCAATTTTTTTGAGAGTCGTTTGCAAAAGAAAAGAGGAGATTGTGGGGGAAAAAAAGACATTTCCAATAAAATAACTATTATGAAAATAATTGTCGAACAAGATGTTTACATAGAGCAAAAATAGTGACAGCAGAGGGTGAATAACTAATGAAGGGAAATGAAGGATTAGTCTCTGAGCTGTGTTTAGAACTGTCCAAAATTATGATGCAGAGCAATAGAAAAACATTAGCTCATAGACTATAGTTTAAAGAAAAAATTTACTTGAATATGTACTTAATAGTCTGAGGTTGGTAAACTCAATACCATGAATTTTTGGAAATCATTAATGGTGTTTACAGGTAATTTGCAAGTCAGTATTTTTGTTTGTCTTAGGAGTTCATGGGTGCAGATCAAACCACATTAAATCATTCAGGGTAGAAGTCATCATGTACAGTAGGAAATATTGTTTCTGAGGACTTGAAAATACTTTTATCATGTATCCCACTTCATCTGATATCTTAACTCAAACTCCAAATTCGCAATTTTTGATTTTTTTTTTTTTTTACCAGTGGCTGTGTTTTACCCTCCATTATTTTCCACGGTAAAAACAGGATGTAGATTCTGGTGGGTAATGAGCAGATATAAATACCTATGAGTCAGATCAATTATGCTGGGTCCCTTCATTCCAGGGAAGCTGCTACCCTGAAGGATGCAAGAGCTGCTGTTGCCCTGGTGATTGCTCCTTGGAGTCTGGGTTGCACAGGCATTCCTTGATTCTCCTCAGGTCTTTGCATTTCTGTAAACAGCCTCTGTGGACAAAGGCCACAAATTAAGTGCAAAGAAATGAAACTGTAAGCACAGAGCATGAACGTGATGTGTGGAAAATTGCATATGGTTTATAAGGAGTGTCATAGTGTTGATCATCTTAATAGATAGCTAAGCATAGATGCATGAAATCTCTGCCAAGTTGATTTTAGGGCCTGAGTTTGTGTCCCATCTGAGTCAGTTTTCTGATGGTTGAAATATTGAGGTGGCTATGTGAAAACTTTTTTACCCATTTATTTTTTTTCCTGTCTCTCTCTGCCGCTTAAGGCCCCAAGATCTGATCTGAACAGCACTGAATTAAAAATAAAAGCTGCTACATTTCACAAGCAGCAGAGTATTTTTTTTTCAGAGCTCTGTTCTGTTAATCATGAAATTTTTATTCTTTGATTTTTTTCAGTATTTTTCTCTCATAATGAAACAGGCTTAATTTTGGAAATAGGTGGTCCTTTAGCTATTCAGAATTATTTGTTTTCTTAAATTTTTTTTTTACAAAGGCTTTGATAATGCAGACTATTCTTAATGTCTCTGTGATCCTCATTTTTTGAGTTTTGTGTACTCCTCATAGCATGTTTCTAAGATTCTCCCTTTCTTCAGAGAGCCTTAACATTTCTTGAGCCTGAAATCATGACTGAAATTCTAGACTAGGCTGTTATGCAGCACGTTGCTTTGCAAACAGATCTGATCCTGAAACTTTTTACTTTACTAATGTGTAATTTCATGCTTTCATGACAATTGTTTGAGCTTCTCTCTCCCTCAAATTAGCTGATAATACACAAAATTTAAACCATGTGTAGAAAATCAATAATTAAATAATTTTGGCTCTACCTTCTTCAGTCTCAATTCCTGCAATCACTGCATCAGCAGAGAATATTGAGCATAATCCTTTCAATGCATCGACCACATGTGTCAGCTTCTGTCAGAAGTCAGAATTTTATAAAGAACTCTTTTTATATTATTTTATAAGAACCCTTTTATCTATTTGTAGATCTGATTTGACTGTTTGACTTCAGTGATTTAAGGTCAATAATGGTGCAATTCCTGAGCAGTTTGGTGTATGACATGTTTTGTTTGTTCAAATTCTTGTTGACTGCATTAAGGGGAGAACAAACTGCTAATTGTCCCTCAGTGATATAAATAACTCAGTGTTCCAAAAGCCACAATAGGATTTTATTGCAAAGTGGTGTTTAGGGGATATTAAACTTCTAGATAACATTAAAGTAATGTGGATAGTAGACAGATTTTCTTATTTCTGATTTTATTTTGTCTTTTCTCTAATTGCTTCTTGGACTTCTGTGCAGTTTAGTTCATTGATGAGTTATGCTTCTATGGAATAAAGGCCTATAGCTGCTAGTTTATTTCTAGAAAGTCAGTGTTATAATTGTATATAATTGCTAGTATTATCAACTAGATTTTCTCCTTGTCTTTTCCTATGTTGTAATCAAATGATTCCTGAGAGTGCTACCACTCACAACTTAGAACTGCTTTGATTTTAGTTGCCAGAACTGCCATTTTTAACATTAAATCATAAGTTTCCAGATACCCAGAAGGAAGGAAGGAAGGATGACTCTGAATGGCCCTTAAGAAAGGGATGGAAAAAATAATGAACTTCCATTGTAACAGTAGTTTATTACGTGTATTTCTCTATATTTTCTGTCTTTCAGGAGAGGGAAAAACAAGGTGTTGGTAAAATCCAATAATGTTTACAATGGAGCTCATAGCTTGTACATTCTTAAGTTCTTTGCAGTGTTTTGAAGATTGAAGAAAAAATACCCAAAAAGCAAAACCCCCAAATTAAATTTGCTAAATGGAAAATAAAATCCACACCAAGGCAAAAGTCTCTCTTCCAGGGTGTCCATCAGATTTCCTATGATATGGGGGGATGTACCTGTGAATGTTGGGTAACTTTGGGGAAGATCCTGTTACCTCACTGGCTGTTAGGAAGGCAACTGACATCTCTTTGGGCAGGATTCAGCTGTGTCTCAATATATCTAAAATCAGGGGAGAACACATAATTATTTATACCTAATTTGTCACAACTGTTGCTGAAGTGATTTTGCTACAGTAATTATTGCCTAATATCAGCATTCTTTCTCGAATACACATTTTCTTTCACTTAACTCACCATTGCAGGATAATTATTCCAATGGAACCATCCCTTGTGCAGTCTTGGTACAGCATGATAGTAATAAAGAAATCAAAATAGACTTTTAAAGTACTCTTAATTCCCTTTGAATCATAGCAAACGCTTGAAACAGTCTGTAGATGAATTTTTGATGTGTATTTGTAGTTGTATTTTTTCTTTCTAAATCAGAAACACAGAAAGAATCTAAGAAATGAGGGACAAAAAGGACCAAAAAAATTGCTGGACAGTGTGTAGTAAAAGTATCTTTTCTATTTTGTCACTGGTAATTTCTTTCTGATCAATGGCATATTCCTGGTCATCAAGTTCCCAAATTTTGTTTTATATTTTAACGTGTTGATTGATTTTTCTTCAAACTCATCTTTGTGGTGGGTGTTAGCTAATTGGTTTTTAGCTTTAGAAAGAGCAGAGCTCCTTTCCAGGAGACAGCTACTAATGAAGTTCTTTCATTTTGCACTACAGGGCTGTGTGATGGTATTAAAAGTGTGGCAGGGAGCTGAGGCTGGGTCTGGTGTGACAGTGACCTTATTCTGACCTTTTCCTTTCAAGACTGAACCAGAGTTTATGATGAAATTTGGTACCAGGCTTTTGACACAGCAGTGTAAGTACCCCAAAAATCACTTTGGCATTTCCTAATGATCATCTAGTTTGTGAATAAGTGATGCTGTGGGTCCTTGGAGATAGTCACAATGTTGCATATAAATGATATAACCATTTTGTCAAAGACTGTATTAGTGGAAAAGCCTCTGTGTTGTCCCTGAAATGCAAGGGCTTTCTCATTTCTGTTGAAGTCTCACAGTGGAGCTGTATTCCCAGAGAATACAAGGGAAGAACAATGACTTAAGACAGGAATTGTGAAAATAACATTATAGAAGCCAAGCCAAGCTAATGAGGTTTTTATGAAGAGGTAAAGCTCATTGAACTTCTTCTGCCAGTTGGCTTTTGGATGATGATATTAATTATTGTATTTGGCCATTGCAGGACTGGTTTTCCTGGTGGACCCAGAAATAGCTCTGTTCCTTCAGAACTGCCACTTTCCTTTTAGTATTTTGCTTTTACCCTCTACCTGCCTGCATGAGACTGCACTTGCTTTGTAAATGGAAAAGCTTATTAAGGGCAATGGGAGCCTTGGCACCAGCATGGTTATTCTAATTCTAACAGTTTACTGGTGTAGTGCATTAGGAAGAGTAAGACATGCAGAATTCACAGAGCTAATTTAGGATCTATTCTTCCTTTTCTAATTGTGTCTGCATTTATGCTCTTCTCAAAATCACTACATTGAGAAATTTTAATCTAAATTCAGTGTGGTGTAAAATCTTTTCTTTATGTGTGCTAAGGCAGGCAAGTCCTACCATCACTTTATGATGTTTATTCTACTTTACTGCTAATGTGCTGCTGAACCGTAAACAAATATAAACAGGATTATCAGGCAAAATGCATTAACATAAACATCTTAGTATCATGCTCTTTCTACATCTTCAAATGGACTAAGTGTTTAAATGAAACATTAACTCTTACAAGTAAAACAGAAGTTTTACTGTGTTCTTTCAGAAATATTATCCCACTATTAAACTTTGCAGTATGTATTTTGTTATGTTCACCCTTTGAAAAGTGAAAAACCCCAGTGTTCATGAAAAGGTTTTGTGTTAAACTAAGAATTTAAAAGGCAAGTTAAAAAATTTGATTTGACCCACATGACTCGAAAACTAAAGCATCTTGTATAAATGAATTGACAACTTTGATCCTGTTGGGAGAGGGACAGAGATCAGTGGGCATCTTGAATTTTTTGCAACAGTAATAACAAAAGGATTTGAGTTTCAGTCTGCTCCACATGAAATTGCATAAAGATGAAAAATATTTATTAAGATTATAAATTAGAATAAACAATGTACCCTAGGAGTGCTGTGCATACAGGAAAAGAATTCTGGTGCTCAGAAATGACACAGACGTAATTTATTAATAATTTAAGTGGATGTTCAGGTTGTGCAAGAAGTAATCATTTGCACTTACTCCCAGAGAGTATCCCAGGTTGCTTTTAGTTTCTTTTATTTATCTTTTAGACAATGAGAATTCATGCTGCAGTAGTGGTTGTATTGCTGCAGTAGTGGTTGTATTACAGCTTTTTTCCCCCTTATTTGATCTCAACAGTATGTATTGTGTCTCAAGTTACTGGAGTCTTTCTTTCCACAAGTAAATTAGCAGGATTGTCTATTAGAAAGGAAATCTGTTCTCTGGCAGCATAGAGAGTTCCTTGATAGCAGCAGAGTCCTGACCTTGTCCAGTCATCAGATTGGCTTAACCTGCATAACTGCTTATAGCATCTGTCATCTTATAACAGCTTTGAAATGCAGAGTTCTGGGGATATTTTGGCCAGATATGTCAAAGCTTAACCAACAATGAGTAATTTCAGTAGGTAGAAGTTTGTCAGTTTGGCTTTTAATCTTGCAGCTGTGTAAAATTAACTGCAGTTACAAGGTCAGATGCAAAGTCTTGACAACTTGTTCATCCTCAACATATCTGCAAAACTCACTTCTTTTATCAGAAGTTGGAGCTAGGTTGTTGTAACCCACTAAATAGAATTGACTAAAATAGGAAAACCCCTCTATTTTAGGGAGGACTGTTTTAGATTACAGGAATACTGTTGCCTGGAAGAAAAGGAACCCTTTCAGTTGGATATTCTCCTGTTGTATATGAGGATGACTTTGCTTTTTTTTTTGCAAGTGATTTACTTCACATTGTTTATACCTCCCAAATTTTGGAAATGAGTAAATGAACAAACTTAGTTTTACAAATTATTATAGGTTTCTGAAGGTGTAAACCACGTTCATTAATATAATCTTTTTTTTCTGACTTGTACTTCTACTGTTGCCTTACAACTGGCTTCTGCACCCACCTGCGTGTCTAACACCCTGTAATCACTGGGCTGTCTTAAATCAGCTCTGATGAAAATTTTTGTGGGAAAAAGTGCACATAAGGAAACCTAACTATTAGGATTTAGCATAAACGTATTAACAATTAACACAGGAACAGATGGACAATTTTCAAAAGCTGAACCCTTGGCCACAGAGAGATTCAGAAAACCCAAGCACAGACAAAACAGATTAAAAGCTAGGAACAGTGAAGAATTTTGTCTAGTTTTTTAAGCTCATCTCTAGAGGGAGAAAAATTGTGTCTGAGATATGATTATGATTGTCTTAACTTTTTAACTCTTTCTTAAGTTTTTAATTGGAGAACTGGTTCATTTCTTCATTTTTCTTGATTTCCAGCAAAGTAGATGAGGTGATTGAATGTGACTATGAGTATTTTTGAGTGAGAGGCCTACGCCTATAAAAAACTTCCCTGGATCCAGCTTCCTGAAGAATCCTAAAAAGTTTAT
Organism: Taeniopygia guttata; assembly: GCF_048771995.1. Taxonomy (NCBI): domain Eukaryota; kingdom Metazoa; phylum Chordata; class Aves; order Passeriformes; family Estrildidae; genus Taeniopygia; species Taeniopygia guttata. The sequence continues at coordinate 13,352,584 of NC_133029.1, forward strand.
ATCAGGACCCTAATTGCATGTTCAGAACATCTCCATAAGTATCCAAAGAGGCATTTCATTTTCTTTGTAGTTTCTATTCAAAACACTTCTGAAGCAGACCAGCAGATATAGAAGAAGGGAGTCAGTAAATGCAGTTAAAGCTAGCTGTTGTTACTAGAAAAGTCTTGTCAGCCCCAATTAATTACTAATTTATTACTATAATAATATGAGTTGTTATACCAATACGTGTTTCCTGATGAGCAAGAGCAGATGATAAGAGCTTGGACTATGAGAGAGCGTGTCACAAACTGCTGGGGCTCAGTCAGGCTGGGTGGGAGCTGCTCCTACAGGGGTAAGGGACAGGTAGGAACAGAAGGCCAAAAGGTGAATAATCCCAGATGCAGCTCAGCCTGAGCTGGGGAAGGCACTGATGGAGGGACTCTCTCCCTGCCCTTGCCAATCATATCCTTTTCATAAACCCCAGAGTGCTGTCTATTCATGCAACACTCACTGATTTTCTTAGATACATGTGGAGTGGATTTTTCTGTAAATATATTATAGAAAGGCCCAAAACATTTTCATTGCCTCCTGGATTTTTTTTTTTTTTTTGTGTGTGTGTGTGTCAGAAATTACACTGATTAATAGTGTTCTTAAAGGGGCAAGATCACAGGCACATCTGTCTCTGAACATTACCAAAGTTATAAAGCTATTAATTTCTCAGTGGTATCATTAAATGAAAAATATTTTATGCAAATGTATTTAATTTACAGATAATTATTCAAGTTTTAAGAGTTACATTAGTGTTGTTTTAAAGACATTTTCCCTTTCTATCATTCTGGACATTTTCATTTGACTCTATTAGAATCAATAACTCTGTTCCATGATAAAAAACAGCATCTAGTTTTAAATTTTAGTTTCCTTAGCTGATTATATGACAGACCATGACCAGCAACTATATTTTAAACAGACATTAAGATAAAATTAGCACAATACTGCAAGTTTCAGGTGTTTATATCTATTTTCAGCTAACAAAGCTTTGCTCTATTCAAATAAAAATAGAAAATGGTAACAAAACCACCATGAGCAGGACTATTGTCTTTTGCTGTCCATTGAGTTCCTAAGTAACCAAAACCCAATCTGATGTATTTCTTACCTTTGCATAACTCAAGGACAGTTGAGATCTCTGTGGTTATGTGCAGTCTTAATGATGTAACATTTCAAATCAGTAAATTGATTCAGTGCAAGTATGTTAACCGAAATTTAGTAAAACCAGTAAAATTAGTCCCCTCTGTTATTCTCCTGGATAAAATGAACTGTATTGTGAACCAGATTTGGCTGAGGGTATGGAAAGAGAGCCTGATAGACCCTATGGAATTAATGGACACCAATTAAAATCTTTAGAGATTAAGAATATCTTTCTGTTCAATACCATTTGTTCTCTTAGTTTTCAAAGCTCAGGATATTTTTCCTATTTCTAAAAATAATAAGGATGTTCCTAGTGAAGCAGACTCATATAGTTTAAAACCCAATTTGTTACAACAATTTTTCTTTGCCTTTTAACAACTTTTTAGTCATATATTTGGCATATTTCATGGCAGTACAAAAAGCCATCTTTTCTTTCTTGCTGTCATCTGTGTGCTCTTCATCTTATAAGCATTAAAAGAGCCTTTTGGCTGGAACGTTAGATGATCTTTATCCCCACTTCATTTTATCAGTGAAAGAAAACAAACAGTATTTTAAAAATATAATTGAACTAAAAAAAAAAAAAAATCTTATTACCCAGGCAGTAAATGAGAATGGGCCACTTAAATTTTAGTTTGAATGCATTAATTTTTTTAGTATAAATCTATTTCAGCTACAATAGGCTACAAAACAGATGAAGTTTTCAAGGCATGATTTTTTATCTATTTTAATAAGTTTTCACAATGTTGCAGGTCAAAATGAGTTCTGTAGTTTTAAATTAGTCTTTTGGATATTATCATCTTAATGGCTGTGGAATTTATATCAGGATCATGATAATTTTTCAAACTTTAAGCATGCTATATAGGCAATACAAAAAGCTGCTCAAATTATAAAAAATTAGTCTCTTTGCACTTACAGAGAAGCAACAGAACTAATGAGATCTCAGAAAATCAGAACATTTGCACAAGGTACAAAAGATTCCAGAAAGCAGGTTGCATTCATTATGCTTTTCATCAGTAAGCACTGTTGGTTCTCTTCTGCACTTCAGTGCCAGCTGAAGTTCAATGCCAATACAAGGTCACAGGGGAATGAATGGCTTCCAACACTACTTTTACTTTATGAGCTATTGCTCATTTCACCACTTCAACATTGGAAGAGATAAATTTTCTAATCCTGAAGTTATTTGAATTAGCTGCTTAGAACCTTTTTGCAAATTGTAATACTCGGAAGCACCTAAGTTTTACATTTTTGTGCTAGGAACTTATTGAACAAAAACACTGTGTACTGTACATGTGCCAAAGCAGCCATAGGAGGTTTGAATATCTCTGAGTGGCTTGGTGCCAATGACATCTTGAGCTGACTGTGCTGTCTTAAAGAAAGAAATCTAGAATCAGTTTTAAGCTTAAAAAATGAAAATCTCTACTCTATAAAGCTCTTACTATTTATAAGCAGAATAAAGGGAAGACATTTGAGTTCAGTGGGCTGATAGATATGAGATGATGGGATTGCCTGCTTAACTTTTCTGAGCTAACACAGTGAAAGGACGAAATGGTTTGACAAAGATCCAATTGCATGCACTTAGAACGTGCCTTCTCTGGGGTTAGCTCCATCTTCCCTAGGTGACTTTGTTTTGAAATAGGATTAATCAGCTTCCCCAGTAGGGAAGGCACATGGGGATTGTTGCTTATGGGGTATTATGTAGCTGAGAGTTATAAACATGATTTATTTACTGAAGGTAAAGTAGGTACCATTGTAACTATGTTCATTTGCAAGCACTGTTTGTTCATAAGGTATCAATTAGGCTCAGTGGCACTGGTAATGAGTAAATACTGAAAGTTATGAGTGCAGGATTAACATTTCCAAGCAAAGGAAGAGAAAATTTTTAAACTTGGAGCATTTAGACTTCAAGTGCAAAATTATGGACAGCACTAAACTTAGTAAATAATTTCTGTGGAAAATAAATAAGACTTTGAGCTCTACTGATTTTTCTCCAGTAATTCACCAAGTGGTGATGTAAAAATCAAAGAAGAGTTTCTAAGGCATTTTTCTCTTCCAAATTCAGACCTTATCTTGTGTATTTCTAAGGTGTTTTTGTTTTAACTCTAAAGCTGTGGAACAGTCCCCAAAAGGCATGTACAGCTTAGCTTTGCTTTTCAAGTTTGGAGTTCCAGGGGCTTTGTTTGCAGTGGCTTATCCTCATGGAAATGTCACTCTGCATGCAGGGCAGAGAGTCCACTCAATGACAGAGGCAGAGGGTGTGACAGATCCAGGTTAGGTACTGATTACCTGGATTGCTAATTACCAGGATTGCTATTGATCCCAGACAAAGCTGCTCCTGGCTGATGGATGCAGCTCTGAGAGCCACCTCCCAGGTGTCTGCCACGGGCACCTGTCCAGGGGCACACACTGGCCTCTTGCTGCATTTCAGAGAGAGAAAAGCCCTCTTTAGGCAGCTCCATGATTTATCTAAAGGCAAATATGCACATGCTAAAACCAAGCTGCCCTGTTGAGGCACTGCAAGAAGAAGAGCAGAGTCTCTATGGAGGACAGTGCTCCTGATGGTAAATGCAAAGCAGATTTTTGTTTTGCCATGTCAAATTGAGGCATTCAGAAGGGATCAGGTATAAAAATCCCAAGAAATTAATGAAATTAAAAACATTACATGGGTAGAAATTTATCCTTGAATTTGGGTGCTTGGTGTCTTTCAAGCTTTTCTCTCTAAGTGTAGGGATGGGAAATTTTTTCTTAATCAAAGCTTAAAACCAAAGGACATAACTTCATTCTAGCTATCAGCATTTTCAAATGTGAAGGGAATAACTAAACTCCTTATGGTAAAGTAGCATGGTCAGTCAGCACCAGACAACTAAAAGAAATTCTAGTGTGATACAGACAACTAAACTGTCATAAGCATTTGAATTTTTTTATATTACAGGAACAGATTTAATACCCACTCCAATTCACAGTGTGAGTCATAAAATGAGACTAAGACTATGACTTTTTTCTTGGAGAATGGCAAACTTCGGTTTTCTTTTGGTGGAGTACTGAAACAAAGGGATTATATTCTGTAGTATAATTAACAAGGGAGATTTACATGAAAAAGAAAGATGAAAAAGAAGCATGTTAAATAGTTTTCAGCAGATTATTTATTCAGTGCTTAGAATGACTTTGAGTCCTTGTACATTCTCTGGATAGCAAAATAATGGAAACAACTTCATGACTTTGAGGAAAGAAATGACCATCAAATATGAAAATAAAGATATTTCTGGCCCTACACAGTCAGATTTTTGATTTGAGATTGCATGAAAAGAATCAAAACAAACCGAGGGAAATGAAGGGGCATTGGCTAGTTAATTTTAATCAAAAAACTCCTCTATTTGTTTATTCCCTGTAAAGCCAAAATAAGATTATTCTTCAGATGGCAAGAGTTCTCCATGTCTTTCTGTAGAATTATCATTGCTAGATTGTTCTTTAAAGTAAATTCAATGGCATCATAAAATGTGCATTGGAATTGTGCATTCTGAAGCTCAAAAAGAGCATTACATCCCCTTGAAAATTTAAGTACTTTCCCTTATCTCAGCACATCCTACTTTAAAAACTTTCCATTTGGCTTCTTTTCCCCCTCCCACAATCCACTTATTTTTGTTTTATTTTGGTCATAATTCATGCATTTATAACAGTCTGTAAATATCTCACAATACCTGAATACCTTCTGCATTTTCTATATCTAGCTTTAAATCTTAAATACCTTACGGTTGAATCTCCCAGAGCAAATCTTGCACACTTTTGTTCTTTCCGAGGTAAAAACCATCAGTGTCAAATTAAAATGAATTGCAGAATTTTGCTCTTTATTCTCTGTCAGGTATTTCTTGACAGCCTGGAATTTGCACTAACCTCTGTTTGATCCTTGACACTCTTGACAACCTCAAATTGAAAGTTTGTTAAAGGATGCCAACATATCTTGTATATTAACATCTATATTAAAGTGAGGTTTTAAAAAGAATTTTAATAGCATTTGGCACCAGATAACTTTTAAATGGTTACAACTGTATGCTATTATCATTGGATATATAGTTCCTGATCATATCAATTGACATATCATTTGGCAATGGTTCTTGATTTCTCTCTGGAAAAAGCTGCTGGTTCAGTTATAACTGCACATTCTATTTCAGGAATAGTTAATGAAATTACTTATTTCTCAGGAGGAATTCTCTGGCATATTCAGATTGCATATACATTTTATTGGGCTGTAGCTGAACACTATAAAATGTGATGGGCACAACAGTACAATTTCTACAGTGTATATTTCAGTGTGAGAAACAACTCTTGGCTAACACCTGTCTGCTGTGAAATGTGATGTGCTACACAGGAGAGAAAAATTTCCTCTTGTTTGTGAGCTGGTTTTGTCTCGGTCAGTACAGGTTGGGTGCAAAGGCCACAAAGGTACTGCTCCATCTATTTAATCCCAGGTGTGTGGTCATGTCTCACTTCCTGGGTGCAAGGACAGAAGAGGAAAATAAATACAGAAAGTAGGTTTCCATGCGCACAGCAGCACCTACTTCAGCCCTGGCAGCTGTCAGCAACAGCACCATCCTGCCTTGGCAAAATACTCAGGCAGCCATGGACTCTCTGGAGTCTGTTATCATGTCTGGAAGGCTAAAAGTTTAACTGTGGCCACTTGGAAAGTTTAAGAATCACTTCAGATAAAACACCATCCTGTGATGCCATTTTCTCTGGAAGGGTCATCCTAGTCCTCAGATTCTTGCAAAATTTGAACTTGCTGTCTTTTTCTCAGACAAATTACAACTGAGGAAAGACTGCAAGCCATGACATGATAATTATTCTAAGAGATAATTAGGAAGCAGAACAGAAAAATATTACTGAAGAATTAAGATAGCTGCATTGTAACTTCAAGCAAAATTGCTGAAACTCACAGCCATAAAGGGGTGGTATTTTTGTGTGTTAGATATGGAAAATGTAGTCAGATCACTAAATATCCACCATTTGTTTTTACCCCAGGAGGTCACAGGCATGAGAATCTGAGTCAGGAGTGATGCTATTCCAACCATTCCATCATCTTTTCCTGAATCAGAATGGACTGTATAAAGCTTTCTCTCTAAAGTTCTCCAATGTGTTATTGAAAACATACAATGATGGGTATCACAGTGTCCCTAGTGACTTCTATCAATGTTCACTGCCCTAATTAGAAAATGTGGCAAAATCCAATATACATTCTCCTTGCTGTACTTTAATTTCCATATGACTACTCTGAACATAATGGGCACAGAGAAGAGCTTAGAGACTTTTCCTTTGCAGTTGCAAATATGAAAAATCATTCATTTTTTCCTTCAATCTACTCCTTTATCAATTTAGTCCTTAAAAGAAGTGACCAATCCAAAGAGAAGTTAATTCAAAATGATGGGTGGTGTTGAGCCAGTTAACTTCAGGGCTTGATCTGATGCTGATGGAAGTGATAGGAGAGTGATCCTGAATCACAGGAACTGCATTTTGGCCACATAAAGTGCCAGTGCCCTCATTCCTGCTGCAGCCAGACCCTGAGATCTCTGGGCAGCCCAGAGCTGGCTGAGCTTCCCAGATCCATTAGCAATGTTAGCTGCTGTGTCCCAGCCCCTTGCCAGCTGGACTAAGGGGAGGGAACCATCACACCATCCAGGATTCCCAGATGGTGTTCTTTACTTTTAATTCCCTGTGCTTTTGCTCTCTGCTAATGTGCTTTCATGGCCATGTTTGCCATCTATTTATCCGTGTATGTAAAATGAAATTTCCTTGTTTTCTCCTCCCCTTTTATTTCCTCTGGTTGTTTCACATAGTGGCATCTGTGGAATGCTGTAACTTCATTACATGTTTAACATGCAAATTGAGGACAAGGCAAATTTAAAAGTTCTACAGATTTGTTAAAAGCTCCTAAAGTTTACTTTGGAGCTTGAAAAATCCATTAATATCTTTAGTATCATTGCAAGCACCTATGCTTACACATAAAAATAAGAAAGCAGTTTGAATACATAGAAAAATACAAGGCAGTTAGTATTCACCCATCATTCATTTGTGAAGTATATAATTCTGTATTAGAAGCTTCGTATTGTAATATTGAAAGCAGTCATTCTATATCAAAGGAGTGAAGGTGAAGTAATTTTGAAAATATTTAATACTTATTTTTAATTCTTATTGATAATCTTATTTTGCAGTTGGGGTGACATTTTATCACATACCCTTCTTTGCTCTTTTATACTCTGGATTTACTCTGGAGTACCTTATTTTTTCTTCCTTTTTCATGGTCTGCAAACTTCAGAGTTAAGTTTTATGTGCACTGTTGGAAACAGAAAGACAACAGCCTCTGAAGTTACCAGAAAGAAATTGCACCCTGTAAATGCATTTTGGGATAGCTCTGCTAGTCTTTATTTCCAGATAATAATGGGTATTGAGGAAGCATGCACATCTATAAATACTCCATTTCTGATTTTATTTTATTTTTATTTGCATTCACAATTACTGGGCAACTTCAGATTTTTCCATGCTGGCACAGCCTAGATTGACTTGGGTACCTCCATCCAAAAAGGAACAGAAATCCTCTGTGTTGGCACACAGATAATGAAATGGTATGGCAGCAACATCACTTGCATGATTAAGCATCAGTTTATGCTGAAGAAAAAAACAGGCATTTCCAGCTTAATTGTTGCCCTTGTCTCTGAGAGATCTGTTCCTTCCAAATTCTTTTTCTCTTAAGAAATTTATCTAGAGTGCAAGTAGGAACACAGAAAAACCAAGCAATGAAAATGTGTGAATATGCAGGCAACAAAAGTATTTCAGGAAGTGTGCAGCTTTCAGACATTATATTTCTCCTTCACTTCATGTGATCCAAATTCATGACTTTACTAGTGGTATAAATGTTTCTTGTAATATGTGAATGGAAGCTGAAATTTAGATTATAAGGGAGTACCTGGATTACAGGTTTCTATTAAACTGCATTTAATAGCTAAATCTCCCCAGATGTAGATATTAAATACAGTGTGATAGAAAATGCCACTTTTACTATTTTTTCAGGCATGAGGCTTTGTCCAAGCTTATGGCATCAAAAAGAAGATTAAATCCTGTATAAGGCTAGAAATAAAATACAGTAAATATTTCTTATTTGTTATTAAACCATTGGAAGATCATTTAAAGTGCAGTCCTTTATTCAGACTGCTAGAATGGTGTTGAAACCCTTAAAGCATTCAGATGGTGCAGTAATTGAACACATCTGATGCCAAGATTGCAAAACTTTGATGAAAGCTGTGTCTTTGTTTTTGCTGTAGATAGATCATGTTCTCTGCTGCAGTGAATTAAAACAAAAAACTTCAGTAATGTCTTCCCATGTTATATCCAAATCTAGTACTCAGAGTCCAATGAGTCATGTCAGCAGCAGGGCTAGTAAGTGAATTTATATTTGTGTCTGAATAACTATCCCTTTAAGTTTATAAATGGTTCTCCTTTTTAAGAGCTGCTAAGTATGCAGCACTTGCCTGAGCTATATGGACTTCCTCATTAGGCTGATGAACTTCAAAGCAATTGGGGTTCCTTCCAAGTATGAAGGGAGGACACACAATGCATTCCAACTGAAGCTGAGGATAAAACGTACATTTTTTTAAACAAAATGTCCCAAATGATTAATTTCTTCTTCATCTAAAAGAATGTATAATGTTTTCTCCAGCAAGTCATTCTTTCTCCTTGCCATTTCTGATCTGCAAAATTAATTTTTACCTGAGTGAAGTCCTTTATTGACCTCATATGTATCAGATTTTCCTCTGTGGAGTTCAGAATAGGTACATAACCTATGAATGAATTCTGGCCACATTTTACTGCAGACAAGTACTTAACAGTGTTTCCTCAGTCCTTTAATTTTCAGGTTTTTAGATTTTATTTTGCTATAGTTTAACCATAGTCTGCCCAAGTCCTACTGGTGTAATTTAGATTTTATATCCTTTTAGTTTATTAGAGTTAACACGTAAAAGAGTTTCAATAGAAAGACTCTTATTTTCCATTTCAACAAATCTCATTCTGGAGACAGATTATTTCATTGATTTTAGCATTAAGCAAAGAAAATGCAAATTCTGATTTGAGTCTGGAGCCTAAGAATGAAGCCTGATTCTTTGGCAGAGGGTGAACTTTAATGGGCTGTAGTGCAGTTGTCTCAAAGTTGTTTCAGTCCAAATAAAGTGCAGGACCCAGCAGCGTTATTTCCACATAGTAAAATTCTGCACTGTGGTGAGAATAATCTAGTATTTTTTAATGACTAATAAGCTGTGAGAGTAGGATGTTAAGACAAAGATTGAAACAGTTCCTTTTGTGAAGTTTAGTGGTCCTTTTCTCATGTATTAGGTTATGAAAAAAACTGCATAAGAAGAAGAGGAAGGAAGCACAGTAGAGTGGGTGCTTCAGAGAGGGAACCTTGTAAAAGCTTGATAAAATAACAAAGGCTTCTAGCATGTGTGTGGTTTTTTCTTCCATTTCTCTGTGTTCAATGTGAGATTTGTACTAGTAAAGATTAAAGGGTTGGACAGTAACCTGCTCTGCAGTGTTCTGCCTCGAGACAAGGAATGCCTGTGGTGAGGATGGATTCCCCAGGCCAGCTGCACACACCTGGCTGCTGCTGAACCTGTGCAGGGCCCTGAGGATGCTGTGTCCCTCAGGGTGACATTACTTATTTACCAGGTCTAATGCTTTCACAAGAGCTGGGGCAGATGTGGAGAGGCAGGAGGAGGCCTGCAAATAAATGCCACTGCATAGGGCTTGTCATGTAACACAGTGAAGACTATTTTCTTAGAGGGATTTTACTCTTAAGGGATTTTCAGGTGCTAAAGCTATTAAGCATTTCTCTGTGTTCATGAATTAGGCTGTTAAATTCCTTATCTGGATTTACCACCAGAAACAATCTTACATCTTTTGTAGGGGTGTGACATAACATTTGCTTTTCATTTCTTGGTGTTACGTGCTACTGTGCGATGTGATGTACTTGGACAGTGCTTACCCTGCGTGAGAGGGGATCCTTATTCCAAGAACTGAAAAGATAACATGAATTGAAGTTTAAAAAATGAATTTTTGCAGGCTGCAGGAGCTGGCAATTTTTGTTAATTTATTTTTACCCCCAAGAAGGGAGAAACAAGAAAAATGTATTTCATAAGTGTGCATGACTGCTTACAATTTTGGCAGTGGAGCACAGAGCCTACTGTCCCTCAGGTAATGTAATTTGCTTTCTTATTGCCTTTGGACATACTAAAAATGTAGCCTTTTGCAAGAAGGCAGTGCAACACACAATAGATGATCATTTGGTGATAGAAAATGCCATAGAAATCAGTTGGTGTTGTATGACATGACTTTACAGAGCTTAATGGAGTATAACCATTATACATGTATATATGAACAATAGTATGTCAGTGGCTTTAAGATGAGAGAGCAGTCATCCTCCATTGGAGTTGTAGCTATTTTAATCCAAACACAACAATTTCTATAAAAATCAAGCCTTAGGTATGCTTTTCTGAGATGTGGGAAGGCCAAGAGAAATGGAATTTAGAAGAAGTACATGGGAGGACAAACACTGTACAAGGAACTCATTTTATTACTACTTCTTCTTTTCCTCATTGTTAATTTTCTTTTTCTGTGGCTTGTGTTTCAGTTTTTGCGAAGTGCCCCAGACTGAACTTGATGTTTATCACAGATGTATTTGCTGTAACCCTGAATAGCAGGAGCCTTTCATGGGTACAGAGCCAAGAAACTATAATTTCACAAAGTCTGCTAGCAAGAAGTGGATCCTCAAGAGATGTGGATTGCCAAAATGTGCAAAGTGGGTATTGGTGGAAATGTTATTACTCAGATTTTCTGTTGGATAAAGGTTTAGATTGAATAGGTGATTCATTATCACTTAAACAATTTGTGTTGCTGTATAGCATATAGGAAATCACCGACAATTTGTCTCGTGCTGATCAAATTAATTGTCATTCCAAAGGGAGGATATTTTTTTTTTGCAGTTCCACACTATGTGTTCTGCTCAAAAAGAAAGCCAAGCTGACATAATATCATCATCATCTATCAGCTATTCCTAAATTTCTCAAATTAAGAATCTTTTCTTTTTTATGTCTGATTTGATCTAGCAGATATAAGCAATAAAAATATCCATGTCTGGACAAATTCAAGTAGGAAATAGGGATGAGATTTTTACAGCAACTATGCGAAAAATTTACCAAAGTTCTGTATCACCTGAAATCTTTACATCAAGGTGATATTTCTAAAGCAGACTTTACAGTTCATCTTCAAATCTCTTTTGTTGTATTATGCAGTTGATTCAATAGTACAATTACAGAGGATCTATTTGGTCTCAGAGAATCCTTTTTTCTTGTATTTTTTCCATTTTTTAGTGGAAACTAAAGTTGTTTGGGTCTTAATCTACACAAAGTTGGTTTGGCAATACTTTGGGATTTGTAGTTCTGGTGAGAATCCATGATTTATGGACTAAAATAACACAATGTATTATTTATAACTACTTTCATTAATGATTTTGACTAACCTGTTGTGACTGGGACTCCCTTTAACCCTTCTGTATTGAGAAGTCTGATTTGCTGATTTTAACCCATCTTTCCCAAATTCTCTCATTCTATCACAAACAATATTGCATTATGAAACACAGAAGAGCTTAATTATATAAGTGTTTTTATGATGTTAACACAAGTTAGACTGAAATAATTTGCAGGTAGCAATGTTTTTACCCTGGTAATAATGGTTTTGAATTACTTCTGTAGGGTATGTTCAAGCCTGAGGGATATGCCAAATGTTCAGACTGTCTAAAGAGAAAGACTAGAAGTATCTGAAACCTCACAGCTCTGCTAGTCCTGGTAATGGGAAGTCAGATTTTTCATAGAGGAAGCAAAGCTGAATCACATACGTTTCCTTTACTAATTCTTTACAGTTTAAGCTGTACAAAAGTATGTGAAAGTCAGCACAGAAGGTCTGTGATCAAAATCCTTCCCACTTGAAAAATTCCTCCCTTCCATCTTCTCTGATTCTGATGTGCACATGGTGGGAATCTTAAGTGTGTCTGTAGACACCAGGAAGGTGGCAGTAATGCAAGATTGGTGATGGGAGAAATTGGAATGAAATACCTGGACCAGTCCAATGTCCTATTTTATTCATGAAACACTACAATGTACAATTTTTAATTTTTTTTAATGGTCTAAATTTAATTGACAAATGTGGCAATTATATAAACTGAAATGATGCACAGAAAGGAGAGAACACCAATATTCTCAGTTTGTGGAAGCATTCTCTGTATTACTTGCAGAGTTGGAACTCGTTATATTGTTTACCTGTAGAAATTATCCTTTCTGTATATCTTTTTCTCAAGTGGCAGATTCTCTATGAGTGTGTTGACTGGAGTATTAAGATATGAAAAGGTAATCCTGTAACAGTTGGGATTCAGTAACTGTAGAGAAAAAGGAGAAAAAACCCTATCCTACTATGCTCAGAGAAAAGCCTAGACCCTATAATTAAGATAACATTTCATTTGACAACTGAACAGGAGCCAGACCTTCAGTCATTTTGGAGCTGGTATATTGCCAGCAATTATTTTAAATCTCTTTAGTTGCCAGATATTGTTGCTTTTCTGCTGCCTGGCAGGGCACCAATGATGCTGATCTATGATCCAGCCAAACAGGAAGAATAAATTAACAGCAGTGTAACTGGTACATTCTCAATCCACCAGAATTAACAAGTGCAAAAGAGACAGTCATAAGATAATGACTGCCTGTAGGGTAGACCATGTTTAAGATACTCTTTACTGAATGAGAATGTGGAAAGGCTCATGACAATGAGACTGAAGTAATTGCCTCTCGTATTTTAAGAAAATATTTTAAAAAGGTATAAATTCAGCATTTTATTCATGATACTAATTGAACACCTTGAGTTTTCCAATTCAGAAAGCAAGGTCTTCTGACCAAATTCCCTATTTATGCTGAATTTTTACACATTACTGCCATTTATTGTTGAACATGCAAGGCCATGTATATCCAGCTTGGAAAACTGTTTGGAGTACAACCTCACATATTTTTCTGCAGCTGAGGTAGTGTTCTTGTAACCTGGGTATGTGCTTGACAACTCCTGGTAGTTCTTCGGTAAGCCTCTATACTGGGGTATCAATTTCTAGCAGCTCTCAGATTTGCTGACGTTAATGCTCAACCCTCTTAAAAAACCCAGAAAACAAACAACAAAACAAAAATAAACTTTAATTTCTTCCCTCTTAATTGTAAGCAAATTGTAAGTAAGTAAATCTCCCAGGAGCTAAACCTCTGCTTGACACCAAGCTGGTACTGGTTGAGAGAGTAAAAGGGAGACTGAGAACACTTTGAGTGATTAGTTGAATTTGTGTTGTATAGAACTTTCACTTCTATATACTCACACAACTTGTTGTTTGCAGTTTAATTTAAATTTGTTTGTTCTGACACATTTTTTTTAATTGATGAAGGGTGGTAATACATAATCATAGAATCATGGACAGGCTTGAGATGGAAGTGACCTTAAAGACTAACCTGTTCTAACCCCGTGCCATGAGCAGGGACACTCCCACTGTCCCAGGCTGCCCTGAGCCCCAGAGTCCAGCCTGGCCTTGGACATTTCCAGGGATGGGGCAGCCACAGCTGCTCTGGGCACCTGTGGCAGGGCCTCAGTACCCTCACAGGTGAGGCTGTGACAGGTCAGTGGTTCCCAGGGTGTTCCTTTCTCTGCTTTTAAAAATGAGAGCGATGTTTGCCCTTGCATACTCTGCTGGGACTTCACTGTACTGCCATGACTTGGCTGGTCCTTGTTTCCCTGCCTGTGGAATTGCTTCTTTCCCTTTAGTTTGAATCAGTGTCAAACATTTCCTGTAATGGTTTGCAAACTGAGTTCATTTTCCATTGCTCTTTCTCTGCTCGTAACTAATGTGCCTCATAAGCAGTGAGCTGGTTGATTCTTTTCAATACTGAGATTCATAAATACAAAATCCTTAACATAAGCACATTTTATTCTAATTTGTGATGTTGTTTTCCAATGAAAAATGAAATGCAGATTTCTAAGTAACATAACAGTAGGAGCAGATGGAAATCTTATCTTCAGAGTTCTAAAGGGAGCCCTATGGAGGAGCCTAATTCAATTTCATGTAAAATAATGATATTTTGGTTCTTTTATTTAGATGGAAGGGTTTGATCTTCCCAGAAGAAAACATTTCCCTATTGCTTTTCCCTTTGCTGTTAAATAGCTAATCTCATCTAGGTTTTGCATATTTAGATAATGTAGTCCGATTTTTATTTTATTTTTCTATTGCTTTTGGACTCATTGAGTGATTATTTTGATAAGAAATATTCTTAAAAAGAAAATCTGCAAGTAGTTTATCTGAAAACTTTATTTTTATATATATGAATCTTAATATTTTTACTGATGGATGATGAGAAAGTTGAGATTAAACACAGAGTTAAATCATGTGCAGAAAGACTTGTTGCTTCAATGTACAATCATGTTGTCCTTCCCTGCATCCTTATTTAGAATGGCACTGCCTTTCAAGCTAAATACATAAAGTACCACTAACAAGTTTTCACAGCTCTGCTTTAGGGTACTTCAAGGTTTATTTATATGTTATATCTCAAGATCTTGCATCTGAAGCTGGAGTCCTGCCATCTGTGGTTAACTGTGCATTAAGGGGATTGCTGCCAATACAAGTGTACAAGATGACAAGTATGATCAGTTGGAAATTATCTGCTAGGAGTAAGATAGAAGCACATCTAGGATATAGCTAGGGCCTTGGATTAGTGGAGGGTGTTAATTTTCTGTGACACATATGGTTGTTCAATACTTCCCTACTTTTATCCCTCTGTAGCTCTCAAAGGATGTATTTCCACATCCCCTTTCCCCAGCTACGTAATTGCAAATAAATAGAGCTCTGTACTATTTTGGAGAGTTAGTTCTCTGATTAAGCAGTGAAAAAACAATATCCTCTAACACTGGACATATCCTGGCATGCAGAGAAGGTAAAGAATATGGTTTTACATAATCTTGAAGGTCAGCAGCACTTACATTTAAGTCAAGGAGGTTGTGGCTGAAAGACACTGTAAGGACTGGAGTTGACAAAGGTGCCAACAATTTTGCCGTCTGTGGGCATCTTTGCCAGCAGACAATTTTCTAATACAAGTTTGTGTAAAAGCACATTTTTGGCTTTATTTTTTTTTTTTAACTTTTAGGTTTTTTTAAATGAAATAGTTTGGTATGCCCAGAAAAAAGTATTTCATTATTACTTTGTCCCTTGTAGTCAAATAACTCATCTCCTCTAGGCTTTGTGTGTTTAGATAGTGTACTCTGATATTCTCAACTCTACAAGAACATACAGGCCTTTCCTTTCCATGAGACTTGAAGGGCATGGGGCCACCTTAGCATCTGCTTGGAACATGGATCATGATCTGTGTCTGAGCACTGTTTGCAGTGAAATTTTGGGTGACACTGATGGCTCATGAAGTTTGCAAAGGCAGTGGGGTTGGACATTTGCCAGTGTGCAGGTCACAGCACTCTGCTGGCTGCAGATTTGCTACACTTTAGTATTCCAGGGTGGAATATGTTTGTTTTCTGTTCCTGTTCAAAATGTGAAGTGCAGAAATGCTTGAAGATATTTCAATCCATTCTGAGTATTCTCCACCACATGGTAACTATATTTATGGTTTCTTTGTTGTTGTTGTTGTTGTTGTTTTCGGGTTGGTTTGGAGTATTTTGTTGTTGTTGTCATTTTTTTAAGTAATTGTAGCAAAACCTCTTTGGTTGCTGGTAGAAATATCCTAAGTTAAGAAAACTAATATAGGAAACAGGAAACAAAAAGGCCACTAGCCTTGATCTGATAAAAGTTGTTTAAACATTACAAGTTTACCCATCTTTGACACATGAATTTTGTGCTTAAATAAAACCTCAGTATACATGTATGGCACTTAATTACATGTAGTCACAAAATAAGGTGACCAGATAAATCAAACAAAAACATGATTTATAGTTTCCACTGGTGTTGGTGGTATTTTTAGTGTTCTTTGATTGTTTCTTGATTTCTTCCTCACAGATGATAGAAATTAGCTGGTAGAAAACAATAAGTTGGAAATACTCTAATAAATTTAAAGAAAAATAAATCTATGTTGAGCAATGGAAACTGCAGCATAGAAGAATGAACAGTTAAAAAAGTTTCTATACGTTAAAGTTAACTATTGTAACACATCAAAAATCTAAGTAGAGGCATTGATGGAGAAGTGTAAATGCACATACATGGAAAGGAAGAATGTTTTGAGCTTAAACTGAGCCTTTTGTATTAGAACCAAAATTACTAACATTTTCTGTGGGGGAGGGATACGGGAAAAGATATCTTAATTGTGCTTGCAGATTAATTTTTCAATTGAGAAAGGGCAAGTTTCATTAGAAATTATCTCCCTGTGTTTGCCAAGATGAGGTGAAGGAAAAGGCAATATCTAGCTGACATTCATTTGGGTTTGCTTTTCTTATATGTGCAGCAGTCATTTAAGCAGAGTTCTGGGAACGTGTATAGAAAATATATTAGTTTGTGACTCCCTTGCTTTGAATTTCTGCATGACCTCGCCTTTACTTTTCCTGCTCTGCTGCAAAAGATATTGAACTTCTGAGGATTCCCCCCCGCCCAACCCCCAAATTTACATGTCAATAAACCAGTATTATACACAGAGGAAGAATGAACGAACACAGAAGTTAATTAATCTTAAGATTACACAGGACTGAAATGTAATTTTAGAAAATGCTCTGAGTATCCCAGGAAGAACAAAGAGATCCTGGCACTTTTCTGCTTTAACATCTCATATCTGTGAGGAATAAGTTTTTTCCTGTCTTTGAGCAGCCAAATCCCAGCCATGCACTTGAGCTGGCTCCTGGCAAAGAGCTCTGCTGCCTCTCTCCCCTCCTGCCTGCTATTAGTGGCAGGGCACAGAGCAGCAGGATTTATTTTCCCTCCTTCAAGGGGCACCCTAGGGGTGAACATTTCTGTGCTAAGCCAGAAGAGATGCTCTGGGATGTCTTCTCTGGCCCCTGACGTGTTCCTGATATGCTATGCCCCCATGTGTGATTTGTCCCCAAAAACAAGACCCATGGTAGCACTGTAAATGCCTCCTCTTCCCCATTTCTGACAGTGGAAGTTATTTCCATACCTTTGTGAACAAATAATTACTGTATTACCTGCTTGATCAAAGTGCATTCTACCATTGCTGAGTACAGAGAAGATTCTCTAGGGGATGATTCACAACAGAATTGAATTTGTGCTGTCTCTCTTAATTTGTGGTGTCTACAGGACCGGACTCTGGGATTCAGTTCCTTGAACTTGCATGGTAGAAAATGAAAAGTTGCATATTTCCTCCCAAGGAACAGGATGTGGGAATCACCAAATATATTTGCTTGTTCTAAGAGGCACAGTCCTATTGTGTCCATGGCAGTGGTTTAATTGGTAGTGAATTTTAAGTGTGCAATTTATATAAAAGGAATGCAAGGAATACAAAGGCTCAGCAAGATTGGTGGGAAAAAACTCTACTTTTTGTGTGTAATAAGGGATGCCCCCTACCACAATTAGTAGCCTGTGAAGAGCCTTCTGTTCATGATGGTAAACAGGGGAAGAAATGAAGAATTTTTCCAGCTTGTTAGAAGCATGCACAGTAACAAACTATGACATTTTCTTTTTTGGAACTACATCTTTTAAAGGAAGAAATATAACTAAAAGCACAGGATTGTCATAGGGGAGGAGGTGTTTGCTTTTAGCTGAGAACTCCTATTTCCAAGTCTGTACATCAAGGGAGTTTTCACTTCAAAGCTGTCTACACCAAGGAATAGTAAGTTCTAATGAAACTGATAGTTAAACCCTCAGCTATCACATCATAAGCGAGTTTCTATAATAGTGCCTGCAACTATTGCACATCCTCTTTGATTTATTTCATTTTTGATCTTTACCACCTGCTGGACCAGCACAGCTTTGTTCACCCTGGCTGAGATTTTTTTTAAATTAACCAATATACCAACAAAAATACATTAACAATCCCTCATTATCTTTACATGATCATTATTTGGGCTCAATAAGAAAGGACATGAATAATAACTGATCATCTACTCAGGAAAATCAAGTCTCACACAGGAGAAAGAGATCAAGGCTACATTTTTAGATAAAACAAATTCCTAAATTCCGGTCTTTTAAATATTGCAATTAATTCTGTGATATGCTGCCTGTGCTGCAAATTTCCCTGTACTGTACTTAAATTGCATAAAAAAATTGAAATGTTAGTGTTTTCTAGGTTTAAAAACAGATTTTAAAAGTTATATGTTTTGAGCTTGCTGAAGATTGAGTCTGAATATACACATTTTGAATATCTATCATATTCATACTTGTATTTCTTTAATGAAGTATTGTATTAGTTCAGTTCATTGTATCCAATAATATCTGACAGTGGGAAGAAATTTATATGGATTCCCTAGTAATAAGTAAGAGGAAATATACAAAGTCATCCTAATGATCTGAAGATTTTATTAGTTTATGTCATTGCTTATTAAAGAATATAAAGTAGTTTTGTCTCTTTGGAATAAGTTGTAAGGTTTTTTTTAATCAACTCTTACAGAATGTTCTTCTAACTGTTTTTTGCCATAAGAAGAGATTTGTCCTGTTGAGGAAAAGTAAGCTTAGATTAAATTCCTGAATACTGACTTCCAAAGTGATTAGCATAAATATTTACAGTATTTGTTAGCTTGAGAAGAGTAAGTCAATATTCTGTTGAAGAGTCACAATGTGAGTCGGTAGTAGCAGAACAGCAGCCAGATAGTATTTTAATTGCAATTATTTGCATTAATCTTCCAAGCACTGAATTTACTGTATTCCCAGAGAGTTTGAGATACTTGTTTCCTTTCTTTCTTTCCCATGTTCTCATCCCTAATAAAATGCATTTGAGTCTTCTTAAAGGAAAAAAAAAAAAAAAAAAAAAAAGGAACAGCAACTGGAACGCAAAACAACCAAACCCTGGGGAATGGTTTTGCAGAGCTTTAGAATTGCATTGGTAAACTTTATGTAAATCAGGTTACCATTACTAGATTAACATAAAAATGCACAAAGTCCTCCAGGGTAAAATGTATTATGAACACATCTGCCATCAGAGACAAACATTAGGCACAGAAAAGGGTTTGGCTTATGGAGTTACTGAAGTTTAGCACAGTCCTACCAGCTGAACTCAATGGGACTCAATTTTTCACTCCTTTTGCCTTTAGAAATCTTCAGCCGATAGGAATTTCTCACAGCCACGAGAGACCAGCCTGTTCTGTACTGAGCTGCCTGTTAAGGGAGGTTACATTTGCAAAACTTCAGCTCAGGCAGGGGCTCAATCTTTTCCCAGCTACAAGGAATTCTTTTTTAGGATGCTAGCTAAGGGCTGCTAAGGTGATTAAGGAATGGGAGCACCTCACATGTGCAGAAAGGCTGAGAGAGCTGGGACTGTTTATCCTGGTGCAGAAACCACTCAGCATTCAAGGATTTCTTGAATATATAATAATGTTTTGAAGGGAGGATATGCAGGAAATGGAGCAGACCTTTTTCAGTGGTGTGTAGTGACAGGACTAGAGGCAATGTGCACAAAATGAAACACAGGAATATAAAGAATTCCTTTTTTTTCTTGTTTGTTTGTTTGTTTTTACTGGAGGTGACTGAATGCTGAAGACTACTTTCAGCAATATGTTTAAAATGCCACTGTGAAGGTAAAGCACCTTATCATTAAAGCACTGGGGCAGTGATCCACTAGCAAACTTTCTGATACTCCTGTGTTCCATTATTCAGGGAATTCTATTTTGATGCTGTGAATTATTCAGTGCATAGACACGATGAGATTACCCAGCCTGAGTCAGGAACCACGTAGTCAGTAAATCACAGGGGGTCTGCAGCTTCATCTGTCACTGACAAATTGATCTCTTGGCAGGGATTAGTAGACTGTGGGGAGAGCTTTGTTCATGTATCTGCTCTGCAAGATTTGTATAAGATTTCCCTAATTTAAATACTGGGGAGCAGATATATAGGTGTTGCAGCTTGCAACAACATTCACTGGATTCAGAAGTGTAAGTTTCATTTAGATTTGGATATGAACACTCTGCTGCTGTTCACAGTAGGTCTGGTCCAAGACACTGAAAATGTATTAAAAAAAACAGCTTCTCAACGGTTTGGCAATTTGATCTGATAATATCTGTTCTCTGTACGAGAATCTGAGAAATGAGCTAGCAATTTTAGACCTAGTCAGTGCATAGTTAGAACAGGAATAGTTTACATTATATAGAAATACATTTAGTCAAGTAAAACGATTTCTTTAGGAAGGCACTTCATCTGTTTCACTATAAATTTAATTTTAATTTGAAAAAACTTATGCTATTTTTCCAGAAGTACGTATTATTTCAGAAACAGATTAAAGGGAATCAGTTCATTGACTGTAAACACCTCATTTATTTGAAGTAATTATGTGAAAATTTTATTCCAGGAAGAATATTTGGTATCAAATGAGTCCTAATGTTTCTGCATAAATGTGGCTTTGTCTCAATAAATTAAAGCCTGTAAAACCATAATCTTAATAAACTTCACAAATTACTTTGCTCCTGACTGTTAAACTGGAAGTATTTTCCACTCTGGAGGCAAATAATTGTTTTCATACTTGTTTATTTCTGACTATCACAGTAATTGTAAGGCATTCTTTTTGATGTAATACTTTACACAGTTGTATATGAAAAGTGATATGAGCCATTTTGTGTTTTAATTGAATAACTTTGGCAACCAGATTTTCAATCTTCAAATATTGTTAAATTAATTCACTTCGAACCATTCAAATAGTTTCTAGAAGAAAATGAAGTATAGAGTGGGTTTATTCTTGTTTTTTGAATGTTATTCCCTGCTAAACAAGGTTCTCAACTATTCCTAAACAGGAACTTACTCTGTGTATGGCCTTTTTAAATAAATGAGCTGCCATGCTCATTCAGCAAATCACCCATGCATTAATGTAATATTGGGTTTATTAACAGGTCTTTTAAAAGACCATGATAAAGTGCAGCTTTCCTTCTTTTTAATTATGGGAGGCAGAGTACTGAAAAGCAGTTCTGAATCATGATTTGGTGGCCTTTTCCTTTTATTCCTTCCCAAAGCTTTCTACTTTTGTGTTGCCTTAACTTATTCCCTACATCTGGATTGTAAAACCAGCTAGAAACTCTTCTCTTGTAACAGCTTATGGAGATTTTAAGGAAGCAGTTTTGGAATGTTTAGGGTTTGAGTGTAGTAGCTTCATGAAGAGAAAAACAGCAACCACCTCATTCAGGTTTTGCCACTGCAGCCTCATTCTCCAAATTTCTGTATGTTTTCTAGTTCTTCGTCTTGTTTTGTAATGGATCTTAAAAGTGAAGGAAGGTGAGATAATCACTGGTACCTCACCTATTACAGGGTCATTGGGCTGAAAATTACCCTTCAGTGGTGGGCCATTGTGCCCCTAGATGGAGAGGCTTTGTATTATAATGGCAGTTAATTATGAATGATTCTGTGAGAGCATTGCCAGGGTAAATTTCTAAAGTACCCTGAGCTGTGATTGAACATGTTCAAATGTCTAATATTTCTGGGTGAAAGGAGTCATTAATTCTCCGTTTACAGAATAAGTGGACTGCTCAGGGCTGTGGAAAATTCAGAAGCTATCTGTGATGAGATATGATTTCAGGTTTTACCTCCAAGTTTGTCTTGTAGGGTCAAGGATTTGTTGTGTAGAGACATTGAGGATTCTTTGAGCTGCTGCTCTATGTCCAGAAAGTGACACTTAAGATTTGGAGTGGGTGATTGGCATTAAATTCCTTGGATATGTGAAATAAAGCATTTGATCAGTGACTAGTGGGAGGGTGTGCAGCTACAAGCTGTAAAGGGAGCATCAGTCTTGTGCTTATTTAGTTTTTCATGTGATTCAGACATATGATATGACAATCTTTTAGAATTTTAAATAGTTAGATAGTGTTTTAAGACCAAATTAGAACATTTTGCAAAGTTGGTATGTCTTGTTATGGTGTTGTGCTGAATTTGTCTTCTTTATCTGATTCTTTAAATCTGGAGTTACAGGGTGAATATACATGTGAGCTGTTGGAAATTGATATTTTCTTCTTGTTATTGAAAATATGGCATACAAAAATAAGGAAAAATAAAGTGAAAAAAATCCTAATTTAAAAATTATACTTTTTTTGGTTGGTTTTTTTTTTTAATTCCAAAATTCTTTTTTTATGCTGTTCTCAAAACCCAGCCCAGAAGTAGATAAAATACATAATCTTAGCTTTCAGAAGTATTATCAAATTAAAACTGCAGGTAATGAATTGAGAGGGGAGGTTTTATTGTGAATATAGAATGGAACTAAACTTGAAACAAGTGTAAGGCAAATATGATAAAATGTTGCATGAACTTATTATTCAGCTCCCAGCTGTCACAAAGAAGTTGTAGTCCTCCTGGTTAAAAACATTCTGTGTGAGTATGGATTTGATATAAAAATTATTTAGCTTCTGTGGGTTTATTCAGCATCTCTATTTTGCTGAGCTCTTTTACTGGCTCGGATCAACTTTATTTATTGATTGTTGATTTGCTCCAGCTATATTTGAAGTAATTAGGTTTTTTTTTTTTTTGACACCTCAATCTATTAGCTTCCTTTGAGAATTTTTATGGATTGTGGTCACGCCTGGTTTACAGTTTTGAGAGTTGTCTTAAAAGCAGAATGTTCTATATAAAGGTTTTCTGAATGACAACCAGCAGGCATGGTCTCTGGATAGGCTGGGGAATGGACGATTGCCTGCAAGCCTGGGACTTTTCAGCACTTCTGGCATCATTTGAGAATCAAGCTGAAGGCAGAGGGAATTCCACTTTTACTGTATTTTTTTCTAAAATAGTGTTTGCTTTCACAATGAAGAGTCAAGCGAAAGGCTGCAACTATGCCATTTAATTTAAAAAAATCACTACTTAATCATATTTCTATAACTATACATAAATAATCTTAATACCATATGTGTGTTTTCTGTTTTGGTAAAGAATAAGGCACCAAAAAAGAGTTATAGGAGCTTTAACAGTTTTGTATTTTTAATTTCTTAAGCACCACTGTGGACTCCAGAGCGCAGATCAAGCTAACAGTTTATCAGTAAACTGTTGGACAAGTTTTAATTTTTGTCCAGTTACTTTGGGTTTCACTAACTAAAAAACCCCAAACCTTACAGCAAGTTTTATCTTTTCACACAGCTCCTGTCTGTCTCCAAACTTGAGGAAGTTTGGGGTTTTTTAAAATAGATTTTGGCAAGTGGATACTTTTCCCAGACCAGCTATTTTGGTGATAAACTGTATTTATTTGGGTATGAAAAGAAAGTCCTCCAAGAGCTGTGGCAAACCTAACGGGACAGATTGGTTTTTAGTGTTGAACAGTGTGGTTGGATGCCCACTTTGCATTTATAGCCTATGAAAAAAAGACAAACAATTCTCACTTATATCACTTTTTTAAAATATTCATTAGGAGAAATGAGACAGAGGCTTCCATGTTCTGCTAAATTTTGAAAGTAGGACTTAAACGGCCCATTTAATTAGATGGTGCTTTGCCCTCTTACACTCTTTAAATCTTGTCCTTTATACTTATGACAGGTACAGACAAATTTATGGTGTTTAATTATAGGCAAAGAGACCATTTCCTGCCATAGTCATAATATCACAGAACAGCTGATGTGGAAATTAATGATAATGAGAGATACTTAGTTTCTTGTTACTTTATTAGTAAAGGAATGTATTACTTCAAAGATTGTTCTACACTTGAGAAATATTCAGTGCAAAATGCTGAAGCAGTCATGACATTCAAGTGAGAATGTAAAGATTTAACTTGGCATATGGTGATAGAAAGAAGGCGATATGTTTTGACAAGTATCGTAATTTGACAGTTAAAATAAACACACAGTCAAACCAAAACGGGATGGTTGATGAAAACTATGTGCTGAGTACTTTTCCTATAGTTTCTTTATTGAATAACATGGAAGCTTTTATGATGTTGGTAATCTGGAACACCTATGGACTCTGAGTGAGAACCAATGGCATTAAATCTCACATTATAGCATTGCATTTTTTGGATTTTATTTCCAGAAACAATACAGCAGCACTGCACAGTGGGAATTTACCAATGTGAGTATTACTCAGAAGTG
The DNA here is from genome assembly GCF_048771995.1 of Taeniopygia guttata. NCBI lineage: Eukaryota > Metazoa > Chordata > Aves > Passeriformes > Estrildidae > Taeniopygia > Taeniopygia guttata. The sequence goes on from NC_133029.1 coordinate 13,376,998, forward strand.
AATCATGAAGGTTATCAAAAATGACTAAACAGAGAGAACCACAGGAAGTTCTTCTGTGTCCAAGAACAAACAAATGTATTTGGTTCTTTCTTTTCTGTTCCTTTGGTTGCTGGCAAAGCAGGAGGCCTGAAAGCACTCAAACCTTCAAAATAAGTTAATTTTATACTGAAAAGTGTCTCATAAGGGGCAAACCACCCTGACACTCAAGTCCTTTCATGAAGCCCTGGGGTGCTGGGAGTGCTGCCTGTCCCAGCAGAGCTGGAGCAGCAGCGAGGGCAGGGCTGGGGAGCTCAGGCTGCTCCTGGAGCAGGCACAGACCCTGCAAGTCCTGCATTAACACTTGCTTGGGTTCCCCTTTGCTCAGCTCTGTACCAGTTCTGTCCTCCAGGAGCTTCATGGAGAACCATCTTTGATACAGAGACGTGATTATTAAATGTTACAAATTATTTATTGGCTTTATCCAATGTGCTCAAACTGAGCATCTGACTCATAACATCTGTTTTGTTCATCACTGTTATTTCCTTGCATTGCTACTCCTATTCTATTAAAAAATTTGGGAATAGTTTGAAAGGAAACATAGAAATACAGACTTTTGTTAGATGCAACATTTTTTTCCTTAGAGAAATTAGATATTGGTGTATACAGTTGCCAGCTACTGTACTTTGATGGATAGTCTGCTTTTCTGCCAGGAAAAGTATCTGAAAACATTAAACAATAGCAGTGTTTTCTGCTTGTGAGTATCAGTACTTTAAGATCTTGGGTTGCCTAATTTTTCTTTTCTTAATCACCAGTCAATGAAGTCCATGTCCTTGAACTAAAATGTAGGGAGAAAATTATGACTTGGAAAGTGTCTGACTTTTCCAGGCTCTCCAGTTTTCCTAGCTAGAATAAATGAAATTACTGCAATGATCATGATTTCTCATTTGAAAGTAATTTAAACTTATTTTTTTTGTCAAAGAGCTTTTAAGAAGTCTGGACAGATCAACACTGATACAGCATAAGTTTAGAGCTGTTCAGAATATTTAATTTCAGTTATATGAATTTCATGTGCATATCAATATTTAAAAGAGCATGTTACCATTATATGTATATGAGGCCTCTGTGTTATGTAAAAATAAACTCTGCATGACTGTTCCATTTGCAGAATGCTCATTTTGATAATGCCAATGCAATTTTGGCTAGATTCATTGCAGTTATTTCTATTTGGTAATGTATTTATAACCTTATAATAGGAAAAAAACCCACAAAAATAGAATCACAAAAAATACCCACAAAACCATGAAACAACAAAAAAAAAAAAAGGAAAAAAACCCAAACCAAAAAACAAAAAACAAAACAAAAACTCAAACAAAAAAAAAAAAAAAAAAAAAAACACCAAAAAACCAAACACCAAAAAACCAAACACCAAAAAACCCACAGACCAAAATAACACAGAGCCAGAATCAGCCTAAAATTTACATCTTGTCTTTTTTAGGTGATTACCTCTGCTAGTGACATGCCAATAACATCTGGCCAAGGAAAGCCAGTAATCTCATGTGCTTACTCTGTCCAGATACTTTTGAATTTTTGATTTTTTTCTTGAATTTGTCCCCCTTTTCTGCAGCTCTGTGTTGTGCTGTATTTCAGCTTGCAAATAGCTTTGGGGTTTATCTGCATTTCCTTTGTTGTATCTGGTTCTTCTTGAAGCAGGTCTGCAGCCAAACATCTGCCAGCAGCTCATTTGCTTGATTATGGAAAGTGTGCAGACAACTGAGATTCCTTGCACATTCCTTGCACTCTGAGCAGTGTTGGAATACGAAATGCAGGGAATTCTCAGAACTTTGGGCCTGTAAGTCAAAGCTTAGAATTAAACAAAGGATTTGATTTGAGACCTTGGAAAAGGCTTCCAAATCTAGGTGATAGAAGTGAGAATGAGGATTTATAGTTTAAAGCAGGGACTCACTAAGTTGAGGAAAGTTTTAAAGTTTAAGACATAGAAAAAATAAAAATAGTTACAAAGGTAAAAAAGGAGTTTAGAATGCAGTACTGTAGGTCTGTGTATCATAACATGATTGACTAAGAAAGCTTACAGTGTAGCGTGAGTCCATAAGAGTAAATATTTAAGGATTGGGTCAAAAACATAAATATACTTATTGGCAGTGTTTTATTGGTCAATAAATTCTTAGTAGGTCTTGTAACTAAGGGTCTTGTGACCTTCTGAACCATGCAGTAAAGATGTGAGCCGAACTCACCCTTCCTGCCTATGCAGAAGATAAGAAAAAGAAGCCACATCATCTAAAAACTCAGAGGTCCCGTGTCTAACTCATTTAAAATTCCTTCAAAAATCCCCACAGTGCAGAGCAAACAGTTTTCTGAGTGCAACCTTCTTGTAGCTATAAATATGTACATACCTTTATGGGCACTTTTTCCAGTGAGGTATATTTAGGCCCATGTGTCTTAATTGAAAGCAGGTGCCTTTTCTGAGCAAGCAAAATAGGCAAAAGCCTTTAGGGGAGAAAAACAGCAACAGTGCCTTGATGCTTTATGATGCACAAGGTAAGTATCTCCTTGTCCGTGTCCAGCTACATAGAACATTGAGAGAAAACAAAGATATATTCTCCAGATGTGTCACGAAAATAACTCAAGAAAATGAATTGTCTCCTTCCAGTGGGAAGGAGCTTGATACTTCTGTGTTTGGGTCTGAGTTTTGGTTTTTGTAAGCTTCTAACTTGAGACATCTTAAAAAAAATGGATCAGTGAGCTTCTGAAAACACAGCTTACCTTGCAGGGAAGGAGGTGCTGGCTGTCCATGACCCAGGACAAAGTTCTGTTTGACAAATAATCACGAGAATGAAGTAGGTTGTCTCTGGAGGCCCCTTTCTGCCATTTCTTGCTTCTGTGATTGCAGGAGGAGACTTAGCCCTGCATTTGGCTTTCACCCTTGTGCAGCCTGACAAGGACACTGTGATTCTGATGGGATAAGATGGTCTGTCAGCACAAATCCTGTGTGTGCAGCATCCCTGCTCTGTGCACAGTGGGCTGGACAGGAGAAAAGTATTGGGCTTGGGCCAGGTGCAGAAGGAGGAATTGAGACAATTAGTGAGGCTCTTGATGGTGCTTTGTAGGTTTTATGTGGACCACAGGTTGCTCATTGAAGATCTCTTCTAATTTAGGGATCTTAAACTGCAGTTTCTGAATTAATAAGCAAAAGAAAGAAACATTGCAGAATAACAGTGGCCTTAGGTCATAGGAGACAGGATGTGTTATCTCACTTTACTGGAAAACCAACCAAAAAGTATATCCTGCAGACGAGAGAAAACTGATTGTTTCAGTGTGAGGGAGATGATAAAACACCTTTACAGGGTTGAGGCTGGAGCACACAGTGAGAGCCTAAATTTTGGAGTGGAGGTCTTGATAATAGAAATATAGTGGAGTCTCTGTTTCTGGAGGCTCTGCCCTTTTACAGTAGAGAGCCTGTTAATCTTGTGGTCTCCTTGAGCTGCAGCTTCCTAACTGCAGTGTCCTGGCTGGCCTGTGCTCTGCTGGGCCAAATCAGCGTCTTTGACACACAGGTGCTGCTCCTCAGGGCACAGCAGGTGAGTCTGGATGTAATATAACTGACTCTTTTATTCCTATGGGTGATTTCACTGCAGGTTTCTCAGAAACAGGACCTGTGTGTGGGAGGAAGGGCATTCTGGTAGGAACTCAAAAGTTGGTCTCCTTTCAGAGCACAATTACAGAAAAATATGCTTTTGACTATTTAGGGAACTTCCTCATAAACTCTTCACTGAATCTCTGGTGCAGAGTTTTGGTCTTGCTCATAACTTAATTTGTGTTCTTAAAGAAGAGCTGCAGATCAAACATTTTATGATTCATATATTCCAGATACTTCTGAAAATTATTTTCTGACTGAATGACACACAGACCATATATTTTCTTTTGGTGTTTGCAATATCTTGTGTCTCTTTTACTGCATCAGCAAATTGTCCCTTGCTGTGAACCCTGAATGTCAGGTCTCCACTGCATTGCTTGCACAGTGTAGAGGCCAGGCTTGTTTTTACAATTCTGAATCCACTGTACAGAAAATGTCCTTATCTTACAGGAAGCTGAAGTTGTATATCTAATATTGGAAGTGAACTTTGTGGGATTTTGATTTTGCAACCTCTTCTCCCAGCTGTGTAAATGTAAGCAGCATTCTTAACTAGATCCCTTTAGATAATGAAGTGTTTTGAGAGTCTGCTGAACAAGTAGCATCTACTCACAGTAAGGCCTGAAACCTGTTAACAGGCTGCCCAGATTCTGGGGTTTCAGGCTTGCTATTCTTAATATCTTATTCTTAATATCTTAAACAACAAAAATAGATCTGTAATAAGGGAGCTAAAGCCATGTGATAAAAGATGTGCTGTTGGCCTACTCCAAAACTCTGCAATTGCCATTGAGCTCAGTTGTTAAGATCTATCTTAGACAAAATAATCTGCTGAAATCTGGCAGTTTTATTTATGGAGCCAGCTTCGAGTGAGGCAGCAGCACGACTTGGGAGTATGTAGGGGTGGAAGGTATTCAAAGGGCAATTTGCCAAAGCAAGTCTGTATGTGAAAGGCTTCTGGTGACACTCTGTTCTTTGAGGCTGGGCCATTTGCCCTGATTTATTTGCAGTAAGCTCTCCAGTCTGTCCCCTGCAGCTCCAGGAGCTCACCCTGATGTTCCATCTCACGTTTCATTCCTTCTGATAGTTGGAGAAACTCCTGCTTGTGGTGCTGCCAGACCCATTTGGGGTTGTAACCGTGGTGCCAGAGTAAGAGATGCCCAGTTCTTGAGCAGAATGCTGGGCTTGCTCCAGAGCCTGTATCATCCATCTGCTTTGATATTTGCTTGGTATTGGTACTGCTGACATGTTGTTGATAAATTAAAGGTGCTGATCTGATTAAAGAAGTGCTGAAGGTCCTGCCATGTCCTACCTCTTCTCAAAGAGCTAAGGTTTCAGATAATCAGAATGGTGGAGCAGCAGTTCTCTGTGGTAAGGTGGGCGCAGCAGTGGCTGCTCTAGCATCATGCAGAGTCTGTGCCCCAAGCTGGGGTGAGCTGTCGGTGGTGGTGTGCAGGGTTGGCTGAGAAAGAAGACGTGTACAAGTTTGGAAGACACAGGGCTGTGTGAGCTGGTATGGCTCAATTAGGAGAATGGGGTGAAAAATAGCAAGTAATGAGACCCATTGTGGTGCAGATCCTGCCGGCAGCCATGGAGCTGGCTCATGCAGCACAGCTCACTTTGTTGCTGTGGTAACCACTGCGCGATTTTTTGAATATTTATGCCGTGTAAAAGGAGCTTGGATAACCTAAAGATAGCATGGATGACTCTTTAGCATGAGTCCTTTTGTAGGAATAGAGACTTTGATTCCTTTAGAAAAACTTACCTGATGCTGTCTTATTTTTCCCAAGATTGGTGAAAAATGCTAATAAATTGGCACTTGTGTGGCCTGGGGAGTGGGGTGAGGTGGTGGCAATTATTTGGGGCTTGTCAGAAAAACTCAGTGCATAGTTCCACGTTGCTCTCTTCCCAAAGCCTTTTTTGTTTGTGCATTAATTTAAGCTTTCAGTATCAATGTTCAGTCCCCATGGGATGCCTCTTTTCAAGGCAGGGGATGCTGCCTGCTTCCGTGAAATCAGATTAGGTAGGAGATGTGTGAAGCACCATGATCGTGCAGTGGGGAGTGGAACCTTGCTGGTTCCAAATCTGACAAGATCTACAAAGCCTTATGGGCATCAGTCCGTGTTCTGGCAATGTTGGTTTCTTTTGGTACTTCTTACTTGGCCAGAATGCAGGATTTTTGACAAGATATGTTTTGTAAAGATTTTGTGTTTTCACAAGTGTACTGAAACTACTTCAGCAATTACCTTGTAGAGCTTCTTGTTCCCAGAAGCTCAAGGAGTGGGAAGGCATTTGAGCATTTGCTGTTCTGTCCTGATCTCTCAGAAATGCTTCTTCCTGCAGATCCCAGCTTCTCACCGAAGGAGTCTCATTCAGCACAGTATGGAGCAGCACAGAGCAGCCCCTTGCCTCAGAGCAGGCTCATTTACAGGTTGAACTTTGCAGCAGCTTTTCTGTTACAATTATCTGAAGTTTCCCAGCACAATCTGTTGGTTTCAGTTGTGTTGCCCTTTTGCTGATTAGTTGAACTGCTGTTTTAGGAATGTATGTGAAAGTTTGTGGATTTCCAGGGAGAGGAATTTAGAAAATAGGAAGTTCTGTTGTATGGCTTTGGATGCTTTTTAAAGCAAGACAAACCAAACATACCCAATGAAAAACCTCCAAACCTGGTAACTCAAGATCAGAGGTTTAAAATAATAGAGGAGTTTAAAAATGGGGAAAAGAACTTTTATTTTCCTGGAGGAATCCTCTCAAAAATACTTATTTATGATTTGGAGTAATTTGCCTGAACACTTGGCCTGTACTGCACAGACGCAGGACTCAGAAGAGTTTCTCACCTCACTTTTAGACAAGAATTACGGAATTGTTTAGGCTGGAAAAAAACTAAGGCCATCAAGTTCACCCAAGGACACAGAAGCATACATTTCAGTTGTGTATTTTTCTTCAGGATGCTCTTAGCCATGACACAGATGCAGGCAGTTGGGGATTATGAGTTGCAGCTTTGTGTTTTGTTGACAGGTGCTAACTCTGGGGGTTTGCCAGCCCTCGTGGAGCGAGACATCCTTCTCCTGGGCTGAAAAGCTGGCAAGGGACAGGAACTCCTTTCATATTTTTTCAGGATGTTCAGGATCTCTCCTGAGCTCTGACTTACCTGCTGCTGGAAGCCTAGTCTGGTCAGCTGGCATTTATTGGTGTCACTTTTGATAACTGCAGTCTGGAGGATTGTGGCCAGGAAGGTGGTGGTGCGCAGACAGGGAGATCCAAACAGTTTTGTGTGACACTTTGGTATCTTCAGCATAGCTGGGAACAGTTTTGACCCATCACACTTACTGGGCCCCAAACCACAGCTGCTTGGACCCCTGGAAGTTCAAGTTCAGCAGAAGTCCAGTTCAAGGGGCTGCTAAAGCAATGTCTTCTTCTCTTTTGTATCCCCAAAGCAGGTACAGCTAAAAATGGAGATTCATGGACAAATCACCAGTGCAACAAGTGCAACTGTTGCCATTCAGATGTGTTTAAGTGGCATTCCAAGAACAACTTTCTTTCTAAGGAAGGTGTTAATTATCAGTTTTCCAATATTTTACTTTTTTTGGGTACATTTTACTTAAAATACTTGCATTTTTTTCAAATACCTTTATGCAATGACAGATTACTACTTTTATTTGCTGACTGTATTCACCCTGATTCTGCTTCCTCTGGAAAATTTATTCCTTGGTGATAAGAATGAAATAGAAGGGAGACTATGGCATGGACAAAAGCTGTAAAATATGTAAAGAAAACTAAGGTTTCTTCTCCCATCATCTCTCTGGGGATGGCAAATAACAAAAGGGTTATGAGGAACAATAATTTACTTCAGATTGAACAGTAAACCAGGGATAACTTAGATACTCTGAGATAATTCAATACATTTACTTTCAACTATAGCAGGAAATCTCAGTCTCACACTAATTTTTCAATTTAGGTAATTCCATTCTGCCTTTCCTACCTACGGTGCCCTTGGTGTTCAGTTATTACGAGGTATTGTATGATTACCTCTTCTCCAGGAGCTTTATTTTCTTAGTAAGTGAAATGTTTCAGGTTTTTCTGCAGAAAATAAGAGATGAATATATGGAATTGCATCTTCAGTTTGGAAACAGTATCTCCATAGCAAGTCAGTTGTGTAGACTGGGTTTAGAATAATGTCACAACTGCTGTTATGGTGGTGAGGGGGTTATGAAGGTTTTGAGTGAATTTCTTCTCTGAGTGCATAATCTCCTTTAAAACATAGTCCTTTGAAGTGCAGAAAAACCTGCACCCACAATTTTAGAAAAGTAACTGGTTTGTATTCTGCTTATGGTGCTCAGTGATACACAGATGTGTTAACAATTCTACTTCTGGAAGTTCTGGATGATATTCACACTAGGAAATATTCTTAATTTCCCACTTCCTTTTGCTTAACTGCAAAACAGCTAAAATGAAGCAGTAGTGATATATAATGTAGCCTAAAGGAGCTGCAACCCTCACTTCCCTTATTACTGCAGTATTTATAAAATAATTTACCAGAGTTAAGTTTCCAATTCCAGCTTTATGGAGAAAACAAGGTTTATCATAGGCAAACAGATGGTTTCCTGAAATTATTATCTTTTTCTCTGTTCAAAAGACCACAGTAATAGGATATCAGCAGTCCCTGGTGAGGTGAGTCTGTGACCATGGGGTTTATACACAGGAAATTCACAGGCTTTGCTCTTCTTTACTGAAGATGAGATTTCATCTCTGTGCTAGAAAAATAAATAAAGAATTAGAGGGGGGTGAGGAAATTGTTTCAGACCTTTGGTTTTGGTTTGAAGATGGAAAGCAGTGAATCAGTTTAAAAACAAGACCGTGTTTTGAATTAATATTTTTCAGAGAATGTTCATCTGCAGTTGTACTTTTCAGGTAAAATAAACTGATTTGAATTAGTTTCTTACCTGTAAATTAAAGCATTAATCTTTTGTGGTACTTTTTATTATGACAAAAATTTTTTAATTGTGAACTGCCACCACTGATTATTTATACTTATCACAGACGTGAAATTCGAGGGTGTGATTGCAATAATGAACATTATTTACTCTCTTGGAATTGCAAAGATGCTAACATAATCTGATGTAATTCAGATTCAACTGCTTTTGCAGTAGTTATTCCATTTCTTCATTCAGCATACTTTTGTAACTAAACTTTCTTACTAAAAAATGTAGCCTAATGACTGGGGAATGAAAACAGTCATCAAAATTTCATTAAGTATATATATTTGAACTGTCATTTAACTGTGATTCTTTCTCCCAGGTGAATGTATGACAGGGACAACACTCATGGGATTCACCATGACTGACTTGAGATAAATGTAGCTGTAATTGCATATAAATCTCAGATAGTTCTCTGAACTTCCTTCATTTCCAGCAAAGGCTGGAAGTTTTGACTTTCAATTCTTTTAGCCTGTTGCATTTCATACCACTTTGAATCATACTTAGAATTTTCTGTCAGTTTACTAACTATGAATATGTCTATACTGGTAGCTCAGAAAGTGTTTTGCAAACATGTAAAATGTAAATGGTTTGAAGTTTTTGAGTTTTTGGTAAGGGATGGAACCTAACACAAAAACCCAAAAACATCTAAGATTTTTTTAAAGATTTTCTTACATTTTCTATTCTGGATAATCTCTTTTTCCACAACACTTCACTTTTCATAAAGGAGAGTTGCCTTTAGTTTATTGGTTAGAGATTCCTCTGGAGAGAGGGAAGACCTCATTTTTTTTCAAAATATTTAAGCATTTCTACAAATATGTGACTAGAGCCTGGAACTGATGTCTCTCTGGTAAGGACTCTAACCACCAGGGCATTCAGTAATTCTCACTGGTATAATAACTAGCATGTGTCCCACAGAGAATCACTTCAGGAAGAGGGATCAAGAGATTCCTACTGGGTATTCCTAGCTGGCTGATAGAGATAATTATTTCACCAATAAACTGACCTTTGTGAATACCAATACCTACAGAAATTGAATATTTGCACCCAAGTTAATGCTATTTTGTGGCGGGTGCCTAAAATCTTTTTGCAGGGTAGAGACTTTCCCTAAGCTTGGATTTAATTCTCTTTTGGTTGTTCTGCACTGGGCATTAAATTGAACAAACTTGTAGCTAATTATCTGCTGATCCTGTTTCCATGAGATAAAAGTGAAGTGAAAATGCTCCCAATAGAAAGTGTCTGACTGGAGGGTGAAAGGCCTTAACATCCTACAGATATCTTAAGTAGCCCTTTTTCTTGTATTTTCCAATGTGCTTGATGAAAGTGCTTGTTATCTAAAACTAGAAGTATTGCTCTTCTAGGAGAGAGGCATTCATAATAGACCTGTTATACAACCTGGATTTATATCTTCAGTACTCCACATACTGGAGTAGTGAATGGTGTATTAAAAGAATATATGAGTACTTAAGAAACTGGAAAATGCACTCAGGATGGATGGTTGAAATATTTGTTTTTACTTGAAATTCATAATCATGTTGGGGTAAAAATTTGATATTTCCACAGTTTTTATTAATTAGAGCCTTCTGCACTTTACTGTGAATCTCTCAGCTGTGGCTGAGCAATAATCATACACTTCCTTATCCAGCTTGACACTGCTGATAGCTCTTGTAATTCGTTCTCTCGATTATGTTTGGCAACTCATAATTTGCTGGTAGCTGGTGTATCAGAATAAGAGTTCCTAGTGAGCATTCACACCATTTAACTCTCATGACATGATTTAATTAGAGGAAATTACCTGAATGTTACCCCTACTTGCTTTCACTTTAAAGGGGGTAAACGACAAATGGAGTGCCCATCCTATCAAAACAGGAGAAAGGACAAGCATCCTAAGCTTTGATGGATAGGGAAACTGCAAAAACAAGGAACTCAGTCGTTGCTTTCATGCTCATCTCTCTTAATTAGATAGGATGTAAATGAAGCTTATTGAGATATGACAGGAGAATTTTTTTAAAACTTATCTATAATAAGATGAATGCTTTGTTCTTACTTGTAATCAGAGATAATCTGCTTGCATTTGTTCACATATATTTTGTGCCTCTTCATAAAAGCCTTTGCTATTCCTTTGGTTCATGTACAAGGTTTGGTATGTGCATGACAAAAATCTGTAACATAAATGAACTCGTGATGAATTACAACAGTTCATAATTTGAACTGTGTGATCTCAGCTCGGGACTGAATGGTGCCACCTCTTCTGCCAGCTGGCAATCTCTTGGGAGAAGCTCTTCATATAAACTGAACAAAACCAACAAAGGATCCCAAACCCAACCAAATAAAGACACCCAAACCCCAACCCAACACTTTAGGCATTGTGTGGAGAACTGGAAAGGCGACCTTAGGTAGGATTTCTAACAGAGCAGTACAAAAAAGTGTTAATTTGCACTTGCACTGTAGATGCCATTTGTGGTAGAAAGGAAGAATGAGCTAAGTAGTGAGCTAAATAAAGCTGTCCCCAGATTAGGTTTGTATGAAGATATTTTTGCTAGACAATTTTTATCACACAGAATCTGTTTATTGCCAGCTTGCAAAGCACTGTGGGATTCTGTCCAAGACACTTCAATGTTAATTGACTTTCTGTATTGGCTATATTAATTGATTATAATCAAGAGAATTTTGGGAACAGGAAACGCAATTATGAGAACTCTACAGAGAACCTTTAATATTTAGGCATTTTATAGCTGTGGGTAACTTTTGGGAAATATTTTTTCTCATGGGGTAGATACCTCTGTGTTGTGCTTAGGATTCATTCCATGTGTGTGTTCATATGATTGTGGCCTGCTTTACAGCCTTCTCACAGAGAAATAAAATGAATAGATAACAGTGCTCCAGGATGGTGTAGAAATCTCTAGCAAAGAATTGCCCTGTGAGATGTTTTTGTGTTGGACAAAAGGCAAAAAACAAATATCTTTGTTTCCTCATTTAAAGTATCTTTAGGCCTATAACCTACCTTTTTGTGTTAAGAGAAACTAAAGTGGATACAATGTGCTATAACCTTGTTGACATCTTCCTGTTAGAAACCATGAGTAACAGCAGTTAATCTGAAAATCATTTACACTCACTGTTTTATCTATGCTTTTACACAAATTTTCATTTATAATTCATCAGTTTCTAATGATTGAATGGAAGGTACTGTTTATTGACATTCAGACCTCCTTTTTAGATATGCAGGAATGCAGAAATAATTAATTAAACATTAATAGTAGAAGTGAGAATAGCACTCTTAGCATGAACATTCTGTCAGGAGATAAAGATTTTCAGTGTTGGTAGCATAAAACCAAATACAAGAATCAAAAAGATCCTCATGAATAAACATGATTTCTCGGAAACATCATCATTTCCCCTGATCTTGCTGTTTTCTATTCCTTTTAATATTTTTATTATTTTATTTTTAGAAACCGTGTTCAGATGCTCCTAGGATGGTAATATTAGAGCTGCTAATGGCCCCTGGCATGTGTTACCATGATGTCAGGGTGTTTTAAAGCGTTTTACAGTCTTAGTGTTTCAAGCCCAATCTATTTTTTTCTGAAATTACCTGGCAGTGATGTAGCCTAAGCAGATTGTTTGTAAGTCTTGGGAATGTTGATACAAAGGGTGCACTTTCATTTAAGCCATAGATCTTTGCAACAGGATAATGATTGCAGCACATGTTGTGGAAAAGGTAATTCACTTTTGACTAGACATTCAAATGTCTAGTTTGACATTGGGCAGAGGCTGTAATTTTCAGCTTAAGTACTAAAGGTGGGGGAATCTGTAGTTATTTGTTTTAGTGATTAAAATACAAAACCACAAAGGACAAGAAATTCCCTGAGCAGGAACAGAGCTGTACTTCCCATGTGGATTCCTGGTAGTCAGTGAAACTGCAGACATCACCAAAATGTGATTTTAGTATATTTTAAATTTTTTTTTTTTAACTTTAAATAATATAGCATATATTTGGTGAGGTATTTGGAATTAAAAATAGAGAATATTAATTTTTTTTACAATCAGTTCTCATTTTGGAACAAAATCATCATTTTCAATGTCAGAATTATTTGCAGGAGTAAACTTGATTTTTCTCGTCCACCATTTTAAATAGGCTGAAGCTGAACTTTCAGGACTAGCTACTTTTTCTTCATAATGTGTAAAAATCTCTTGATTTCCCTTTCATTTTCTGAAGTATGTATTTTCAGTTTTTGATTGAACCCCCCTGATCCTATTATACATAACTCCTCCTTCTTTGGATCATTCTCATTTGTATATAACTCCTAATCAGAACAATTTTTTCCTCTTTTATCTAAATAGCTTATGTTGATAGCTCTGACTTTCCTAGATGGGGGATTTTATGACTGCAATACATGATGAGCATGTTTCAAACCCTGTATCTTGCCATTGTATTGTTTGGTTGCTGGGACAGCTCTGGAAATTCTAGTAATTGCCTTAATATTCCTTCTTGTACTGTCTTTAACTAGAAAGGTAAATTTGCAGCTCATATTGATGGTGCAGTGTTAGTGAGAAACTGTTCTGCCTAGTAGGAGGGGCAGACCTCAGACTTGTGTGTGAAAGATTCAAATCACTTTGTTCTGAACTCTCTTACATTTTCAAAAACAGAGGGGATCACTGAATCCTTGTAGAGGAAAACTTTGGTTGGCATTCTTGCTCGAGCTCCAGGATGAAAATTCTCTGTCTGTTACCTCACTGTAAATTACTTTTCAGTGTAAAAGTAAGGATCAGGATCTTGGTGAGAAAATAGGGTGATTTTTGTTAGATGTCAGAGATGTCATCTGGCTGAGACCAGGGAGTTTCAATTTTTAGCATAGAACTCTTGATGAGAAGAGTATTTTGAAACCGAGATAAAATCCTGACAACTGTAAACCATGTAACTCAGTGCCTGTCAGCAGTTCTGGTATTGAAGGCGTTTGCTAAGAAATTCCTTAAGCCTCTCAAGAAGCAATCTTGGAAGGATCAATTGTTAACTACTGGGCTTCCTGTCAGAAATAGCTGAAAAAAGTGTGATGGTTTAAAACAAAGGAAAATCAAAGGATACCAACAAGCATTTGCAGTTGTTCACTGGAGTATTCAACCATGTAATAGTCACAGTGATCTTGTCTTTTATATTACTTAAAAGCCACTGTGAAAGAAAAAACAGAAACTCCCTCCAAAATCCTGTGCCAAGGGTAGCATCTGGGGGATTGCCTTTCCAGAAATAAGTTCTACCTGTGCATAAAAAATAAATCCACTAAATTGCTAATATTTTCAGCAGATCAATTCATTTAGATAAAGTTAGAGAATAACTGGACTGAGGGACCTTTGGGATGTGGTTTTTCTCACCTCTTGCTTAAAGCAGAGCCAACATTGAACATCCACACTTAAAATTTTGATGAGGTTGCTTAGGGTCATGCAGAGATGTGTTTTTGTTATTTCCAGGGATGAAGATTGCATGACATCTCTGCAAGACCTGTTCCACCACTGAAAGTTTTTTCTTAATATCAATTCAGACTATTGCTGATTTAACTTCTGTCTGTTCTCACCTTTTGTTAAGCACCACATCTATGTGTTTTAAATATATCCAGGGATGCTACCTCAACCTTTTCCCTGGGCAGCCTGTTTAAGTGCTTGATAACCCCTTCAGTGAAGAAACTTTTCCTAATATTCAATCTAAATATTCCCTGGTAGCTGTGAACAATCAGCTTCTCCAGGAGAAATCTGTGGGAGATGCTGTTCCCAGCACTGAGATCAGGCTGACAGATCTGAAGTTCCCCAAATTCTCCTTCTGGTCTTTCTTGTAGATTTGTGTCACATTTGCCAACTAATAACAACAATAACAATAAGAAAAAACAACAACAACCATAAAACAAACATTATATTAGATATTATATTAATTATATTTTTTTACTACTACTACTATGATGATAATGAAATAGCCAGATATGGCTCATTGCATTGTGCATTTTTCCTCAGCAAATTAAACTACTGTACTTTGTGTTTGTATATATGTGTATGTACAAAAAAGAAAAAAAGTGCTATAGGAGTTTATTTAAGGTTTGAAAAAATACATAAGCCTTGCATTTTGTTTTATGCAAGAGTTAGAGGGTGGTATGGTTGTTATATGATCACATGCTATATTTTATTACCATATTTTCATAGTTGGAAATAAACATATGGTTTACTGTGTCAACTGCATTTCCCCTGCAATTTCCTTACACTTTTTTAGTTTTCTGACTATCAATTATTTCTAATGAGTATTATTACCAGTGAAAACCTAGTTATTCTTGGTTTTGTTAAAATACAAAGTACATATCTTGTGGAGTTTATGACCTAAGTTAACAGGACATGAAAAATATTGCATTCATATTCCCTTTAACATGCATTGATGTATATTCTTTAAGAAATTTTATGTCAATGCCTTTGCTTTGTAGATTCTGCCATTTCCTTTGGTTTTCCCTGATCAATAAATCATTCTCATCACAGATGAGGTTAATTGTTTTCTATTTGACATCTCTAATAAATAGGCACTCCATGGCTACAAACATATTGGATGTAAAGGCACAGGTAATGCTCTGCTGAATAATTCCTTTTGCTTGGATTAAAATACAAGACCTTTATAAAGTTCAGAACGTGTATAGAGCTATATAATCTTTTTTATTGCAATTTTATCACGTTTTACAGTTAAGCTAACAGATATTTAGGAAAAAATAATTATATACATAGGAAAAGTTTTTTTTAGGATTAAATTATATTTTTATTACTTTAGTTAGATAATATCTAAACAGGTATAAAGGGAGTATACAGTTATGTTACTGATCCATAGCTCCATAACTTGAATCTTATTTCTTCTTGATGGTTCTGAGTAAAAAAGATGCAAACTCTTCTACACACCGAATCACAAGACATCCAAAGAAAAACCCTGTCACATGGAATAGTAAGATGTGATGGGGAAATTCTTGAACAGAAATCATCAGGAGTTTTCCTGTCACTGGAGAAATCAGAGCCATTCCTTTTTTCTGCTGTATTTAAGCAGTCCACCCTGACCCCTGCAACTGTTTAACTTTAAATTGCTAAAATATTTGAACAATTTAATGCTTTTGCATCAGCCAAGTTTGTATGAATGGGTCATGTCTGGAACACTGCAAGGATCCAGTTCCTTTTGAGCTGATGGAGTGTAGCTGACACTCTGCTGAGGTTTATTTTGAGACCAGGTGTGATGCACTGAAATCATAGACTGCAAAACTTTCCTCACTGGTCATAATTTTTAATATATTGCTTTCCAATAAACTCTGTGTTCTGCAGCACTTCTGTGCAGTTGGCTGCCATAAAGAAGTGCTTTCAATCCCTGACAACAGCAGAGCTACAAGTTCAGGTATCTTGGAAAATCAAACCTTCATTTCTGCTGATGGCTGTGCAGGATGTGTTGGATTCAGTCAGACATCAGACCAGTAGCTGGTAGTTGGAATAATATACCAGGAGATAGATTGACTCATGATAGTGTAATGGTCCTTAAATCCTCCCCACTGGAAGAAAACATGATTCTGTGTTTGAATTATTTCCTGCGACATTAACTGCCTGTCTCCAGATTGATAACGTTAAAAGAACCTTTCTACCTGTCCATGAACATAAAGTTTAACTTCATTAAGTGATGGCTTTCTAATAAAATATTTTAAATAAAGTATTCTTAGGGACATCTTTGAGAGTTTAGCAAGGAAATGTGGGTGTAAATCATTTTTTTGTGGTGCAGGCAGTCATGACTGACAGAAGTACGCAGGTGTCTTGACACTGCACCCCAGAGGGTTTGGGGGTGGTGTGTGGCCTCTGGACACAAGGCATGGAACTTGCATCATTAAATGTTAGAGATGAGGTACTTTTGATAACTTCCCAGTGGATCAGATTATTAAAACAAACCTCTTTTGAATCTGTACATAGGATCATAAATCTCATTCTGCCTCTGGGTTATTAAAAGAGGCACTCTGTGGTCTACAAGTTGGACTAACTGAAATGGCTACTGTAATTTCTGTAATGATTTAAAGTAGAATGAAACTTTACAAGAAAGCATAGTAATTTTGCCAAAACATAATTTTTTTTTAATCATTTTTCTGTAATACCCTTGACCACATAATTATTTTTGTGCAGCACCAAAGATTTTTGTGTAATGGGTTCAAATTGAATCTGCTGCTTTTTTTGCTTATTTCATTTATGTAATTACTAACCAGCTGCACATTTAAATTTACCTTTTAACAAAAAATTGTAGCAAATTTAAGGATTTCTAGATCTCTTATTTTAGAGAGCTGATATCTGTACTATGTTAATTCTCAAATATTAGCACATACTTCCCTGTATTATGAAGTCATTATAGCTGTCCCTATGACATTTTTAATTTTGAAAGTTAGGCATAATACAATAATATTTTTAATGTCTATGACATCTGGGACTACTCATAGCAATTTGTGATATGTATTATTGAACAAATTTCAATAAATTATTTAAGGATGATGTTAGGTGCTATTTTTATTTTTCCCTGGTTGGAAAGTTATCTTTTTTGGTGTCCATCCCTAAAGACTGCATTCTCAGAGGTTTCAGGATGCTGCTCTGCATAGCAAAAATCTTATTCTGTTGCTGCTTCATTAAAAACTCTCCTGGATCCTGTGTTGCTCTGAAGTAAAGCACTCTTAATCATAGAATGATAGAATGGTTTGTGTTGCAAAGAATTTTAAAGATCATCTAGTAGACAGTGTCCCTGCCTGGGTAGGCAGGTTGGAACTAGAAAATCAAATGGGCTTCTGAGCACTGTGCATGGGTATGGAAAGAACAGGATCTTGTGCTCTGGTTTGCTGTGATCCAAGCTCCTAATTGGAATATCAACCAGGAGTTAGCATAAAACAATAATATTATGTCACAGAGCACAAAGATTGCCCACTAAACTAGTCACCAAATCCACTACAGGTATATGGGTTAAATGTGATTTTTGCTGCAGTGTATCCATATTTAGGTCTTTTTCTTGGACAGTTAGCTCATGGAATCAATTCCTGGCCCCAAAGCTCAACAAAAGCTGGCCAGAAAGACCACTGGGTGTGTGAATAATTACTTTGACTTGTGAATAATCAGGGACTTCTGTGGGTTTGGGGGATTTCCAGGCTGTTATATGTTTTTTTTCTTTCTTTGTTTTTTTTTTTTTTTTTTAACTTTATGTGGGCATGCAAAATAGACTTTGGGAAAGAATAGATATTTTTGAAATTTAAATAAGCATCAATGTCGTGAGAAAGGGACCAAATTGAATAATAATGATTACTCATGTGTGTTCAGGTTTGATCAACCATAATTAAAAGATTCTAATTGGTTTGCATTAGTTTTGGATATAAAGCAGAAACTGCGCATCTATTCCACACTATTTGTTATGTGGTGGTGCCAATAATATATGTATTTAATTCAGCTTTCAGTTGGACATAATCCAAGACCATGCTGGGGAACAATTAGAGGAAGGACTTGTATGAATAAACTTGATTGCTGTTAAGGTTTACATTATTACTTTCTGTAAGGGTTACATTTACTTCATCTCTTTCATTCAAGCTATCTTTGTAAAGGTCAGGAAAAAAGTGCATTTTGGAGGGGGGGAAGGTTGTCTTTTGGGATTTTTTGGAGAGAAATTTCATCTCAATGACAAATAGTTCTTTGCTGATAGGAAAGAAAAAAATAGAATTAAGTGGTTCAATTAGGGATGAACAATTTCTAACAGGAAGAAAATCGGAACTTGTTGCGTTTTGATGCTGTGTATTATCTGAGTAGAACGTCAATGATTGCTTCAGTGTTAATGCTGAATTCCATGATTAAAGCTCTTTTGACACCAGAGGGATATTTCGTCTGTACATTCAGCTTGAGTATTGCATTCTTTCTGAACCTGTAGGTTTTTGGATTTTTTAGGCAACTTATGTTTTTAAGTCCATTAAGGCCATTCCAGAGTCCTGTGGATTTGATCCCATTTATCTTGCGCTATTTTTTTCTTGAGGCAAAATATCTTCACAATGCAGTGTATTTGTCAATAAAATATGGGAAATGCCAGTGAGATCTGGATGTTTCCCTTTACTTTCCACACTGAGTTATACTGCCTATATTCTTCCACTTAAGTCACCAGTTTTGTACCTGTAGCTCTTTATATAGGCTTGACTTAGATTAGATGAAGTACCAGCCTGGGATTTCTCTTAGTCTTTTTTTTTGTCTCATTTTGGTTTTTTTTTGGAGGGGGAGGTGTGAATTCCTGATAATGTAGAAGAACCTACGTTATTGCCCTGTCTTAACAATATAAAGAGGAAACTGAAAGTAAGGGAATTTTTCACACTCATAGTATTAACATATCCAGTTGCAGTGGCTAAGGCCAAAGAACCAGTCACAGAAAACATATTTAAATGAAGAGCAGTTTTGAATGTTTTACCCAAGTGTGAAGTTGGGTTTAAATTGGCCAATTGATTGAACCACTGTGTGAAGCTGTGTAGTCCTTGGGAAGATATTTTTTAGGCCATGGTTTGCAAACAATTTATGGTTTTTCCCATTGTACAGAAGACTGCTGATGTGATTTATCTTCTGTAGCTCTCAGTGTCTAATCCAGGCAAATTGCTTAGGCTTCCTTTCAGTCAGTAAAAAACTGTGAGGAAGTGATCAATTTCTTTTTATGGGAGGTGAATTTTATTGTCTTTGGAAATGCCAATTTGCCTTTGTGGACTGTGGAAGAGGAACTGGGTGACTCTCTTTGAGTAGACCTTGAGGCAGGATAGAGTGCATGCTCTGCCATGGGCTGTGGGGCTGTGCCAAAGCTTGTCTGTAATATTAAATGTTTGGAACGTTTATATTTTGCTTTATTCTTAGCATGACTCTAGTTTGTTGACAAATTCCATGATAATGAGAGGCTGATCAGTACATGCTTTAGGTAAATGTTTTCATATTATTTGCTCATGGGGCTTCATGATCTTTCAATTCAATTCACAGTTCAGGAGAAACCTGCTAAAGATTAAAAAGCAGAGAAGATACCCTTATATTCCAGTGATCCTCAAAAGCTGAAAGAAAGACTTTCCATAGTAAGTATACAGTTATTATTGCACCTGAGATTGTGAAATACCATTTTGTTAAACAAAGTTTTAGTGTGTAATATATTTTGCAGAATTGAGATTTGCATAAAGATAGAATGGAAGAATTCTATTTTCAAGTAGTGCTAAAATATGATTTTTTTTTGCTTGCTGTGAGTGCCTGTAAAATACCATACACTAAAAGTGTCAAGTCTGCTGAAAGATAGCTCCAAAGCACTTTTACTTTTAATCTTCTAAATAGGCATGAATTCAGAAAAAGGTATTCATAATTTGCAGTGTAAACTGCAATGCTTTATTAAATAGCTTCTATTTATTATTATTTATTTGACCATAAAACCATGAACTACTTACCAAAATAACATGGAAACTTAGTATTAATGTATACCTTTGCAGTATCCCATAACTCTCTAGGTTAAAAGTGCACAAAGATGAAACATGAAATTAAAAATATGCACTATGTATCACTTCCATGCCTTGTCTAGCTTTCAGAAATTATGCACTCTCTTCTAGAATTTGCATGAAAATGTAGCCTCCTAGGGTCTAGAAGTCAGCACTTACAAATGGGAAAAAAACTTTATCATGTTGTAGATGTCCTCATGCTTCTGGATTCCACTAAAAATTGCCAGACAAGATTGCCAGGGTGTTTGCTGTACATGGTATTTGACAGTTTATGCTGAGAGCCTGACTTATGGGGTGAAGCATTAGCCTCACAATCCCACAAAATTGGGAGAGATCGTATTTGATAGTAGTGTAAGACTAAATCCTGTGAGAAGATGCCTTTAGCACTTTTGGTTTGTGCTTGGTCCCTTCCACCCTCATTGGCTAAAGGAGCCAAAGCTGGCTCTGTGTGAGTGCAGCCTCCAAGCTCCACCCCTGTGGGCAGTGCAGAGAGCGCCCACAGATCCAGAAGGTATCTCTTAGTCTTTTGGGGACATCATAGGAAACCAAAGTCTGCCCCACAGCTTAAATTTCTTACTTTTCTCTCCTTTGCATCCTTCAGAAAATGGAATATCAATTCCAGTTTCTGATGTATAAATATCAAGGCATATTCAGTAAGGACAAAGACCTTCCTGACATAATTTCAGTGGCTAGAGACACCACATCATCATTTGTATTTAACCTAATTTAGTACTTTAGACAGACTTGAGAGCTTATCTAAGAGAATTAATCAGCTGGTGAGGCTTAGAGAGCAGCTGAGTCATTTTGATGTGTTCCTATAGCAGTAAGACTGTTGCATTTTCATTTTCTGTGCAAAGGACACAACTCTGCGGCTGTTTTACACCTCTGCGTGGTTGTGGGACTACTAATATAGATTTGTTAAGAATGCAGAGATTCTAGCTTAGGAACCTGCTCTGAGCTCTCACAAAGCTTAGCCTTTCTTGTCAGTTATCTGTAGGCATATGTGGGGATTAACCACTTTATCTAATTAGGCTCCTTGATTAGTTGCTGAGCTTTGCAGCTGTACCTCTCTGCTCTCGTTCTTGCAAGTTTGTAAATGGCATCCAGAGGAAATCCAGTCAGCACAGCTGCAAACAGATCCATTTGCAAAGTGCTGCCCTCAGCTAGGTCAGTGTCCTGCAGCTCTTTGTGGACTATTCTGCTGCTGCTCACAACATGAATTTTTCAAGCCTCTCACTCATTCAGTTGCTGGCTCTCTAGCTCGTTAGTGCGAGAGCAATTCAAAGCTGGAGGCCAACTTTCAATGTTCCAAATTATCCTTAGGGGAGCCTAGAGAGTTAGATTTCCCTGGGCTGAGGCTGACCTTCATGAACCTACTGTCAGTGCATAAAATTTGGTAAAACATAGCATCAACTTAAACTGCGCTTCTACAGCAGTAGCTGACTTATTTAATGCTCATACATGAGGCTGTACTTACAAGGACTTTATTTCAGCCTAAGAGCCTCAGTCTTTCCAAGAATTCAGATGTCCTTCATTTCAAGTAGCAGATGGCTTATTACCTTCTAGTGATTTATTACTTTCTAGTCATTTTTTGCCACACAGTTCATGGCAGAAAAATCTCTTTCGTATTTCTGCCCTTTTTTCACTAGGAACTTTTCAAATAAGGGCCATTCTCTTTTATCCCTGAGCAGGAAAAAAAAGGAATTTTTTAAGCAATTGTCATGTGTCACTGAAGGGTTGAGGTAGAGAGTTACTTAAGGCACACATATCTTTACAGACTGTCCACTTTACCTCCTTGTGATAATTTAGTGCCTGTAGAACTAAAGTCACTTTGTGACTCAGTTACATGAAGACATCCTCAACTGCTCAATATTGAGCCTTTCTCTCAGATTTGCTGTGCAAAATTCCTTACAATCTTTCCTGAATCAGGTTCTCATAAAGGGCTTCAGGTTTCTTATATGGTTGTCATTCTATCCCCTAAACTAAAGCACTTTCTGAGCCATAGTGGAGGGCAATTACCTGTGCATGGTGGTAGAGCCCATGGGCAGTGACCCCTGCTATGGCAGCACTATGCCAAGATGAGGGTAGAAACCTTCCTACCCTTGGTCTTTTGAAGGCAAAACAGCCCAGAGCTTCAATTTACAGACACTTAAATTTGAATGTCTGTATAATAGAAACTTCTAAACGTATTTATTGTCCTTTTATATTTGGGAGCAATATTGGTTCTACCATGTCCTCCTGTTTTATTCATGCTGGTATGCGTAACTATGGTTAGAAAACATTGAATTATTCCCTTTTGAACTTAATTTTCTAAGTATCTTTTTTTATAAGGAGGCTTTATAAAATTATGTTTTGATAATTGTTGGGGAGGGAACGAGTTGGATTTATGAATACTGGAAATTATTCTACAGTCAAAGAAAAGGACTATATTCCTTAGCTGAGACTGTGTGCTT
Source organism: Taeniopygia guttata (assembly GCF_048771995.1). Classification (NCBI taxonomy): domain Eukaryota; kingdom Metazoa; phylum Chordata; class Aves; order Passeriformes; family Estrildidae; genus Taeniopygia; species Taeniopygia guttata. The sequence goes on from NC_133029.1 coordinate 13,399,553, forward strand.
GGCAAAGGAGCAGGTATCCAGGGCAAACATCAGAGGATCAATATAGATGCACTGATCTCAGCTGGCTGCTGTAATGTATTAGTTTGATGCCCTTTTCTCTTGTGCTGAGTGGACCCTGGCTAATTACACATGATTTCCCCAACATCAAGGAGGATGCAGAGACAAAAACATCCAGAACTAAAAGCTGTGCTGCCCAGATTCAAAAGGTGGTCAAAGAAAATCTCTTTTGACTTTCAAATGAGTTCCAGTATTCATATCCTTACACTGGGATTTTTTAGTTTCCCACCAGCTTTGGGGTAAACTATCTTCAGGACAGGGAAATTAAGTTTCCCCAAAAGTCTTCCCTTAATATGTAGGGACTGATCAAGAAACTTCCAGGGTAATGTGCTGCATATTAACTTATATTTTAACATCTTCAAATACTTGAAGGAATAAAATCAGTCTTAGATAAAACAAACCCCTGCTATTTAAAAGGAGTGGACCCTAGCTAAAATAAAAGTTTTTAAATTATTTGATTCTCCTCCCTGTTCTACTTTAAAATTATGACTAGTTTTCTGTTCTCCGGTTATTTTTATTTACTCTTATATGGATTTATTTAGTCTCTTCTACTGCTAGAAATAAACTGTTTTAGCCTTTTGCATTTGGTAGGGAGAATTGAATATGATGAATGGAACAGGTAAGAAATAAGTATTGATTTAGCATTATGCTTGCAGGCTGCTTGGCATTCTCTGGAAACATATTACATTATTCTGAGTTAATAATCAATTAGTAATAAGATTTCCATAATCCAGTAATAGCTGCAATAAAGGACAATTTACAGAGCTGGATATTGTTGGCTATAATAGAACATATAGCATTGCTTTTGCCCACCACTGAATATTCCCTAGAATTTATCTTGTTGATAGAGTAATGAAAATGGTATTGACTATATTTAGTAAATATTACTGCATAAAAATCAGCAACCATCCTGCCTTAAAATAAACTAGAAATAAATTGAATGCAATTAGTTTTCTTCTTTCCTCTTGTTATTAGAAGTTTCAATAAAGTAGAATTTTAGGTAGGCTGAAAAACAGACTTTGGGGAGCTGTTCTGAGAATGGGACAGCTTTTGTTTGCATGAGCAGAGTAGAAAGTTCTGCACTCTTATAAGGTGGATTTTTATGATGCCAAAACATGGAAGGCAAAGGAAAATAAAGTTCTGCTCATTTTCAAGACTTTGCTAGTAAATTCCTGTCTCAGTCAAGATGATTTAGGTATTCATCTCTCAGGCAAACATCCGAACCCACAGGTTTTCTTTTCCCATTCTTTTTGAAATGTTCAGAATACAGAAGAGGATTCAATATCTATTGAATATAAAAGTAGATCTTTTGAAGCAGTTGCCACATTTCACAAAAATCTAGCAGTTACCATCTAGGTGCTACTAGATTGTAATTATTTTCTTTCTTCTGTAAGACTGACTTGTTTTTATTTGCAAATAACCAGTATATTTTTCTTCCAGTTAAACATCATTTTATCACTCGTTAAGCATTTATAGGCTGTGTGTAATTATCAGAAATAAGAGACAGTTGAACAATCCAAGTTTTGTAATGAAGTTATGATTCTGTCGTGTGAAAAGGGGAGATTTCCTTGACCCTCAGTGTCTGATTTGTCTGCCAGTGCCCCAGGGTTGAGACCTTTGTCCCTGATCAGCCTGCCAGTGTCCCACCAGAGGGACCCTTCACTGACCACTTCTGCTGGACCACAGGCTGATAAATGACTTTTTCAGGGACACACCAACAGCACAAGGAAGACCCCTCAGAGGATATTCCCACTCTGAGACCCCTCAGTGGATGTTTATTCAGTATGTTCCCTGCTGCTGGCACCTGCCAGCTCCTGTGAAGGACTCACACTCACATTTATGGAAGAACAGCCTTTATTAACATCAAATTGTGCCAGGTTAAGGATCAAGGTCGAGGATTGCTGGTGATAGTATCTGACTGCAAAAATGTATTCAAAGCAATACACAGGGATGTTCTAATCCCCAATAAAAGCATGAAAAGAGGGCAGGTTCAGCCTGTTGGCTGATCCAGTATTTAAAATGGTGTCTTCCCTAACTTTTCTCCCATTCTTGACTTACTTTTATACTATTTCTTTATGTTTAGGTGGAGCTTGGGGGATTAGTCATACATGCCTTTGTTGCTGATTGGTGAAAAATTCTTCCACTTTGGTGGTAAAGATAGAATCAATAAAATCTAAATGCCCAGTGAGGGGTGGTCATACCTTGGGGATGTGTACCTGGGGAGGGGGGGGGTGTGTGTTAATATTTTAATTATACTATAGTAAACCAATTTCCTCTGAGGAGGACAATTTCACCACAGCTGTTGGTCAGCTGCAAGACATTTTCTCTCTCCCCTGGCTGACAGGTGGAATGGGATTTATCACCTGCAAAGCACCATCGAGTTCCCCTCCTGCAAGGATTTCAGCAGAGCCTGGCCACGGTGTCTCTACTCCTCTATTCCCTCCCTCTCCTCAGGTGCTACAGTTTTATGGGGAATCATTGTGGAACGTTCCAGCCACGTTCCATCCAGGGAGAAGGAGCTGTATTTTACTATATACTTTCTGTACCACTGTAACTTCTGTTAGGATGAGAATAAAACTTATCAGTTTCCTCCAGTTTTATCTCCAGCTATGTTTCCACAGGTACCATACTGAAATGCAGCTTTTCACAGTCTCAAAATTATAATAATTTTTATGTTCCTTAACTTTTTACATGCCAATTAGAGAAACTCTGGACTTTCTGACACTGGTACTTGTTGTAATCATCCATAAAACTCTATGCTGGAAATGAATTTTAGTAAGAGATACTTTACACTTCTCTGTACTGTTCTGGTAAATTGTAACTTCAGATGTTGTGTCTAGAAATCTTTTTTCCTTGTTTTGCTACCTAAGACATTTATTAGGTCTGTATCTTGAACCTTTGTTGTTCAGCCCCAGTGAGTTCTGTCATTATTCCTGCACTGAATGAGGTCTTGAAACTAAAGCATTCTGACACAGTCCTGCTCTCTTGTACAGCTGTTTCATGTCTTCACAGAACACGTTTCAAACTACTGCACTGCAGCGTGCTCAGTGCTTTTTTTCTCCCCACAAGAAGTTAGATTTTGTTGTTGAGGCGCCGATTTTGTATATGGTCAATTAAATGTGTGAAAGCTGTTTATAACTTTACAAAGATTTATTAGGGGATAGAACACAGTGAGACATGGTTGATTTTCCTCATGTAGCACAAGGTCTTTGTCTAGCACATTTTATAAATATTTGGTGCTTCAGCTTTGCTGGAAACAAACAAATTCTGTGTAAAGGACTGTGTTTCCTTCCACCCATTACTTGTTTCTGGGGAAATCTGAATATATTGATAGCTATATAGAATTCTTGTGTTCAATGTGATAATCGGTGAGATCACCCACAGAAATGTATATTCCCTTTCTCCATGAGTATATGAAGATACCATCCCTCTGGTGTTCTCTCCTGAGCTGAGGTGCTGCAATTAAACCTTGCTTGACCTTAGCCAAAATGCCAAGAAATGATCTGACCAAGTCAGTGCTCCTGAACTGAGTTAGTGCAACATAAAATGTGTTTATCCATGGGCATGTTCACTGGCCATTCAGCCTGCTGTGAGTGCTGCTCCTCTTGTTATAAATAGCTGAGGAAAGGCTGCACTTCTGTGTTCTGTGAACAGTGTTTTTCCTTCTCATATTCTAGAAATGTTTTGTTTTACAAAATTTAATGATGTGCCACCTCCAAGTGTAGGTGCAGGCATTATTTATAATGGATTATTTTGTTGACTACTTTATGGATGAATTCACATGTGTAATCAGAAGAGGAGAGAAGGTGGATTCTAGCATGTGGTGCGAAATGGTGACTATGGACTGGATTGGATTTGTCAAAGTAAAGCTATAGCACAGTGCTACAAGGTTGAGCCCTGATATCTTTACTAATAATGTTATTAAAAATGTAATAATTTTAAATGGCTACAAAGCTAACCTCTTTGTTGTATCATTTCAGTATTGGTAAAATTAGGTAGGGAGCATGAAGGATTTATGAATTCTCCCCAGATCTGTTCTCTTTAGGAAGAAAATTCTTCCAGGTACGTTGAAAATACTTTCAAATTAATAGGAAATTTTGATTTTTAGTAATTATCTGATTTTTAAAAATCACTTCTTAGAAATTCTACTTGACTATATAGTGTTATATATGCATATATATGCATATATGATGTTCCTGAATGCACTTGCTGGACATGCAGAGTTACCTGTCCAGGCTGTGCAGTCCCAGTGGGTGCCAGACTTTGTTTGCTGCTGGTGCTTTTGGTGTGGGCGAATGCATTCTCCCAACAGAGTGTTCCCAGCAATGCCTGAAGGGCACAGCAGAGGTTTGTGCATCCTCTCCTTGCTCAGAGGGAGGTTTTGCAGCTGCCAAATGGCCATTGCTGCCTTTCCAAACTCAGCTGTGTGTGCACAGGTGTGTGCCTCTGGGAGGAGCAGAGGCTGCTCAGGTAAAGAGGAGCTGCAGGGAACCAAGAGCAATCCATTCCTGCAGTAGCACCTGAATTAAGAGGTCAAAAGAGTAAGTTGGGGGATGTGACTGAAGGTGGAAGGACACATTTTCTGTATAAAAAAGAGTTGGACTTAATTTTCTCGGTTTTGTTGACCTTCCTCTCAAACAACAATATTTAGGATTTGGGAATTTGCCAGTAGAATTCCATAGTACAGAGACCTGCCCCTCTCAGTGATGAGCTCTGTGAGCTGTGTCCCCAGCACAGAAGGCAGAAGCTGGGAATACATAACAGCTGATGCAGCACTTGCAAAACTTGCTTTGAGTTGAGGGATCAGCTTTCTGTTCCCAGAATAAGTAACTGATTGGGCCTTGATTTTTCTTTTGTTGCCTTTTCCCTCTTTTCTGATTTGACACAATGGGTGGCTGAGGCCTTTAGTTATGTTGGTCTGTTTCAGAAAATTAATTTACATATTTAACATCCTTTGAATCTGCTTGAGATAAAGATCTAATTAATCTGAACATGGCAGGCAAGTATAATGCTAAGGCAAATGGTAAATCTGTGTTTTAGGAGTATTGGTTCCTTTGTCTATTGTTGTGATGAATTTTAATTCACATTTAAAAATGTGAATTGATGCTTCAGGCCATTTGTATGCAAATCCATTTCAATTATTTCTGATGATTTACAAATGGATTTTGTATGGGATATGCTGTAGATGAAATTCAGTAGAAATGTGGTTTTTCTTCATAAAGTTAACTCCCCTATTTTCAGAGTGTTAAATGTTGTGACTGCTGTTCTTTTCATATCAGGCTGTGGACTTGATAGTAAATAGAAGGCACAAAATATATTTAAAAATACAAAGGATATGGTTTCTATGGGAAGTTTCCTATAATAAAATGGTAGATGTTTTGTCTATCCAGGCAAAACCCTCTAGGTTTCTGAAGAATTGTTAAGAATACTCAAAAGACTATTATTTCAATTTATGGAACTGAAATGTCAGGAATTAGTTTTTATAACAGTCTTTACTCGAGCTATGTTCTCTTAAATAAAATCTATTGGATAAGACACTGGAAACTTTCAAAGTATTTTCTGCTCATCACACCATTGTAGCCCAGATTCAGCAAAGCATATTAATCTGTGAACAAAAATAAGCCTGTGTATAAATCCTTTTCTAGATGCAAAACCACTTCAACATATGGACAGATTCTTCAGTAATATTACAGCTTTTTTCAGTGGTTTAAAGGGCTGGCAAACTGAAACATATTATAAAGCATCTGGCTTGCAAGGGCCTGAATGTAAATTCTATCTCTGTACAGCCAGAACTTTGAGGATTTAGGAGTCTGTACCCTTCTGAATTTCTTATCTGATCTTTAGTTTTATAAGTGGAACATGCAAACATTTTCTGCCCACTGAGATGTTTGTAATCCCATTTCTAATAATCAGGAAAAAAATGTAAGCTGCCTATTTTGAATGCCCTGTTGATAAGCATTTCAACAGGATGATTCTAAACTTACACTGTGCTGGATTATCTGTGATAGATTTCTCTGTCAAAGAACCATTTTGCATATGACAAGTTTTTCTGTGCTACTATGCCATTGAATTTTTTTAAATAAATGTTTTTGTGCCTGACAGTGTACTCCTGCATATGCCACTGCATGCAAAATGTAAAAATGATTACTTTTTTCCATTTTTCTCTGCCTAACTTACAATGACTTCAAAGCTGCATACAGTTATAATACAATAGGAGAATAATTATTTTAGAACAAATGATATTTTCAACAGTCCACCACTTGCCTACATTTTTTAGTTTATTGAATGGCTGATAAAAATGATATTCTGCATGTTTGAGAGAGGCAGAATAAAAAGGACATACTTGATCCTTGTCAATAGTTCCCCCTTTTACAAAAACTCTTCAGAGACTCAAGATGTACGATCATGTAAAATTGCCTTTTCTTTATGGCTCATTCAATAACATATTTCCATATTTATAAAAAACACATGGAATTCAGAATTGTGGTTGATGTGGCCTTATAGCTGAGTTCAATCACCAGCATTTAAAACTATATCTTGTGAGTTAGCTTCCAGTTGTGATATAAAATTCAAAACACATAAAATCAAATCCTTGAGGGAAAAAGAATAAAAGAGATTGTATTCTTAAGTTTGTGAGGGACATACTCATTACAACAGCTCATTTCATGAAATGGTAAAGCCTGATTTAGAAGGAGCTTTTCTAAATAACTGCAAAAAAAAACCTAATCCATAACAACTGAATTTTATCACAAACAAAATTAAAAGTCTGTCTTCTAAACTGGCACACTGAAACTTTGGCTTGGCTTCTTTGGTCTGTGGAAAGAGGAGGATGCTTGGCTGTGTAGAGGTGGCTGAGCAGGTGCCTCCTGCCCCAGAGCTGAGGAGCTCTGCCCCACTCTTGGCTGGAAGAGCCTGTGGAAGGAGCTGGCAGCTGGAATCACAGCACTGATGGGTAATTTGTTGAAGCCTGACTAAGGAGACTTTGACCTGGCAGACAGAGGAAGTGCTGAATAGATTTGAAGGGAGATGGCCTTAGAACAATGTCATTAATCTGAGGTGACAGAGAAGGAGAGAACTGCATGGGACAAGCTGAGAAAACAGGCTGAATGGGTGATGATTTTTCTGGCTGTATGAAGAGGAGGAAGGTTTTCCAGAAAATGCATAAATTTCTGGAAAGGACCTGAAAGGTCTTGAGTGACTTATCTATCCACATTTCTCAATCAATACTGAGTAAATTATATCTGGGTTTTCAACTCCTATACAGCTATTCTTACCTATAGGTAAGAATTCTTCGTTAACAGCTTGGAAACCTCCTTGGAAATGGAGAAAACCCCACTGAATTCTGTGTTATGTCAGCATTTTGTTTATAAAGTCTTACCTTTAAGAAGCACAGTTTTTAAAAAATACTTACCTTATATGTATGATAATATAGTAATGCTCTTCATTACTTATAACACATGATTTGAAAAGATGTCCCAACAGAATTGTATACAAGTTGTTTAAATATATTCCAATACAGTGACTTATTGTATAAAACCTAATACAAATTTAAAGTAAAAAACCCACCATTGTTGCTTTGAAAATTTGGTGTGTACATTTCTGCTTGAAAGACCCAATCACACAGCACAGGATTCTTAAGCCTGAAGTGCCAATACAGACATTTCTATTAAGATTCAATTTAGTTTAAAATAGTTTTGAGTAAATTTCTGACATCACAATTGAAAGAGTCATGCTTTCCTAGTTTACACGCAGCAGTACACTCAAGCAGCAAATCTGAAGTATAAATAAAAGGTTCTATGTCTATTAGAAAGAATTTACAGAAAGGACATCCTTTTTCCCTTTAACAGTTATTTATTCCTTAACAAATCAAAGTTTTTAAACTTCATTGAATAAGGGTAAAAAAGTTGCCAAAGAAAATATAATGTATTGTCTAGAATTGTAGCAACCATTAAAATTATAGTAAAAAGTACACTAATGTCAATGAAATATCTCTTTGAGGTAGTTCTCACTTCTTTTGTCTTTTTCAGGTTTTCTGCAGTCATATTTTTTTTTTTCCCTTTTGGCTTCTTTTTTTTTTTTTTATGGCAATCCTACAAAGATGAAATGAAACCTTTTTTCCTCCTGATACTAAGGACAAAGGCTCTCTCTAAACATGACACAATACAATTTTGGTAGGAGAAAAAGAGTGCTATGCTTTATAAAAGAAAGTACCCATAGAGGACTACAATGAAAAGACAGTATGAACTTGATCAGAAACAAACAAAAAAGGGACTGTGATTCAGTGATGAGTTTTCTCTTTCTCTCTCTCTTTTTTTTTTTTTTTTTTTGGGGGGGGGGGGTTGGGTTTTTTTGGTGTTTTTTTTTTTTTTTTTCTTTTAGTAATTCAGGAACAAATCACACATTTAGCATCAGGAGCCAGCAGCTGTCTTCCTGGAAAAGTGTCTTGGATAAAAAATTTTTCAGTACTCCATTTCCAACAAAGAATGGAGGTAGCAGAAGAGACAGAGAAAATTTACCCTACTTGGCATGTAACAGTTCTGATAAATGCAGCGTACAAAGTTCAGTGCTTCTGCTTCCTTTGATGCCCAAAGAACTAAGAATTTAGTCTTTGATTCAATTGCTGCCATCGGCAGCTTGTGTGCTTTTGGTACCACTGAGAAGTTCCATCCAGGACATGAAAGTCTGAGAGACTCAGAACAATGAACCCCAAGGCCAGCAGCCTGCAGAGTGATGCAGCTTTTGTCACTTAGGTAGACTAAAAGACTAATATTAATTTAATCTAAACTAGGCTGTGCTTATGCCTTCTGCTCCTATTTTGCTGTCATATGTATTTCAATTCAGAAGCTGGGAAAATTAGGCTAAATAATTGGCTGTTCATATCAATAAAATACATAGACTAAGCACAGGGCAGTGCAAGATTAGTGAGATAACAAAACTAAGTAAATATAGCTTTCATGCTAGAGAACTTAAATTATTTCTTCTTAAGTGTGGCCAGGCATTAAAACATCTTTCCCAAGGATATTACCTGATTGGCATCTCAGTAATAACCTCCTGACCTCAAAATAGATTTCATATTTATTATTCTTTTATATGTTTTTGGAGGTGATGATTGGTTTCTAACTTCATCCTGTCTTGAGCAGGATATATAAGCCTTAAACTTGCTACTTGCCATGAAGGGCAGTGTGATCTGATGAAGGAGCATGACCCTGTGGCTAAAGAGTTTAGTACACTCTGCTTCAGGAGAATTATCTTGTTTTCCTTTTAATGAGATCCTCTGTATGTATCGAGTTCCTCTGTTCCTCTGGAGATGCTCTTTTTGCATCATCCTGTTCCTGAGGACTTGGTTCCCTTTTGCTTTTCCTTGGGATTTCTGCCTTGCTGGCATCAGAAATGCCCCTTCAGCAGGGGAACACATACTGCTGAGGGCAGGAGGAGAGAGGGAGGGATCATAGCAGCACCCATCCATGTTTGTAACTGGAAGTGATTGTGAGTCATAGAAAATTTGGAGATCATCCTGCTGCTCCGCATGTACTGCTGAAAAAGGGATGAATTTCATGACATCAAATGCTTTGTCTCTAGCAAAGTTAAGGTCTATTTGCTTAAGCATTCAAAAAAATGTTGCAACTCATTATAAGTTAGAAAAACTTTCTATTTGATGTCAATATACATCTATATCTTAAATCTTTGCCATGATATCCATTCTCTCTACTTGTCTAAGCTGATCTTTTTCAGGACTGAAGAAAATAAAATTAAATAATAAAACAAATTTTATGGTGTTCTGTGCATTGTTCTGTGCTGGCTGTACTTCAGGGTCTGACAGATGACAGTCCTGAAATCTATGTGTGCTTATCTAATCTCTTTCAGAAAGTTCAATATAACCTTACTTTTGAAAAGCATGCAACTGGCAGTATCTCTGCTAAGCCACTTTTTGAATTCTTGAAGTGTTTTATTGAAAACATTCCAAATGTGTTTTTATATATATATATATATATATATATATATATATATATATATATATATATATATATAAAATATAGTTATGTTGGAAAAGACTTCTAAGATCATTGAGTCCAACAATTAATGAAAAACTAACAAGCCTACCACTAAGTCAGCTCCTCAAAAGTTATATCTGAATGTCTTTTGAACTCCTCCAGGACTAGTGACTGAGCCATTTCCCTGGGCATCCTGTTACAGTGCTTGACAACCCTGTCTGTAGGGAAATTTTTCCTAATATCCAATCTAAATGTTCCCTGGCACAATCTGAGACCTTGTCCTCTTGCTCATTACTTGTGAAAAGAGACTGACCCTACCTGGCTACAACCTCCTTTCAGGCAGTTGTAGTGTTAATCTTTTTCTCCAGGATAAACACCTACAGCTCCCTCAGGTTTGTATGTGACAATTTTTAAAGTTGTCTCAATGTTATGACATAACACAAGGAATCTGACTTAACATACAAAAAACTGTAGGAAGAAAATGACAAAACAATTATTTTTTCTTGAGGGCAAAGCAGTATTAACAATAAACTACTTAGTCTTTGGAGGGGAGCAAAAAAAAAAACCCATCAGGATTATTGCTGAATATTATTCATGTTTATGAATCATGTTATGCAAAAGATTGCCGTACAGAACTTTACACAGCCTATATTTTAAACAGGTTCTGAAGCACAGAAACATGCCTAGTCTAAATATATTCTTCTTACAGGAAGATTCCTCATTTTTTTCTTTTCTGGTGTAACAGTTCAGCAGAGCAGAACATCATGTAATTAAAATATATTAAATTTTGCCCCCCAAGCACTTAGTTTTGCAGTGGTGAAGAGCAGAGGATAAGTGGTATATGATTAAAAATAACAATATGAAAAATAATGGGAAGAAGAATAATAATAGAGTGAGGAAGGAATGGGAGACTTAGGAAGTTGTGAAAAAAGCTCATGTTGAACAACAATTTTTTCCTTGACAGCTGTTCTAAGCCCACAGTGTTAAAAGCCTTTAGCTGTACTGAGGTCCTGATAATTGTCTTTATTACAAAATGAAAAGGTAAATTGGATGGTATCGTGACTAAGCTGCACCACTTAAATTTGGATTCTTTTCTTTATGGATAGCTCGAGAAACAAAGGGATCAGCCCCCTAACCAGTCTGGGTAAGGCACTAAAATTCAGAGTACAAAGACTCAGACCTGTCAATCCTTCGCTGAAGTGTTGGGGAGCACAGCCACAGCTCCCTGGTGGGATTCATGCTTTATTGCAGACTTGAACTCTGGTCATGTCCACCAAATGGCTTGACCCTTCCAAGGTATTAAATTCATCCACTTTCGGAGGTGAAATCCAAAATTAAAAGCAAACTTTAGAGTCTCAGCCTTACTCTGCAGTCTTAAGGGTTGTTTTTCACTCTATGCTGCCAAACAATAGGGCTGACACAACAAATGTGTCAAATCTGCAATTTATCATCTGTATCAGTGCTGTGTAAAATTTATTAATCCCTGCAGGAAATAAAAATGCAGGTTTTTGGTTTGTATGCTTCCTGTGTTTTGTAGCTGGAGTGAGCAGAATTGGGGAGCTGAGTTGTGGATTTGCTCCCAGAGGCTTTAAGGCACAGCAGGTCAAAAAGCCACTGCTTCACAGTCAGTGTTATAAATGTTTTCTGTAAATGCCAAAGATTAATTTTCATGGACATCCTAAGTCAATATAATGAAAATTAATTAATTTATTGTTTAATACAAAATGTTATAATTAAATGTCCCTTTGATACTTACAGCAAGATTGTGACAGGTGTTTAAAACAGTTGAGTAATTTCATACAAATATCTCTGAGTATTGCCATTTAATTTCACTGAAGAAATCTTGCAGATATGCCAAAAGTGTAATCCTCAAAAGAAGCTTGTTGCAGTCACAAGAAAAGATAGTCTTGTAATTGAGGTGCCACCTGGGATCACAGAAGGTCTGCTTTGCCTTTTTTTCCTCTGCTCTGTGTCTGTTTTGAGAGTGACCTTTTGGGAATGTTCTCCAGTCCTTGTACCACTGTTGTTCACTCAGGGCTGATGTAGTGAGTATCCTGTGAACAGCTGTGGAATTTATATAGCATCAAAAATGCAGCTCACGCGGTCACAGGGTGCAGATCCAAGGCTTCACAATTGAAAATTAGGCTGGGAAGGCAGAGCAGCAGGATGGATCACAGGGAGCTGAGAGCAGCAATTCATTATTCCTGCCTCTTCTCCCTTCCCTCCCCTGCCGTGGCTCAGGTAATTTTGCTCCGTCAGGCCATGGATGTCACTGTCTTACCATGCTCCATTTTCAGGGGCATGTTGACATTCCATCTCCAATAGAGTTGAACCTGCATGAAGAGTCAAAAAATTCTCCCTGGGACTGTTTGTGTTTCTGCAAATCAGCCTGTGTGTAATAGAGTCGTACAGCCAAAATGAGATTCATGCATACTATATTATTTAGACATTTTAAACACCTTTATACTGAGGCTGAGGGCTTTTAGTTCCTATTTAAAAATAAAGATATATCACAGAAAAAAATACCCAACAAATATTTAAGGCCTATATATAGAGCCATTGGCTATAAAGATAGGAGGAAAAAATCAATATAGTTTTTTTTTGTTGTTTTTTTTTTTTTTTTTTTTTGTGTTCAGGACATTTACAGAGGGATTTAAAACAAACTAAATATCTGCTGTTATTAAAGTAATTTAATGTCCTAAGAACTAAAAGGTCTTTCTCTGAGTGTGACTCTCTCACAGCTTTGGTCACTGACAAAGCAAACTACCCAACTTTCCCCTAGTGTTGCTACAGTAAGTTATCTTGCTTTGTTTTGTTCTGTGCTTTGTTTCTGTTCATTTGTTTTTGTTTTGCTTTGTTGGTTTTTCCCCTCTCCTTTTCCCAGGTGAGGCTCCATGCTTAGCTGCATGTCTTAAGTTCCAGCTTCTGCTGTTTCTACTACTGCGCTGGGAAAGTCGCCAGTGCACACAAATCAAACTTATGGCTTTGCTTGTTCCCTCATGTTGAACTCTAACAAAATCCCTGCAATGCAAAAGCTATAAAATATTCTAATTTCATGCCTTATTTTCAATAAACTGAAAGACAGGGGCTTTAAGCTGTGACTTTTCAGTTCATCATTGAAAGTGAAATTGCTGGCATTGAAAAAATTGTGGCGAATCCAGTCAGTTGTTTGTGAGGGAAGGAGAGAGGGAGAGTCAGTCAGTTCATCTCTTTTGGAAAGGAATCCTTGCAGAATGGTAATGGCAGTTTCAGAGATTTGCCCTGCTCATAAAGAAAAGGGCTGCAGCAGCCACTGGAATAGAAATGGGTGATCTGTTATTCTGTCCCCTTGCCATCATGAGTCATTTACTCCAGCACACGTATGATTCCCATTCTACCCTGAGGGGGGAAGATAAATGCTCTACTTGCCTGAGAAAACTAAAATTTAAATAGTTACACTTCTATTTCCTCATTTGTTCTGTTTGTGGAAGAGGTGATGAGCAGAAACCTTTATTTTCCTCATCAATTTTAAGAAAAATGGCATTAAAAAGTCATTGAATAGTTATGTATGACCAAAAGCAAATTTAGTGACCTTGCTAGGTGAGGCTGAAAGAGCCTGAACTGTTACAAACACACTGCTTGTTGGATCTACCTCTACCAGGAGCTTGCTTTCCTATGGCATTTTGACAGAATCTATAGCAATAGTCTGTTTGTTTCTACCTTTAAATGTTTGTATTGCGTACATTAAAAAAAAGCAAACAAAAAAATCTGATTCGCATATTATCCCTAGTCGTAAGAAGTTAATAATTACTGAAAGTGGTTCTATCTTATTGAAATGCTCTTTCATCTCAAGAATTAAGACATCCTATCAATTCAAAAAGACTTTTTCTTTAGAGAAAGAATTCTCTAAGCAGCATTTGGCTGTTGACAAAGACATTGCATTGTTATTACTACCTTTACCCACTGAGGTTTGCTGCATCCATTTTAACTAAAATCACATTTCTTTAAATGGTCTTTCAGTTGTGCATCTTCCCTGCACTTGCAGAAATGGAAATATTATTTCAAGTAGTTTTGAAATAGTCTACATCAACTGCACCCATTTAATCTGATTGCATGAAAATCTAGGGATTACCACACTTTTAGGATATACAGTAAATAAGGTAGGAACAAAGATTTTCAGGTGTTTCAAGTTTGCAGTGAATGAGCCAAGTGCTGGGTTTTGAAATGCAGCAGAAGTGTTAAAAAGCTCAGAGTTGGAATTACAGATGTTTTCAAATAACTTCAGTTTTGTCCTTTAGAATGAGCTTTCATTTTCACTACAGCGCATGAAAGTCTGAAGCAGAAACATTTTTTATAGTCACTTCCCTGTGATGGCAAAGGAGGAGGGACAGGATTTTTTGCCTCCCTGTCCACAGAGATTCCCACCCTCATCCTAAACAGGAAAGAAGAAAATCATGGCCACTGTTGTGTGTTTGGAACTGGCAGGTTAGTTATCAGCAGGAATCCTGCAGGATGTGTGCACACCACATGCAGGGACTCACATTAAGGAGTTTGGAGATGTTGTGAGAAGTTTGATGACCAGAAATTAACGGGCAGCCAGACTCTGCATGGAAGTTTTGTGACTGGAAAATAATTTGTGCTCTGCCCTGTGGTTCGAATGTACTGAAATTTGTCACATGGTGGCTAAAAGAGGCAGATGCAGCCTTGCAAAGCCCAGTGCTGGACAACTTGACTGACCAGGCAAAAAAAGAAAAATGAAACAAGCCTTTCACATGCTTATCACATATGGAAAGAGAGCTGCAGTGAAACTGGGTCAGTGTGGGACAGTTAATGTGCAGTGCAATGAAGGGGTGGATGGAAGTTTTGCCTTGCTTCTGAGGCAGCAACAAAGGAGAATTATTGTGGCTTGCCTAAACAGGAAGGTAAAAGGGCATTATAATTTGAAGAACAGGAAATATTCCTCTTATAGAACAGCTCTGTCCAGGTGAACTTTGTGTGTGTGAGACAAGACAAACCCAGAGCTGCCTGAAGTCTGTTCTGTAATGAAGAGCCTGCACACAGACTCTGCAAGGGCTGCACATGGCTCTCTGCACTGTCAGCCCTGGATCTGGAGGAGAAAGATGGGAAGACCTGAAGGAAGGAAACTTCATTTTCATCTTTAGAAAAATATGGAATTCTAGAATATTCCTAGGACTAAAACCTTAGGGATACTGTCACTGAAGACAAAGTTCAGTGACAACTTGCAAAGGTGCTGCATTGGAAGGGACTGGTGGATTTTGATAGGGATATTGAAGTAGATAAGAACTCAGGTTTTCTCACTTTTTAGGTGTGTGCCTGATGCACTTGGAGCCCAGAGAGTACAAATAGGCTTGTAAACTCTTGGTGTTTATATCTTTGCAGGGGTAAGAGAGAAAAATAATGGCCTGTCTTCAGTAAAGCAGGAGTCAATATTGCTTGTGTCTGAATTATGCATGAGACCCTCCATTTTATGAAAGCTGCTGATGTTATAAGTAGTTTGTAATCCATATTTTTTTTCAGATATTTACATCCCGCTAATAATGTGATAATTTCACGTGTTGTGTACAGTGTAACTCATGCCCATTTACCAATGCTTCATCTACTTCATGAATGT
Source organism: Taeniopygia guttata (assembly GCF_048771995.1). Lineage (NCBI taxonomy): Eukaryota > Metazoa > Chordata > Aves > Passeriformes > Estrildidae > Taeniopygia > Taeniopygia guttata. The sequence continues at coordinate 13,415,213 of NC_133029.1, forward strand.
AATTAAACTGCCTGATCTGGAGTGGTGAGCACAGAGCTGGATTTGAAATGCTCATGGATACTTCATTGTAGCTAATCTTTAGGCATGGAAAGCTATTAGCACTGCTGAATAATAGCTCAGAAGTGTCTTTCATTATATCTATATCCCTAATAGACTTTGCTGCCATGGAAAAAAAAATAATTCTAATTTTACTAGGAGAGTCTTCTGCAAGTTAATTTTATGAAAATGCTAATAACTGTGGGAGTGCTTGAAAGAATTTAGAGAAATTCCCATTTTTTTCCAATATGTCTCTTTAGTGCTGTTTTAAAGAAATTTATGCTAGTTGCTGTCTGTGGTTTGGTCTATTTTTGTATAACTTTCATGGCCATACACATTTTCACCATTTAAAGTTGTTTCAAAACTCCTAATGAAGATAATTTTAGTACATCTAGGTATTAATAATGATGGAGATGTAATCTAAGCAAAAATTAAACAGTTTGAATTACAAAATGAACCCCAAGGGATAAAAAAAATATCCTTTTGTGTAAATTATAAATTTTCAAAGGTAAAATGAGAAGTCCACAATTGTCATAATTGTGGTAAATATTCTCTGAAACAACCCTTGCAGTGGCATGTGCTAACTTCTTTGTGTCAAATATTGTTAAATATCAAATATACCCTTTTGTCGACTAACTACAGTATTTCAAACAATTTATCCTGCAGGTTTCCTCACAGGGGAAAAGGAAAGAAATAATCAGAAATAAACCTGCACACTCATACTTTTATCAGGTTTAGAATAATATTTCCTTTAGAAAGGAAATATTATTCTTGAGGAAACCCTTATTGATTCTTAGTAACTCGAACATGATAAATTTTATATGTTTCTATTTTATACAAAAAATCCAGATTATATTCTTAATATTTTCACTTCATTTTACCTCCCAGCAACATACAAGCATGATTATTTGTACGTCTTTGAGGGATCTTCTGCTGCTCTCTTGGAACAGTAAATCCAATACAGCTGTACAAAAAGAGAAATTTTAATGAGAAGCAGAGTGCAAAATATTTTGATTAATACTTCAGTTCTTTGCCAGAGTGCCACAGTACCTTAAGACCTGAGATAGAACTAGCAGAGAAATCTATTGTAAACCATTGACTTGAAATATTCAGATTTAACCCTAAATGTTTGTGAGGATTCACTTTCCCAATTTGAAATGCACTTGGCTTCCAGTGCTGGGTGTAACATAAATACTCAGCTTTGACTTTAAAAAAAATAATATATTTCCTGTTAATATCTTTCCTCTTCTTTCTCTTCCCCAGGCATGACAAATGGTCTGAGATCTGGATTAGTATTTTTGTTGCAGAAGAAATGGTTATGCTGGAGGGAGCTGCAGGGACATGACAAATCTGAGCTCTCACAGCTGAGGGTTCTTGCTCTCACCTCGTGTCCTGTGTCCTGTGTCCCTACAGGCAGCTGGTGTCTGTAGCAAACTGAGGTGACTCCCTGTGGAAATCAATTAAAAGGTTCAGTTTGACACTGCTGGAGGTTCCCTTGGCTGGGCCATCAAATGTTTTGGTAAACATTAAAAAAAATATTTTTTTTCATTAATAAGGATTCGTAACATTGAAATTCCATGCTTGCTAAGGAAGGACTAAAGAGATGACTAAATATGAAATTCTCTAAAAAAGTGGAATAAATAGAAAATAGAAAGCATTTTCTTTTAATTTTTCAATTCTAGACGAATAAGGGATTGTCACCTTGATTCTATATGCTTTTTACAATTAAGATAGAAGGTTCACTGTTAAAATCATGAGAACCTGTTGTAATGGGATTTTTGTAAGGCAGTTCTTATTTAAGCAGTGAGTGGCCTCACTGAGCCCTGCGATAGCTAGGGATATCTGAAACTGAATCATGTCAAAGGACATTTCTTCCAAGTCCTTATCTGATTGACAGCTGCCAGGTTATATTTCAGTGTTAGTTTTATAGATCATTGCATAGAACAATGTCAGGGTAATCTATTTCCAGTTCTATAAGTCTATTGTTTGTCAAATACTGAAGGCAAATCTTGAGGCCATAGTGGATATCTTCTTCTCAGTGACAATTGTTGAGGTCTTTGTCTAAGAGTTGTCTTTAATACAACAGGAGCTTCATGGAGAAATTGTTTGTTGGCAAGCAGGAACACAATTTGGGCTTTTTAGAAGAGAGGCTTCTGTGCTATTTAGAAGAGGTATTTCAAATTTACATTGCTATTCCAGTGAATATCTGTTCTGGAGGGAGTCTTTCTGTTGACTTCACTGGGGTTTGAACTGAGTTTTAGAACTCTATCTGTTGACTAATTTATAGCATATTTTAGAAGATATAAATATAAAATAAAACCTGTTTTTTCTACATGATATATATGCCAATTACTTTACCTGTTAAATGTCATATAACAAAGTATGCCACTGTGACTATTGGGTATGAGGGGAACATCCTTCCGTTAAAGTATGAAGATGATGATTAATTATTTGACCAGGAAAATGGAGTCCTAAACTGCTCTGTCACACACTAACTCTGCCAGTGGGCACTCTGTAGCAGAGCCATTTTTCTTAACTAGTCAAATTTCTGACACTCTTAAAGCATGTACTGATTGGATACAGTTTTGGGATGTTAGATTTATTGTTTGGAATCATTCAGCTGAAATAAAAACAACGAAGTGTACAGAAGTAAATGAGGAGCAACAAAGATTATAGGTTTGTTTTTGGTTTTTTTGTTTGTTTGTTTGTTTGTTTTTTGTTGTTGTTTTTCCTGTGCCACTTACTATATTCTTTAATGCTTATTTTTGGATTATTGTGATCTATTCAAGGCCTAGAGAATTGATATATGTTCAAAGAAATTCTGTTACTTTTAGCAGTAGATGGAATTGAATGGGGGAAACTATAAATAGTTTATTTTTAATTAAGCTTATGGTTGTAGGGCTGATGTTTGAAGCAGTGACAATATGGAATTTGGGCTTAAAATACTATCAGAAAAGAATTGTAATAATAGTTCTTAGTATCTCTTAGAGATCTTTGTGGTTTTGCTGACATGTATCCCTCCTGCTCTGGCTTCAAAGTGCTGCAGGGTGGGGAAGGAGCCCTTGGATCAGCCAGAGCTGCTGCTGCAGTCAATAGTAAATCCCAGCTGCCTCTGATCTGGGTGGGATTTTAGCAGCAGGGCCTGACAATTGAATAGCTGAAATCTGCCTCAGCCCAGTGTTCATCAGCTGCTCAGCAAACACAGATCTTCCTGATCTGAGCCCTCTGTTCCCTCCCCACTGTGGCTTTTGGTTGAAGACAGATTCAATTTAAGATCTCTGGCCATATGCTCACAGCTTCCCATGGGACTGGCATTGGCAAGCAGATTAAATTGCTCTGTGCCAGACGTGCCCAGTGACAGCAGATTGTGACTTGGATTTTTCAGAGGTATGGGATGCAAAACTTTAATGGGAATTTGGTTTAGTTGGTAAGCAATATCTTGTAAGACAAGTATCCGTGGGGCTCTTTGTAGTTACTCCTTTTTGAAATCCCTGAGAAATAAACCTTAATTTAGCATTTTCCCAAATATTTTTTTAATCTTTTGGTGGAAATATATACAGTCTTGAAATTTCATCTTTTTTCATTTTCTTGAGGTGCTAAAATAGATTTTTAAAACTGCTTTTCAAACATTTCCATTTTATTATTCTAAGAAAAAACCCCAAAAACCTGAAACCAGAAAGAGAAAAGAAAGTTATTCCATAAAGATTTTAAAATACTAAGGAGACATTTTTTGGGGAAGATATATGAACCCACCTACATTTAGAATAAAATGTTCAGTTTTTTTTTTTAGATTGTCTTTGCCTCAAACCATATAAAGGATATAATAAGTGAAGCTTTTCTTTGAACCTGAATTAGGTAGTATATGTATTAAACTATGGATCAGGAAAGATCTCCTTGTAGATCTGTAGCAAACATGGCACTGGATTGGTCTGGGCACCTCAGCCCTTCCTTGCAAAAACAGCACTGGAAATACTAAAATTTGCTGCCTTTGAATTCAAAGAGAAAATTTTAAATATGAAGTCATGTCAATAAATGAAGTATCCAGGTTTATCTTCATGCAGAATCCTGTTCCTCTCCTGAGTCTGTTTTTTTGTGCAGGGGTGATTAATTTTTGCAAAGGAATGTAAAGCTGTGGATTGTTGCATCATTTTGGTAATGAAAATCAGCTTGAAGTGCCGAGAAACAGCTATGAAATAATTTCTCTGATTTTGCAAATGTGACATTGTTTTGGCTGAAGAGTAGCAAGATTAAGAATAGTTGATGTAAATTCATGTTTTGCCTTTATTTAATTTAATGGTAAATGAGGTTGTGAGGAGGTGACTGACACTTCTTATCTGTTGTACAGGAAAATGCAAGACTGCAATCTTGACAAGCAGAGTTAAATGAAAAAGGCTTTCTTTAACATCATGCAAAAATGACTACATGTAAACAAAATAGGCCTCTATACGGTGTTTAATCTGAGCAAGTCTTTAGGTTAAAAAGGAAAAGGACAAGAAACACTTCTTTGTTAAAATAATTATAGAATCTACAGCAAAATTCTGGGGGTTTTTGAAGTTCAAGAATATGTCTTATCTGCCTCCTGAGACCAAAGGATCAAAACTTAACTTTTATATTAGTCTCTAAGAAAAGATCGCTTTTCTGTGTGGGTCTGAAGAAGAAATCATTTCATCTGTATCATCTCCCTGACACACATCCACATCTGAAAATCACCTGCCTAAAGCCCATGGAACTGAACTTCCTGCGGCTCAAGGGAGGGGAAATCCTGCTTCAACAGGAGGCCAGATCTTGTGGCACTGATGCAGCTCATACAGTGGCTGAGGTCTCACTGCCACTGAATTGGTGCAAAATGCTCTGGAGTGCTGAAGTGATTGCTTCACTGCTGCAATAATTACAGAATCACAGAATAATGAGGTTGGAAGAGACCTCTAAAATCATCAAGTCCAACCTATGCCCTAACACCACAATGAGATTATAGCACCAAGTGCCAAGTCCAGTCTTTTTTTAAACATATCCAGAGATGGTGATTCCACCTCCTCCCTAGGAAGACAATTCCAGTATTTTATTATTCTTTCAGTGAAATTTTTTTTCCTAATAGCCAATATTTCAAAATAAATTAGCAGTTTGTGTGTTTAGTGCTAGCTCTGAATTAGGATGCTAAAGATTCATAGTAAAATCTTCTGAAGAGTTCAGGATTTTTTTTTTCCCCTCGCATTAGCACTGTCACATTACACTTCTATATAATGTTTGCACACTCTATCACAAATTGCCATGTGCTACTGGATAAATAAATTATTTAAGGAGCTGTTAAATTATCTAGATGGGAAAAAAGTCCTATTTATTTACAGAAGAAAAAAGTGCTGCTAGTTAAACTCCAATAGCTTTAATAAATTACAGGAATTAAGCATTGACAATTGTACTGACAATTAACTAATTATATACTACCTTGTGGAGCATGAATATGCTTTCTTATTGTGAAAGCTGAATTTCTTTTATTGTAAATGCCCAGTTTGTTATATTTGTTATGAATTTGTTTTGCTATAAATGGTTAGGTCTTTCAATGACAGGGAGCAAGCAGATTCTCTAATTTGCTCTGCCTAGAGGGTAATCTACTGATGAGTTTAAGTCACAATGCATTAAAAGCCTCAGGATGGACGGCCCATAAATAAATAACCTTGCTAGCACTGGTTTGTTGAGCTGGATGGGTGACATTATTTATTGCTGCTCCTATGGTGACATGACTGTACAGGAATGTTAAGTAGCTGTGCACTTGCAAACATCCCAGCTTTGTGCAAAGTGAATCAACCATAGGACAACATTTGTTAAAACAAGACAAGACAAACTTTTATCGCTCACTCTTGGAGAAAATACCCAAGTTTGTGCTGCAGCCAGCTATATGATGCAGTTTCATAATGCTGGCTGCAAGAGGCTTAATGCCTTCTGATCTTAAAATAAAGAAATAAATAAAGATAGAAAGAGGTAATTGTTCTCTATTTAGGCATTAGTGGAAAATTTACTTGAGGAACTCAAACATTCCCCTTAAGCAATCTTCCTTGTGAGGTAAATTTCCTTTAAATACAATAAGTTCATGTTAAAATCAAGTTAAAATTGCATTCTTTTCTGTAAGTAACGTGGCAGAGATAGGAAGTTGTATTGCTTTAGAAAACTACACAGTCATCTCTTTTGACATCCTGCTTTTTTTTTTTTTTCCTTTCTGTAGAATCTGTAGGGACTACACTTAAGTAAAATCCCTCAGAATAATTTTATGCTTTTAAGGCACAACTTGCTGGTGTCTTCTTTATCTATTTTGTAAGCTTGTAACATTGTCACAGAGTTTATTCATATCTTTGGGCTAATCCAGAGCTGTTAATTCTGGTAGTCATTACTTTTTCAAAGACATTTGACTTGGGGGAGAGAAAGGAGATGACAACTCACATTTGTCCTCCAGGGTTTCAAGACCAGACAATAGATATGAATATATATAAGACAGTTATTTTTATTCTCATGTGTCTATTACAGTCATGCATGTAGAAGAGACATCCACCAACTTCATAGCTAAATGCATATAGCCCCAAGCTGATCTGTCACCTTGCTTAATCAGACCTGTGTGAAATGGCAGGGCTTTATTCTGCAATAAACCAATGAAGCACACAGCTCTCTTGGTGGTGGCTATTGTCAAAACAACTGATGTGTCTCAGGGTGCGTTCTGTTTGTTTATGTTATCAGCAAGGATTACATTCTGTCCTTGTCTTGTGAGGTTTTCTTCTCTCCACTCAGTGGTAAATGTATACATACCTGGATCTGAGCCTGTGACTCATCTGATTTGCCTTCAAAAATACTTAGAAGGGAGGCAAAAATAGGATCATATTCTTGAGCAAAACCAATTTTCATATAGTAAACTTATCACCTGGCTCAAACTGCAAACTGTGACCAAATAAGAGTGGAGCTAGATGAAATTTGTTCTTTCTTACACATACACCTGAAATTCATTACTCTTACTGCCTCATAGAAGGGTCATGACCTCCAGTTTTCTAAAGAGCAAAAGGAATTGTTGTATAGGTTCTGGGAGGGCAAGGAAAAGGGCTCCCACTTTCACTCCTTACTATGCACATCTTCTTTAAATCCTGAGTGGTGGGCAAATGTCAGCAAACCCTGTGGGAACAGAAGCTGGCAGTACATGGTAACTTTTAATAGCACAGTCTTGGCATTTTTCCACAACTGAGTGTCCTGGTTCATTTTAGCTGACAAAACCAAATGCCTCCTTTTATATAAATGAAGAAAAAAATTTCTGCCTTCAAATTCAGAAATTCCTGAAGGCTCATAGTGAAGAGGTTTAGCTGAAGTAATTTAACATCAGCACATTAATCTACAGCAAAGGAGTCCAACAGCAGCACTAGGTATCACTTTCCAATATACCTACAGAGAAACTTTGTCCTTTTTGTCTCTGCCCATGGCAGGGGGGTTGGAATCGTGATCGGCAAGGTCACTCCCAAGCCAAGCCATTCTATGAAAATGCTTTTGATCCCAAAATAGAGTATAGGACTTTGTCATGTTAGTTGTAATTTTCTTTTTGCAAAATGTTCTCCAGTGTAATACAAATCTGCAAATAAAAATGAGAAATTTAAATTATTTTTAGAGGGGAAAAAAACATGTACTCATGCAAATTGTCTACCTTTCCTCCTAGATACCATGTGGCAACAATAATAATGTTTTTCAAGTTGAGTTACTGAGCAGCAAAACATGAGGGGAAATGTATGTAATTTACTTGTGAAAATAGGAACTGTTCTCTGGGAAGCATGAAGTTTCAGTTTCATTCTGTTGCAAGCTCTGCATTTTGATATCTTCAGGCTGACATGTCTTTGGAAGGGGTGAAGTCATGCTTGTGGGTGGGTCACTTGAAGCTCATCTCTCCCAGTCTGTGGACTGACAGACCTGATCATATTTTTCATAACCATTATTTGCTGGATCCTGCCCCTACAGTGCTTCTGTGACTGATGAAAAGATTATGATTTCTCTGTAAAATGTTGCCCTGCTACCAAAGGGTAAGAATCCAGCAATATGAAACATTGAAAATGACATCTGCTAGAAGGTATCCTCTAGTCAACCAGCAAATCTATCAATATTAAACACTAGAACCCATAAGACATAAGTCATTTTAACTGTAAACCAAATTTCTGCGGTTTAAGGAACTGACAAATGCAGAAGTTTCTGACCATCTTTTTTGCTCTTATTTTAGGATTTGTGAGAAGCATTTTTCGTAGTAAAATGCCAATTTGTACACACCCCATCACCCCCCCAAAAAAAATCTGTAAAACATTTGGCATGCAAAACTAAGTGAAAAATATGGCCCAAATTTCTCCCAAATTTGTCAGCAGAACAACTCTGTGGATTATTAAGAAGCATTCAACTCATATATGATAGGACTAGGAAGAACCATGCAGTCTTCAAATCCATCTGGATTTCTCAGTCAGTGGTCCATAATACAACAGAAGTCCTACAAAACTAGTGGGAAAACAAAGGAGAGGGAGAGAAAATATATTCCATAAAATCACAGAATATTAAGCAAAAATATTACACTTTAAGGAATTTGCACAAAGATATTTGTGGATACAGGATATCTGTGTATGCCTTCTTACTCTCCCACAAATTTTTTGTTAACACCTAATTGTTACTGTCCATTAATGTGCACTCTGGTAAATGGCCAAGGGCCACCCCTGTGGGTGACTTCTTCCCATTTCCACCATGGATCTCAGGCTCACTGACACTCTAGAAGTGTTGATAGGAGCTGACCAGCTCCCCAAAATAAACCTGTGCTCCTAGTGCTGTTCACAATGTCATTTGTGTCACCACCGTTGCTCTCTGCAGCAAAGGCCACGCTGTGACTGATGGTTTGTTGGCCCAGGCTCTGGTGCCACGCTGTTTGAAAATTAGAAAATAGAATTTATTACTGGAAGTTCCTTAGTGGTGAGAGAGAGCTGGTGATTCATGTGCTCAGCTGTGGTGGCCAGGCAGGCCAGTGGAACCCACAGCCTGCACAGATGCTGCTGCCAGCAACAGATCGTGCTTCCATCATCCCACTGGATTCCTCTGCTTGGAAGTGAAAAAAACTTCACTGGGGCTTGGGGCCAGTTTCTGCTCTTTCAATTCTTCATACATTTGCCTCTTTTTTTCCTTTTGCAAATGTTTTTGATTTTGATCTGTAATTTTACAAAAGCACAGCTCTCTCCACGCTATTTGTTTGATGTGATGCTGCCAGACTCAGATGTAGAGCTGTAAGGATTTGTCTCAGTGCTTGACCTGCTGTATTAACAATGGGATCTCAAAGTACAAGATGTAGCTCCTTTAATTTTCCTCACAGTTTCTGATGCATCCCTATGTTTTAGAGATTATTCCTGTGGATCTGGCTCATCGCACCTCCCATACAGGTCCCATTTTGGTTGATGGGTCAGTTCTTTAACAATTTAGTAAGACTTTAATCATCCTTTTTCAAAAAGTAGGAAAGATCCCATGAGATCTAGGCTCTGTGTCTCAGTTCTGATCAGCACCGGTCACATGTGTCCATCTGTTCCACAGAATCAGCAGCTTCACTGAGGATTTGGGACAGTCTGTCTCATTTGGCATAGTCCTGGCTGATCTTGTGAAGCTGAGAAAAAAAAGCTCTTAATGTATTATCCAGCCCGTGTGACTGGTAAAGTTTACATACACTGAAGGTAGGGTATAAAAGGTCATACATGGGAAGTCCCCAAAATTAAAAAATATAATTTGGTTTTCATCTGTACACATCCAGAACAGGTCATACTTCATCCTTCCATATTGGAAATGATTAGAACCTATGCTAATCCATGTCGTGGGTTTTTTAGGCTTGAAAACATTTATTTAAGAATGTGAAGTTTTAAGTAAATTGTAGCTTTTTTTATATAGGGTCTCTGAGGGATTATCTTGGCTTTTGTGCATACTCAGTCTTTGTATGAGCGACTAATATCAGAAACTGATAAGCAAATTTGCAGTGAAACTTCTCAAATTGTTTTGAAGAGTTTGTCTGATCCTGTTGTAGGTGAGTATGCCCATGTAATTTTCCACATCCATTGCTACCTATATTTGTTTTCTGTGCTTTAGCAAAATTAGCAGGCAGGGATATGTTTGTGTTCTTATTTTTGTCTACAAGAGAAGTTTAGTGTGAATGTCTGAAATGGAGCAGATCCTCACAACTTTCAGTAATACACTGTCCTACCTACCTACTTAAGAGAGACACTTCTTAAGATCTGATTCTTTTCTGGGTAAGAACATTGTAGGCTTAATGCAGCTCTCCCACGTACATCAACCAAATGGAGGTGGCATGTGAATTAATTAAAAATAAATCTTGTTCTATATTTTATTTTTAATCCTGTATTTTATCTTCAGTTCATATCCATTGTAAAGTTCTCATCTTTATGTCAGTCCCAGTGAGAAGATTATTAGAGATGTTATCTTGTTAAGCAGCATATGGGTTTTTTAAAAATTTTAAAGGGCTATAAAACAATGCAAATATCATTCTTTTATGGTTAATTTAACAAAGTAAAATGCTTAATTCAGAATAAAAGTCTTGTAATGAAAAAAATAAATAGTCCACAGCCCTCAGCATTTTGAATGCTAGTTCCATGGTATTAATTTGAAAATGTTAGCTTTATTAAAACATTCACTGCATGTTGATCTATGCTCTGCACCCTTCTCCTCCCTCCCATCCCTGCACTCCAGCCTGTCAAAACAAAGCAGCTGGAGTTTAATCTAGGTATTATTCCTACTGTGTTCCTCTCTGAGGTATAAGGGATGTCCTTCATAGTCTTTCTTTGACACTCTTCTGTATCCTCTCTTTATTGCTGTTGCCAAGGCATTACAAGTTCTATATTTTGCGTTATTCTCCATTTCAAAATTGATGAATTGTATAGACATGTCATAATTCATGAATGTGTTATTTCAGTTTTTCTGTGTCTCTCTGTTTTCCTGAGGTGCACACCTTTCTTAATCTACTTTCTAATGGAAGGTGTTTGGGGTATAATTTCAAGCCTCTCTTCCTTATTCTGCTCAATATTTTGGACATGTAAAAGAGGAAAAAAAAAAACCAAAACAAAACTGTGTTGCCAGTGTTCCTTTCTCTGCAGTGTTACCCGTGTTATTTTTGTACTGAACTTTATATCTATTTGTGATAACTGGGTTTATATTTGGTAAGGCTTCAGCTGAGTTATGTTGTTGTGACTGTGGATTTTGCTGTGATGAAGTGAAGCTCCCACAATGAAATCTGCACTATTTGGCTTGTAGTGATTTTATTACCAAGTTTTTCCAGAAGGGAAAATATTGCCTTCAGTTGTTTGCAGTGGAATTTCAGAGGATAGTCTTGAGCACTTGGGAGAAAAACGGGTATAAATCACCTTCAGAGAGGAAAGTTGAAGTCCAGATGCTCCCCCACAGAACCTGGTCAGAAAAGCAAATATTTTCTGCATCTGTTCACTTATCCAGGTGGGAAGATTTGCAATAAAAAACCCCCTCAGTTTTACTTCAAAACTAATTACCTAGCAGAGACATATAACTGTGTCAAAATTTACTAAATTACGTATTTTATGTCTATCTTATCAATCTGGTTTTGAGTCATGAGGCTTGTATTAAACAGGAATTGATGCTCAGATGATTCCTTTTACAGAAGTTATGTTTAAAATAGATTTGAGTGGGTTTCCATTTTTTTAAACTGAGTATGATTTCTTCCTCTCTCCCTCCTCCTTTCCATCCTGTTCCATAAAAGTAAGCCCATGGGACAACCTACATTCAAGTTTCTTCTTTTTGTTTTATTATATAAAAAGATAAAACTGATAAAATACTTATGGGAATGCCAAATAACTGTGCTATGACATTATTTTACAAGACAACTTGTCAAACTTAAACTCAGGTAAGCTGCCATAGGTAAACTTTCATGTCTTCAACCAAGGAATGGTGTTCTCTGTCACCTCCACTGGGTGAAGACTCTACACCTCAGTGGTGTCATGAGGCAGTTCTCTTCAGCAAAGAATGATTTTTAGCTTCCATATATAATTCCTTTTTTGTGTTTGCCTTGATCTCTTTACAAGAATAAAGGGAGTAATAAGGTAGCATCTCAGTCCTTCATTGCCTCCATCCATGTTTTGAAAATTTCTTCAGAAGATTATTTCAAAAGGGTTCATTCCTTTCCAAAGCTTTAATTTTTGTGGGGCTTTTACCTTTTGATCTTGGCATAAATGTTTGATTCCTTTCCTCTGCTTTCTATGCTACAGTTTTTTTGCAACTGTTCAGTTGAATATCTGAAAGTTAAGCTTTCATTGCCTTAAACTGAGAGTAATATACACCTAGGCACTCCTGAAAAATGTTTGTACCTTCCTGTCACTCCTCATCTAAGTAACAAGAACAGTCACTATTTTCTTACTAGGGTGCTCCAAGGGTGATCATTTACTGCTTATAAATTCCTTGGAGGGTAAAAATCCTCCACCTTCTATTGATCCTTCTATTTTAAAGGCCTAAGATATAAAAGAATAGTGTGCCATGAATGAATATAAAACGTTATCTCTGGGATTTTTTCAGAAAGAAGTAAATATCCCCTTAAGGAAAATGACTCCTTTGAGTGCTCGTGCACTGCTGATGGTACTAAAACAGCTTTTTGGGTTTAGATAAGTGTCACAAGTGTTGCCATTTATGATGGGGAACAAATAGGGAAGTGTGTTGGGAGTAAACACTGGCAGATGCCTTTTCCACCAGGTCTGGTACGGTGAGAAGATGTGCAAAAAGAACAGAAGATGTGCAAAAAGATCCTCACTCTGTTCACCGTGTGCTCAGTGCTGCACCCACATAAATCATTTTGGCATTGCTCCCTTTGAGCTGGGAAAGCACACAGCTCTAGAAACCCAGTGCTGCTCCTAAAACTCCTGGAGGAAAACCTTTTTCTTTGCTTCAAAAATGCAGAAATTGTGTTTTTTATTGTTTTAGGATGCATCAGAACAGTAAAGATTTAGATTGTTGCCAGTGAATTAGGAAAATGCCCTCCAAATGGTAAATGATTGCCACAGGCTGGCTGGGGCACGAGCATCTATACTTTTTAAATTTTCCCTTTTTTGTAAAGCAAGCTTTTTTTTTTCCACTGTTGAAAACCTGCTTGTCCAAACATGAAAGTATTTTACCATTTTTGTGCTATGACTGCACTTACACTGACTTCTGGGAAGTCTGCCCTCCTGCTGCTAATCTTTCAAGACCAGATAAAGGCAATATTTAGTACAGCTTTTGTTGACTCGTGGTTTCTTTCAAACTAGATAATGACTTTCACTGTATATATCTGAAAATAAAATAAGTGTTGTAAATGAAGTTTTGGTATTTTTAATATTAGCAGTTTGGCTAAATTTCAGCTAATCTTTTCAAGGCTTTAGTAATTATTAGCTACATGCCACAAATCATCCAGTTTTTCACCAGAATTTAAAATTTTCTTAAGGCCCACAAGGAAGCAATTTAGCAGCCCATTTTCCTCTTCCTCATTCTTCCTGCCTGATCACAGAAACACCACCCAAGTCCCAGGACTGTGTTTGCAGCAATTTTCTCCAGTGTCTCCATTGCTGCAAAAGAAGAGTGAAAATTTGCCAGCCCTTTGACAGCACAGGACTCTAAATGGCAGCAGAAATTGGGAAGTGACTCCTTGGAAGCTGCTTTAGCCTTGGAAATTTAATCTATTTCATTGGTACTTTTGTCTTTCATGTGGAGTCTAAATAAGAACCTGTCTGTCTGTCTGAATGTAGCTACAACCTACCTGAAGTGCTGGGGTTTCCTGGAACTCCACACTCACTGTGGCTAAAGCATTTAAGGACCAAACATCTGAACTATTCAAAAGTTGCCATGTACCAAGTACTTTCTGTAGGATATCCTATTAAATCGTATTAATCCTACCAGCCCTTAGAAGCCATCTCTTAATGATGCTGTTTTTCTCTCTCTAAATAGCTTTTAAAGACTGTCAGCTCTATCACAAGCTGTTGACTTCACTGCATCACAGGGATGGTTTTTTTCCTACATTACCCACATGACTTTTGAATGCCTAAAACTTGGATGACAAAAAAAGCGCCAGAAATTAGTAATCTTCATTTTATTCAGTGTACAAATATTGTAACATTTTAACTTTTTAAGTTTAACTTGATTTATTATACAAAATTATGAAACAAGTTTAGGAGAAAACTAAGGGCTTGGGGTAACCTAATCACAGGTCAATATTTCTGCTTTGGTGTTAAATTGGGTAAAAATACGTGGTTGTTCCCAATGAGAAAATAAATAGCAGGGCTTTAACTTCCCTTTGTCAAGAAGATAAAAAGGCATGGCAATAACTATTGTTTGCAATGTCTGACAATAGGAAAACTATTGGTAGAAGTGGGTTGGTTTTAACTGGGTCAAGCTAGTTGGTGATAGCTAGAACAATCTAAAAAATCCCTGAAAGTTATTTCAGCATTAAAACAAACAAACAAACAAAAAGAACCCAAAACAACCCACACCTTTTAAAAAATCCTGAGGTAATTAAAAATTTTGTATGCATCCCAATTTCAGTTTTAGGTCCCAACTTTCTTGGGTCTTATGTTTTGCTGTCTCTATGAATAAGGGGTCTGCTCTCATAGACCAACCTCATTAGTACTTTAGACTATAATTAATTTCCCCTACTGACTTAATCAATTAACTCAATGTCATGGTTTGGCAAAACCATGACACTAAATCTCTTTCCCATGTAATATTTCCATATTTTTGCACATACTCTTTGCTGTTCCAGAGCCTTCCACTCTTGTAATATCAGTCTTCACATCATGATTTTCTGTTTCAGGCATTGCTATAAAAAAAATATTTGCAAAGACTTGCTTAAAAAGTATAGCAAAAAAAGATATTTTAAGGAAAAATGTTGATCCACTAGAATGTCAGTGATTTGGAGTTACTCAGGACTGCTCTCCTACTACCAAGATTATCAAGTTTGCCTTACCTAGCTTCTCTGTACTGGTTTCACTTTCTGCCTTTTTTTTTTTTGTAACAATGGTACTTCTCTGTGCTTCACTGAATTGTTACATGGGTTATTTTGTAATTTTGTTAACATTTACATGATGCTGCAAGTATGAGACATTCTATTAATCTTAGGAATTATGACTTTTATGATGACTTTCCTACTCTTAATTAGGGAATTTGGTGCATGGGCAAATAATTCCAGCATCAACAGTGGTTTCTGTGATGGCAGGAGATTAAGCACCTTGCATTTAGCATGCAAAGACGAATGTTTCCAGTGCTGACATTTGAGCTAACTAAATTACTGTTACTGCTCCATAGCACAGAGAGAAAACTTAATTTAGAAACTGAGTTCCTGTGACTCCAGGTGAGACCGTTTGTAATTCACTGGTCCTTGAACAAGGAAAATGATCCCACTGTGGTAAAGAATTTAGCTGGTTATATGTAGCTGAACGTTTGTAATTGTTTGTCTTACAGCCCTTGAGGCTGGAATAGGGCTGAGTTGGTGTAGCTGCTGTATTTAGTGATTTTGTTCAGCATTTGGGACAGCAGGAAAATGTCTGTGCAGTGCACAGAGCAGCTCAGGTAACAGCAGTGCAGTCCCCTGCCAACAAGCTCTGGGGTTGTGGCAGGGCAGTCATTGTGATACAGCAAGGAGTTTTAAAGCCATAATTTCAGGGCACTTAGTAGATGAATGAAGTTACATTATCTATTTACTTATATGCACTAGTAAATAAGGATCTATGCACCCTTCATGGCACTTAAACTGAAATTATGAATTAGCTCACCTAACACCCACTTGAAAATAGTGGCTGGGCAAGGAGAAAATAAACATTAACTTATTGCAACTTTCTTATTATTACCTTAATTATGATTCTGCACCTTAAAATGCAGGAGGTTTATGTGAGGCTTCTACTGGAACAAAGGAAACGCCTCAGGAAAATTACAGACCAGTTGAGATGTGTGCTTGTGCCTAAATATGCCACTGGAGACGTGGAACAGCTGATGTTGCTTCAGTTTCCAGATAAGTTGGATTTAGTTTAATCCTTGTATGAAGTTATATATTGGCTTTTTCTCAAGACCATAATTACAGTGATGCTTACAGAAGGCACAGCAGCTAATCTCCTGGCCTCCTGCAGACAAAAGCAATCTGCTTTCTATCCTGCTCCTTGATCGTTCAGCAGCAGCTGGGAATCTGGTGCTCAGAGCCAAGGGCCACTGCTCAAGGGAAAGTGCATCATCCCCTCTCTGTTTCCTGTGTTGCTGCATTTGCCTTTTTGTGAAGCCTTCTAATGCCTCCTTCTACAGACCCCAAACAAAGAGATGTCATAAGCTGGAATCCTGCAGAATATTAAAGAGATTCCCATCATCTCCCTCGAGGGTGTTAATGTTAAAAGTTGAACCATCAGATCCAGGGAAGTGAGAGGAAATGTGCCAGCCATCGAGCTGTTCTCACTTTTCTCAAGGAAAGTGTTCTCACTGTTCTAGAGCCTTCTCTTTACGTTTGGAAAGGAAAGGGCTGGTCTCTGTCACACAGAAGTGAATATAAACCATCAGCTGCTAAGTCTGACTCTCTGGATGAGGAAGAGAAATACATTTTGCCACTCAAGTGGCTCTAATAATCAGCTCCATGGTACCCCTTGGATCTGGCTGCCATAGGCTAGATGAGATTCTCTCTTCCAATCTGCAGGGTGTTGACATTTCCATTCTAAAGTGAGAAGGAACCAAGACCTACATTTTTCATGACAGCGAGTGAAAAAGCTGTGCTTCAGGAGCTGTGTAGGGAATTTACAATCTCTAAACAAGCAGAGATTTGAATCTGGTTTCCTTTTCCCTCTATTAATTATTTTAATTGTGGAGATTTATTTTTGTATGTTTGCTTTGGTTTAGGTTTTTCCCCCCTTTTTATCCATTGATCTGTCTGCTTCCAGGGATGTCCTTACCCCAACTTCATTAGAACTAGCATATGTTTGTGAAATGCATATTTCTTATAAATTTGTTGTCAAGGTTCCTCTTTCTTTATTAAATACCCAAACCATTCCACTCCTTTTTGCTTTACAAATGCAAGCTTAACAAAAGTAGCTCCTGGCCAATTGCTGACAAGA
The DNA here is from genome assembly GCF_048771995.1 of Taeniopygia guttata. Lineage (NCBI taxonomy): Eukaryota > Metazoa > Chordata > Aves > Passeriformes > Estrildidae > Taeniopygia > Taeniopygia guttata. The sequence continues at coordinate 13,432,363 of NC_133029.1, forward strand.
TAAATATTGTTGTCTTTTACTTAAAAAACTCAGTCATGAAGTTTCTTTCTTCTTTTGTCAAGATGATGGTCTTCTTTTCATTTAAGGGTGTTGCTACATGTCATCCTTTTATCAGTTAATTTTGAATGAGAGAGAGAGGGTTAGAGAGGGAATGAGCTAAAAGTAGAACTGCAGTGCCAAAAGGTGCCTGTTTTTCTCTCTTCTTTCTCCTGTTCCTCTATAAACACACCTCATTTAGGACAGGAAAAAGTCTAGTCCAGCTGTCATAGAAGTGTTATTTATAAGTACAATTTTAAAAATAAATATATTATGCTTTTTATAGCTACTGTCAACAGCTATCAGGACAGAACAACTTGTGCAGCTGGTGTGGGAAGCCAGTGTAAAAGTTAAATTTAAAAAAAGATTTTGCTTTCTTTGCCCACTGTCAGAGGTAACAACTGAATTTGGTCTTGATTTTATCTTCCTTTCCACATTCACAGAGAGCCAACTGTCTGGTTGGAACACAGGTGGAGAAAAAAAATGGAGAAAAGTAAAGAAAAGAGCAGCAGTGCTGTGAGTTCTGTTCATGATATTGTCACTGGGAAGCACCATGCTCTGCTATGGGGTTTTCAGCTGACATTTATTTCAAGCCAGTTGAGAGAGTAGTTTGGTAGAAAATGGTTTTCTTGAGTCTTGAGATTCTTGTGACTTCAAACACTTTTATTTGCTGTGAAAGGGAAGTATGAGACATTTCACCTTAAAAGAGCAAAACCAACAAATGAGTAGAGATGCAAATATACCCGAGTGACTGGGGCACTCAGGTGTAGAAATGCATTTTACCATCTCCAACCACCTCTCAATCTTTTAGCCAAATGTGTTAGAGGTTCTCTGTGGGAGATAATAAAGTTAGTGTAGTATATTTTTAAGCTGAGGTAACTCTTTAATTAGAACAAATGTATTGTCTAAAGCTACAAAGTTTTTGGCTAATCTGCAGAACATATGCCAACCTGTACATGATGTTAATAGAGATATATACTTTTCTGGAATAAATATGAATGGGATGGAATATGTGATCTTATTTTCAAAGAGGATTTTCCAGCTGAGAAAAGTGAGGATTGCTGGCCTTTGGGGTGGGTTGACCCCCTGAGGCTGGGAGCTGTGACACGGATCCTTTCCTTGGTGTACCTGTGCTTGTATATTGTCAGCACAGCTTTCAAGTGAGTGTGGGTGTGACAATAGCCCTCAGCTTGAGGCACCACCTTTTTTACCATAATAAATGTATTTCAATTGCTAATAATGGGCCCAAGAGCGAGAGATAGACAATTTTATTAAATATATCTATAACAGGAAGCTTTTCATCTGTTAGCAGCCGAGCAAATTACTGTCATCAATGATGTGTGAGGAGATTGATAATGCACCACTTTGGAGAGAGAAAGGCAGGAACACAGCCAAAATTAACATTGCAGAGCAAAGTTGCTGTGTAGTCACATCATGCCTCTTCTTTGACCCACAGATTTTCAAAAACAGAATCATTACTTTTATCATGGATTTTTCTGACCTTACAGTTCATACTAGAAAGGCACCTCATTAGATTGTTAGCAGTATGTGCTCAAAGCATGGGGAAAATATTGTCAGAAGTAATTCAGCTGACTGCCCTCCCCTTTGAAATACATCAGCAACTTAACTTCTATTCTAAAAGTAATTATCTGTTTATTTTACCATTCTTAAATAATAACCATGACCAAATAAAAGCTTTTCTATGTATTTTCCCCTCCTTTATACAGTGACAATTTTTGGTAAAAATGTTGCATCAGTAGATGTTTGATATATCCTAAAGTAAGGTTTAATCTTAATTTGTTCCTGAATCCAGTAATAAAAAACGTAGCTAATACTTCATTCTGATTTTGCCATGCTAATTTAAAATAGTGTTTGCATTGAAAACTCTTTTGCTTTGCTGAAAGCTGGGAACAACCAGAGTTTAGTGGATATTTCCTTTAACTTCAGTTGTTCCAGTTTATTCAACCACCTAAATATACACAGGCTTCAAAGACCCTGATCCTGAAATAGCCATACATGGCTTCTATGCCCAAGTGAGCAAACAAGTGACTTGAAACTTGTATCTTAAATACTTTCAGGGGAAAAAAAAAAAAACCCACAAAAAAAACCCCAAAAAAACCCCACAACAAACCCAAATAGGTGTATGTTTTGGAACATGGAAAATAGATTTTGCATACCATTAGCTTGTAGAACAGATTTTTTTTTCACAAAAGAGAGACACTGTAAAAAAACCCTCACATTTTAGACAACAAAGTGATTTTTTTTTTTGACATAATGCCCAATTGAGATAAAATGTAAATGTCAACATATCAGAAGAAAATGACTTAAAGTAGTCAAGATGCAACTGTCAACCTGTGTTTTGACATTCTGCCATGAAAACAGATATGATCCTATAAAAATTTTCTGCTGCATGCTTCCAGCCAACTCAAGAAAGCACCAAAATACATCTGGTTTCATTTCATAAATTTAGAAATATCCCTTTTTTTTTCTTACTTGCTTAAGGAGTAATCAGAAGCTGCTTGTCAAACCAATCACTGTATGATTAGATTAGCTCTTAGCACATATGTCTGAACTTTTCCAATGATTTTGATTAACTGTGGACACCTAGTAGTTACTGTAACCTTTGTCACTCAACACTGGTTTTTGCTTACATTTTAATCCCTAGCTCTTGCTGTTGGATTGCTCTATCAGCACAGTTGTTAGTGTGTCTGTCAGGTTGTGGCCCCCATGCAAAGCTAATTAATTTCTTAATCTAGAAACATAGTTAGCCTTGTGAATTAAAAATTCTGTAGGTTAATGATCAAGACTATCTTCAACCCTGGGTTTAGCCTCTGGCAAAGCTATTAACTATTGAACTGCCTGTGCATGGTGATCATCCTGCACTTGGCTTTGTTTCTGTTCCTAAGGCTTTGTGGCCCCCTGGTTATGGGCAGATGCTCATGCTATGTAAAGAACTAAGAGATAATCCATGCCCCAAGGAGATGGGGGCATGGAAATGAGAGTTATGAGATGATTATTGGCAGATGGCAAGTGCAGAGAGGATTAAGGTGTTCTAAAGCAGTGTAGACAGTGGGTTCAGTGTCTGAGGTCCCAGCCCCTCTCATTTCTCTTTTAGCTTCACATTAAACATTTTACAGTGGCCTGTAAAGCAATGATCTACTAAAGACACATTCAAAAGCAATGTCTGTGCTAGCAGAAAAGTATATGGATTTGGTCTCAGGTCATTATTGCAATGTAAATAATAAATAAGGCAACAATTAATCCATCCCTATTCTCTATGGGCAGAGAGATGAAGCAGTTCATCACTCACAATCATCAGCACTGTGCATTTCACATGAAGGCAGTGTGCAGGTCCCCGTTTTCATCACTGTGTATGTGTAGAAGCATTGGCATTAAATCTGGCAAGTAAAGCAGTAACTGTAGTTTTATGTTGTCATGCTTGCCACAGAGAGTGCTCTTACCCCTGCCCCTGCGGTGTCCCACATGTTCAGCATTTCCACAGCACTGCAGTTGCTACATCCTGCAGGCAGAGGTGCCTTGGCTGCAGGTTACAGGTGCCCAAGCCAAGCAGGTACCCAGGGGTGATTTGAATTCAGAAGTTTTTCCTGTTTTGTGTTTTGCCTTGCAGTTTTGAGTTGTATGACTTTTTTGCAGATGCAGTCTAGCAAGCTCATAAATTTGTTTTTGGGTTTGAGAGGGACTGCATTGGCACCTTGGGGTTTTCTGGAGATGGTTTGCAAACAAATAGAAATGTTCTGTTGATTTATGAAATGTAGATACCACATATTTCTAGGTTTGGTAGAACTGTTTTGACTAAATCCTTGAAATATTTGCCTTACCCCATTTAGGTACTTTGGAATTGGAAATTGTGATGATTCGTGGTTTTGTTAGCTTTTGTTCTGCCAGTTCTGCTTTTCATGTTTACTATTCTTACAGTAGCAGCTACAAAATCCTCCCACAAGCAGACTCTCACTGTGTAAATATGACACTCCCTGCCCAAAGGAATTTACAATCAAAAGGCTTGAACAAACTGAAGTGAAAGAAAAGTACCCCCTGCACAGGAACAGCAGCTTTTTTAAATCAGGCAGGGCTGTAGCCATTAATTCAGTCTGGGATATTTGGAGTTCCATACACGTGGCAGCTACTGCAGCATCAGGTAGGATGGGAATTTACAGTGCACTGCCTGCTCTGCACTGACCTCCCAGGCGGGCACTAACTGGGGAGGTTTTTATTCCCCTGGAGCAAGGAGTGTGCTGTAAATGACTCCCTGAAAGCTGCTTCTGGCATGGGTTACTGCATCCTTGAGGCTGCTGCAGGATGGCCTAATTCTGTGCCTGTCCCCCTGTGTGTGATCACCTGGGCACACTGCTTTAACCCATTTTGCTCTGCAGCTCCGAGCCACAATAAAAAGGCAGCTGGGAGGTTGTTCCTGCAGTCTGCCCTTACCCTGCTCGCATTTACTGCAGAGGTACTTCTGAGAGAGCTGCTCCTACACAAAGGGTTTCAAAATATGAGTTTACCTCAGAGCACCTTCTCCTCAGCTAAGGCTGGGGTTGTGTCTGGAGGCCATAACACTATCAATCATCCTGACTGGGAACCTGAAACACAAACTTGGCACTGGAATATTTTTCTCTAGTGATAGCCTTTTGCAAGTCTAATCTCCAGCAATCACTTCCAAGTATCACATAGCAATCAGAGCACTGGCATTTTAAATGGGACAAAGCAATTCTTTAGCAAATGGAAGACGCATAATCTACAATCAAATATACTTTCTAATTGTGAAATTAATTTTTTTTAAAATAATGTCTTATCATTTGTCTGAGAGCTGTTTTCAGGAGCTTTGGCTATTTAGAGTACAGAGATATAATTTATTTCCTTTCTGAAGAGTATTGTATGCATTTGGGAAGAGAACTAAGAGACAAAAATTTTGTATATTTGTGAATGTGCACATTAAGAAGCAAAAAAAAAAAATTTACTTTATGCGAGTTCTGGGATAAGGTACAAAACTCATGTAGTTGAGATCTGCCACTCAGCTGTGCAGAAGGACAAAACCTGCTGAGTTCCCTATGCCTCCCCCGTGCAGTACCAAATGTCTGCAGGACCTGCCTGCTGAAGGAAGGAGAGGGAGGCATTTGAGGATGCTGCTATTGCCAGCAATGCTGAGCTGCTGGTTGTGCTGGTCTGAAGGATGGGTGGTTGCAAACCGCTGCCCTCCTTCCCTCTGCTCGCTCCTGCTCTGACTGCCTGGCTGACCCGAGGCGCTGACTGCCAGACCTGTGCATGCATCAATGACTTTTTATTCTGGCCTGGATTCCTTTTCCTCTGTCCAGCTCTGTGATAATTTTTGTGGACCAGGTGTTGCTTGGTTATTTGTTCTTGACTTTCCAGTTAGATGCTCTTTATCTGTCATTATATATTGATTACATAAAGAACATCTCAACTTTCGGCACAACAAGCTGTGTGGCAAGTGGCAGTGATCGTACATTCTGTTGCCTGAGAAGGTGCTTGGAGTTCTTCCAGTTTTTATTTCCTGTATTTCCTGTTTGCATTTATCATCCTTTATGTGCTGTCTGGTGTACTACTTCTCCAGCCAGTGGCCAAATTTTCAGCTGGATGAATCAGCATAAACTTCAGACACAAGTGCTTTGGCACAATTCCTGTTGTAAATTCCAATTCCAGGAGTAAATTGCTATTTTAAGATAAACATCATAACACTTAAATTTTACTTTTGGACTGACCTTTATCAAACCAAAGCCTTGGCAAGGAGAACTGCCAGTTATGATTTCAGAATAATTATGAGCAGCTAATGCCATTGGGGGAAGTTCTTTCTGAGAGAGTAATGCAGTCTGCAGTTTTCTCTCAGATTTGTTGTTTGGAGAGCACACTCCAATCACTCTGCCTGCCTGAGCTGCTTTCCTGCTCTTCATTCCAAGGCATAGCACACTGCATGCATTCCTCATGCACTGTGTACCTGACAGTGCACATGGAATCTGAGACTGAGGTTTATTTACAGTATCAGTGCAGATAATCTCCATTCTAGGAATGGACAGCTGCCATATCTCGTAGGATGAAATTTATACCAACCCAACTTGGTGCAGCTCCAGAGCGCTGCAGAAGTCTCTGCAATGCCAAAAATGGCAGAGTCACACTCAGTTCTGTGCTGCTTCTGGGCTAATGCATTCAGGCACCTGTGCTAAGCACTAGTCAGTGCTTCTGTGCCCAACTTGATTCATATTTGTCTGGGTGTGCCTGTGCCCAGCAATGTTTACTCTCTAGAAGACTTACTTGGAATTCCTGGAAGGCAATTAAATACTGCTTAAATACTTATTACTTAATAAATAATAATAATTAAACTAAATACTTAATTACTGCTATTAATAAGAGTAGTGACAAAACATTGTACTGTAGCCACAAGTACTAAATTACTTTAGTTTTCAAGAGTGCTTACATTACTTTTCCATTTTCACATTGCTCTCACCACCTCTAAACAGAATCTGCTGGAAATGAATCCTTCAGTGCACTTGTTCAGTCACTTCCTTGGATATATATTTATATATATATATAATTTCTTTCAAGAAAAACAGACACTGGGATTTTAGATTAACCAGCTACTGTCCCAATCTCTATTGGAATTCTTAATATGAGTCATCAGGTATGCTAATATAATAACTAAGTCAAGTCATCAAATAAGTTAATAGCTTTGGTTTGTCAGCACCACACTTAAAAACTTTCCTAACAAGACATGGAAGTAATAGTTAAATTACAGTGCATATAGTAAAAGCATCTTATTATTTCAAAAGGAAAAGAAATTAAAACCCTGACTGCTTTTCTGAGCTATTATCTTTCTGATGGGATCAGCTTTCCACGTGTTTGTCATTTTAAATGGGAATATGGAATCTTTGTTACACTTAGAGCAGAGGAATGAGTTGGCCATAGTTCCAGCACACGTGTGAACTTCCAAGGATGAAATGAACTTGGCAGGGTTGTTTGTGCCTTATGGGAACCAGCCTCACTGGTTGCCTCAGTTTTGCTGGTGTAGGCTCTTGCACGTTGGGTCTGGTCCTGCTGGCGTGGCTGAGTGAGGATGAGCAGTGGCCAGGCTGCCAAGGTGCCAAGGTGCACGCCTGCCTTGGAAGGAACTATCTGAAACCCACTTTGGACATGTCTCTGTGCTGTCTCATTTTACAAATCAAGGCAAACCTTGTTCCTTTGCATGAGGAGAAAGGCATCATTCTGTAAAATTCCCCAATTTACAGAGAAGCCTGTCCACAGCATTTCTTTATTGAAGGCTGATTAAAACCTCTTCATTATTTTTTCAGTGCAACCATTCACTCGAGCCTCTGACATCGGGGCATCAGTAATTGTTTCAGCTGCTACATCTAAGAATCTCCCAGGAGAATTTCAGAAAAACAGGTTTTTACCAGAGGTTTGGCTTCTTTGTCTTATCTATCTCATGTTGTTTTTACTGAGAGTTTAAGTGGAATTGTAAGTGCTATGTCACGTCCAGCACCAAAATAATGGTTCTTTATTTTTGTTTCACCCTACAATTCTGGGTATTTAAGTCACAATTTTTATAGAGTTTCACCAGGAAGCTATTGAAGACAGGATTTATAGCAGTGATTTTTTATTTGTTGTTTGGGTTTGTTTGGGTTTTTTTTTCAGAAAAACATTACTCTCATGCTGGTGAAAAAATGTGCATCTCAGATGCACATTTAAAATTCTTATAGTAAATATGATCAGGCGAATTGTAAAATATTTATACACAGTGCTATGGGATGAATGTGAATAAGGGATGCTGGTCAATCTTATTGTACTGAAACACAGCTCTCTGACCTAATATATAAGTTGTGCCCTTTAGACTTTCCATTATGGAGTGAATTTTAGTCCATTTCTTCTTCCCAGCACATTTGTTTTGATATGGTTTGGAACTTAGTATTTTCCAGGACTGTATAGTTCTGCAAAATTTTCATCCAGGATTAAAAAAAAAATTAGCATGTAGTCAGGTGCCCATACAACCACTCTACCTTAATTGCTAGTGGAAAGACATCAAAAATCTGCAGTGACACTGCCCTATTGTATATGCAAGCTAAATAAGATTTATGCCATCTTCAACACAAAATTTTTCTTTTGTTGTTCAGTTCAATTTTAGATATTTGACATCAATAATTGTACTGTGCTTCCGTGTAACTTATCTTTGCCACTGGGACATTGAGATTTTATTTGACAAGTGCTATGATGATCTTGGATGTCTTTCACCAACGATTCTTGTTGTCTACACAGTTCTAATATTTGTAGACAGATATTGGGTTGTCAATAATCTTGAAATACAATGCAAAATTAAAAGAATTAAGGGGGTTATAATAGTTTGATTCAAATTTGAGATTTAAAAAACCCTAAGAAAACATATAGCTGATTGGATTTTATGAAAAGGAATTTCCAGGGAATGGAAAAAACCCACAAACCACAAAACCAAAAAAACCCAACAAAACCATCAACATACACATGCACACAAATCCCCCCAAAAAAAACTCTGAAGAAAAGATAGCATGGGCAAAACTCATCTCAATTTGTGAGCTGTCTGTCTGGCAAATATTTTTTAATCCTTCTTTTTCCCTACAGAAGAAAAAGACCTGGTGTCATTATGAATTTCTCAAAAGAGAGTGAATTATTTTGGGTAAAACAAATTTTTCCTGTAAATCTCTATCTTGTGAAAAAGGCCTTGCTGCAGGGAAGCATTTTAATGAGAAATTATTGAGTCACTTTATTCAGCATCTAGGGAAGACAGGCCCACAATGATCCATAATTTGAACTGTGTCCTTAAAATTGAACTGGATCATCTGTGTTCAGACAACTCAGAAGAGAAAGAATCAGCACTGCAACAATAATTCTCACTCCTAACTCCTGAGGGCTTGAGTTCCCCAGGTGTATTGCTGCAGTCACAGGCTGCATAGACAGTCCACAGAAAGAGACATATGTTGCCATAGAAATGCAAGGTTTTGCTGTTTAGCAAGTGACACAGAAGCTCCAGAAGCCTACACTCAGTCCCTGCTTCCTGCTCTGTATCTATATTGAAGCAAATGTAGTGATTTTTAGGCTTATTTCCCACTTGCAAAATAATGTCTAATTATTTGCCTCAAAGGAAGAATTAAAAGGTAAATAAACAAAAGAAAAAAAAAAAAAGAAAAAAAAGAAAAAGAAAAGAAAATAATAAAAAGCCTCACAAGTCTCTTCTGATAGTGGGAGCAGCTGGAATTTTTTAAGAAAACAAACCATGTCAAGAGGATGGTCTTAGCAGCAAAGTCTGTCCACAACCTCAGTTTTTCCTATTTCCAAGCTGAGTCTAAGTCTTTTTCTCAACCATGCTCTTTCCTGATCAACTTCTTTTGCTCTGAATATTTTTGAAGAGGCATATTCCAATTTTTCTACAGGCAAAACAAACACAAATGCTTCTCAGGCCATTTCCCTTCTGAATATATGAACTGGCCAAACAGATTTGTGTATTATCCCAACAGTTTTGTTTCTCCTTTCCTGCCCTTCACCAGCTTGTGTACTGCAGTTACTGCTCCTTGTTTGCTTCCCTTATCTGCTGCATTCAAGACAAGTCATCCTGGATTTATATTTTCAAGTAACATTTGGTGACAAGCTGTGGGTTGTGTACTCCAGGAGTACAGACACAATTGCATTCACTGCTTTGTCTATTACACTGAATTTTCTTACTCTCTTTAAGAGGGAAAAGGTCATCCTTCTGGGTATGACTTCCTGTCCATCAGCTGAGCCTGTGAACTGGATTTTGCATGCTACAACTTTCCTTTTTGCTGCTGCTTTGTGTTATCTTTATGAAAAGATGCAGAAAGGGAGCAGGGGCCTCTGTGCATCACCATGGCTCTAAATGTCATTTAGTATTAAAGGCTGTCAAATGCAGTCCACTTGTAACTATACATTACTGTTACAACACCCTCTGGCACATGGAAAGCATCACAAAAGCAGATGTTCTAGGAAGAGAAAACTTAACTAATTTAAAAGTTAAATCACAATCTGATATGTTTTTTTTTTCTGGGTGACACACAGTGAACACAGTCTGAGAGAATCCAAGCCTGCGGGAAATAGATAAATGAGGTCGTGAATAGGACTGAGAAGGATTTTCTGAGTTCAGCCCTTCAAGTCCTGTGCCTCAGAGCATCACAGGGGTTTGGGAAACTTGCCCCAGCCTTTTGGCTCTCTCACCCTGGGGATTAATCCTGGATGTGCAGGGATTTAACCTTGTCAGTGCAAGTGCTGCTTGGATGTCAAGGACTCCCCTGAAACTTTCACGGTTCAGAGAGGGTAAAGGTATGTGTGAAATCATTCCTAGTTTCCATCAGATTGTTTCCAAGGCTCCATGCTTTATTAAGAGAAAAGTTCTTCAGCATCCCTCTTGTAGATCACGCAGTAGAGGAGAGATTTCTATGCTCTGAAAGATAATGTCTTTACCTATTTGAGGTGAAAACAGATGAGCCACTGGAATTTGAGTGGCTTTGGTTTTGTACTCTGGCTGCAGTGCATATTATGGAATTAAATTTTATGAAGATCTAGACATTGTTACCCAAAAATGTGTTAATTATGGGAACTTAAAAATACTGTATCTTTGTAATTGAAACAGAATACAAGTATTGTCTGCCCCCAAATCAGGAGGCTTCTTGGGCCATTGATCTGTGTTGAGAAAACTTTCCTCATTCAAAATAGAAAATGGTTCAGTTCCTCTAAAATGTTATAAGGAAGTATTACATGAACCAGAATTAAGTGGTTTGGTCTAGTAAGGAGCTGAGGGAGCAGGGTTGATCTACATTTTTGATGTATCATGAGTGTGAATCCGTGTCTGCAGTTATTGCTTCAAACAGCAAGGGTGAGGCAGAAGTAGCTGAGTACATGCTCAGATCTTAATTCCTTTGCCAAACATGAGAAAGCTTTGGGGTTTTGCTTCTGTTCATAATGAAATTAAATGCATGTGATACTCCTCAGCCTCAATAAGTCTGTCTGTATTCTAATAACTCCTTGACCTCTTGGCAGACTTCTTGTAAGCTGTTGAATGCTCTTAAAGATATTAAATACCCACATGCCATATAAATTAGACTAGAAAAGGATGAGTTCTGTATTCTAATTGAGTAACATGAGAGCCCATTTTCCAGAGGGGCTACAAATTGTCTTTGAGAGGAAGACTGCAATTGAGGTCACAGTATTTATTAGAGACCAGAAAATCTAAGTGGGAGAGAGAACGTTTCCCTCAACTTTTGCAAAAGTCTTAGCTGAAGTTTATATGTTATATAATAACATAAAATTCTCGAGACCTTCACCCTGTAGACTACACAAGTTCTACAATACACCTGTTTGAGTGCTCCATCTCTCCACCAGTTTTGAAGATAGATGCTACATTTACTCTTTTATGGTCCTTTTATTCTATAAAATCCTTCACAAATTTTCAAAGTGAGTGTTGTCAGCTCTTTAAACACTTGGGGATGTAGTTTTCCAGACACGATGCTTTGAAAACTTTACAAAGAAAAAGACTGAGTAGAAAGGTACTAAGACTGTTGTCTTAGAGTACAACACAGCATTTATTTCTGAAGAGGGAAGTTACCAATAATGGACATCCAATATTAAGAAACCCACCTCTTTAAATATGGGTTCCTAATTGAAAATAATTCCTATGGGAATTGTCACATTAAGATGAATAATCCTTGAAGCTTTAATCATTTTTTAATTTGTGCCATTTGCTTGTTATAACTGGAGATGTTTTGTGCAGCTTTTCTGTGATTAGACATTGGAATGGGCTGCCCAGGGAGGTGATGGAGTGACTGTGCCTGGAGGTGTTTAAGGAAAGCCTGGATGTGGCCCTCATGTGGCCATGCCTGGTTGGCAGGGTGGTGTTGGGCTCAGTGGTCTCAGGGGTCTTTTCCAGCACATCTGATTCTCTGATTCCGAGGATGGGAAACCCAAGACTTGTACCAGCTGCAGACAATGAAAATAAATCCAGTATTGTTGAGGTAGCAAGGCATTCAAGGGTTCATAATGCCTGGCAGGAAAAAGAAGTAAACTCCTGGGACTGTTTAAATCTCACCCAAAACTCTTGAGTTGCACAGATGTGAAGCATAGCACACAGAACTCTCAAATCTCAGAGCAGTTAATTTTGCTCTTAGTGGAACTATTAGATTCTGCTGAAGCCTTAAGGGGGATAAATGACACTCATTTTGCTTGCCTTGATAGCTCCTATCACTGCTATGTTAAAATCTGTTTCACCCTCCAAACTTAAGTGAGATGTAGATGAATGTTGAAAACACTTGAGTGATGACATCATAATTAAAGATTTTTAAATCTTCTAATGGATAGTCATTTGTGCTGACTCTGAGAAGTCAGATGGTATACCACAGGACACAGCACATATTCTGAACTGGCAGAATGAAATATGCCTGCTGCTGTATGTGGTTATATAGTGAGAATTTCAAATTTAAACTCAGATTAGAATGGAAAGGAAATTATGCTTAATATAAAGTTAAGACTTTAGAAGCAAAATAATTCTGAATGAATTCCATATTTGGCGTATGTATAACTGCTGTTGTATATGGCAGACACTTTGCCATCAAGATATTTTTGCTTAAAATGTGAAAATATTTCTGTCAATACTGTGTCATGGGGGTTATTTTGATTTTCTACACCCAGGGAGCACAGAATGCTGTTTTATGGAACATAGGTTATAAAATATGCAAAGCCTCCATATAAGAATGAATTTTCCTTTGCAAATCAAATTACATTTTGGGGATACTAAACTGATAATTTCTGAAAGCATCCTCACAGGAGTAAAAATTATACAATTATATTCTAAAATGCCCTTCACTTATGTTTACACTGCCTTGAAATTCTATCCAGAGGCTGTCAGAAGAACCATAACTAACCATGTAGGCAGTGATCACCTTGAGAACTGGAAATGGACTTTGCCTCCCTTGCAAAAGTGCCTGAGTGATGGGTAACATAAATCTGAACAGATTTTGCTTCTTGGGAAGAACCTGCAGTTGCAATACCTGCTGTTAAAATTAAGTCAGAAAAATGTAAGAATTATGGAAATGCAGTAGGTTACTAAAAAGTAAACATTCAGTAACTTTTCCAGAATTAAGCCTAGCTTTGTTTTTAAAGTGAAGTAGAAGGACCATTTGCAGAAGGGATCTGGACTTCTCAAAGCCAAGATGGGAGTAGGCTCCTGGTCAGACAAAGCATGATATTGATAAGCAGTATTTAACATAAGAATCTGAAAGTGTTAGGCGCTTTAAAGATAATGGCACATTGGAGATGTCAGCAGCAGAAGTCTGGAGCTGCACCTCAGCATTGGACTCAGATCTGATTGGAAGAGCCAGGAGGGTTTTAAGGGTCCCCTGTAAGCCTCTCCTGTTCTCCTCTTGCCCACAGAGCTGGCAGAATCCTGGCTGCTGCCCAGCAGTGCTGCTGCTCTGAGGCTGCAGAGATGTTTGGCACTGAGCAGCCCCCAGGACAAGCCCAGGGGTTTTTCCTTGGCTGCAGTGCCACCTGCACCCTGGTGTGGCCTGGGCAGGAGGGCGGGGAGGGCTGTCTGTGCTAACCCCTCTCCCCTGCTCTCCCAGCGCTGGGGCTGTGCCTGCTGGAAGGGAGCCAATGGGCAGATGGAGTTTGGAAGCAATCTCTGGGAAGGATGCTGTTACAAATAGCTCTTAGTCTACCAACAGAACTTAAAAACTGCAAGATTTTGTGCAAAAAGTTTAGTTTTGGCAGAAAGCAAAGCAAAGGCAAAGAAAACACAAAAAGTGATTTTCCACTTGGAAGTTGATTAGTTTGAGGTCTGTCAATAACTGCTGTAAAATCTTTGTGTTTCTGGTCTGAAGAAGATCCTTTATGCACAGACTCCTACAACATCCTTTACTCCCTGATCACTTGGGGATCTCCTGCCTGTACCCTGAGTGTGTCAGCTCCAGTCAGGAATGGCCCACTGGGTAAATGGCCCCGAGCAGTGAGATGTGGTTCAGCCCTCTGACATGTCACCAAAGGAGCAGCAGTGCCTGCAGTTCAGCTAATGAGCAACACAAGGCAAAGAGTGCCCTGCCTTTCCTTCCAGGTGCTGCAGGGTGTTCCAGGGAGAGCACAGAGCACTTCTTCCCAAGTGGTGAATTACCTAATTCTAGTAAATTGCCTACTTCCCAGGTTATACAAGCAACTTTCTTTTATAGCTCTACAAGGACATACTGCCATACATTGTGCAGAAAATGCATTATTATACCAGTTGCTAAAAGACTAAAAAATACCTCAATGTTTTTCTCTTTTAAAAAGAAGTAATTTCATTAATATTTTTTCCATGCCAATGAGCAAGTAAAGAATATCTCCCTGCATACCATTTTCAGGCACAGCTCATCCTTGATAGTAACTTCACATTGAGACATTAACAGCAGATTTTATTATTCATGGTTTTGATCTATTTTGTGGAGACAGAACAATACTAATCAGTTGATTTGACTTCTTCTGAAGTAGCTATTGTAAAGCTTATATGGGAAGGAGATAAGAACAAAAGATGTCTTTACTCTAGTGATGCCTTAGGTTTTAGCTTTTATATTTTTCAGATTCTGTACTGTTTTAGTGTGTAGTTCTGAGCTTCGTATTAGGGGATGGTGAGCTCTCTTCACAGAGAAGGGAGACAAAACAATTCCTTCTCTAGCTGGGGAGCAAGGATAAATGATCTAAACCTCAGCCCAAGAGCACAAACAATGTGGGCTGAAGAGAGAAAAACAAGAAGGATGGGACTTCATAAGCTAAAGCTCTAACTGGACAATTAACTCCAATATGCAAATGGAGCAGAACTCTCACTTATAAAAGGGAGAAACCCTGTGACCAGTCAGGGATTTTGTGACCTTTTTGGTTCCCCTTGGATGCAGCCCTGGCTGGGCTCTTGTGCTGCCCAAGGTGGATCCATGGAAGCCTTCTAATAAATTTAATTCTTTAGCTCTGTCTAGTGTCTGTTCTAGGTCAGCTTTGATAAGGCATCACTGGAAAGGGAAACAAAACGAAGGGTTGTCTTGCCATAAAATACTAACATTTTTCTGTAAGCTTTTCTCTTTAGATTAGTTTTTCTTGTTAATTTGCTTGCTTGGTTATTTTTGGGGTGTGGTAGTATCAGTTAATAATAAGACAGAGGTAAGTAAGCTAAATTTCATTCATGTGCAGAAAGTAGAGGGTGATATTGTGTGCTCAAACCTAACGGTCTCATTGCTGTTAAATATAGGTGGTAGTTAAATATAGGTGCTGTTAAATACAGGTGGTTGTTGCAAGTGTTGTATATACAGAAAATGCTTTCAGCTAGAAGACAATCTCAGGAAAAAATAGGATTGCAGAATTTGGAGAGCAAGGCTCTGTAAGACAGCACTTGCTGGCCTAAGTCTTCTAAATATGATCTGCATAATTCCATCTTATCCTTAAAATCCGTTAAATGCACAGTCATAAAGATGAGTGTTTTAATGTGAAATGGTCATGGACTTCTGTAGGAATCTGATCTGCACTCAAAGCTGTCATAGCTTCATAAGACACTAGTGACATAGCCTGTATTCAAATAATTGCATATTTTTTACATTCATGTGATATTCCTCTTTTACTGCACTTCCGTAATTTTCCATATTAGTTTGATGGGACACTTAAATGCTATTGCTTGTGAGATAAATAATTCATATTTTCTGAAGCATAACTATGTCTGTAGTCATACTATGTCAAAGCAATGTTTTATGCAGCTTTGTTTTAATTCATGCTTTGTTACCTTTATTGTCACTAACTGTTGTTTTATAACAAAGCTATAGTTTGGAATCAGAATAGATATGCTTTAAGCTGAACTGGAATCTGGTACTAGCAGTGTGTTTGTCCTTTCCAGAAGTGCAGCCCTGCAAAAGGCTGCTGTGCTGTTTATTTATCCATTGATATATTTGAATGGGATGGATGTCGTCTATTGTCTTGAAAGTATTAAGTCAAATTGGTACCTGGAAGAACTGAGTAAATATTAATATGTACAGAAAGCTTCCCTATGAGTAAATAATATCTGCAGATCTCTGGAGATGATGTATTTTAATGCAGCTTGAATGTAATATTTCCATTTGTAAACAAATTTGATCAAATAAAATAAGCAGTGCTGGAGCCTTAATGTAATTCTATTACCTATAAGTCAGTACAGGAAACAGCAATGCAGATGCCTAACAAGAGCCAGAGTAGGTTCTTCAGCTTTGCTGATAAATATCTGTGTAATTCATGTAAGCCTAATAATCAGGCAGAAAAGCAATAACCTTAGTCGTGTCAAAACATAAATGGAATACAAATGAAAGTTGACGCTTTGAGTAAAAATGCATGCCAGAGTTAATGTAAGGAATAATGATATAAAGGTGAAATTCAAAAACTAGTCAAAATATCATTTGATATCCCACTCTACAGGGAAATACAAACTGCTCTGAAATAAAGACCAGAAAGGATAGACCTGCCATTTTTGGGGGAGTTCTTTGGCTGTCCATACCTTTATTTAAGCAAGCTAGGGGATGGAGGGTATCTGGGGCCTTTAAGTACAAGGAGGTAGTATATGACAACTTTTGAATTTAACAGGAGAATTTTGTTGGTTTTTTTTTTTTTTTTCCCTGCTGATCTTTCACCTTGGGTTTAAGCATGTAGCTGTAAAACCTTTAATCTCTAAAATGGCAATGCTTTCAGATAGCTTGTAAAAGTGTTGGGAGAGAGAAGGATTTTATCACAGCTCTAAAGTTACCACGTGCTTTTATTTCTGCAGGGTGCAGCTGGTGGCAGGCCTCCTTAGCTGAGGCAGGGCAGGTCACAGTGCTGAGGATTCTGAGGAGAATCATCACCAGGACAGCAAAGGTGAGACTGGAGTACCAGCCCTGGGCTGTGTCTGCCTCTGAGGGGGGCCCAAGGAAGGTTGTAGGAACGCAGTGCAAGAATATTGCAATGAATAAATAAATAAATGTGTGTATGTGTGAGTAGCATGCAGGTAAAAAACCCCACTCAAGCTATAAAAAGACATTGAGTCTGTGGTGTCTGCTCTTTCAGTGATGAGATTAGAATATTTCTGCGTTTTCTTTTGAAGAAAATTAAATACTATTCCAGTCTGTCACCTATATGCTATTTTTGCAAGCACGTCAGTACTTAGCAGATGGAATCAAAGAGATTGGAGCTATGTTTTGGAAAACACCTATTAAAAAACCCAACAAAACCCAACCAAAAAACCCAACAAAACCCACTATTAATTTTGTTTAACAGAAATGAGACACCTCCCAGTGCAGAGGAATGCTCTCCAATGCACAGGTTGACAGTCATTTCAGGCACAGTGGAAATTCCTGTTGTCTTTACTGACAGGAGGATCCCACCTATTGTGAAATCAAAGGAGTAATCAATTCAAGAGTTTATGTTTCCACCAGATCATGTTGACAGAAGAGCTCTATCCTGCTTGACATAAATATAAAAAAATTGAAGCTTTTTTTTCTTCTCCACCTCTCTTACCATGCACAGCTTGTGAGCTTGGAGAGCTCTTGCTGGCTGCTAGGAAGAAACAGTACAAAGTAATTTCATAAGTGTATTCTTTCTGAAGGGAGTTCAGAAATATTCTGGAATAAAAGGAAGTAGAATGAGTCTGACAAGGCACATCCTGGCTCTAGGTATGGAGAAGCTGCGCCATGACAGTAAATAATCTGGTACTGTATCTCTCAAATATTTTCCGTTCAGTGCTGCATGGTGAAGTGTACTTGTTGCTTTCCAACCGAGATCTTGAGGAATGACCTCTTTATGAAATTTCTTTCCTTGCTATTTCCAAAAGCAAAATATAACATTACATAGAAACTTGAGAAAATGGAGGAGCACACAAGTCCACATTTCAGAGATGCATGTGATTATGGAATTTAATCTGTGAAGGCCAAACTTCTCAGGAAAATTGCATCTGACTTCATAAAACTTGGCAAACCTCCAAGTCAGAAAAATATTTCTGCTTTTTCTGTTAAAAGCAGAAATACTCTTCCACTTTTCCTGTTAGCTGAGAAAATTCATTTTATTTCCATTCTAAGAAAAATGAAAGAATAGCCTGGCCTAAAATATTTGAGTTAGTATGTTATATTTTATATCAGTGTTATATTTTATATAAAAAAAGAAAGACCTGAGTAGGTTTGTCTGTAACTCACCTTTTCCATTTTTGCCTTCACACTGACAAGTTTACTTGAAAATCAATATTTTACATTGAAAAAACCCCCATTCTGTGTCAGTAACACTCTGAAGCAATATAGATCTCAAAGAAATATGCCGAGATGTGGCAGGTAAATATTTGTAATGAATAATCTGCCTGAACCCCACGGAAACTGCAGATTTGGAAAACAAAATGGCCATTTCCAACACTGATGCTCTAGAGCAGCTATTCTTCCTCTTCTCTTTGGGTGCTTTTGCCACTGTTTTTACCACAGGGCTGCCTCGTTACTCTTCCTTTGGCATCTGTGCCTCTTCTTCCTGCAAATGCCAACCCTCAGGAAAAAAGCGTCTCGTAGGCAGCGATGGCACAGGCTGCCCTGCAGGAAGGAGGCACTTAGCAGAGTGAAAATCATGCCAGCTACTCTGGGAGCTTTCTGTCTGCCCCAGTTTTTCTCCTGCAGAGAGAAAGAGGTGGTGGGGTTTGGGTTGAGCAGGGTGGGCTTCATGGAGCCGTGGTGAGAGGCAGACAATGGTGCCTCCTCTCTGTCTCTGTCACCTCGACTTTCTGTGCTCCCACCCTTCTGTGAAATGAAGGTGTTCACGCTTACCTGTGTCCTGTAAAAAAATTCAGTATTTATAATGTGTAAAGGGCTCTTGATCCGACATCCTGAGGGAGACAGCAAGATGATGGTTGGATTCTTTGTGCTTTTGAATAGGAAGTCTGTAGGATTTAATCTGAAAAAAAAAATGGTGAATTCTTTTCACTATGAACCTGGATTGTCTGTTCCAGGGAACATGTACTGGAAGCAAATCCATAATAATTGTATTCTATATTCATGTATATCTAGGTCTGAAAATAAGCTGTTACAGAAGCAATCTCTCCAGAATTAGACTGCCCAGCAGTTCCCAATACTTCAGCCCTGCATAAACCCCAGATTGAGGTGAAAGTCACTAAAATTATCATGAAGACAATGTGGAGTGATTCTCTTCTGTCATAATGGCGAATTGGAACGTGGAATATGTTTTTATTTTTTAAATTTCCATATTCCCTCTCTAATTAAAACCAAGTGCATTTTACTCTACATGTAAAGTAACACAGAAAATTTAATCTGGAACAGCCAGGACAGCTGAGCTTGGACAATACAAGTCAGAATCTATGGTAGTAAGAAGCTTTGCTGCAGATGGTTGGAGGTTACAGGCAGATTTTATAAAAGAGAAATTATGTCTCATTCTGAAGAAAATGAAGACAGAACTCCAGCCTGTCTCATCAGAGTGTGGAAAAGAATTCAGGTTACATATTGAATGTAAATGAAGTATTTTGATTATTTTTACAATTTTATGGAGATTAGAGCTTTACTGTGAAAAATACAGCTTGAGACTGATTTTTTGCATCACAGTCTGAAATCAAATGTTTAAACAGTAGGAACTTCAAAACAGATCCCCCTACTTCATTTATATACATATATATGTCTATATATGCATATATAATTTTAAGGGAATCTGTTTTTATTTTAAAAGAGTACTCTTCCCCCAAGCTAGTTGAATTGTCATTGCACTCTTAAAATATTTTTGGGATATGGATCAACTTATGTGAATATGCAGTTCCTGTGCAATACACCCTTTATTATGACTGGTGACCATAGGGCTACCTAAGCTTGGAGAATAATAATCAGGGGCCTTTTGGAATATTTAAATAGCAGAAAGATTAGATTTTTTTCTTTTTCATCCAATTTTCTCAATGTGTTACACAATAATGAAATTATGAGAAGAGTCAATATGTTCTTTAATTCCTTACAACTCCTACATCTATAACTAAAGCAAGGGAGGAGTTGTGCTTTTTTGTTTTAAAGGAGCTTGTGTCATGAGTGACTTTACCTTTATTACAAAGGGAAAAGAAAGATAAAAACAAAGAAGTGGATAGATATTGATGCACAGCAAACATAACATGAGTGTTACCTGAGAAAACCCCATGAAATTCAGCAGTCTATGTGCCAGAAGGACTTTCAAAGTGATCCACAGCTGTATGGTTCAAACCTTCCCTCATGTCTCCAGCAGAGAAGGAAAAACAGAGAATCCATCCTTCACGTTTTAAGAGTTCTGCAGCTCAAGGGTAAAGCTGTGAAATGCCTGATTCCAGTTTTCCTCAACTTCATGGCAGCAATAAAAAGAGCATAAGTAGAAAAGAACTAGATATTTAACAGCTTAAAAAGACATATTGACATTGGCACATACTTATTTGATGCAGCATTTTCTGGGATTTGTGCTGAAATGGAAGACTTTTAATAAAGCAGTTGATATCTTGCCATTAAAAAAAGGGGTAAAGAAATGCAATGTCAAACTGTGTTCTCCACAATACGTATGTGAATGAAGGGAAGAGTAATGAAAAAGCTTGCCAAGTCAAACAAGATAAAAGCAAAATAAAAAATGAAACCACAAAGCATTGCTAATGAGTAACACAACATGGCCTTTCTTTGGCTGTGTAATTCTTTTTTTGGTATAGATTTGAAAGTATTTGTTTCAGCAGGAGTGAGAAGCCCCTGTGCTTGCTGTAGAAGCTTCACAGAAGTAGCTTCCAATTACTGAAGCAAAATGCTTGGCACTCTTTAAGAAAGGGATTGGACACTTGTATGAAGAGAAAAATAGAATTAGGCAGCTGCAAAAGTTGGATATTTTGATAAAATATTATTTATCTCAAAGTTTAAAAGTCCTATAGCAAGTCAGCCTTTAAGTAATTTGTGTGAGAGAAGAGCTTACCTCCAGACATCCGATTTTATTGTATTGATTTTACCCTGATTTTCCAAGTTTTATTATTCACCTCAGTGACTGATACTCAGTAAAATTATTCTCATTAAAATTGGCCTAATCCAGCATATCACATCCTATAATTCTGTCTTCTTAATTTTTCCTGTATAACAAGCTTTAATTAGGTTAGCTTGAGTTCACAGAAAAGAACATTTCTGGGTTGGATTGAAGGGGTTTTCTTTAGCTTTGATGGATAAATGACTATCTCTATCATCAGGCACAAGTAATACAATATTTTCTCATCTTCCTAGATAGGTTGTCAACATGTGGTCCATAGCAGCTGCTGTGAATTTTTACTTTTTCCAACAGGAAATATGGTAAATATACAAATCAAAATAAAATTGCAGAGGAAATAACTTTCTTATGTATTTCAGTAACCAAAGGGTGTTGAGTGTTGTCTTTATTTTGGTGGGGATTTTTTTTTTATTGTTTTCATTTTGTTTGTTTTCTTGCTTGGTTGGGTTGTTGCTGTTTTGGTTTTTGTTTTTATTTTGTAACCATGTATGAGTTTAGCTGTAATAGAGAAAATAAAGATTTCCTTTCCAGTCCAGAACTGAAGACCAGACATTTTGCTCAAATTGAAAAAATGCCATTAATTTTAATATGTTTTTATCTTCCTCTGGCAAAGGGGGTTAGTAGAGAAATTCTTCTCAGGTGCAGCCTGCAAATGGACTCCATCCAAAATCTGCCTGTAGTCAATAGAGAAATGTTCATGCTCTTCATTTGATACTGGATCAAGTCTTATTTTCATCTCTGACCAAGATTGCTGTCACAGTTCTGGCCTGTTTCTGGGTAATACAGGTTTGTATGTAAATCTGTACTTACTAAAATATTTTAAATCAGTTAATAAGTGGTAATGAGATGAAATTTTACCCAAATGAAGTACAATTCCCACTGATTTTCAGAAGGCAGATATTTCATTCTTGGTTTGTTCAGTTGTGGGCAGGGTGGGATGGGGTGTCATTTTAATTTTTTTATATTTGTTCTTTTTCTCCTCAAGAACTAACAAACTGAGCTACAGTTTTATAACCATGTATAGGGAGTTTAGTCACAGGGTTTCCATTAAGAATGATCTGTTACCTCCCAAAAATGCTAATGTTCCTTATTTTGCTTTATTATTCTTCATTACATCGTTAATAGAAATGGAAGTACATGCCTAATTGCACGCTAAGGAAAACTTGTCCTTTTATCTGTGGTTAGGAGCAGATCCATGATCACGGTGTTAGGAAGAAAAGAACTTCCAAATGAATGGTGGGCTCTCCTTGAGAGAGGTCTAAGGAGAGAAAGCTGGAAAATTGAGTTGTTTATCACAGCTTTTCTTTACTATCCTTTTCTCTAGTGACTTACAGATCAAAGTTAAATCTCACAGCTTGCATTTAATGACCTAATTTGGATTGTGGCTTGTATCAAAATGCTGAACAGAACGTTTTCCATTTTCTATTTTTATTTTAGTCTTTCCCTATTGAAACTATCCAGTAAACTTTAGATGGCTTGAATTGCATGCTGATTCCCAGCTCTGTATGCAGTGCAGGACTGGTGTTCTTCAGGCATACTCACAGGACTGCCTGTCTTCTACTCCAATGCAATAACAAAAGAGCTAAGAGAGCTGTCCTTTATTTCACAGCAGCTTCAGATAATGGCCTCTCATGGTAATAAAGTGTTGCAGGATGGAGAGATGAGGAAAGTTACATTTTTAAGAGGAAAGATGAATATTTGCTCTTAGGCATACAATGACCAGGAAACAGAGGGAACAGTTACTCTCCAAAATAAAAGAGCCAGCAACTGGTTGTGGTCTAAGTGGAGCTGGAAAGTCACTGTGATGTTGGGGCCTTGTGCTGTGTCACACGAAGGATGCAGCTCACTAAATGTGTTCATTTTGTATTTGTGAGGTTTCCTCTGGACTTGTTTTAAACAACATTTCTGTTATGTACATTCAGAGAGCTTCTAAATATTCTTCCATGCAAGTAGCTGTAGGAAAACTGTGCATTTCAGTAGGATTGCAAAATGCTCTCCACAGTGAATGCTTCTCTGCCCCTGAAAATTGATTATTCTACTCCGTGTATTTTCCTAAACCATTTAAGTGGATCAGATAGTCATAGATATTTGACATGTTAAGTGATGGTCTGGCTAGAATAGCACTTGTATGAGGTAAGTGAATTACTTCCAGTAAACTTAGCCTATCTGTATTGTTAATATGCTACCACCTGCCTTAAAAATGGTCAGTCAATTTGTTGCATGACATCTTTGGATTAAGTGGGCTGTATGGATTAATTAATTCTAAATATGTAATTGATTTTTTTTTTCTATGTGACCTGCTCTGCTATTTCTTTTTGTTTCTTCATAATTTAATTTCATTGTATCAAGAGCTTACTATTGAATTCTTATTGCAAAATAAAATGAAAAAAACCCAATAGATAGTGAAGCTTTTTTCCAGACTGTCCTTTCTCATTATAGTTTTTTTAAACTGTTTTGCCTTGTCTGAAATAATGATTATTGCCAAACTATGTAGGAAGCCAGAAATAAGGATAAGTTGTATTCCCGTGGTAAATGAATTAATTAGCATTTTCAAAGTTTTAGTGGTATATCAGTAAATCAACCGGTGAAGTCATATGAACCTCCTGATGAATAAGGATTTCCTTCTCAGAGCTGCAGCAAGCACTGGGAAATAACAAAGAGGAGGAGTGGGTTTGACAGGAAATTTTGTTTAAGCTGTTGATTATATTGCTCCATTGCTCTTGTTCTCGTTAGAGTTCTCCTTGTTGCAAAATATGCTGGAGACATATTGTCACTGCAACAGAGAGTGGTGAGAAAAGGGTGACTTAGAAAGCTTGAAATACTTCAGCCTGTCTGTCAGTGGCCAAAGATAGCTTGACAGAATTGTGTTTCTGCTTGGTCACAGGGATAAGTTGCAATTTCAAAATATTTCGGGAGCAGCTAGGACAAAATACCAGGATTTGATTTTCATCAGCCTAAACCCTCTCAAGTCAGGTGGATGTTTCTGGTCCTTTGTTTAATAGCTAAGTGACAGGAGATGTGGGATATCTTTTCAAATTCTGAGAGAATATCTGAGAGCTACAACTGTGTGTTCAGTCTGATAGTTAAATAAAAGAGTTGTTATATTTGAAGAGACCTGGTATTTCTCTTTTAGTTTTATACTAACTTCTTAGCTTTTGTCTTGTCTGTTTCTCTCCTATATTTAGTCAGATTTGGGATCACAAGTATTAAGGAGTGAGTGATTTCTTGATGACTTCCATGTAGGTTTTGCAATTGGAAAGACTCTTTGGTTTGTGGGAGAGCAGCTCCATGTTGCAGGGCTGCAGTCATTACTGCTGATGTCTATTGATCTGGCAACATGAGTTTCTGATGCAATATAGAAATAGGCAAAATATTTATGAGCTGAGCCTTGGCATGCCCATCTGACTATCCTGCTTTGCAGTGATATTTGAGAACAGAAAACTCGAATTTCTCAAACATGTTACATTTTGTCCTGAAGCTCTAGCCCTTTATAAAAGGACTGAAGAGATGTTCTTAATTTATTCCAATAACGGGAAGTTGCCATATCTTATGACATCTTTAAAAAGACCAATCATACTTTTAATTGCTTAATTAATCACAGCATGAAAGGGGAACAGTCTTCAAGGACATTTACTTCTTTTTTTTTCTTGCCTACAAAGTTTAGTTGGCTGCTTTATCAAAGCTACTTGTTTGATAGTAAAGAATGTAGCTAAAATGGCTGATCAAACAAACACAAGATCATCCTTGACACTCTTTAGAATAAGAGGACTGACCTATAAAGCCTAGCTAGATATTTCTAGCCCACTAGTGTGGATGAAAGCCTATGATATCTTCCCTAATAATATACTTTTCTGTTTCAGCCAAACATAGATTAAAAATTCCCAAAAAACCTAAAATATAACAGAAAGCCTAAAATCAGTGATGGGCACTTTGCCAAGTGGGGGAGAGCAGCTGAGATTCAGGTTCCCTGTGCTGGTCAATGAACTCATTAGTTCTCACCACTGAGAAACATGCTGCTTTCTTTGTCACACAACCTGTCTCATCTCATTAGCACAATGACTTGAACGCGTTGACAGCATGTAATGGTTTTCTCTGCATATGCTAAGAAGCAGTTTTAAACCAATTTGCTGTTTTCTTTGTAGGCAGAGTGTGACTGCTGATTGCTGCTAAGGCCCCCGAAAAATTGTTTGCCACAATTCCTATAGGTAAAATAAGAATCTGTGGAGCATGATCCAGTGCAGCAGAGTGCTCCTTCTTCCCCTGGATGTTAATGAACTCCCACTCATTCCCAAGTGGTCGCTGGGTGCAGGGAATGCATTCAGGATGAATCAACGTGCAGTGACTCAACAGACAGCATCTGCATTGGCTCTTTGTTCCCCTGAAAGCTATTAAAGCATGGCTAATTCTCAGAGCTGAAAGATTAACATTTTCTGAGTGCATTGTCTGCATTTCAGAAACATATTTAAATGTTGGACTTCATTCTTATCATCAGCTATCACCAACCGTATATGACCACATTACATTTTCTTTCCCATGGCATTAATGGATTGACCAAAGCTTTCAATGAGTCTTACCTGTCCATTATTTTATAATTATTAAAAATAAGCTAGCCATATACCAACCTTAAATAATGAACTCTTACTTTAGTAGTGAAATAATGTTTGAATGTTAACTTACATTTAAGGAAAAATGTTAAAATGTAAAGACATTTTTTAAATTCTTTCATGTTTGATAGTGAATAGCCTGTAAGAGCTGCTTTAAGCAACAGTGGGGTTTTTCATATTATTGCTGCTAGATTTAACCTTTTGTCCCCTTTCTGGACTCTGTATCTAATGTAAGACTGACACATACTGGAAGGCTGTTAAAATTCTCAAGTCCTGTGGTAATACCTTGGCTCATTGGTGCTGGATGATTTCTTTGCACTGTTGCTGTAAGAAGAATTCAAATTACGAAAGTTAAGCACAGTCCTGCATTGTTTTCAGGCAGGACTGTGAATACTTCAGTTCTACTTGACTTCACGGAATTTATAGGAGCACAGCTTGTGGTTTTTTTTTCTCTGCATAATCCTAAAGAAAGGTCCTGTTTTAGTGTCCTGATAACAGTGAACATTTTGACTATTGATAACTACCATGAACAATTAAATGTTTATGTATTCTCATGAAAATTGCCATGGAATTTTTCAAGGGAAAGAAGAGAACAGTTGTAACTTTCTTGTACTCATTTCTGCTGAGGAAGGTTTTATTTTTACAGTTCATAACACTGCATTTAGGCCAATGAATTCCACCTCAGTCATATGGCTACAAGATACCACAGGTTATTGCTGATTTCTGACAAAAGCATTAAAGTGTTCCCCAAATTCTGTATTTGAAATATTTTCATTATTACTGTGATGTATCTGGAGACAGTGTGAATTTGACTTTCATTATAAATATATTTTTTGATAAATAAACCTCAGTGATTAAGCTGCAAATAACAGGCAAGAACTAGTACTTGAAATATTAAATGTCCATTCTGAAAAGTGACACAGCATTTTTTATCTTCATATAATTTGTGTATAAAACTAGATATTTCATGTATTTTGATATTTTTAATATTATTTGTTTTTTAGTTAATTTTTGGAATTAAGTCCTGATTGGAGGATGGCAAAACGACTAAGTTTGGAAAAGTAATGTTTATTCACTTCCCTGGCAGATTGTCAATTTCTAAGGGCAGAAAACAAATATCCCATTTGAACAGACACTTTCACAGCTGTGTCCTGTTCACTGAACTTGCTGCAATGAGAAGCACCTGCACAGCACTGGGCTGGGTGAGTGGACTCTCCTGGTAGCTGTGATTAATTTGGATTGGTTGATGTGCAGCCTTCAAACTTGCATTTCAGCCCCCTGCTTAGTGCTGCTTTGAAAGCTTCCAACCTTGGGTCACAAACAGGGTTTGTCATGTACAGGGACTCTGACCTAGAGTGCCACTGGCTGCATTTTATTCTGCTGCTTCAACGTTTTCAATTCAGCTTCCTCCTTTTATATGTAGCTCAGCTGGTAGCCTGTGGCTCCAAGCTGCTGTCATTTGATTTAACCACTCACAAATCAGCTAAGTCAAAATTAATTAATGAATTCCTGTTTCCTTCCTCCTGAGCTCTCCTAAATAATTCGTTTTTAATTTACTCAAAGTACTAAAAATATTTGGCTTGACATTATTTGTCCAAGGTGACTATGAAAATGGGAATGCTCAAAAAACCATTTGTACAATGCTACTTTTGAAATGCTTGCGTAGTTGTTTTTAAATGCCTGACTTTATTGTAGACAAGGGGGAAAACATAGAGGTGGTAGAAACTGAAAAAGAAATAAATATGGCATAATATTTCTTCCCACATGTGGTGAAAAGGATCTTTAAAAAAAAAAAAAAAAGAGTGCATATTAAAAACTGGTCCTTATTGAATCTCCTGGAATTAAAAACACACTTAGGCAGCAGAAACTCATCAGAGCTGAAGCCTCCCACTATCCTTTTTCTGTGACATACCACAAGTAGAGAATGCACACACTACATCATCAAATGAGGCTAGTAATTGTAGGGTCACTACAAATTTTATTTTGCTTTTATAGAATTGTATTTCTTTAAAGGCAAGCAGAAGAAATAAATGAACAGCAGCAGGGGAGCCTGTAGCTTCTTGCATCTTGGGTTTTGTAAAATGAACTTGACCTTTCAGCAGTGCCAGGATGATTCCTGTGATATACCAGCAGCAGAAGAAAGAGCAGCTCAGGAAATCCTATAGGAACTTTCAACAATGAAAATGAATGAAAATTAGTTAGAATGAGCTTAGAATTACACTCGGCCCTGACTGATTTTTTTTTTTTTAATTTATGTAGCAGCTTAATCACAGTTTGTAACTGTAATTTTTCAAAGGCAATTAATAGCTGAAGTTACTGAAAGATGAGCCAGATTTCCTAGGCAATTTGACAGCTACAGATTTTTTAAGGCAAAGGTTTCTAATCCAAGTCAGGTGTGCACAGCCAAAGGCTACTGAGCTCTGTGCAGGTTGTGTTCTGCTTTGATTCTTGTATCATACTTTGCTTTTTGATCTACCTGGAGATATTGCTCTGACTTTGTAATCCTCTTTATGGGCAGAAGGAAATGAGCAGAAACATACTTAAATATGAATGTTATTTTGTAATACTTATGTGAAACCGTATTTCTTTCACCTCTTCACCAGTGCTTTAAATAGTTTTGCATGCAGTTTCAGCCATGCAGATGTTTGCAGTGGAGCTGTAAATGCTTGATCTGGGTTTGTCTAAAGCATCATTTCTGTAACATAACAGATCTGTCTTTTGCAGTGGCCATCTGATGGTGGTTGTAAAGAATGGGTAGTGAGGCTGTGTGTAAAGAGAGAACAACTGCAGAGGGGCACTCACAACTGTTTCATTTTATTTTATTTGTGTTACATGTACAAAAGATAAAGATATTCACATAGATGTTCGGAAGAGCTTCCACTTCTACACAGATACTCAATAACTCCTTCCCATTCAAAAGATAATTTTGAGTTTTTTCCCAGATCTGAGCTCAACTGCTGTTGATGACATTTTTGGTAAAGCAAAAGGGAGAAAGTTGAGCTGTTCCAAGTGCAGAATCCTGCTGTGTGGTACTTATAATCAATAAAGAGAGGCTTGTCTGACATCCTTGCTTTCTCACTTTCTGCCCAGCCTTTGAAGGAGCAGACTGGCACAGGGAAAATGAAGAGAAACCAGGCCTGTATAGAAATATATCTCTGTAGAGAAATAGTTCATCCCTCTGTAGTTACTCTAATATATGTATGATTTCCCCCTGGAAAACAGAACATATGCTCATTTGAAAGGCTGTAACTCTTCAAATTGCCCTCTAACCAAAGATGTTATAAATGGCAGTTGTTTTGTAGGAAATTTCAAAAGAT
Organism: Taeniopygia guttata; assembly: GCF_048771995.1. Classification (NCBI taxonomy): domain Eukaryota; kingdom Metazoa; phylum Chordata; class Aves; order Passeriformes; family Estrildidae; genus Taeniopygia; species Taeniopygia guttata. The sequence continues at coordinate 13,461,338 of NC_133029.1, forward strand.
TTATCTTATTTAGTGTGCTGGAAGAAGAAAATTATGACAAAGGAATGGATTTTAACCGTTTTTGCTCATTATGAACATACAAATATTGTTTTCCTTGGGCATTTTGCAAATAGTTTTAAACACTCTTTTAAATAGTTGAAAACTGTTTAAACACTATTTTAAATAGTTTAAAATTATTCTTTTCTCTATAGTTTTGTAATCCTGAAACCTTGAAAAATGATATTTCTTTCTAACTAAAGATTGAGACAGAAGGAAGATGCCATCAATCTTTTTACTTCAAAACCTTAAAAAAAATTATAAAGAACTTCTGACCAGTTATCTGCAACCATTTTCCTTCAGTTTAAACCAATCTGAATCACTAATAATTTCCTCTCTTCATGCCACAGAGACACAGCTCTCCTCACTCCTGGCTCTCCAAGGAGAGTGAGGTCCTCTTTTTTCTTCTTGGTACTTTCTTTCATCCCTAAAGCAGGCCTGGAATCACCCACTGGCTTTAGTTCCTGAAAAATAAGCTTTTCAGCTTTATTCAAGGGATACTGTTTTACTGAGAACTGCTATTTTTTAGAGTGGTTGCACATATAATATTTAAAAAACACAATGGCAATTAATTGCTTGTGTCATTTATATTTTTTGGAGTAAAAATAATTATAACTTTTATTAGGAGTAGTCCTTAAATAAATTTTATATTAATAATTAATTACTCAAAGGGAACTAATTGCCTGTCACAGGGATGTGCAGCATGAGACACTGGTTTGAATAATAAATAGCAGGCTGTTCCCATGAACATATACTGAAATCAGAGGCACTGAGTAATGAAAATCGTGCATCATAAAGAGAACAGGATGGTAGAAGTTCTGCAAAAGAGCCTTAATGTGGCACTGATCCTGAGCTTACAATTAAAAACCACAAATCTGCAGTGGAGCAGATTCCCAACTGGCATTATTTGCTGTAATGTCACCGAACCGATAGCCACCAGCTCAGAATTTGGGTGAGGATTCTGCAGTTCCTGTCACACGTGTCAGAGTACTTTGAGGTGCATCCTCAGGGGTGTCCAGGTTTGGACACTCAGCTCTTTACAGTGCTGCTGCTTTCAGTGCTCCCCTTTGGACTTTGCACTGAATTGCAATGGTTTGAATTCTGCTCAGTCTCAGCTGCAGCACAGTTTGAGGTTTGTTTCTAAGTCCCTTTCTGTCAAGAGAATTCCCTCTTGGCTCAGCACATGGGTCAAGACACCAGTGTGAATCTACCTGAAGTCCCAGGGTGTGTTAGTACAAAATCTGGTTTTGTTTCATAGTAGCTTCATTATTGGATTTGTCTGCTTTGGAACAGACTTCTTTCGTGGTATCAGACATTCCTTCTGTTCTACATGGGACTAAATAGTACTGATCTCAAAAGTATTGCCCTTCAAGGCTGTTTGTCTCAGCAGATCCTTCCTTCAATGAATGTCTGCAGTCAGCCTTGAATTTATACAGAATGCTGCCAAATGCAAAGAGGGATTTGGAGCAAACCTTGAGTTATGTTCCTAAATTTCTCTTCTACAGAACATGGTAAGGGCTTTAAAAGAAAAACAAAACCAAACCCCAAAAACCCAATAGAAAGATTACAAAAATGCTTTTTATTTGTTTGTTTGGTTGGTTTTTAAATGTTTTTTGGGGGGGGAGGTTGGGGTTGTTGTTTTTTGTTGTTTTTTTTTTTTGGTTGTTTTTTTTTTGTTTGGTTGTTTGTTTTTTTTGGTTTTCTTTTTTTTTTTTTGTTGAACATCAGGTTTCTATCCTGAGTTCAAGAGTTCATCTCTGCATAGTGATTCCCCAGCAGAACATCTTAGTGGGAACATTTAAGTTCCCTACTCTTGGAGTTTTCTTAACTTTATTTACTCTTGTTTAATCTTTTATGTAAAAAATGTATTTTAAGCTCAACAGTGAGCTAACAAGTGCATGACTAGAAGATTTTAATGATGCATAATAATAAACTTTAATAGAAATATGCATCAGTCTCAAAAGAAAAAAATTGTCCTGATGGATGGTATAGGATAACCTATATAAATATTCTGTCATATAATAGATTTTGAATCAAAGAGAAATCACCCTCTAGGACAATTTTCTAAACTATCTATGGATTAAATACTCTGCAAAATTGAGCCTTTCCAGGACTATGGCCTTAAAGATTCCATAGTTCTATATTTTCTCACTAATATCTAAAGGTATTTAGATTACCTCCTGAAAAAAATAATCTCATTTTTACATCAATGTATATTTCTCTTGGGCTTTCTCTTTTTCTAGCAGGGAAGCCTAAATAATAATGCTACCCTACCTTACTTTAAAAACCCTGTATGTCTTCTATGACAGCCAATGAGATTATAGACTTACAGAGCAGTAGATGGTGGCAGAATAATTGAAAGCCTGGTTAGGTTGATTTGTATTATGTTGTAAGATTGAAGAAGATTAAAGATATCTCCCATTCCCCATGATATACCTGAGTTAAGATTTAAAGGTTAGCCAAAGAAATCACATTTTTTTCCCCAGACAGGATGCTTGATCCAAGTAACAAAAGCATCATCACCCTTTTTATCTGCATTTTCAGCATGATGTCAATCACAGGAATGAAGTGCACTGATTCTAAAATAAGCCATTATTGTATTGTGAGTCTCCTGTAATCTGTTCTAGCATGGCCTTGATAATGCCACCTTATTAAAATCCTTCCTCTAGTTTCTAATAGTACTGTGTGTATCAAAATCAATTTCTTTTACATTTAAACCCCTAAGTCTATACATTTGACCTTGTATCATATCCTCCACTGCTGAAAGTTTCCACAACTCCACTGGAATCAAAATGAAAAGAATAAATATGTGTAAATACATATGGAAAAAATATCTGGCATCCCATTTTAAAATACCACTTAATTTTATTTCTCAGTTATGTTCAGCAAGTAAATTTCACAGCAATGCTAAGAGTACTCTTTGCTCTGCTCTTTGATTGACTTTTCCTGAGGAGTCTCTTTGTAATAAATGATCTAGCATTTTAACCACAGGGTTGTTTTTTTTTATTTGATGCTTTTCACTGCAATTTTTATTACAGTTATTGACTGAACCTATGGAATGCTCCTTCTGAGGTCACAGAGAGTTGTAAGTGCCACGAGCACTGATGGCAGACAGGACTGGCAGTTTGTCAGTGGTGTTCAGACCTCAGCCACTGGAGCTGTGTCTGAGAGAGACTCAAGGCAGTGTTTGATGGTACATAATAACAGATGCGTAATCCAGAAATGAAATACTGTGAGCTGCATGAATAACCATATAATGAGAAAGAGAAGGGTTCTGTGTCATTATCTCCACATTTGGTTGTATAAATACCACACAAATGCAGAAATATGATTAAATCCACTGGGCTTCCTGCCAGTCTATTTGCTATTTCACTTTATGTGGTCTTGTACACCTTGTTGCTCTGCCAGAACTCCCACTGCCATGTGTGTCACTGATACATGCTTGTGAAGGCAAGGAATATGCTATCAGGTAGCATAATTGTGGTGATTACTCCATGTGTTTTTAGCAATACATTTTTAGTGCTCTTTCTCATAAGGTAGAACACAGCCCTGTAAATTTTTTTCACCCTTCATCACCTGAGCTTAGAAGCTGCTTAGGAAAGCTGTGTGGATTTGAACCATGGAACATAAAATTGGAGGTGAACCTCTGTACTTTGGGTTGTTCTCTATAATTTAGCATTTTTTGATCAATTTGTACAAGTAAAAAAAATGTAAATTAATAGAATGGTAAAATTTTAAACATACATGATGTACCACTTATGATATAAGATTGAAAGGACAGAAATGTACAGTACTTCTTTATTCTTTTTCACTCCTGCTGGAGGAAAGTATTAGGAACTCTCAGAAACTGAATATTTGTAAAGATACAGAATATTTGTAAAGATATGTGACATTATCATATCAATAACAGAGGCAGTCCCTTCCTTTCTTCCAGAATCTGCAGACCATGACAAAGTTGGAAAGTTGTTGAGAAATACCTTGGGAGTGCAAAAGACAAGCTATAGAAAACTGTCTTCACTATATTCCAGACTGAAATAAAAATAATCACAGTCCTTTAAAGGCCATCAGCTACAATTTATTAGGCATATCTTCAGTAATTTGGTTTTGTTTGGAAACACATTCAAAATGATAAAACACATACAATATGGTATCTAATTGAACAAGGATTTGACTTGGTTCCTAAAAAAAATTGTTTTGACTGATTTACAAGGACTTTGATTTTCATTCAGATCTGCACTTGGTGTTTTGAAAAACTACTACTGATTTCTTTAGGGTTTGCAAGGAATAACTATGAATATACAAACAGAAGTGACAGTGCTTTAGTCACCAATTACCACTTTCTGCAGGTGCCAGTATAAAGTTACTGTCCTTTATCCCAGGAGAGGGGTGAAGGGAACCTCTAGAGAGCTGTTGATGATCTTCAGTGTGAAATCATTTTTTCAGCCTGGAGGACATTGGTTAACAGAAGTTCCAAGACGTCCCTTTCAGGTGTCAAAAAAACTTCATACAACTGATTTTGCATTATTCTTGACAATAAGTTCGTTTTACAACTAAATGGTGCTGGATGAGATGTCATTTCTGATAAACAATTTTGCTGACCACATTCTACAAGAGCTCAGATATAATCACAGCTTCGGAGCCTACCTAGCCAGAATTCACACCAAAACCAAACAAACAAACAAACAAAGAAGGAAATAAACACTGCAAGTTTTCTTTATAGTAATGCATAGAAAGTCTAACTTAACATTACTTGCATGTGTTTCACACTCTGTTAAAGCAATTTCTTATCTGGGCTGTAAGTCAAATAGTTGATATAAAGCTGACACTGGGAAAATAATCTGGAAGATGAGAAGTGTGTCAATTTGAAATCCTTGATGACATGTTGGATGTACAGAGGCTTGTAAATGGATGGCAAGCTGCATTCTATAGCCCTGCATTATGAATAGCCCAATTGTAAGTAATCCAAATTTCAAAGCACAGGCTAGCCTGAGGAGGTGTATACAAGTGATTAGAATTTCAAAGACCTCAGAATAAACACCAGCTCTTTGATGGGATAATTTATGCATGGAATGGCAGGAAGAGCTGCCTGAGTTGTTCTTGGAAAGTTCACACGGAGCAGCATTAAGGTCTTGAAAATAAATTTTGATATTGGATTACAGGAATGTGAACACAGTACTGGAGTTCACTGGATTAAGGCATTTACAAAGATCCCCTATGAAATATGAGTTTGAGGCTGTCAATAATTTAAGAATTGTACAAAATGAAGAAGACAAATAGTACTGAAGAAGAGGAAACATCTTTAGTTCAATAAAATTTAAGTATTATCATGCCCCTTGAGGAATAGATTCTTTTGAGCAATACCAAAACATTAGCTACAAAAATTAATTTTTCTGTTTGAGGAGGGAGGAGAAAAGGTTTGGGCACTCTGTTCACCAATCTGCTTTTGGGATATCTCCTGGTTTTCATTCATTGTCTGTCTGAATATAAAGTTACACTTTCAGGTCTGAGGATACAAAAGAGAACACCTAGAACTACAAAGCACGGTCTAACCCATTTTCTGCTGTTTGGTGTCTGGCTGGTCTCACACATGTTTTTATGATGTTGAACATCATATTGGAAAAGAAGTTTTCAAAAATCAAAGTGTTGTAGAAGATGTTGAACTTCAGTGACTTTGACCCCAAATTTTCAGTCAGTTTGGATCTATATTGTGTAGCCAAGAGGTGAATGAGTTTTAGGCAGGGCTGTAGTGTTTTTACAGGATTTGAAATCAAATTTCATGCTTCATCTCCCAAGAATATCAGTGATTGATACAGGTTTGAGAGGTGAATACACTGAGGGATGTTCAAATCTTCCTTTTAAACTTCGGGGAGAAGGTTTTGTCAATGTTAATTCTACAAAAATAATGGTTTACTGTATCTGTCCAGGGCTAAGACAAAAAGCTGCTCATTTTTTCTAGAAATAAACAGACAAAAACAGTTTAAAATAATAATAGCAGAATCTATATTATTGATATATCTTCATTTACTGAGCATCATTTATGCAAGTAATCCATCAAGCCTAGCCAATGATCAAAGCACAAAGTACTTGATCTTCTGTTATTTGTTACTTTAACAACATGTTCTGAACTTTAAAATCTCTTATCACTATTCTGAACTTAAGGTTTCAACACAGAAAAAAAGAGAAAGTTGTTTTCTTTGGAGGAAGCTTAATTCATCACAAGCATAAAGAAAGATTATCATTTTAGAAGGCAGACTAAAAAAACATTATTGACATACTTGCCTAATGGTAATAACATTTTCTTATATTTCTGATGACCAAAATTTGCCAGAATATAAAAAGGAGAGCATCCATAGAAAACTAACAAATAAAATCTTTTAAGCTGTAGAGCTCGCTACTACAGGATATTATCCAACTGAACAAGTTAATACATACACACACACATATTAAATGCTGAATTATCAGAGCAAGTAAAAGATTTTTAAAAAATTTTGTCTGTTGTGTTAATCTTCATAATTCAAGGTTTGTGAGCATGTCAGCCAATATTTTTTTATGTACAATTCTTTCTCTTTCCCTTTATGCTTTAAGAACAAAATAATGCCCAAATAATATGATTATGGCCAAGACTACTGATGTGATGCAAAAAAGCATCTGTGTTCCTACATCAGAAGTACAAATTTCCCTTACAGGAAATACCAAACCTTTGAAGGCAAGTTTACCATGGATATTAATCAGTGAACCTGAGATAGACTTGCTTACTTAGATAATTTGACCTTCAAATTTTGTGTTTAGATTACTTTGCTTTCAGGCCAGTGTGTAGGAGTATTAAATGCATAAAGCTGGAGATGACGAAGGCAGGTATCTGGGTTTTTAATTAATCAACATTTCAGTCTAAGAATTATGCACAGATAATGCAAACGTCAGAGGAATTCCAGGACGCTTCTCCTCACAAAGCAAGCCCTGTGTCTTTGATGGAGATGAGCCAACATGTGTTTTTGTCCTAATGAAATTCCTTTTGTCAGCTCACTAACTGATGAATAATTTAGTCCTTGAAGAATACAAGTCAAATTATTTGTGTGAACTGATTCAAAAAAGAGGAAACACAACCATCCCTTCAAAGACTGATCCTAAGCAAGTGTGAGTGCAGGGGTGGCCATTTTAAAGACAGAGGTTGACATATTTTTAAACAAAAGGTCAGTGGGTTTTGAATCAAGGCAGGAATCATGCTGCATGTGGATTTTGAAACATCAGCTGGCAGCTTCTAAGTTTTTAGATGTGTTATTTCTATCCTCTCTTGCATCCTGTCCTCTTGCAGAATTATAGTTACTAGAAGGCTGTTCAGTGAGGGGACAGATGATTTTGTTTCATCAGCTTGAATTTGCACACTGAGAGTTTTTCTTCTTTCATAAGAGCCTTTGATTCTATCTGTTCCACAGGCAGAATCCATCAGCTCAGTAGCATAAGCATATGTGCCATATATGCTATCCTGACACAACCTTGGCGTGTAGCTTTCTAAATTATAATGGGGCCTTAAGAAAAAGAGTTGAGATGGGTATATGCACAAGGTTTTACTCATATCAAAAGAGTTCAGAACAAAGCTCATAATCAACTCAGTTCCTATTGAATTCTGTTTGGAGCAAGTAAGTATTTCTGCTGTTCTGAAACGAAAACAATTTAAGGGAGTTAAATGCATATACACAGATACGCAAATAAAATCTGCAAGACTGAATAGGACAGAAAGAATTTTCCCTGAAAATATTATGAACAATTTGAGAAGAAGAGAGTAAAAAAATCACTTCCAAAACAAGGCATCTGAACAGAAAGCCTAGAGCAGGGATGTGAAGGTTTGGATTAGTAGCTGGATATTTTCAGTTATTGCTGATAGATCTACACTTTTATAGTGACAGTGAGAGAAGAGAATAACACTTTTGGGACTGGTATCTAAATGTTCAAAGGTTCGTTTAAGACTCTAGATGTATCATTAATAGACTCCTGTTGCATACATTATAATTCCCTCACCAAGTCCAATATTCCTCTGTGGCTGCTCTTTGTGTGAAGGTCTACATCAATATAAATGGTTCATCAAGCAAATTACTTTCTTGAAACTCTTGAGAGATTTAATAGGAATGGGAGAATAAAGGCCACATTCAATGACTATTGAAAGTTACAGACCAGAAATACTGTGAGGTGAAGGGAAAGGATGAAGATGTTCTGTCCCAGTTAAATATGTTGGAGAACTTGGATCTCTGGCACTTTCCAAGTGAGGTCTGAAAGTGGGCTATAAAGTCATCTCAAAAATGGAAGTGGCAGGGCCATTTCCTTTTGGAAATGTGCCATTAACAGCTTGGTTAGTTGTTTCTTTGGTTTGGTTTTGTTTTCCTTTTTCTATTAGGACAACAAATTATTCATAGGTTGCTGTTATGGAAATACTTTCTATATGGAAAGTACTTGTATATCGAGTTAAAATACCTGCATGTTCAAACCAGCTCTTTAATCACCCACCTTTTAAAACCAAGTCCTGAAATTTCTATGCATTAGGAATCATAAACTAAAGAGGAAATCCTAGGTATTGCAACCACTCCTGTCTTTGCTGTTACAGCTTACCTTTAGAGAAAGAAATGTGACTCTGGTAATGGTCATGTAAGGGCTGGCCATGATTTTCACTGTGGTTCAAGGCTGTGAAAATTACTCACAGGTCAATATGTGGAATGGTGTAAGACATTACTGTAGAACACAGTAAGTAAGGCTTTGCTTTTATCTGGAAGTAAGCAAGAAAATTTAAAAGCTTTTGGTTTATTAAAACCAACAGCTTTTCTTGCTCTTCTGAGTGAGGTAGAGTAAATAGTTACAGAAACATAAAAGCATTGAATACTTTTCTGTAGCCAAAATGGTGTTCAATAGAAAAGGAGTATAATTACCAGTTTATAATTTGACAGAAGAAAAGAATTGTCCTACTTTTGGTGTCAAATAGAATTTCATTTAATGGTTTCCAGAGACCATTTTACACATCTTGCAGCCAACAAATAAGAAAGATAACATCTCTCTAATTTACAAGGTCAGATTTTTGACACATTAATCTTATTTCATAATCTTTAATAGACAGTTCCCAATTTAATTTGACTTTTATATATTCTCATACCTGCTGATGCTTTTGCTCAAATTGCATCACTGTCACCCTACACCACCTGTATGTATTGCCAAATGCTAAAATCACAGCTTTTAAAATATTCTATTTTCATTTTACCACTGCATTCAATGCTAACACTCATTTTAAAAGATAATAAAACATGAAACTGCAAGGTTCAGCTACAATTTTATACTTAATACTACAGTATAATTGGGGTTTAGAATGTTGTGCAAAGTGTAATGACTGAAAAGGCCTATTGTATAGCAGCTAATCATGTTGATGTGATAAATCTGTTTCTCCTTGCATTCAATAAACTCTTTTTGATTCCTTGATATTGCAGCAAAGAAAGCAATTAACAGCTTATTAGTATAATAGTTCACAATTAAACCTGTGTCAAATTACTGCTGTAAGCAACTGTCTTGATACATTGGATTTTTTATAAGAAAAGACAATAAACATTTGTTTTTCAGAGAATTATCATTGTAATACTGAACTATAGCTAATGTATGCAATAACCATTTGTACCAAACTAGCTCCATGAACAGTAAAAGTGGATAATATCTTTTAAAAATTTATTTTCTCTTGTCAAGCTTCATTATAAACAGATGTTAGGATGACCTTCTCTCGAGGTAGAAAAGTACATAAAGCCTAATGGCACTCCTGAGCATTGAGAACAACTGGCTGCTGAACTGGTGTCAGTATTATCTTAATGGTGATGTCTCTTTTCTAGTTTGTTCCAATGAGGAGTGGCAAAATCTGAGAAACTTTGGATGTAGGTGGTGTGAAGTGCTCACCTATCTCAAGAGTAGAGTTAAGAATCTCTGTAGGTGCACAATGGAGGTGAGCTAGGTCAAATTCTGGCTGGAGTGAAATTTCCTGATAGCCTTGATTACCATGTCTTTATGACAGAAAATGTTCAAAGGGAGAATAATAATTTACGTTTTTGTAAGATCAGGGTGGATCCATACTTGTCCTACTCCCATGCCTGTTATTAAAACATCAAAGCCAGGAATCAATACTTTCTGCCCAAGCCCTGAGGTATGCAGAATACTGATCTTTCCGTGCCTATGATGGTAACAGCACTTTGCACACTGCTCATCCTCTGCTTGTCAAAACAGCAGTGTCAGATATTGATTTGCAGTCTAGTCCTGGTGTCCACACAGGAACCTGACTTACCTCAAAGCAGTCTTAAGAAATGGTTCAGCATTTGCAGCTCCAAAGAATGTACTTTATTTAATGGCTGGGCTGTGGGAGGACATCAGTCTCAGAATTTGACACAACGCTTAGCTGAAAGTGTCTCAAAATTTGTACAAGGACTGTTGACATTTACTTAATAAGCTGTTTGGCATGTTCAGAAAGGAGAGACAAAAAAATGACCTATACATTATTTCATTTAGTTTGATAAATCCTTGGATTTATTTTCCTATTTAGAAAGACATTCTTAACATTAAAATCAATAATTTTTCTAGAAATTACTCTTAAGAAGAGTAGAATTTGATAATACTCAGACAAATAAAAAAATATAAATTTTGCTCTTCATACCAACTAGTGTTAACTCTTTGATAAGGCACTGCAATATCCCTTCCTTCACAGAATATGATATACTTCAAATTACTTTGAGTGTTTTTCTAAGATAAAGGCATTGTTTTTTAGTATTTTCCATAGGAAAATATAAAATGGCATATACTGAGTAATACTTCTTGGTTTTTCCCAAAGTGTTAACTATGAAAAACCCATAGCAGTAGAAATTAAAATCAGTTAGTGGTTCTTCAAGGGGACAGTAAGATAAAATCCTCACTTTAAATAATTATGCAATTTCTCAAATGAAGCCAGTTTCAGCACCAGAAATTCCAACCAATAACCTTTGCCTAACCTTTTATTGCCTTTTCAGTAGGTTTTTTGCCTCTTCTCTCAAAAGGTGTCATCTGCTCTTGTTCTGTGGGTTCATAGACATGCTCTGAATTTTGCCTGACCGGTATTTCTCTCTCTCTAAGGATAATACAGCTAATAAGGCACTGAATTAAAATTGTGGATTCACAACACATTTGGGGAAAAAAATCTGGGTTAAAACAATAATTAAGTCTGATCCACCTATTCTTTTTTCATTGTTGATAATCACTTAATAAGTTATTCTGCCACCACTGCAGGTCTGCACAATTTGATGCACGCAAAGTACTTTTTTTTCCTTTATGTACAGATGTTTCTGCATAGGTCTGGTGAAATGGAAGGTTGAGAGGACATAAGAGTAGTTGATAAATAAAATACACATTTGAGCAACTGCTGTAGTGGAAAGGATTTGTAATTCAGAAGATGGTATTTCAGGCTTTAAGAAGGATAAAGAATAACATAAGACGGAATATATTTTATCTCTTTGAGAATCACCACAGAAGATCAACTACGAAAATAATTGGTCTTCCAGAGTGTGCTGAAAGGCCTGACTTTATAAAATGCATTCAATCTTTTCTTAAAGATGTCTGCAAGGCACAATTCACGTTTTTCTAGTTTCAAAAAAAGCTCACCAACCCTGAAAAAGGTAAGAATGTGAGATCACTTCATGAAAAATGTTTTAGTTATTGAGATGGGGTATATGGATTAATACCAGCATATTGGTAAAATGAAATTCTATAAGGAAAAACAGGGAGACAAGCCTAAAAATCATCTGTTGAAATGTCTAGAGGATAAAGAAATTTTTGGTCCATAAAAGCTGAGTAATCTGATATGTCTGGTAACTCTTGCCTACATTGCAAATGGACTATGAAAGTCTGGGGCTTTTTTTCATTTACCAGAAATACAAAAGAACCGAAGGCTAACCAAGGGACTCTTACTTAAGACTCATTTTATCCCCCTTTTAAACTCTGTTGAAAGACTGTGAATATGAAAACCATGATCCCCTAGGGGATTTCATTCTAGAGTTTCTTTATACCTATTTTTCAGAACAGATAATACAATATTCTGTTGTATTAAGACAAAAATACTTTTTTCTCTAGCTTTAGCTAACCTTTATAGAGATCAATAGTCACTTAATTGTTTGACCAGTGTCCTTCTAACAAAAAAAGGCAGTAGGTTTTGTGTATTGCAAAGGTCATGAGGGGAGGAGTCTTGAACTGTTGAATTAATGAGAAATAAACTCCATTCTTATATTGTACAGAAGGTAGTGCTGGGAGTCCATGTAACAAATAGCACAGCCAGAATTCTCATAAGTGAGTATGAAATTTTGCATGAGCATAATGTCCTCATTAGCATTTGGACCATCTAGCATACAGATGCTAATCCCAAAATATCTTTCACAGTGTTTGCCTCATTTATGAGTTGTGGTAAACAGTAAATCCAGTGAATTCATTGTGTTTATATAGTAGAGGTTTTTAGATTCAGTGTATCCAATTACCAAAGAGAATGCAGTTGGGAAAACATTCTATCAAGAAAATAAAAGGCCATTTATTATGTTATTTCATGTCTTGCCACCATCTGTAATATCACAGGATTCCATGCAAAGAAACCCTTGTCCAATCACATTAGTATTTTGGCTTATCCATGTCTCAGTGCTTAGAAAGCCAAGAACCAAGAATGTTTCTGATGAAGCTGCCTTATGTCTAATTAATTGTGGATAAAAAATGAGTTTCTAATATTGACAGTTCTACACACTCTTCAGGAAAATTAGTGAGAGTGTTCAGATTATCTCAACGGAAAAAAAAAAAAGGAATACATGGAACAAGATGCTCACTTAGCCAGCAAGTAGCCAAACTGGAAGGCTGTGTGATAAATGACATTTGGAAATACATCCAAAAAGAAAAAATGGAAGAAGATTGTGTGGGTAACAGATATATGATCTTTGCAGTAGATGCAATTTGGAAAACATATGTATACATTGCTTTTTAGCTGAAAAATGTATTTTTCTTTTTTTGGGTTTTTTTTTGTTTGTTTGTTTTCCTAGTGTTTGAATTTTAGGTAACAGGATGCAGCAAATTGGGAGGGATTTTAGTCAGATCTAATTATGCCATTGTAATAAGACTGTTCTCCAACAACAGCAATCCTCATCATCTATCTCAAACAAAGGGAAAAATTATTTTTGCTCTAATTGTCACATAGAATAAAAGAGCAGAGGCCAAATATGGAAGCAGACATACACAGGAATTGAAAAGTCCTCCTCTAGTTGTTTGTACTAGAATATTTGTAGTTTTTCTTATTTTAGGTAAAAGTTTTACAGCTAATTACAAAAGTGTGAGAAATAATGCATTGTTAAGGAAGCTTTGTGTGATGTTTTTTCGGGGGTACTCTTGTACCTGGGAGACTCAGAGCTTACCAGAGGATGTTGTAGCAATTGAAATAAAAAAATAGCTATGTTTTAAATAAAGATAAGTGTCTGCAGGCACTGAATGACAGCACCATGATTTTGCAGCCAGCTGGGGTTAAACCACCACAGATCCACATTTATTTCCAAAAACTCGTGTTTTCTCATTTATCAGGCAATATTTTTTGATGCATTCTATTTTTTTCAGGTATTATGAGGCAGCTACTCTTCCGATGTTAAAAATTTCTGCAGGGATATTTTTCTTTATCGTACTAATAATTCAAGAAATAGTAAACCCTCAGTGGAGAAAGACTTTGGAACAGCTCAGGGAGACCACTGTCAGGTGAAAAATTGGGAAGAAAGTAGGGGAAGACGGGTGGGCAGACCTGATAACACGTGGAAGAGTCACCAGAGGGGGAAGGGAGGAAGAGGCACTGTTTCACTACAAAGATCACATATCTAGGAGATCAAACCTCTAGGACAGCTTCTTTCCTATCAAAACCAGACTTATAATTATAAAAGAATGTAATGGGGGAAAATGCTGAAAAAGAAAGACCCATTACAGCTCATTAGGAAATGTTGTCTGGGCATTCCAGTCTTTTTAGTCCCTTTATTGAATATAACGTTTCCTGAATTATAAAAATATGAATAATTAGCTAAAAGCATTAATGTATTCATGTGGAAGTATTGAATTTCAAAGATGAAACCAAGGCTCAGGAAAATCTGTTTCTGAAACTTTTCTCATGAAAGTACACCTACTTCTGTGAAGGAATTCCACCAGGCTTTACACACTGTCAGGTCTAGAGAAATGACCTCAGTCCTTCCCATATAAACTCCTTACAACAGATTTTTAAATGAAGTGCATTCTGTCATGAAAGCAAGGCAGGGTTTGGAGAACATTAAAAAGCACAATTGCTGAGACAGGTCCAAAAGCATCTCTTATCCCACCTACCAGCACTTGGCAGGGTGGGAGTTTGTGGCATTTATTGGGCCATTTTTAAGCAGTATTTTGCTTTTGCCATATTTCTGGGATAGAAAGTCAATGGCTACGACTCCTATGTGCATTCATGTTCAGAGAGGAAAGGAATCTCTAAGAACTGTAAGAACCAGGAAATCAGTTTATGGCTCAGAAGGCCGAGTTTCTGTGGTAGAGGGGAGCATGGGGACAGGATTCCTCTTTTGCTGGGGACAGGATTCCTCTTTTGCTGGGGACAGGATTGCTCTTTTGTAGGGACAGTATTCCTGTGGGGACAAGATTCCTCTTTATCTGGCAAGCTGAAGCATGAGCATGGTTAGCTGAGATGGATTAACAGCTGGGCCAGAGAGAAAAATCAAAGCACTGACTTTGCTAAATAAACCATAGGAGGGCTGAAATAAGGAGCCACAATTCAGGAGGTGACTAATGTGTTTTTTCTTCTGAATGTGACAGGATTGACTGTTCTGACCTCTTGCTGTTTTGGTCTCTTTAAAAATTAACAACTATGAATAGAAATAGATGAAATACTGTAGCAAATGGTATTTTGGTTTTAAACCGCCAGATTCATGGGTACATTTTTATTTCTCAGAAGCTGAGGAAATACTGCTGATTCCCTTTAAAGTTCTTCAAGTTATATTTATGGACCAAAAGGGGGCTTTTATTTATATTTAGTCTACCAGATAATATTTACTCTGTGTTTGGAGGTCAAAATAAATTTTTGTGAAAAATCAGGGCCGTGGGGATCAGTACTTGATTTTATTTGATCACTGAATGAAAGATGACCTGGCAAATATGGAGTAGAAGGGTCTAGAGGAGCTCATGGAGACATAAAAATGCTGTGGAAACAAGACATTCTGGAGATCTGGTGTAATATTAGGATCATCTTTTCTGCCATCTATACAACAACAGGTGCAGTGGACAAGGCCTGATAAGTATTTTGGCCATGCAAATAGTAATAGTAAATGGAAAGCCTTGTCAGATCAGAGATTATGCCTCCTCTCTGTCATTCCAGAAATGTTCTGAAAGAAGGGACAGCAGCAGTAGAGTTTCACAACTTCTTAGTGAGATGGGACACAAGAATACAAAAAAACACCTAAAGATCAGATGAACAAATTGGGGCAGTTCTTCTGCTTTTGTTTCTCAGTTTTGTAGTTTAAGAGACTTTAAATGTTTTTTAAACATCCTGGAGGTCTTTCATTTCATTCTTTTATATAGTAATAATCAATAACTGAGATCCAAATTGGATCCTGAGAAAGCTATTTCACTTCTTTTATGTCCTTTAAAGGCTGGGAGGAGAAAGTTATCTTAATCTTTACTGTTTTGTGTGCTATCTTTCAGGGTTTCCCTGTCAAAATACTGCTTTTTAAGTGTTTGGTCCCCCACAGAGAACATTATTCTTTTTATTATGATATGAACATAGTTAAAATACCCATGTCATTTGATAGAATTCCTAACATAAAATACACAAATCAGAGTTCCTTCAGAGAATGAAGACAGGAGTGCTTGTTTTCTCTTTATGTTTGCATATAAAGGCTTTATTGACAGAGTTTGATTTTTTTCTTTAATTCAAATGTTTGTATTCAGCAGCTTGCTTTCTGGATCTCTGCAATGATGCAGTGTGAATTGTAATGAAGGAATTGCTAAACTGAATAAATCTTTGGGTCACAAGTACAAAAGTAATGACCTTTTGGGATCACTAGATCCAGTGCTTGAGTTGGGGAATAAGAGGTAATACGAGTAAGAAAGGAAATATTCCTGTCCTTTGAGTCCTCACCTTGGGCTCCTCAGCCAACTGGGGTGGTAGAGACCCAGACCGTGATTGTGGCATTACTTAAATCTGACCCAAATTCAGTCCTGCATTCCAATTGCCATGGCTACAGCATCTCCCTGGCTCTGCTGTGCTCACAGCAGCACTTGAGCAGCCTTGGTGAGCTGCACCAGTCCTCTCAGAACAGGAGCAGCAGGCTGCTCTGGGTATCTGGATGGATGCTCCTCTCCACCAGCATCCTGGGCTAATGCCAGATTAAAGTGGACATGTAACCATGGCTTCATGTTCTTAGGGCCAAGAATCTGTAAGTCAACTACCAAATAAGCCATTTCACAGTTAATTTTACTGTGTTCATTTGCAAACAGAGGAAAAAATCTTCAGCCAAGGGGAATTTCCTGTTTTAGTCAGCTTTCCATGCAGCTGTACTCTTGAATGAATCTCTGTAGTAAGAAGATTGAAACACCAAAACCAGCTACAGTGACCATGGAAAAGCTGGGAAAAGTACTATTTACTGTTGGAATATATATGTTTTTCCACATATTTGCAAATATTACTTAAATTCAGTTGGTGGTCAAGAGGATAAAAAAATTTTTGCCAGCTCAGCTGTTAAACTACAGCTCCTCTGTTTTTCCTGGAAAGTTATTTAAATTATTCATATCTTGATATATCTGAAAATCAGAAGGGACCTTTATAATCTCATATTCTGACCCCCCTGCACAACATAGGCCAGCAGTTCTCATAGTGACCCTATAACTCATACAGTGTAGGAAGATATTCTGATTTCATTTGCTCTTGTATTTTCAGTATTTGAAGGTATGTCTAAAGTCAAACTGTGCTGGATAAATGATTTCCTTCCTCATCCTTTTAAACTGCTGGCACTACATATCTGTAACTTTATTAACTGTGTTTGATTTTCATTTGTTGTTACTGTCATATAACTTATCTTTGAATGTTAAGGACAGATGCACATGATTTTAGGTTTCTTGTTTCCATCAAATTTGAAGACTGGTGTCTACATTATACATTTGTAGGTCTGACCATACTTATTTCATACCTCAGAGACATAGAGTTTCTAAATTATTTCTCAGTGTTTAGCCTAGAAAAAAGTATGTTCATGCTCAGTCATACCTCTGATTTTGAGTGCCAGGTTGACACCAGAGAATTCTACTCCAAGGGTGACTCAAAGAAAGAAACTACAGTCTCAGCTATTATCTCAGGAGTCAATAACCTCCCTGTAACTTAATTTCCTCAGTGGTTCGAAAGAAACATGGACTTTTAGATAATGTACTTGTATCTGAGTGTCTTGGTTTGCAAGGACTGTGGGAAACAGATGTGGTTTTATCAGTGATTTAAATAATTTAAATCTATTTTTTAGGAAAAAAAAAATTTTATGGAACTAAAATAATTTACATAGATGTGGTTTGGCCTTTCTTTAATGAAAAATCATAAAATCATTGTGCTGTTAGCACTTCTTGGTGTATATATGTGCTAGAAATAGGGTAGGGATTTAGTGGGAGAACAGAAAACACAATTTTAGTCATGTAAATGATGTCATAGCCTGGAAGCATTCGGTGGCATTCAGACTGGCATAGAAATTAAATGTCCTATCCTCAAACTGGATTATAATTCATTGGAAACAAGAATTGGGAATTCAGGTCTTGCCATCAGTCAGGCACGGGGCACTGCAGTGGCAGAGCAGCCCAGCAGTGACTCTGGGAGTGCTGCCTGCCACAGGCACTGCCATGGAGAAACTCCTGTGCTAAGCCTGAAAGGAGCTGTGAGGACACAGCACATTGCAGAGATGAAATAAATCCACACCTGCAATAATTTAGAGCGTGAAAATTAAGATAAAAATTGGAACTGGAATAATCTTCAGTGTATTATGATCTTGGGACTGTAACCTGAAGTCATGAAGAAGAATATAGAACTGACTTGGTTTTCTGCTAGGTATATCTTCTTTGCAAGGATGTATGGGGATAATATTTTTCTGATTGTTTGTGTTCATTTAATTGTTGTCCTTTTATTGTCTCCCCCCACTCTCCTTTCATATAATTACTGAGAATTTTATGTTATTTTATTTTATTTTTTTATTTTATTTTACTTTATTTTATATTTCTGAATCTGAGTCTAGCCTCTTTGTTGCAAAAGTAGAAAATGGATTCAGTAGTGCAGAACACAAGTATTGATGCCAGTGATGAATCATGTAATTAAAATTCCAAGTAGTATGAAACATGATTTCAACCTATTAACCTGGATTAGTGTGTGTGAGAGAATTTAAATCTCATTTACTTGAAAGGTTATAGGTAATAGAATTATTAGTGAAACTTTTGAAGGATTTTTCATGAGGTGAAAATGGTTCAGTATTTTCTTTGGAGAACTGAAGCACAAAGTATGCAGTATGAAAGGTGCAGTAAGCACAAAGTTGGAAATCATGTTTAGAGGAAGAATTATTGTTTTGTAAACTCCTGAACAACTTTGAAGGATTCAGTGATGAATGATATTAAAATTCAGTATTGTGTCAGAATCATATTAAATGGGAAAGTCATGGCTATTTCTTCTAGAGGTTATAAATGGTTCAGAAGATCAAAGAGCAAATTTTGATGACAGAATGGCCACAGTTGTCAGTATGGTTTAGTTATTGGAACACTACATATAATTTTGTCATAGGCTAAGGAAGGTGTTTCCAGGTGAAATGGGAAAATATCAATATTGGACCTTAAAGAACCTGCTAATGTTTTAATATTCAATCTTCAAGAAATAACTTGGGAATGGGTCCCAAGAAAAGAGGTGGAAGAGAAGAAGGGTAGAGACTAAAAGAGAAAACTTCTAGAGGGCTCATCTGTTCTGCATGGGATGGTTGAAGTGCAATAGAGGAGCAGCATGGTTTTGGAATTAGATAGATGTCCAGGAATTCCAGGGACACATGAGATCAACAAGTCTAGGTAAAATTTGTAACTCATTCAATAGAAGTCTGCTGTGTTTTGATCCATCTGTGTGAAATGAGGGGCTGCTGATTTGTACCATTCAGCATATTTCCTGAGTGAAATTCCAGACACAAATGCGATAATCTTGCTTTCCTCCAAAGCAACCTCAGCTGATCTTACCAGTGGAGTTGCTTCTGGCTTGGGGTTTTTTTCCCTCCCCCTTTTTATCAAAATGCCTAAAAACTGTGTGGAAAAAGAAATTATAGCTTGATATTACTACCTCCAAGAAGAAAAAAGTAAAAAAATAAACCTGATATGAATGAAAAAGGAACATTTCCAAGAGAACCTTAGAATTTCAGGGTTATCTTTCTGTATCATCAAATTGAAAAAAAAAAGTCTTTCTTGTTCTATTTGCTCTAACCAACTTATAGATCTGTTTGAAAAAATTATAATATCAGAGCATCTGATTTCAACAAGTTTGAAGACTTATACTTTTCTTTTTTCTGAAAGAGGTTAATGCCTTGTAGCATTTAAATAGTAAATATGTCCTTTTGTTAAAAATTACAGTCACTGTTTGGTCTGGTGACAATAATTATATTTTTTGAGATACTGTATGTTCACTGTATAACCCATACCTCCAGTAGCCTGTAGCTCAGAAATTGGTTTGTGCACAGATTTGTAGGTACTTATTCATGAGGATCATTGTTTTTTGAAGATACTCTTTACAGGAGCTCAGTTAAGAGGAAGGAATTCTGGTTTGTATTTTAATTAATATTGTGCAAAACACTTTATTGGAAACATCTTTATAACCTGCAGAAAACAAGACCTGTCTTAAGAATAACACTACTTAGATTTATGCTTCTACATAATCTGTTATTTATAAGCATTTAAAACAGTAATTTTAGTAAGCAAATATTACATTTAATAGTAAATCTGAAGCAGTTTGGATATGATATTAATCTCAGTTTAATGCAATTTCCATTGGTGATTCACTTGCTAAACTTAGAAATATTTCCATTAATATGATCTTGCATAATCTGGTAATTAATAGTAGATTTTCTATTTTAATATGTGAAAATTCTTTACAGTCTATGTTAGTGTCAAAATTTATAGAGGCTAAACTAAATGCTTATTACAACAGTGACTTGAGTTAATGCAATAAGCCCATAGAGGCAGTGCAGCATTAGGGCACAAGATGCTCCTGAGAAGGCTTTTCATGAAAAAAAAAAAAAAATTCTTATGACAGCATTTCATTACTAAGTTTCATGGATAGCTTTTACCTCAAACACATCTAAAATATTTGACTGTGTAATGAAGTCACACTTATAGGACATCTCTGTTGCATTCTTACTTCTAGGTAAAATTCACCACGACCTCAGGGTGCTGAAATTGATCTCCTCTTGTAAAGGATGAAACATTACATTTGGTACAAAAGCTGAAAGTTGATGAATTTATGTCCTATATGTAGTATGGTCTCAGGAAAACTTGGCCACTGAGAGTGTTTTTTAATTTTTCCTATTTAAGTATTTCTTCCCCATTGAAGGTGACTCTGGCAGATTTCTTTTGCGGGTGTTTTTTTACATCCAGCTGAGTATATTTCTGTGTTATGGTAGATCTCATTTAGGAATTAATCATGATATATGCTGTGATAACTCTTATCTTAATGCATTTGGTTTTGAGGGCTAAAAATAAAATTTTGCTTGTTTCATTTTCAGATGTAATGCCAAATTCAGCACCTTTATATGTCCTTCCACAATGTAATTCATGTGAATCTTGCTTGTTGAGAATTGTGTATTTTCATTTACTGAGTCATTTTTCTTGATGGTAACTGTTCTTTCTCACTGTAGCCATACTGAAGACTGTAATTTACGTGTTAAGTGCTGTTCCTACTGCTTCCTTCCCTCCCTAGTGAAACTGGGATAGCAACACTACCCTACAGAGTTGACACATGATTTCTTATTATGTCTCCTGTGACCTTTATTCTTCCTGCCTCTACCAGTGCACCTGCATCTCTCAGAGCAAAACAGAATCTTCTATTTTAAATGAAGCCTTGTTTTTTTTGGTTAAAGGAGTGAGAGATACTAGTGTTGAAAAACAAGATCATTAAGCAAGTAAAGCTAATGACAGAGAACATGAGGAAGTTATTTTTTAACAAGCTAATAGGTGAGTGTTTATTCTCAGTTCAGTTCCTATTTATGTCCCACTGTCCTTGACTTTGGGCATTTTGCCTAACCTGCCTTTGCTGCAGTTTCTGGTGTGTGACAAGGGCACCACACTGTACTGCCAGACCTGATGTTTCTGTCTGCTCTTCCTGGGCAGACACAAACCTTCTACCCAGTTAGGTCACAACTGGAGTTACAACAGTGGGAGAGCCACTGAATTCAGGCTATTCAAATATTTACAGAAACAGCTATATGCTCTCCCAGTGCCTCCAAACAGGTCAAACCCTGCTGGTTTTTGTTTGCAGCTGCCTTAAGAGCTTCTTCACCGCTAAGTTAGTGAGCCCTTATTTGATATACACCCACACGTGCTGAGGTCAGTGGTGTTTTTACACACACACACACACACAAACACACACACACACACAAACACAAACACACACACTTTCACACTTACTCGTGCTCCCCAGCCAAGGAAAGCACAGACTTTCTGTCTGAGCATTGACATGGAGTGAAAGCAGCCTTGTAGCTCACACATCTTACATCCTGAGTGGCAAGAACTGTAGATCCACAGCCTAGATGCTCTGGATCATTCCTCCATGGACCATTTAGGAATTCTGACTCCAAGGCACCAAAATGAATAGTCAGAATTCCCTCCCCATGTCTTAATTTGTAATTCTGCTGAGCTTAACAGAACTATTAAAAAAAAAAACCAAAAACATATCTGGAATGTCAGCAAAATGCCAGATACATGAATTAAGAGGAAATTGCCCATATTTAAATTAATTCATCAAGCAGAGACTAAATCATTCCAACTCTAGAGATCCCCAGGAAAAGATGCTTTAGGGTCAGGAATATACTGAGAATGAAATGTTTTTGATGAGCATTAGTCATTATATACCTGCTTCTGTTAATGCCTGGTGTCTCTTTGCTTTTTGCTGTACTCCTGCTGTCCTGCCTTGGGGATACTCTTTAACATAATCTGGCAGTTCCAGTTTTCTTGCTGTTCTGTGAGCAATTTCTTTTAAATCTTCATTTGTCTCAATAGACTCAGTATTTTTAGTTCAAGAGGATGAGCAATTTCCAGGGCATTAGTAAATGCCTCTTTCCCCCCCTCCCCCTTTTTTTTTATTAGTCATCTTCCAGATGCATTGAATAACTTTCAAAACAAGGCTTGTCTCCACTTAACAAAGTTAAATTCATTGAAGCACTTCCTGTTACTAGGAGAAATAGAATTACTGAAACTGAGCTAAATGCCTGACATCATTGTTTCCAGGGGTAAAATCCTTGTTGTAAATAGTTTTTACCCAGGATTTAACATTTTTTTGTCCTTCAAAAATTGCTGGTTTGCAATATCATCACCTCTGTTATTATTATTATTATTGATGATAACTACTAAAGTAGCAGTCCTGAAGTGCCTTTTTTTTTAGTAAAGGTAAAGGCAAAGTTCAAAGAAGGTGTTATTTCTTGCAAAAAAAAATTATTATAATAATTGAACAAAAATGTTGCTGACTGAATTTCCATTTATGGATTCTTTATCCCACAGACTTGGTAGTTTGTAAGGCTAATATTTCTATATTTAAAAAAAAAAGGTGTCTTCTGCCCATAACCCAGTAGTATTTTTTTCTCTCCATTAGTGATCTTTTGAAAGTTTCAACAGCTTGATGATGCTTTTCCTGGACTATTTAACTACTGTAAAAAAATTTTAGCTTTTACTTGGAACCATTTTTGGTGAGAATAATTTAAATAGCAATGTAGAAATATTCTTTATTAAAAAAATTAAAAAAACAAACCAAACTGTATCTCAAAGGGAGAAAAATGCAATTAGACTGGTTTTGGCTCAGGGGTTAGTTGGAAGTCTCTATATACCCCAGGAACTGAGGAGCTCTGCCCTTTTAAGTCGGGCTGTGTTTGGGTTTACATCTATACTGTCTTTTCCAGCCTGTGCCATTTTCCAATTGGACTCAATGATCTCAAGTTTTTTTCCAACCTAAATAAATCTCTCTCTAATTTAATGACCCAGTGAAGCTAATTAAAATTGTTGGGTTTAGTTTTAATAAGCATGATGTATCTATGGCAAAAAGAAATATGTGTGTTTTCCCAAGGAAAAGGAGGGAGACAGACTGAACTGCCCTTCTCTGTGTGCAGTTTCAGGAGCAGAGGGTTGTTGAGGAATTGATCTGTAAGTCCTTGGTTCTACTCTGTCAATCCAGTGCATAAGCCACAACCACCAAAAAAGAGAGGCACATGTGGAGATCAGACCATGGAGGTGTTGTCATTGAATGAAAATTCATCAGAGAGCTTTAGTTATATATCTCAGCCCATCAAAATGTGAATTCTTCCACTCCTGGATAGTATTGCCATAGGGAAATTATGTGGATAATGCCAAAATGCTGAGCAAGTTTTTGTGGTTTAGTCCCTTTTTAAAAATCACAATTACTTCCAAATGGAACATGTCAGTTGGACATCTGAATAGGTGTAGTCAGAAATCCAAAGTTTTTACAGTTAAAGGACATAAAACTGCACTTGTCATCACTTTTGACCTGCATATTACCTCTATTAGGAGAGCAACACTTCTGAGTGAGAGCTAAAGATCAAATCCAATCTGATCATTGGAACAGTCATTTCTGCTTGTTGGGTTAAGACGGTGGGAATTATCCTAAATCTGTCTTCATAAGGGAATTGTCCACAACCCTTGTTGTATAAAACCTGAGGATCTACTTAGAGAAAGGAGTAATGGATGGCTATCTCATCTTCTGTGTGTGCTCCACAGTGATACAAGACTGACTGTGTCTCTGAGATGGCAGCAGAGTTACTGAAGCTATTGTACAGTATCTTCACTCCAGTAAAGTTCCAAATATGTGTTGGCATATGTGTTACACTGTGCTCCTTCTGTAAAGTGCTGCATTTACATGAGTTATGATACAGATTCATATACAAATTTCAAATACTCTGGACTGAATGACTGATGGTTTTGTATGACCCCTGGTTGCCCTCATTTGGCTTTCAGCCACTCAGGTTGTGTTTCAAGGCTGCTTTGTCAGTGAACATTTATGCCAGACATTGTTTCAAGAAGAGGAAGGTGAAAGATAAGAGTGTTTCATGGGCCCTATGTTGCCAGTGATCAAGCTTTTTGTGAAAAATAAACAGCACAATGTCTATTAAGTTCTACGTAGCCCATGCTTGGATAGCAGAGTTTGGTGCCGGGTGAAGAGTCAAACCTTACAGCAGGTGCTGCTGCCTGGCACAGAGAGGTGTCCAACAGCTGCAAGCAGTTTGTGTGTGCTGGCTCTGCTAATTAGCACCTCACTCCTGCATTTATCCTGCAGCAAACAGGGCTTGTCTCTTTGTAGCTTGCTCTGACCTCTCTGTGCCAGCCTGCACTGTGGCTGTATGAGGACACTGCAGGTCCTAGGTTACAATTAGAGACGAAGCACACATCTTCTCTGAGAGTGGAACATGTGCCTTCAGGATCTGGTTGTGAAGGTCAGTTTCATACAAATTTTTTCTTCCCACTTCATCCTACTTTTCAGCCCCTCCATGTTCATGAGGTAATTTTTTGCTCTCTCTGGACTTACACTTTGAAAACTGTAACTGCTCTATGATACCACTAAGCCATGCAGTTTTCCTTGGTGCATTTTATTAAAGATTGGTAATAATATTCCAGGCTTTGTGCATCTGAGTCACTAGAAATGCCTAGAAGGAGTAGGTGTATTCTGCTATTGTCGACTGCACGTGGCTCGACTCAGTTAGTCTGGAGTTAAAATTTTGTTAATGGAATAGGCTTGCACAAACAGAAAAGTTTGTGGATGAAGACCAGGGTTTTGAATAGGCTAGAGTCTTCATTTGGTTTTTGTTCTCTGAAAAATTATTTGAGATTCGTCCACATATTCTGTAACAATATGGTAATGTTTTGAAGGTATAGAGGAACTATTGAAATGTAAGTCTCTAGCTTATAGATTAAAAATTGTATAGAGAGTGTAAATAATTTCTATAAAAACCTAATGAACTTTGTTCTCTATTTAAAAGTGTGCTGTGGTTCCATGTTCTGTCCCCTTCACCTTGCTGTAAAGACAGTCTTTCAGCAATATAGCTACTATTTTTCCCTCTTCAGATCTGTCGCTAAAGGGATGAAAATTCATTTTATGCCAGAGACTCACTTAATATTCACTTTCTTTGTTATCTTTAACTCTTTTCTCCTACTCTCTGCCAATCCTTGATTTCATTTCTTTATTTATTTATTGGGGTGGTGGAAGGGGGGAGGTGGATTTGCCCTGCTTTACACAGCTGTGGTTGTCACACCATGTTTCCTTTCACCTGTAAATTTCAAGGTATTCTGCTCCTTTTTGAGGTCTGGTGAAAGCTTTACAATGTGGCCAAATATTACTTGTCCATGTAAATGCTGACTCTGCCAAACAGGGGATAAACCCACACAGATTTCATAACTCAGCAGTCATTTCCCTTTTGAGTGTGGCATCCTTGTTGAGAAGGTGAATCTGTACAAGCAGCCAAGGCAGTCTGTGGGAACCAGCACTGGGGAAAAAGAAGATATCAGTGTGACACTTCTGCAGAAATTAAATTCAGCTGCTGTAAGAATAATAATGAGAAAGAATAAACAGAAAAGTCGCCACCTCAGTCCTGCTGAATTGCCTCTTGTGAAGTGTGCTTTTTGCTCCCCCCTGCTCAAGTGCCATGTGCTCCAGAGTGGGACATGAGGATGGGGACAAAAAGGTGAAGAGCTGAACACAGAGAACTATCTGCATTTTACTTAAACTCCCTGCCTTGATCTCCCTAGAAACACAACAGTGCTTACCTCCACAGATGAAAAGCAGAAAACTTCTTGAAAAGGTTAACATTTGTTTTGTAACTAGTCTAGGCAGTATCAGATGTGATGGTTAAAAAGGCATGAAATGGCCTTTACTATGGTAAAGTTTTGTGTTATCTCTTACTCTTGTCACTCCTGACATGGGAGGAAAAATTATTTTGTAAAATTCCCTTTGATATGAGAGGGGAATTAACAGTTACTGGAAATAAGATTGGGTAAAATGTAATTTTTTCTATGTTGTATCTTTCTTGCATTACTAATAGTTGCCAAGGAAACCAGCAGAACTCTAAAGTCTTCTGCTAGAAAGGCAGCTATGGTTATAAACAAGGTCATTTCAAACTGTGTCTGGAGATTATAAAAGTGCTAGTGGTGACCTGCCATGGGTTCTGTTCTGCATACTGGTGCCTGTTACATATTAAATTTCAATTAGATAAAAAATGTTTATCCTGTATTATGTTTAGAATTGCAAGTGGGTTTTGTTGGGGGGTTTTTTTGCTTGTTTGTTTGGTTATAAGGTGTGGTGTTTTTTGGTGGTTGGTTTGTTTGGTTGGGTTTTTTTCTTGTTTGCTTGTGGGGTTTTTTGGGTTTTTTTCTTTGTCTTTTTTTTTACAATAAGCAAAATCTCCAAATTATTCTGATTTACCTCAAGAGAAATTATTCTACACTGAGTATGAAGGTTGCCTGCCTGGATGGTCACACTGATGTAGAGGCTTTTGTTAGAATCCAGGATCTGTCAATCTGCTGTGCTTTCTTTTCCTGGAGAAAGTGGATACCATCCAGTAGTTTTACCAACCTTTTAATATGGTAACAAAGTAAATTGTAGATGTCTTTGTACATGAGCTGTAATTATTTTCCAAGAGGTTAAGCTTGGCTCTTTGCCTTTCATCTAAAAGGGCACTGTTTCTTATGTTTTACATTGTCCACTCCTGTCAGACACAGCTGCAAGCCTTGGCACATCCATCATCAGGCTTTCAGGGAAAAAACATTTGTAATAAATCTTTTTAAGGAACAAATGCTTATGAACTTTCTCTCCTGTTGAATTTACAGATCTGACGTTTATTACCTCACTGATTTCAGCTAAAGCCTAAGGAGAAAATTGATTTAGGATGAAAACAGGTAATAATAGCTTGATTAGAATCATTTTCAGCTTCAAAGGACTCTCATGTTCTTCTGCATAAAATAATAATCATTAGATCAATTTGTGTATCTCTGATCATTTTTTTGCCTTTTCTGAAGGTGATGTTCTTTGCAAAGGACACATTAGTCACGGTGTTTTACTGCTTTGAATAGCACTTCCATTTCTGATTTGCTTAAATGTTTTAGTTTCCAAGCTCTAATACATTCAGGTTGTTAAGACAATCAGAAGTGATTGACAACTATAAATACTTCTTCCAGAAAGTGCCACAGACAATACACTAATTTTTGGTCTTTAACAAGCTGTTTCTGGCTGTCACCAATCCCACACACTTTACAATTTACTCCTGGGTTTAATTTTTGTCTTTTTTTTTGTGATGGAGAGGACAAATCTGACGCTTAGAGGAGTAGGAGTTCCGAGCGATCTGTGACTGCTCATGTTGTTCAGCGTGACCAAAGTGTGTGCAGATGTTTTGCTACCTCACTGTTGGTTCTCCAGGTATTGTTGACAGCATCTCCTGGCATTTAGGGAGCTCTGTTGCCCACACTGAACTCCAAGTCCTTCAGCCTTTGAGGCAGAGTGCTTAAAAAGCTCTCTGTCTAGAAAAAAAGGTGATATTGACACAGTCTATGTGTCACATTTGTAATTTTCAGCATAGAGAAATTAAAAGAACTTCATTCAGGCAGCCATAGGTTTTATATTGTCAATTTATTGATTGGATTTGAAGTTAATATATTTATTAGTACAATAAAAATAATTTTGAGCTGTATTTCTGTTGATGTCACTCATCAGTGTCATATCTTAACATTTTCCACTTGGGAAATACCTTCAAAAGGCAGGTAAGTGTTGTTACATGTTACAGGATGCTGAAAAGTAGTTACAGAAGATTCTGGTGTGACCAAAAACTTTGGTGAAATGGTTGAAGGGACAAGCTACAGTTCTCTGGTTCCCCAGTGTGAATATTTGACCTTCTCTACCAGTGGAGCATTAGAAATTATTTCAGAGGAGAATAGTTGCTGGCAGAGGAAAAACTTTTCACGCATCTGAAAGCAAACCACTCTGTCACAAAAAGTTCAAATGTTCAAAAGTTCAGTTCTTGTGGAACATAATATGGCTTTGTCTGGACTTTCGATACTTTAATTTTTTTTCTATTTAATATTTAAATAAATGAGCCCTGAGGCTTTTGCCATTGTGTTCTGATTCTCAGGTGCATGTTCCTGTGAATGAACTAGCGCAATTTTGACTTTTTCATATGCATTTGGCAGTGTAGGCAGATAACAGACTAAAGGATACTGATTGTTATTAGGTGATTTTAAGTCTCAATATTGTTCTTATCAATCAGTTTTCTTTTCAGTATCAGATATTCACATATGTAGTCATTTTCTTTGGCATTGTTATTCTTTGATTACAAATGCCCCACAAGTAAGACATTATATCAGGGAAGGACAGTTTATTTTGGGGACTGACTTTTTTTTTTCCCTCTACTTTGATTTTTTTTAATGTCTCAGTTTTCTTTACCAATAGTTAGAGAACTTCTATAATAGCCCAATAGTTAAGTCCTATGTTAATTTGCATGATAATTTATCATTAAAGTTTATAGATCATAGACCCTCATGGGAAACATAGTAACTATTAATTAAACAAACAATATATTCCTAGTTTTGGACCTCACTGTCTCAACAGAACTATACAAATAACAGATATTTTTCTACCAAGCATGTCTAAATGTCATGTAATTTGATGAGGAACCAAGACCAAAGGGTTTCACCTAAAATATAATTTTCCTTGCTATTTGAAAAGCAAAACCATAAGGGGACAACTTAACTGAAAAGGAAGGCTATTTTTAAAATGAGAAGACATTTTGACATTTTGGATTAAGAAATCAATATATTTCATTCTAGTAGAATCTCAATCTTTTTTCTGAGTCCAGAAAACAGTCACAAAACACAGAGTGGTTCTTGCACTCTTTCCCAGCACCAAAAAGTGGTTTGTGATAGATCTTGATAGATCCGAAAGATCTTTAAATATATATATATATACATATGTATGTATATATTGGTTTTTTGGTCAAAATTACCATGTGTTCCACCTTGTCTATGATATAAAATTTTGCGAGGAGGAAGAGCTGGTCTCTTAGGCTGCCACTATATCAGAACACAGGTGATTTCTGCCATCTGCCCTCTTGAGTAGCAAATATCTATATAATTGACAGGTTTTTTTCTTTTTTTTGTCTCTGTTGCAAATTTGTGTAATTGTAATTCAAAATGCTTTTCCCAGTTGTCAAGGCTGCCAGATTTTAAAGGGCTGACACACCCTATTTATACCCAGCTTGACATGCTGCATTCCACTGGCCACTACAAAACAAACGAAAATAGTAAATAGAAAAGAAATAGTAAAACATAAATGAAAGTCCTCAAAATGAAAAATAATCATGAGACCCTTTGAAGACAAAACTTTGATCTCAACCTTTTTGTAGGTTTTGCTGATACAAGTTCTAGCACTTTTGCCATCAAAAAGGGTTTGTGTCGAGCCATTCCCCCTGAGGACATGGTGACAACCACTACATGGGGTCACCTGAGGAGCAAAGCTGCTCCCCATCAGGGGTCTGTAAAATCCAGATTTCTGGGGTGTCCTCACTACAGGTGCCATATTAGTGCAGGATGTCACCACCACAATGTGACAGATCACATCATTTACCTGCAGGTTGTGTTTTAGTTAGGTCTGTATTTATGAAGCATGAGGAAAGAGGCAGGAAGTGGAGAGCTTGGGGGATGCTTCACACCTGGTGTACCCTTAGGAAAGGCATAATCCTATGCACAATAACTTTTTTTTTTTCAGCTCCATACGCAGTCAGCTGCTCAGATACAGTGATCATGCCTTCACATAAAGATATTGTCCCTGCCATGCCCTTTTGTCAACTCTCACAGCTGCTTGGCCCTTTGGCCTGACACTGCACAGCAGCTCTTACTATAACACCAAGATTACTTTAATCTCATGTATAATTCAACTTCATGTCTGATTTAATTGTGTTGTTTGTCCTGTGACCTTTGGTGACTATCACATGTGCCAGGCTTGTTTTCTTTTCAAGGATCCAGTTCCATGTCTTTTTGCATGTATGGAAGGATCCTCAGCTGCCTAAATCTTTCTCAGTGTGCACTGTCAGAGGAGGCTGTCAGGAATTGATCAGGGAATATTTATTGAGACTGTTTAGTCTGGACCTTGATTCTTTCCAGCACAGATAAGTTTCAAGATTTCGTGTGTATTTAGTGTTATTTTTATAACTGCTGAGAACTTAAGATGAGCAGGATTAAATTCTCCACATTCTAGAGAGAGTCTAATATTATGCCTTTTTTTTTTTTTTTTTGTTCTTTCTTGAAGAAAACTGGGAGAATTTAAGTACTTTTGGTACCAGGATCATTCTAGCTGGAAAATTCCTTATAATTTTATTTGTTCCACTATTTAAAAAGCAACCATTGACTGATTTTGGAGGTTAAAAATTATGATGCTGTATTTGTGGCATAATGACAGAAATGTTTTCCTTTTCTCATTAAGATCTGTCTTAACACCAATTGTATTCTTTCTTAAAAACTAGAAAGTCAGACTCTCTAAGGAGAACACTATGCTTTTATCATGATGTCAATTCTGTCACTAACAGCTCTCAAAATGAAGAGTACTCGTATATGTCAAAAAGCATCATGATTACACAGTCCTTATTTTATCTCCTTGCAAGTATACACCAACATTTTTCCGAATTTAATGTCCAGAAATGTAAGAAAATTTGTCCTTTGCATAAGCAGATAAATCTGTACCTTCTTTATTCACAGCCTGGCAGTATTTGCATTTCTACTTTTTTTTGTCTATAATAATTAGTCTTCATAATGGTCAGATTTTATCATTAAAAGTATACCCTTGATCAGTCCCTAGGCACATAGTTTTACCCAAATATTTGATCCTTGGAAATCTGCCAGTACTTTCAGACTAAAATATTACTTGAAGTTTCTTTTACATAATGCATGCCAAATTGTTCTTCTCTTGGAATACTTACAGAACTATTTCTGCTATTCCCAGAGCACCACTGAGTAATTCCTTACTGAATTTCTTACTGTACTGAATATTCATGAAAACTTATGAAATATGATGATGTTTCTTCTAGTGGTGTTTTTTACAGTGTCTTGCCCATAGAATTTTACTTTCTTATGGCTGGTTTATTCCAACCATTACTTTTTCTTTCTTATGGTTGGATGATTCTTCCAAAGGATAAAATAAAGCTGAAGAGCCATGATCATTGTAAAGTCTAGTCCCTTCCTAGCACACATGACAATATCTAATCCTTTTCCTAGTTTAGCAGACCTTAGCTTAAGCTCTTTAGATGCCTTTATTTTATATTCCTATTAGAATATTGTCTCTGGACAGCATTATTATTACATAAGAATTTTCAAACTAATTTTGCCAATGTCCAGTTCACACCTGGTTCTCTTGGTACACTAGTGCAAAAAATTGAATGCCAGAGTATCATCAAATAGTTACCACTTCCATTTCAGTATCCTGAAATGTTTGGAAATTAGTTTGGAGCTAATTTGGAAGCGTCTAAACCAAGGATTTTTTTATTTTCAATGATTTATCTTATATTTTTTAATCACAGTTTTATAATTTCAGTATCTGAATCAGTCTCATGAATCAGTCTTGTGACCCAGGCTCCTCCAAGCACCCCCCTGGTGAGGTGGGAACGAGCAATCAAATGCTGTTCAATAGTCAGACATAGTTATATTATTGCTCAGTACTTATTGCTATTTTTACCAATAGTGTTTAATTAGAAAATTTCAAGTAAGTGTGGAACACATACCTCAAACATGCATTTTGATGCTAATGCATGCGAGAGATTCCTGCAGATGAAGCCAGAATCAGAGGACAATGTTTGCTCTTTGATTTATATCTGTTTCATTTTCTCCAAGCTTCAGAACAGCTCAGTATCAATCTGCTTCTCTTATCTCTGACTAGCTTGAGTTAGATCAAAGTACTCTTTATTTTCAGAGAATCTATATAATAGTTATAAATACACTGAGAAATTCCTATCTTGGTGATAGCTTCTGCCTTCCTGCAAAAATACTAAAATGCTATTGAAAATGAGCAATATTGAAAATAAGGAGAAGAAATAATTATAAAGGGTAGCAAGTGGCAAAAACACCATCCTCTCACAGAGACCTGTCCAGGTGTCTTGTCCTCCACACAACCAGAACCAAACTTCTGACCAAGAGTCTAAACTACTGCAGGAGTAGCAGAGTTAAAGCGTTTATCTGTTGAACACCCTATAAAAGGTACTCATTTTGTGAACTGCTTGGAATAGTTTTTGAGATTCTGTCCTCTTCAAAGCTCAAGCCAGAACTCAGGCTGCTTATGGGTTTATGAAGAAAGTAGGATATGTGCATGTCCAAAAATGACAGGACTAGATTTTGGTTTGATTCTGCAGGCATCTGACAGAGCAATGCTGTTTTGTGCTCAAAATTGCTCGATCCCTTGCTTTTCTCAACCAGTAGCATTTTCCAGTTCCTGTGTGTTTCCTGTAAGTAATCAGACTCTGGTGTGCCATGAAAATTAGCTCAGTGCAGAGATGTTCTGGCCAGGTGAGGTCCAATCCTATAAAATCACATAAAGCAGTGCTGAAGGGCTGACCAGGACCGGGTAAAATCAAGCCAAATAAACTTGGTACCTAGCCTAAATTAAGAAGCTTTGATTCTTGTCAAATGATTATTACCTTTGGGACCATTCCAAACCTTTGTGACTAGATTCTCTCTGCATCTAAGATCAGATGCATGTAGCCAGAATTTCGATCATAACTTGTCCCTTTCCAATTTCAGGGCTAACATGGGGAAAATTAGGTGCTTCAACATCTGTCAGTATGTTGTGAAATTCATGATTAGCATATGAAGAGAGGAATGGGATGTACCAAAATTATGAATATGTATTTGTATTTTGGGTATTCAATACTTGTAAGGATAAAAGGGCTCTGTAATCACCTGGAAGCTGCGGTGTGGATTTGGGAGCGATCCCGCACGCTGCCTGGCATAGAATAAACACACACTTTGTAAATTTGAACTGTTAGAGAGTTTTTGTCTGTCACAGTTAGACATTGATACTAGATCAATATCCATATTTTTTAAATAAATCACCTAAGGGGCCTAAGGAGGCTTCTGAGCTCTCTGGGCAGCTTGAGGCATTTGGGGGCTGGTGCCAGCCCCTCCCTTTATGGCTGGCTGGGTAAAATTATATCTATCTCCAAGTTCAAAAGCAAAGATAGTTCATTTTCCTGACTGGGTTTGGAAAAGACAAAAGTCCTAAAAGAGAGCTTTTCTGGTCAAAATGGAGACATCAGGAGCTTCTGTTTGATTAAAAACTTTTCCTGAGGTGTTTGCATAAAACTCCAGTGAAATGTGTTTCTGTCCACTCTTTACCTTTCATTGAGTCCCTTTTTAAGAATGATAATGGCAGATGGTGGAAAAAGAAGAAAATAAGCAGTATATCCAAAGAAAACTGAGTTAAAGCTCAGGAAAAAGCAGCTCATTCAAATTACTGTGCTGTGTTATTATTTTCAAAATTTTGGAAATATTTGCAAGTGTACAACTGCATTTGATCAATTTATGAAAAAATTAATTATTAAGGAACTGAATAAAAAAGAATATTATTTTTAATTAATAGTTCTGTACTGATGCATCTCTTTATCGGCTCCCTATGCCAACTCGTCACTTCCCTAATTGGTTTTTAATACATTTTCTTCTCTAGAAAGAAATTGAACCAACTTTGCATCTACATCATGCTTTTTTATGCATCTTTAATTAATCAAATCACATTTATTAAGGTCTGCAATTCTCTATGTCAGAAATGTTGACTAGATGTAAATAAAAGCCCTTGTTTGAATGTTGCTCTTAATTATGTGCTTTTGATTTTCATGACTTGCATTTTTGAAAACTGTAAAAAAATGTAATTGCTAATGAATGTCTGTGTTAGAGTTTGATTATAGTTCAGTGTCTCTTATACAAGCATTTGAATCTGAATATAAATATTTTCCTGTTGCTCTTGCTTGAGCACTGGTACTAAAATTCCTAAGTAATACCAATGCAGAGTTTAAGTTTGTGTCTGAAGTACATTGGCACTGAAATGAATTATGCACAGAGAAAGATTTGACATAGTGCTATAAAGGTTGAAAGGAAGAGCTGCTGGTTTGGAGGTGATTTTAGTTATCTTTTCAAGCCTATCAAATCTGATCAATTCTTACTGACATTGAACGTTTGGCATGGTGTCTTTATTCTTGTCCTGTGCCTTCACTTCTGCAGAGAACACGTAGAGCCAAAATGTACGTGAGGAAGGTGCAGAACAAACGCCGAAAGGCGCATTTTCAGTTTCCATTGCCTGGGCCACGGCCACACACACATCACTGTGCAGAAACCAGAGTGAGTTACACTGCTGTCTAGCTGTCCACAGAGAGCTGAAGTCAAAGAAATTCTCCAGTACATCATTAGCCAGAAGAGGCAGACTCCATATTAATCCTGCTTGCACTTTAATTTCGGGAAGTCAGTTCCGAGCCTTATGGATATGTTCAGGCAGGGGCTCTGTGTGATCTCAGAGTAGCTGAAGGGCATCAGATGCCCTATTTCTGCCACTGAGATGTGCCTCAGCATCCAAGTAATAGATTATAAATCTCTGAAAGCATTTTTCAGTCATGCATTTTTACCATATCCCTTAACCAACCACAAGATTTCAAAGAGCATAAAAATCACTTGTACCAGAGGATTTTGCAGCATAGGTAATACTGTAGAAACTCACTGTACTGTCATTTTCACACAAATAATTGGCCATGGAGCTGCACATGCACAGAAAAAAAGGAAAAAATAACCTTTATCTCATGCAACCACACAGGATGTGTACTATAGACTTACAATTGTAATAATCCATCACTGTCTGTCTGTATTGAATTGGAAAACAAAAAATATGGTGTTTGGACTGAAAAAAAATAAGACTGAATACCTGTGGTACAGTTATATTATTTGGTCATATTGTAGCTGCTATGTCTACAAAATTGAGCTCTTCTATTGCACTTCAAATTTATGGCTGAATAAATCAAAAGTCACTTTATGAAGATGAGGACCTACCATTTTGTAGGTAAAATTTTGCTTTATCTGGAACAAATTGGGTGCATATTTATCATTCCCTGCAATGTTACTTCTTACAAAATATAGGCATTTCGTTTGCCTTTTTTAGTTTGCTTTTCACAAAGGGATAGCTGCATTGCTGATAGCTTGCAAAGAAATTGTCTTCTGTATTTGGACACTGGAATCTGCCCATTTGTGCAATGGAGGCTCCGTTTTGGAGGCCAATGTGCAGATTAGGGATTTGTGTGTGTTCCCTGAGGGGATTGAGTCATAAAGACAAGTTGTTCCAAGATAATATTAAAATATTGCCACTTTGTCTATATTGGCCCTTTTTGCTTCAGCAACAGAAAGCTGGAAAACTTGACTTGCTTTCTGATGAAGTGCAGTGATCATATACTTTGCATAGGTTTGTTAGAAAATATGCAAAAAAGAAGTGACTGATGATTACTGCAATATTTCCCAAGAAAATAGGGTTATCTAAACCAGTAACCACACATTAATCAGATATGTTGCAGTTCTCATTTTTCTCCTCTACAACTTTGCTTAGCTTTTTGGTGCTTCCTAGAAAATTTGCTGCAGTGTTGACAGTCTTTTGCTGTTGAAAGAGTACTGCAGTATTATTTTAATAGATTACTAAATATTTTTAATGTATTTCTTCTGCTGTTTCATCCTGAGTCCCTGACATTGCTAAGAGTATAACATTAGTGAAATCTTTGCATTAGTGATGCATCTTTTCCTTTTTCCTGCCTGATGTGGCAGCAAAATGATGAGCTGAAGAAAAAACACACTTTAGTGCTTTTGGGAAGTCCTTTAAGTCTTGCACAAATACCACTTATTTTTGTCAGCAGTTAATATGTTGAACATAGTTAGTCCATTGAGCCACTTGACAGATTCTACTCCATCTACTTTTGAGTGTGTTTATCTTGATGGATACCTGTTTGCAAGATTCCTGTTATAACAGCATATTTTACTAATATGATGGCACAGACTACTTTAGAATATTTCAGATACCCTTGGGCACTTATTTTAGCTAGGCAAGGAATTTAATTTAGTTTTATATATCAAGAGTTCAGAGATGTGTGCCTTGAAAACAAAACAGTGATCATTTTTGGTGAGACTGGATGTTTGTGGTATGGGATGATATGGAGCTAAGTTTTTGGTGTGACTTTTTTTATTTCTTTGCATGGTTGGTTGGGGGGTGTACCCCTTTTTTCACTTGCTTATTTTGTCATTGCAATATACTTTTTCTTATAGATGTATTTTTTTCCTCATGTCCCATTTTAGTAGTTGCTTTATGGTGGCATTTTTGTTGGAAGGAATACAACCACAGAACCTGTTTTATCTGTTATTGTACTTTTACTTCCCAAATCCCAGCCCCAACAAAACACACAGTGTGGGCCCTGCCCAAAATGCTGTCTTGTTTCATCTGGAGGTAGCTGCAATCTGCAGTGTTGGTGCCAGATGAGCAGGAATGTGGCAGATGTGGAAGGAAAGGCAGGAATGTTCTGTCTGTACTGAACATATTGCTGCATGCTGCAGCATTGATCTGCTGTCACCTCAGACCTTCCTTGGCCCAGAGGAGCCAAAATATAAAGGTTTTTGAGCTATGTGAAGTTGGAAACAGAAGAGACACAAGTCAATAAGCAAACCAGACACATTTGAAGAAAAATGCCAATTTCATAAGATTTTACTTAAAGTAGAAATTGGGAAGTAAATCCTTATACATACCCCATTTTTCCCAAATGTCTGTTGTTCAGTGTAAAATCCTAAACCATTTATTGAAAATATCTGTTCTGTGTCTGTGGCAAGGGATCAGATTCCATCAAAATATGAATTTGAAAATCCAATGTGCACTGCAGATCTGGGAGGAAATTTTGAATGTTCATCAAAAAGCAGTTGTAGGTGTTCACTGAATAGCCTGAGTCATGCCACAGAGCAATACATCTCTTCCTTTACCCTTGTAAAACCTCAGATTATGTTTTGGTAAACAGGAACATAAATATGATATGTTTATTTTTTGATCTTTTAAAAGATAAATTGTGTTCCTACCAGGAAATGTCAAATGCATTTGTGTCACTAAAAATATTTTCTTCCAAGTAAATAAGTCACTCTTTAACACCTAACCAGATACTTTTATTTTCAAATTGATTCTCCTGCACACCTGGAGGAGTACTTAAGATCACTGATTCAGGTATGTTGTTAATTCTCACTGAAAGCTCCTAAAATCTCAGCTAAGTGAGAAGATTTTGTTTTCTTTTTGCATGAACCAGCATCCCAGTAACAGTGTCTTTTCCCTGTTAGGACCAAAGTATGTGTTTTCTTGAGACTTTGTATGCTATAATAGGTGAACTCAGTTGTTTGAAATGTTTTTGACCCTAGGTTGTTGACTTGGTGCTGGAGATTTCCCTGTCACAGATGACAAGACCATGCAGAAAAAATTCCCTATATTGAATCATTATTGAGATGGTACTCCATAATATTGTGAAAACTTGTAGCTGGAATATATTACATTACCATGTTAAAAGGTTTGGGATATTAAACAGCACAGCCTCCACAAGGATGTCCTTGGGCTGATCAGGATGATAACAGCAGCAGAGCAGAACAGACCAATTCAGCCACTATCACGATGCACACTCTGCAGCCATCTCCGAGTTCTCAGGGCTGATTTGCAGATCAGGCAGTAGCTCTTTTAGGAAACATCATGCTGGCATGTGGCACCTGTGCTGGAGCTCTGCTGCTTTTTAATCACAACAGGTAAAGGCTGCTCATATAAACATATTTTCCTGAAGGAGTAATAAGGAAGAGAAACGGGTCTGATCCTGTACTGGTTGACAGAAGGTATCAAAAGTAAAGAAGATGTGAGTTTTCCTAGTACTGAATCTCACCCTGGTAATGAAGCAAAGATGCTTAATTAGAGATATGACCATAGAGATGAACTGAACCTTCTGCAGCTTGAGGCACTGAAAGATGCAAGAAAACTAACATTATTTGGAGCATGGACACTTGTGATGTATAGGAGGCTGGTGGGAAATCATTAGGATGTGTCTGTTGATTTTCTGGATTGTAAGCAAGCCACTCAAAAGAGAACTGTAGAAGATATGAGAAGGTGAAGTAGCTACAGGTGGGGGTTCTAAGGATGAAGCAGTTGAGTAGGCAGGTCTGAGAGTCCAGAGCAACAGAGAGAGATGGAGGAATCTGGAGATCTGTGAAGAGGTGAGGAAGAACTTGAAATTGTCCCGAAGTGATCTCAGTTTCTACACTAAATTTCAGTACTATTATTTTAATCATTTTGCTTTTGCTTCACTATCCATTCTGTTCTCTTGCTTGGAATGAATAGGCTCTGCTAAACAAGGTTTCTCTTCTGGTATTTGATGTAATTATCAGAGGAATGGAGTTCTGTCTCTCTGGGTTGGCTTACTCTTATGATTTATGTTTCATGCATTCATTACACTCTCTCCAACAAGTTCTTGGAAAGTATTGGAAACAATTGTTTTCTTGCGGGAAGGAGTTTTATCACTCTTTTAAAAAGCCAGCTTCAAGGAGGTGGTCAACTGAAACATCTGCTCCCTGTCGCTGATGATTTATCTTTTATTACACAATGTTGTGCCAACAATACAAAGAATGAGTTCTTACTGATTCACAGAGGAATCAGAAATGTGCTTTCTCTTTGCCTTTTCTCCTCCTAAAAATTCATCAGGCCTTAAAATGTCTTTCCATAAAAAGCCCAGAGAACCAGCCAATTAATTGTTAAAAACATAATGCCATAATTGCCAAGTATTGTACCTGATGAAAGAGAAGGCTTTAGTTAATTATAATAACACCAGATTACATTTTAAACAAAATTTCTTCCCCTGATTGTGTTAGAGACTACCATGCTTATGCTTGGTAGTGTCTCACAGCAACACAAAATTTTGTTAGATTTAATTATTAAATACACAGCAAAGCTGGCAGAAATGTCAAAGAGTGAATTGAGCTGCTTTTTGTTTTTTGCCTTGTTTTGTTTTGCTTTTATTCCAGTGTTCTGGTCCTCACTACACGTGTAGCTTCGAGCAGAGCAGCAGAGGTTTATCACCCCCGTGCGTGAGCTCCTCTCATGCCTGCTGCTAATGAGCAAACAAGATGCAGGATGAACCTTGTAGGAAAATACCCCAGGGTAAACAGGCATGTCTGAAGAAAGAAAAATTTGAAAAATGAAACTAAACCAAAAAAACCTCTTCCAACAAGATATTTCTGCAGTTTTAGGGAAATGTATTATCTAGGTTTATTCACACAGAGAACTGAATGCAATTTCATTTTACTTTTTTCTTTACTCTCTCTCTTAGTGGGATGTTTACAATCAACACAATTTATGCTTGGACATAAGGATTTTTGTGAGATAAATGAAGTTCATTTTTATTTCACTATTTAGAGAGAACTGCATCAGAGAGTGATTATTATAGGAAAAAATACTGGAAAGAAGTTATAGAAATTATAATTATAGGAATGTTTAAAATTCAGTTTATCTAGATCAAAGATCTTAACAAGTATTATGAGATAATGGGTTTTATTAAAGTCAGTCACCATTTTGTCCAGCATTCCTCAATGCAGTCAAAATGTCTTTTCTGCAGCTATTAGAAACTCAAGCAGGACACACAGAGAAGAAACTTTTGTGTGATTCTGAAACCTCTCAGAAAGGTGTTCTGCAGGTGCAGCAGTCCAGGGAGCAGTGTCACCACTGCACATTGCAGAAAGGCTGCCGGGACGCTGCTGCTGGGGCATCCTGTGAGATAAATCTCAAAAGTCTCAAATGAACCCTCGGTTAACGTTGATCACCCTGGGTTGTTTTTCATCACGTAAAGTATGATGTGCATAGTAACATTCCATTTGTGAAGAATAAACATAGCAATTTATGACTAAAATGTAAATTTTATTTACAGTCATGTGTATGCCTCCATAGGTGCTAAAAAGAAATGTTCCAAATTGTCAAGTGCTGAATGTTGATTTCCATATTTTCAATAACTATAGTTGAGTTAATTCAGATGTGTGATTTGTATTTATTAGAAAAAGAGGATTCTTAAGTGTTAAGGGATGCTGGGATCAGAGATGAGCAAAATAATCAGCTTTAGACAGCACTAAAAAACAAAATTAGGATAGAAAGACTAAACAGTTCACTATCAGCAAGGAGTAATTTCAGATTCAATGTCAGAACTTCAAAATTGATATGAAAAAATCTTTTAATTTTTATGACTAAAGGTTTGGGGTTTTTTTCTGACACTGGAAACCTGACAGTGCATGACAGAAGGCAGATTTCTTAGAAATATCCTTGGCTGGAATATTTTATTTTATTAGTTGAACACCTGTTGTTAAATCTGTAAGCAGCTGAAAAATAATTGTCAGTTTCTCTCAATCTCACAAAAGTTACCAGGACACCTGTAATGATATAACACCAATCAATAAATTTTAACAGCTATCACAGATGGTATTCTTTTAAAAGGTCTGTCTGTGCCCATTCTGCAAAGTCATTTTTTGTGTGTTGATGAATGATTATATGTGACCTATACATGAGCCCTCAGTACTTACCTTGCCAGGCAATGTTGAAAGGCCACAAGTTCGTGCTGCTGCTTTTGCTTTAGAAATAAGAAATCAGCTGGGTTAGCTGGAACTAGCACTGGACTTTTTGGTAGCATCATGGTTTATGGTCTTCAGAAGCAATTTGTGATTGAATCACTCTTTGTTTGCTGGTAGCTTAGAGGATGCACATTGGTATTGCTGGTGCAGTCACTTGCTAACACCCAATCCTGTGTTTGAGCCCTTAGAATAAAATTAGTTAAATGTAGACTAAGTTCAATGTAAAAAAAGCCCACATTTTTACCTTAAAGGTAGTAAACATATTAAGGAAAGAAGAGTTTTCAGGGGTCAGTATAAGTCTGATGAAACAGAAGCATTATGAAGTTGAGGTTTGAGCTATTTAGGAAAACAAGGCTGTAATCCCCATCAGATTTTTGTCATCCAGCATCTCAAGTATCTTCCAGAAGATGTTAAGTCCAGGAAGAGAAAATTCCATCTATGACTCGACCCTTGCTACTTCTAATGTACTTTAGGATCTTTACTAAATTGAAAGGACATTTTTTACGTACACTTAGTTAGGAGGAAGCAGTGACGGCTTTGAGATGCTGCAATCATGAAAAAATAATATCAGTCCTGTTAAAGATTTTTTTTGTTTCTGTGTGTCACACAGCAGTTTGAGTTTGACAGCTTCTCAAGAGAAAAACAATCTGTGTCAAGAAAAACAAGAAATAAGAGATGTTTGTTATTTCCACATATCCAAAGTGCTTATTATATAAACCTAAATTTTTTAAAACTGGTGCTAGTGAAAAAACTTGGCTTTTTACCTAGGGCAAATCATTATTATCTCTCAGCATCTTTTATGTTGATAACACTGAAAAACAGCTTTGAAACGAAGTGATGCAGACTTCCTTTCAAAACTTGATTTTTATGTTGATGACAGATAAGCAGTGATGGAGTGGAATTATTTCACATAAAGCCTCTTTTCTGTGCCTGACTTTTGAGATGTCTGAAGGTCTCGCCTTATCTCTTTGTTACCTCATACAGAAGCTCTCAGAACACACAAATTACCAATAGCACCCCATGCTGTAAGACAGAGCTCTGGTAATAATTAGAGATATTCTGGTCAAGATCAGGGTTCAGAGCTTCCCTTTCCCTTTGAGTGCTGGGTATTTGCACTCCCCTTGTCTCAGCCTGAGACTCTCTCTTGGTTACCTGAGGCTTTCAAAGTTGCCCACAGGCCCTTCTTCCTAAAAGTAGCTCTCAGCTCCTTCATCCTCTTTAGGCTGTAAACTCCTAGGACATGGGATTTCTCTTTCCATGTGGATGTACAGCCAGAGAGAATTTTGTGGAACAGCAATCAGGAGAAAGGCCAGAGCAGCCAAGGGAGAGAGACCTGCTGGACTATTGGGCAGGGAGTGCATAATTCATGCTGAGTTTGGGAGGGACGAGCAGCAGCCCATGTTCTGCCAGCAGCCCTCTGTAGCTGGACTGGTTTTGTCTGTTGCCAAAATAATAACTAAAGTAAACCAAATTGGCTTATGCTGACTTGCTTTATATGGTGCTGCAATGGTTAATGAAGGTGCAAATGGAAAAATTACCTCAACTGCAAAACTGGATCTGAGAGATCAGGAGACTCTTAAACTGCACCTGCATGACTCCTTGCTGCTGTCTCTGTGTGGGATAACACCTGGGAAACCTTGTTTGTGAATGATGGAATTAATCAAGTTCTCACATAGAATTTTTTTTTTTGTTTGCTTTTATATTTAATTTCCTGTGTATCCTTTGCATGAAAACCTGGTGTTTGTGGCAGAAAATTACAGCCCCAGTCCCACACATACTGACTTTTCTTTTCTTCATTACTTGTCCCTGGCGGCACACTGCAGGGATGCCAGGAGACAGTAATTTTGAATTTGGAGCTCTGCCTGGGGACGGAGGACCTCAGCCCCTGTGAATGCCAGGCAGCTCTCAGGTGAGAAGGCTTCTCTGGCCTGCAGCAAACAGCAAAGGCACTGTCTGTGTTAAAGACAGGCTCCTCTTGCCTGTGTTCAAGGTAGATACAATCAGCTAAAGCTAGGAAGAGGTTGGGAATTATGCGTTAAAATAACAGAATAAAGATAAAAGAAAGGCAGCATTAGGAGTGGTTGGATGTAGTAGTTTCTAATTGAGAAGTGGGGTGTGGACCCTCTTCCTTTCAGAGGCAATAATTAAATGTCAGATGCCTACATCCCAGGTGAAACCATGAAAACACACCCACAGCATCTATTCATCTATTCACAAAAACAGCTCTTCAGTCCCCTAAACAAAGTCCTAGGTGTCACACTCCTAACTGGATTTTAAGACATGTTAGGTTGGAGCAGTCATTACCCAGTAAAACCTTGTAAAGTGCCTAAACACCATTATTGATATTTCATACACTCCTATCATTATCATGTTTCCTCTCTCAGGACCATTCCCAGACCTGATTCATGTATTTGTTTAACTTCTGTTGTAGATGACTTTGATTTTTTAAGTGAAAGAGCAAGAATAACTGCTGTAGACCAATTAAAGCTC
The DNA here is from genome assembly GCF_048771995.1 of Taeniopygia guttata. Taxonomy (NCBI): domain Eukaryota; kingdom Metazoa; phylum Chordata; class Aves; order Passeriformes; family Estrildidae; genus Taeniopygia; species Taeniopygia guttata. The sequence continues at coordinate 13,504,814 of NC_133029.1, forward strand.
AGGAAAATAACACACATTTTAAAATCACATGTTTCAAGTCACCTGCAATACCTCTGTGATACATTTTTAGTAATGCAAGATGCAAGTCTAATCACAAAAATAAACTCATCAATGTCCTCGCTTCTGCTGGAACCAGGAATTTGGGCCACCGTTCTCAGCATGTAGGTGTAAAAATCTGTCATTCAATCTGGGAGCTGTAGGAATACATTCCTTCTCTCCATATGAATCCCCATTCTGGTTTGTGCTTGTCCAGAGTGGGGACAAGTTCCTTTAACAAGGACAGAGGAACAGTCAGTCTCATTCACAGCCTCAGAAAGTCGCAGGGTTTACAGCACTGCTTACTGTGGCATCCTTGGCACTCTGAAGGATATTGCTATCTAGGTGGTACTTAGGTCCTCAGCCCCTTCTGCTAGGCTTTTCATTAAGAAATCCTCCAGAAGATTTATATCTATGACTTTAAATTGCCTTGATGCCTAGAGCAGAAATGCTAAAATCCTATCAAAGCTTTTGTAAGGAGTAGAGAATTGACAGCTTCACATAAATATGGAACTTGGTTAGTGATTGAAAGGATTCAGAAATTGCATAGCTGGCAATACTCAGATGGGGGTAAATAAATTTTCCAGACCTCATTAACTTGTTCTCCACAGGGGTGCTGAGAAGTGTAGAAAAAAGGTGGCTAAAATGGCAAAAGTTGTAACTGTCGATTTGTTAAGAGGCAAAGTAAATTATCAGCTTGAGAAAACCATTCTGAAATTCAATGTCCATTCATATGCAATGTCCAGCACCAGGGAGCAAAGTCTGTTTTTTTTTTTTTCATATTTATAATAATATAGAAGTGATGAGGAAAGATTCTTAGGTAGAAAGAGAGGGACTAAAACCAAAGTCCCAAAACAAAGTTTTAATTGATTATAAAATATCTGAAACTTAAATGAGCAGTTTTCATTTCCTCTGTAAGTTCTGTTCTAACCCTGAATCATTCACAGAAAATGCAGTGAAATAAAAATAATTTTCTTATAAATGTCCATGCCAAGAAATAGCAAGATTAAAGTAGATATTTCTCATTGTTTGCAAAAATGTTTCTGCATAATTACTTCTGCCACCATTTCATTGCTTTAGTGTCCCCTTGAAAGATTGCCTTTCACAAGTGTGTTTTATAGCAGACCTTAAAGATAATGCAAGGTTGTATCTTCTTCTTTAAGTGAAAAGGAATTGTAAATGCAAGTTCCCATTTCTCTTTCCACCTGACCCGAGTGTGCATTCAGTGCTTTGAGAGTGCTTCAATGTTTATGTAGTATATTCGGTAAAGGTTTTAATTTCAGCAGGATGCATATTCCAGAAGGTCACCGAAAGGTTGGGATGTACCAGTTAGCAGATATTATAATGATATTCACGGCCTCAATCTGAAACTCTACTTGAAACTTCATGTGGATTTTCGAATACAGCAGTGCTTCTAAGATTGCCTTTAGGAGGTCACTTTTTACTTTCTGCTTTCTCATTGTATCCCCAGCAGTAATGGATCTTGGTTTTCCAGGACCCAATTACATTGCATGGAGCTATCTGGAGGACATGGATGCAGGCTAGTAAATTGCATATTTGAATTAACTTTCCATATAGAGTTGTTTGACCTCTGAGTCTCCTTCCACTTGCATAAAATGCTCAGTTCTGTATCACTGTCTGTGTGCTGCTGGAAGCCAGGCTGGCTCAGCCCTGACTGAGCACTTACATGAGACTGCACAGGCCCTACCAGGGGCAACAAAACAAGGTTTCCTGTCACCTCTGCTCCTTGAGGACTCCAGTCTCTCAGACAGTGCAGGAGGAGCCTTTGTAGGGTTTGTTGTCTTGCAGGTTCCACTGCTTTCTTCCAAGACTGGCTGGCAGAAGAGCCAAGAATTGTCACTTCCCTACAGTCTGGTGATCAGAGCATTCTCTGGAGTGTAGAATAGCCATCTGTGTCTTGTACAGCAACCAAACTAGTCAAGCTTCCTTGTAGGCAACCACCCTGCCGCTTAGAAGGTGGTTGGGAATTCATTCTGAAGTAGCACTTCAGTAGAGCACAAGAAAGTTTCTAGTTTCTGGTCCTTAATAACAAGGGTGATTTTTTTTCCCCCCCCATATTGTGCTGTTAAGGAGCTGTTAAATAGAAGCATTAATAAAGAATTACACTAATAAATCCCAAACTCAACAACTCCCCTTCTTGTCCTGGTAAAACACAAACCTTGAAACACCTTTTCATGAGCTTCTCCTATGGAATCTCCTTCCTTCTTAAACTCATAGAAATCCTCAGTTCAGAAACAGCTTGAGCTCTACTTTTCATTCACTTGAATGACTACAGGAGTGCAATAAGGATGCATTGTGACGTGCTAAATAATTGTCTGTTGGTTTCAAGGAAAAGCCAATATTAGAATTACAGTTTCAGTGAGTCTTGACAGCAGAATACCTTTCCACTTGGGTGCCGTCTTCTTGTGGAAATTAATTCAAATCTCAATCTATGGCCTTCAGTTTATGTAATGTCTTGTGGAGGTGGTTTCTGAGCTGCAAAATTTTCATATTTTCCTATCCACATCTGATTGGATATGACATCTGGAGCATGGGATCAAATATTTCCAGTTTTTAAACAAAATATACTCCGAGAGGAAGGGAGGAGGGAGGGAAGAGAGGGAGAGAGGAAATTCCTCTCTTGTCAGTGCAGACCTAAAGAGCTGCATAGTTCTCTTTCCCCCTGTCAGTTTCTTTGAAAAGTATGTGTAGCTGGATAACTTATTTGATCTCAGCATAATTTTGATTTCTTGAACATGTTCTTTCTCTACAGAGCACTGCTCACTGTACAGGCTATTTTAATGTGTAATTTGTTTTCAAGATACCACCAATTAAATTTTCTCAGCAGAAAAGATCACTGTATCAATTTTAACTGGATAGAGGGAGATTTTTTTCTACCTGCAATAAAGAGGCCATGGTAACTGTCAGAGCTTGTGCCTATGTACATTTTCTGTGATACAACCAAAAATAAAATAAATAAATTCAGTACATTCTGAAAATTGATGCCTGTCCATTTTTGGGAGCAGTTGAAAGTTAATCTAAAAGGCAAAAAACGTCAGATAGAGTTTACTGCACTCACGATTTTTAGCTTAACTCTGCAGTAATTGGAGACTAAGAACTTTCTGTGTGCTCTTGGGGAAATGTCAATGTCTTCTATTTTGTTATGACATTTGAAAGCTGTGGCAAATGAATAAGAAATGTGTAACCCACTCACTAACAGTCATTATGCCTGTGCTTCCCATTTTGCCCACTCTGTTGTACATGGGAAATTGCTTTGGTTCTTGGTTATAGGTACTGTCTGTTCAGTTCAAACCATAATGGTTCATGCAGTAATTCTGATCACTGTCAACAAGGATCAGTTCTGACAGTACCTGAAGCTGCTTTCAATTGCAGTGCTGTGAATTTGGAGTCAGCACAGAGGAACTTCAGGGCTGCTGGAATGTGGCGAGCAGGAACTCCCACACAGGGGTGTTTGATGCCAAGTTTTGCAGCTTGTTCATTTTTTTGCTTGCCTGCAGAAGCACTATGGTAGTAGCCAATGCAGCTGTCACCTGTGACCGAAGTCAGACTGTCCTCACAGTGGCACTCGCTGCCAGGGGGATGGCCTGTGATGTGTTGTGCTCTCTGGAGCATTCCCCTATGCTTTTGGGCAAAGTCCTCCTCCTGTGATTACACTGGGCTTTGGGGGTTTTTTTTGTGATATGAACAGGCATTTTTTAACAGTCTTTGAAGAAGGAAATTCTTCACACGTGCCCAGTGCCCACAGTGGGCAGTCATTACCTTTAACTAATAGCAGGATTGATTAGGAGAGATGTGCTTCCACACTGGAAAGAAAGGCTGATCCCTCTCTAGTCTGTCTTTCCTCTGCTCCTTTCAAAAATTTCACTTGGGTTATTTGCGGCATTAGATATGGATAAAATGTAAGTTATCAATTGTGTGGAAGACACTCCATGTCTCTGGTGTTTTGTGCAGGGAGTGGAGCACGCGCTAGGACAGCTCCAGGCTGGATGCAGCTGGAGCACAGAACTATCAGAGGATAGTTTGCAAAAGGGATCAGAGGCTCTGATTGCCAAGGGCTGGTTTAGGAGTGGGTGCAGCCCTTGTCAGGTGCATCCAGCCCCCAAACTCAGCAACTGAAGGCCTATACTCTTAAAGACAGTAGGAACAGGAACGTTTAGGGCTTAGATCCAACTTGACCAAGTCCATGCCATGCAGTCACCAGAGACAAGTAACTCCATCTTGTGTCACAGGTAATCACCTCATTACTGGGCAGGAAATATTTCAGTTAGGGGAAGGCTCAGACTAAAGACCAAACCATGATCCCACGGTCTTGAACAAACCTGAGTGTGCTAGAGCAGCATCTGGTCTGCAGGGGGTGTAACATTAGCACACCTAAGTGGGTCTTCATGTTTACTCACCTATTGAAAATCCAGAACCTAGCTCCTGTGTAGAATGCAAAAGATGAGATCTTAGCAGGAACTGTCTGCCGTTCCTCCTGATTTCTCTACATTACTACCTGCAATGTAATTTAAAGAAATTATTGGGGCTTGGCTAAAAGGCTCTGTCCAAGTTTTAATTTCCTGTCCCTGACACATTCCTATTTGCAAAGAGGTTATGCAGGAGTTAAACCAAAGTAAGATTAAAATCAGGGTAATGAAAGTTGTGTGCTGACATCTGAGAAAAAAAATTAAACTTCTTAATTTTGAAAAAGCTGCAAAGAGCCTGGATGTACAGTACATATGTCAGAGAGGTAAAGAAAAACTTGTCAGATTTTGGCTAGGAGGCATTAGCCATGATTTGCAGCATCCTTTCAGAAAGGAAGGCAAAGCAGCTGTGTGATGAGCATGGAGCAGACAGAGATTTCAGATATTCACATACAAATTCATTCTTTCTCTTCAGTTGAGGAACTACCAACATATCACATCCACAATGCCCCAGAGCATCCTCCCAGCCAGTTGGCTCTTAGCAAGAATAGAACCAATTTCTTAATCCTTACTACCACCTCCTGCCAACACACTATGGAAATAGAAGATGTATCTGCTTCAAAAAGCATTTGTCTGCTTTTCTGGCCAGGCATATGCTTCAGAGGTGACAGCTGGTGCAGGAAAGAAGCATTTATTTATACATACATATATTTAGAAATATGTCTATTTATATAAATTTATACACACAAAGATATATAGATATATATATATGCCTACAAAAAATGCTTTATGTGCTCCTGTGTGTATATGAAAAAGAAGAAACCAAGGAAACTGATGAGATGCCAGTTTTCCAGTTCAATTTTAAAACTTAGTACTTTAGAAGAGTAGGGACAATGTCTGTATCCTTAATGAGCAGCAGAAAGAGTAGACCTTATCTTGGGATGATTTCTAGGCCAGGCAAATACATTTTTTGAAAATTCTTAATTTGACATCAAATAAATTCTTAAATATGCAGAAGATCAACTGTCTTGCTTCTCCTTTTCATAAAAGATAATCCTGCACTCACCATTTAGTGAGAGTGACTCAGTAAATTCTCAGTAATGACATCTCTAGTGAAGTATCAAGAGAAAGCTAAGGAAGGCAGTTGAATTTAAAGTTGTTAAAGGCCTCAAAAAAAAAAAGTAACTCATAATCTTCCTGAAAGAGAATGCACCATGTTGCCATACTAGTAGCAGAGTTAACAGACACTACATGCCATAGCCTGAGTTCTATGCAAATGAAAACTGCAGTAAAAAGCATTTTAAAAATATGGGTTCCTTTTTTTTTTCAGAGAAAAAAACCCTTTTCTTGCTATATTTTCTCAGATTCATACTAAACAACATGCTTGCCTTGGCGCTGAATAGATGCAAAAATTGTCAATCTAAAAATCTGGTTCATCTGTAAGAGAACAAGCCTACATTGGATGCCAAGTGTGGGTTTGAAATGCATTTATTCATTCCCAATTTAGCACCTACTCATAGCATAAAATGCAGTGAGATATAAAGGATACAGAAAAACACTGCCCCCCCTCCCCAATTTTAATAGCACATACTTATCACCATTCTTATGTTAATGAAGTGTTTACACAGCTGCCACAGTGGGCACAGGAAGATCAAAATCTGCCTTCACTCTGTTTAAAGAACCTAAGGGAGATCAACACATCTGGTCTGGGGGGAAGATAAATCTGTCAAAACCATTATTTCACATCTTTTGCAGCAGCTTAGAACAAGGTTGTGAAGGAGAGAAGGAAATTTATTGACTTTAGGGCAGCCATGTGTTTGAACTTTTATCCTACGTGACAATCCATAACTTCATTTAATAATCAGTAGCTTTGACACCCCCATGTCATCTTCAGTATCCTGATAACTTCTACTCTTAACTGCTCTCTTTGCTGGGTTGGACATAGCTCAAGTGCTGGAAAACAAATGAGGTTCTGGTGAGTATTTCCCAGGCCAAACACCAGTGGTGATGCTAGAGAACATGTGGCTGTATCTGTAGACTGGTTGATGTTTCCTAGCTAAAATATTGGCTACCATAAGGACAACTTTTAGAAGAGTGCATGGGTGTGATAGAGAAAGAGATTTTAATGGTGATCCTGAGGAACTCAACTTTAGTCCCACTGTCATTTGTGAAGCCAGTGTTCTTGTTTTAGCCCACAGCTCCTCCACAGAGCAGTGACATTTTTCTTAGGCTTTAGTCTCAATTAATGCAAGAAATACTAAGAAAGGCAGAAAGGCATTGTCTGTTCTTGTTACTTTTTGAGAATAATGATATATGCATGAGAGATGGTGGTTGGTTGGGTATGAGCTGATAGGGCAGAGGGAGAAGGAAAGGTGTGTTTTGAAGCAGAACTATTTTAATCTACTTTGTTATAGTGACATTGCCTCTAATCCTTTTCTTATATATTATTGATAAACTTTTCACAATGTACATCATAGTAGGATTCATCAGACTTGACATTTTATCCTCCCAGTGCATTTGGGAAGCTCAGAAGTCTTCTATTTCCCATTTTACATTTACATTTATTTCTCATTTTCATGACATTGAGAGAGAAGAGAGTGTAAGGCAAATTGTTTGAACTTCAGTTTCTGCAGTTAGGCAAGAAATGCTCCTCTTGTTAAAAATCAGGCCAAAGATTTTGGTCTCTAAATATAGACTTAAAGATCTAATATTAGATACCTGATACGGGAAAGATTGACCTCTGTGATTGACCAGTACTGTGCAAAGGCCCTATAGGGAATCTCAGAAGTAGATTTTTGATCTCCTAAAGCTTCATTGCTAAAAAGTTGCTTTTCCAAGAATCTTTATGCAAATAAATCTTTAAACACACCTTAACAATGAGACATTAGTTGTCTAAAGGTGTTGGAAAAACGAAATTTCTTTTTAGAAACTGAACCAAAAATAAAGACAAAATAAGCTTTGGTCAGTTCAAATAAAAAATAATAACTGCTTGTTTGGGGCTTTTCTTTTGAAACAACAAATTTTAGAAAAAATAAAAAAAGGTCTGGTGAGGCATGAGATGTTTAAACTGCGTAGAAAAATATTTGATTTATTTTTCATGCTTGTGTATCTCTTTTGTTTCTTAAAACAATTGAGTCACTTTTCCAGATGAACTGATTTAAGATTTTAAAAAAATTACAAGATTTTAAATTCAAAATTTTTTCCTCGTGCCTTATTGTAAAGTAAGTACTGCCTCTGCTTAAGTCTCAGAATTTTTGCATAATGCTATGTTCCTAGATTACGAATAAATAATCAATATTTCATCATCTGTTCATCCTAAAACTCTTCTTCAGTAAGACCCTTCATTACTTCTGGGGGACATGTGAAAGGTCTGTGGGATCCCATCAGAAACTCTGCCCATGGCCTTGCTGTTGACTCTTGTGCCTTTGAGAAGAAACAGTTTGTCAAGCTGGATCAGGCCCACTGCAGCATCACTTTAGATTTACTCTGGAGTCCTCTTCAAAATACACTCTGTGCATCCGAGTCTGCCTTGATTTATGTTCAGTGATTTCCTTGGATCTTGACTGTAGATCTGTTTCAAAACAGAGTTTGAAACAAGCATCTTTGCCAAATGGACTGCTTTGAAGGAAAAGGCTACGTTGCTGTAAAAAAATTATCATATCATATCAAGGCCAAGAAATTATTAAAATTATATTATCTTCTGCATTCAAGCATTGACTTGGTCATTAAAACAAAGAAAAAACCTGTAAGCCCCACAGATTCCTTCAAATGCCAAATGTTGATTTTACACTGTTTTACATAGACCAGATAGTAATTCTTAGCATAAAGTGAATTTTTTACTTGCTTCTGAAAATTACTTGCTCCAGTTACTGAGAAATTACTGAGAAATTGGTGATGTGTTAAGGATTTGGGAAAGCAGGGTGGAAAGCTGGCAGGTTTTGTGGTTGGTGCAACTTGCAGTTTGAGACAGTCCTGTCTTTTCTCTCTTTCAGTGGAATTCAACCCTTCTACCCCAAATTGCTCTGAGCAGGATTGGTTCTTGGACAAAGGGGAATGCAGCCCAAGTGGGGCAAAAATCAGAAAAATCCAGGCCAGGAAACCCAAAGGAGACAAACCACCACATTGTACTGAGAGAGTGTCAGCTACAGCATTACCACTCCACCATGTAATCCTACCTGTACAGACCTTTTTTATCAAAATGGATGGGTTAGTGGGGAAAAACCTGAGCAGATGCATATTTCAAAAGATACATATTTGAAAGTCAGTTTCTGGCTGCTTCAGTTTTTGGTGAATGTTGTCAGTTTGTTCTGCTGAGACTGATCCCAGATGTTCCCTAACAGGCTGTGTGTAAAAGGGTATTTATTTAATTTTAATATGGAAGATGTCTTGAAAGGCTTTTTTTTAAATAATCTGTCTTTTCTATTTTCTATAATTAAATGTGAATGAGGTGATGAACTGATCCTCAATTTTTTCCCTAAAAAACCACATGGAAACATGCAGTGGTTAGTTAGGCATCTGTCTATCTCCAGATAATATGTAGTCCGCTGCTTACTTTAGCATAACACACTGTGCATCTCAAATATCTGTTTGTCTCTGTTATATACTTAGGCCACTACAGAAACTATAATCTAGTTTATTAAGTAAGCTTATTAGTGTTTATTTAATTGGGTAACTGAGAAGGTAATAGCACACAAAGCTGAAGAGCCTTAGTAGTGGAGTCTGACAGGAAAAACAGATATGAAAACTATTAGAATGCAGAATCAGGTCTCATTTTAAAATTAATGCTATAAATTTATTCAATTATCTTGAATTAATTCCTAAGTGTACACATGCATACATTGTAAAACATCATTAAGATCCATCATATTTATATTGATTTGAATTAATTCTCTGCAATAACAGAGATCCATATTCTAGTTTGTAAACTAAATTGGCTTTTCAAGAGCTCTGAACTCCAATAATTCAACACAGAAAAGCAAGGAAGACCAGGAAACAGTATCCAAAATCAAACCTGTGACTATTTAGGGATACAAATAGCTGAGGCATTCTGAATTTCATCCCAGCATCATCAAGTTTACCACAGACTGCATAAACCTGGCCAAAAGCAGGTTAAATTTGACTTTTTTTTTCTTATTTTTTTCTTTCTTTTTTGTTGTAGTATATCTGAGACCTCTTAGTGTCTCAACTGGTAAGAATTCAAGAAGCCTTAATTTCTGTGCAAATCCTCAGAATGACTTCACACATTCTCTCTCATAAAATCTTCTAATACTACAGGAATATAATGCTCCTTGTGACTTGGAAAGAGTGCTGTGTGTTTGTTATAAAAGGCCATTTTTCCTTTTGAAAAATGCTAGCAGAATGTGCCACTTCCAATCCTTACAGTGACCTGATGCTACTTGTTGTCAAACTCTGATGCCTTGGATGTATATGGCATAATGACTTTTCCTTGAAAGGGCAGAAAAACCCAGAATTTTTGGCTGCATCTGTTCAAGGCCTTTATTCCTTTTGTTCAGGACATCACTTTGTCATTGCAAGCTCTGCTTAATAAACCCAATGCCCATTCTTCCTGTGATTGGAAAAGTCCATATAACATCTTTTTCCTCCAAAATTCCAAAGGCACCTTTCAGATAAATTTCAATACCAATAAATTCAGTGAAACAGAACTGCACATGCTCCATGTCATGGCTTTTTGTAGCTAAATATCCTCATTGCTTGGCTGTTGCTTTTTGGTCTGGTGTGGTTTTGGAGAATGCTGTGGATTGAATGATCCATCTGTATCAACTAGGGCAGAGCTGCACCTCAGCGTTGTGGTTACCTTTGAGAGCGCCATGGAGCTGCTGCTACCCCTGACTTTTACAGGTCTTTAAGAGAGATGTATTATTCAGAGTATATTGGTGTAATAACATGGGCTCACCACTTTAAAACTGCTCTGTTCAAGGCAGAGCACTGCACTACGTTTTATTGTTTCAAGGTGATTATGTTCGTATTTAGAATATACTTGCTGCTTACAAGTCGAATCTATAAAATCATGGAGAAATCTGGTACAGTGGATTTTTTTCCTTAAAGGAAGCCTCAAAGGTTTATGTCCTTACTGAATAATATTGGAAATTCAGCCTTGTCACTCTAAAACACAGATCTTTAAATGTTTCTATCCTAAACTTTTTTTTTTTTTTCAAATGGCAAAAAAAATCCAAATTTACAAGGGTGAATTCTTATCTATGTGAATATGAAGGGAAGAAAGCTCTTAACATATAGTTAAGCAAAGAAAACTCCCCAGTCTATTCAGAAAGAATTTATTGAAATCTTTCAGAATGTATTGAAAAGGATAATGTCATATTAGGAGAACTTGCAATTAGATTCAGGAAGGCTGTTAAATTGGCTTATTAAATTCAATCTGCAATCTGAATACACTGAAGGTTTGGAGGAAAAAAATTGTGTCAGCTAGCTATGTCCACTGTTGCTGTGACAACAGGATTGGAGAACAGTCTGTTTAAAACCAAACAACCTCTCCCAAAAATAACCACCAAACCCAACAGAAGAACATTCTGCTGGCCCCACTAAACCCAAATAACCAGATAATAACAACATGATGCCATTCCAACTTAATGAAAATGAATCATGTAAGTATTGAAATTGTGCCTGCTGCTGTTGTCTAGAGTAATAGTAAACTCAGAAAAGAAAGTCAAATTAAAGTCAATTTTGTTGAGCATTTGCTAATTTAGATAAACTGTAATGTGTAAACCTCAGTGTGTATTCATACTGAATTTTTTGAAGGAGTGTATTTGACCTCCCGTTCCATGATGCATGGGTCTCCTGCAAAGGAACATGAGATGTTTGCAGACAAGCTTTGTGTTTTTAGCCACGGCTTGTGCTGAGCTATGTTACAGGCTGAGCACTTCTGAAAATCTCTTCTCTGTTTGTGATTCCAAATGGAAATGGACTCCCATAGCTCACCCATAGCTGCTACTTGAGTTGCTGTTATTTGTGCTTTTCATATAAGATTTTGTCTTTGATTTGTGGACCAAACTAGATAATTTTCCTGTTGTTCTGGTGCAGTCACCTATTTTTATCTCTGTATGTGTATCTGGATATTTCCAGTGCACAGTAACTGTTATCTCTTGCAGGGAAATAATTGCAGGGTCACAGGCCACAGCATGGTAACAGTGGCAGACAAGGGTCATTGTTCTCTTAAAATTAATTTCATTCGCTTAGGAAAATTACAGTAGGTGTCCTCAGGTTGTGAAGATAAGGTAAGAGATGGACGATTATTCTGATTTGAACTGAATAAATTTGCTGATTGAGGACGTTCTGGTTGTTGGAGGCAGAGACAAAAAGTAGATACAGAAAAGGCTAAATTTTATTCCTGCCACCTAAAATATGTCTGCTGAGCTATAATCCAACTAAGTAGCAGCAATTAAATCTAATTAATCTCTAATTAAGCCCATGAGTCTTAGCTAAGAGAGGGTTTGGTTTCTTAAAAATAATAATAAAAAAATTCCCTTCACCACCAAAGACTGTTTCCAGACTTTTCTAGCCTTAATTGCAGTCCCAAACACCTCAAGCAATTTTCTGGGCCAATTAAATCAGGGCAGTGGCTAGATTAACATATTGCAGTGCATTTGGTGTGCTTACTTGCACATTTGGTGTGCTTGCTTGCTGGAGTTAAATGGTTTGAAAAGTGAGGAACAGCCTGGCCCCCAGACCTAGATCTTGCAGCTGGCATTGCTGTGCAATTACCATGGCCACTTCAGATCTTTATGGGTAATATTTTTTCTACTGATGTCTAAGGAGACTTAGAAGTAGGAAAAACAGCAAAAGCAAAAAAAACCCAAAAAAAACCCAAAAAACGCAAAACAAAACAAACCAACCAACCAAACAAACAAACAAAAAACCAGCAAGAACAAAGGCTGATGGGGGAAAATTGTGCCTTTTTTATTACCAGGAATTTTATGTGGTGAGAAAAGATTCCAGTGAAGAAGAGTCCTTCCTTCTGTGCTCTGCAACATATGCAGCACTGTTTATGTTACCTGTATAAATAAATGAAGTTCTGCAGTGACAGAGTGACAGTTTTTAATATACATTTACCCTAATACTTCTTTGGAGGATCATTCACTGTATGGGAGCAGGCATCAACATTTAACACGAGGTGACATTTTCCCTGTGTTTTTGGAAGAATTTATACAGCCTAAAAGACAGTGAAATTTGATAATGCTTTTCCCAGTGCAACCATGGAGGACCTGTACAGACCTGCATCCCCTTTCTGTGACCTACATCTGCTGAGCATGAGCTTTATGTGATGCATTTGTATATTTTCTAAAGGGTTCATTTACAAGAGACACTGGAATAAGCTAAATATGCTGTTTATGGGAGCTGCTTCATTTCATACAGTCTTGAAAAATATTGTTTCACTGCCTGGTTCTCTGTTGACCTTAGATTACTCATTTGCTACTGCATTCATATTTCATGCAATGGAAATTGAACCAAACAAATTTCAATCTGTAAGTATAAAGGAAGAGGATACAGTAACATCAAATATGACAGATGAAAAACCAATTTATATTTTTATTATATTTTTGAAATTGAGGAGTATCTTTTACAGCGGTAGGGTGAAATGGAGGTCATAGGAGCACACAAGTTCACATGTGGGGGGGAACTTGCCAATTCTAGAGCACAGGTAGGTCACATAGATGTAATGAAGGGCACAAGTCCCTTTCTGCTCATCTAAGTTGTACCTTAGAGAGTCTACACACCTGTAAAACCTTCTAGGTGCCTACATTTGTGCAGAAGTGTAATTGTAGGGATCCTAGATTTTGACAGCTTAACATCTTTACCTTATCCATATGGCCTGGTGAGGATTCACAGACTGGATGTTTCCATGCATCCTTGTTCACACAGAAAATATGGCCTTGCATGTGTGCTCACACCTTGAGATTTTTTTAATGAAAGCTGAAAAATTTTAAGTAACTTTTTAAGACACAGAACTTGGTTATAATACAAATGCTATTAGGATTTTAAAGTAATATGGATTTCTTGCCTTGTTTAAAAGCAATTTGTACTATCTGGAAGAAACTGAGGTAATTTAAAAGTAGAAAGAACCTGACTGATGGCATTTGCCAAGAAGGGTAACTAGCACTCCAATGTCAGAATGTTTTAAATAAGGAATGTCTGCTGAAGCATGAGCCAGCAGAGGTTTATCTGTCTTTCTAGTATTATTTATGCAAATTCCTTTTGAGCTGCAAGATTATAAAGTTTGTGTCACTAAATCAAACAATTATATATGAAAGGTGTGAAATATAGACCATGCCAGAGTAGTGTGACCCTTTTGGATAGTGGCAGATTTTAAATGCTTGATTTCCTACCTTTGTTCTCCTAAATAAGTCTGGATTTCCTTGTCAGTTAATAAGTATTTAAGCAAATTGTGTATTCTTATCAAAGTTTGTGGCAGTGAAGTGTAGCAGCATTAAAATGGCATTTAGAGGAAGAGAAGAAGATCCTTTCATGGCTTTCCTGATGAAAAGGACTGTCAAATCCATCTGGTATTATCTCAATTTTTTTCTGCAGTTGTTGCCAATATTGAAAAGCACGTCTGGCTATAACAGAGCCTGCAGTGGTTCTTGCTGTGGCTTCTGCTGGTGGATTTCCTTGACCAGGAGAGTCACTGATGTCCTGGAAGAGGAGATGCTTTGCAATGATTCATCTGTGACTTGAGGCACAGGACAAACAACACTGCTGAGCAGATGTGGGTGGCTGCCTCAGGGAAGGCAAAATGTGTTGGGAGTCCATTAGAGGCTGGGAAGGCTGATTGTAGTTGTAGTCACATGTGAGCACAGTTTTTTCCAGCTTTAAAAGAATTTCATGTTTGTTTGAGATTTTCATACTTTTAATGTGTGTCAGCCTTTTTTACATGAACTGCTAATAATGCCAGTGTAGTATGCAAGCTCTTCAGGTATTGGACTACGTTAGAATTGCACAATCAGTTGATTTGATTGCATTAAGAAATATCTTCATCAGATTCTAGCTCAGTAAAAACTTTACTGATCTTATAACAGTTTAGCAGAAGAGAACTTTCCATTCTGGGGTATCCTGTAATATGCTGTTCCTGACTGGTTTGAATTTAAGTGAACTTAAAGATTAAGATGAGCCGACACCAAATTCTACTTGATTAAAGGGGTCAAAAAAAAAAAAAAAAAAATCAGATCTCTTGTACCGCAAATTCTTATTTCTAATTTTTTCTGATATAAATATTGGCATAAGTATTCCTAAGATCAGACTATTATGTGTGGAATGAAGCCTGAGGCTGATAGAAATTTCTATGAGCTTGTATTGGAAGCATTTCCAACCCGGAAAGAGCCTAGTGTAGCAAATCTAGAGTCAGACAGTAGTTCAGAGCTGCATACCAGATGAGATATGTAAAGAATATAAATTATTTATTCTAAATGTGCATGAGGACACACAATCTGGAAAGTAAAAGAATAAAGTTTTTGCTCAAACATTTGGCACCACCAACAAAAAGCAAATTAGATTCATGTCCATGCTCTGCTCTGGCCTTGCAAAGTCCTTAGCAAATTCCATAAAATATCCATCTGTGTGAAAGGCAAAGTGCTGCAATGGAAAATTGAGCATGATGGCAAAGCACAAGAGAACAATGCACATGAGGTACTTGCTCAGAATCTGCTCTGCTGCACGATGCTGCCTCTGCAAAAAGAGTTTGCCTTTCATGGTTTTTCATCCTTTGCTGAGTGTTAGATGCTTGAACAATGCATCATTGTGAACCAATGCAATCAGTCTACAGAATATGTAGCCATAATTCCTCAGCTCAGCACAGCCTTGTGTTTTTTCCCAGTTAATAGGATACCTCACATTTCCCGTAGAATAGGACAATTACTTGGAAAACTGGTAAGAATAATAATAAAAAAAACCTAGGGCTGTTTTCTATGCCATTTTGATTAAAGTCTTAAGTTTTAAATATGGATAATTTAATTTGGGATTATGCTCTGACTTAACAACCAGGATATTTTTAAAAAACTTGTAACTGATTTGATTAATGATTAAGTGTTTAAAGTTTGAATTTTGAGATAAATCACATTGGTTCTGTGTGCATGAAGCTTTAAAATTAAAAAGTACCATAATTTATTGGACATTTTCACAGAAATGTCTCTCCTTCACTCAGTTTGATTCTTTTTTTTCTGTTTTAACTTCCTGGGAATTTTTGATCATTACTTAAACTTGACTACTGGTATTTCATAGCTAGGCTTCTAGTTCTTGGACATTGTAATGCCTTTTGCTGTATTTTCTTCATCTGCTTGCCACCCAACTCCATCATAAATAATTAGTCCTATAATTTTAACTAGCAATTCTGAGAAATGGTTTAATTCTCTTTCAGTAGTCCTAGTCCAACTCATTTTGACATCTGTTTAATATACTTTTCAAGGAAATACTGAAGTTATACTGTCTCCTTCCTAATGATGTCTTCTCATCCAAAATGACCCACTAAGAACCTTGAGTTTTGGTGAGGTGAATGATTCTAATCTCTGGTAATAATGTGGAGAGTTCCTGGCACACAAAAATGAATGTTAGGATCTGAACACTCTATACAGATATACATAAGATAATATCATGTCTGTTTAAATCTGAATAACGAAAAGGACAAAGAAGCTTTTATAGTAAGAGCTTGAGGGTTTTCTAGGGGCAGTTAGCAGGCCAGACTCAGAACTTGGCTTTTACTTGGCTCCTACATGGCTCCCTAACTACTCATTAATCTGGTCTTCCTCTCTAAAATTCATTGCAGAAATGTTTTTCAAAGTCTATTCTCCAGCTACTTTTCTATATTAAGAGGAAAAAAAAATTAAATCTTGAGCTATACTATATTTATACTATTAAACTATACTGTGACATTAGAATGGCAAGAATGTGCTTTTCCCCAGGAAAGGCTGTAGAAAATAAGCAGGAAATCTTTTATGACAAGTGAAAAGTGCATAAATGTTATACTCTTCACTGACAAAATCATATCTTGGTTTAGGCAAGATTAAACTTCAAAGCATGGTTGTTCTTTGCACTATGCTAAATTCTGCATCTTTACTTTTAAGGTGAATTTAATTATGGAGCAGAAATTCATGGAACATCAACGTCACTTAGGTCAGCTACAAGGACTGTGTGAAGGTTCATGATTTGCAGTGGAACCTCAAAATCAATAATTCACCTCAGGGAGTAGGGTAGTGGCTGAGTGTTGTGCTCATGCTTTGCTTTTAGCACCTGGTTTAGAGAGCAAAAGAGTTTCAGACATGTTGGTGTTTGTGCTCTCAGCTGAGACTAACACACATTTTGGAAAGAAAGGTCTGCCTTAAAGATTTTTTTTAAATACAGGTATCTTGCAGTTCTACACCAAGTGGAGCTTTGGCCCAAACTGTTTGATCTGTCTTTGATGAGGTGAGGGCAAGATTTCTGTGCCTGAGTGATGGCAGAAATGCTATGTAGGTTAGAACCCTTGGGCAGAGCTGCACTTGAAAGGTTCTAATGAGTGACAAGGTAAGCCCTTTAAAAATGCAATGACAAAAAAAGAAAATCCAGCACATCATTTGAATAGTACTTACAAGAGGGAAAAATAGATCTAGAATATGAAATAGTATAAAATAAGTAGTTTCATCCAAATGGATGTCTATTGTTCTCAGCTGGGTCAATGGGTATATTAAGAAAAGAAGCCTGATATGATTAGTAAATATCAAGTAATTTGTAGGATGGTTTTAATGAATGTTAACAAGCGGAGTTCTTTTGTTACAACAAAAAAATGAACCAACAAAAAATCCTCAAGTCCCAGAAGGTATCTACAGCAATAGTTTAAAAAAATTCAACCTAAAATGGGACCTCATTTATATCAGTGCTAAATCCTCAGTATCTTTTGTGGGGAACTTGAAATGCCTGGTCCCTTCAAATGCTGGAATTGTACAATTCTACATCAGGCTTCCTCTTTGTCTGATGCCCACATTAATTTTCTTCAGCTTGTTAAAATAAGACATTGTAATTACCAATAGACCAGCTCCCTGTCACAGATTCAGTGTTATGAGCAGAACCTGCCCAGTTTGAAGGGGTGTGAAGACTTTGTTGGCTTACAGAGACCGAGAG
Organism: Taeniopygia guttata; assembly: GCF_048771995.1. Lineage (NCBI taxonomy): Eukaryota > Metazoa > Chordata > Aves > Passeriformes > Estrildidae > Taeniopygia > Taeniopygia guttata. The sequence continues at coordinate 13,522,393 of NC_133029.1, forward strand.
CACTGCAGAGATGACACATTTGATTTCTGTAGGGAAGGGGAAAACTGACTGCTCTAACTGATGACATTCCCTGTTGACCAGAGGTAGTGTAGGGAAAGTGGCAAGGCTGATGCTGCAGTAGAAAATGTTAAGGCAATGAAGTTGAGGTAAAGGAAATACTGTCATGAGGAGTGCTTCTGTCTTTTCGCGTTTACCTTGTTAGACTTTGGGATGTCCCAAACAAGCAAGAAAACACACCTGAGTGATGGCTGCTGCAAGAAAAAAGTTAAACAAAGAAATTTATGGAGAAGGGTTCCTCATATAAACTCCTAACAATCGGTTAGTTCACTTTCTGCTGAAGCAAGTCTGAGCTTTATAGTTACAGTTAAGTCAAAAGGGCCTGTTGTGCTCAGCACTTTTGCAAATTGCATTGCTCAGTGATGTCCCTGAGCAAAAACTAATTTGTTCTTAAAGCACCTGTTTTTTAAGGTTGTTAACCTGTTTTAATATATTTTTCCAGATAGATAGAAAAATCTATTAATCAAGGCAGTAAAAATCAGGGCTTTCAATTTCAGTGCTATATTAGCATTTGATCAAACCTTAAAGCTGTGTAGTTTATGATACTGTGGTGAAAGGGAGATGTGTTGCTTCTTACAGCTGATGTCTGCCTGGAGATCAGCAGCAGTGATCCATCTAATTATTTGAATTCAACAGATTTGGGAGTGAAATGATGCTCATTTTTCAGAATGGTTACGATAAAGAAAAGCGTGACATTTCACATCATGCACCACAGAAAATATGTCATAAGAAAGCATCAGAAATTGCTGTTTGGAATAATTATTCTGCCACATGGGTGCTCATGTAAACACTGAACATTTCCTGCACATTGTGACACAAATCAGAGGGGAGACTGAATATAGCTGGGTCACAGGAAAAAAAAAATATATATACTCAAAACCCTTGGGAAAATTGAAACTACTTTGAATTAGACTTTATTTATGCTGTATGTGTTGCTTACACATCTGCTGCAGAAGGAGAGGCAAAGTTAAAGGTGACAGGTTGATCCCTGAAGTAGCATCTGCTTCTGCCTCTGCTATTAGTGCTGAGCAGAAAGCTGATTGTCTTTCTGTCCTTCCCTTCATTTGCCTTACTTTTAAATTGTGAGGAGAAACAGTGGACAGTAAACAAAGAAGCAGATGAGGAAATCTTTTATTGTTGCTACACAACCTGTTGCTGGGTTTTGATTGAATAATCCACTTTATGCAGTTGTCTCCATGAATTGGCTTGTTGAAGTGGTTTGTTTTTTATAAGTCCTTGAGGATTTTTCAGCCTGGTCTGACTTATCTTCTCAGCTGATCCCATTCCCTATATTTTCCTCTCATTGGTCTATTTTTATTGGCACTGCTGCATATGTTAAAAGACAAAGAGATTTGATTTTACTAATCTCCTTGTGCCTATGTGTGTAGTGTACCAAATGTGGAATAAAGAGTGATTAAAGTATCTTTTTAAAGTATAACAGAGTGAAGGACATACAGCTTGACTTTGCTGTTAAACCTCCACAAGTATATGAGGAATGAGCTGATTATTAGGATGTCAAGTAACTGAATTGTTATTCCTTGGAAAACACCTGAAGTATTTTTAGAGTGTACTTTTTTTCTGATAGGGCTTTATTATTTTGCTTCCTTTTTTATGTTGTTGATATATATCTTTTGTGTTTAGTGGTTCAGTAAGGAATTCCTAAGGTCTCCCCAAGTTGCTGCTGATGGAAGATGAACATGAAAATACATTTAAATTCAGCAGTATCTCCTAGTTTGCATGAAATTTAGCTTTTGTGTTTATCTTTTACTGATAGGAGAAAGAGGGACAGACTTCTCTTTTGCCACTTTCCAAAGCAATTCTTAGCATAATTGGTGCAACTCTTTGGGGTGGAACAAGGCAGCAGTTTGTGTATTGCTCATTCTTCTTGCCTCAGATCATATGCAGGACTTCAGAGAGGCATTACACAGCTGCTCTGTGTCAGGAATTGTGAGAACGCCTCGTACTGCAAATGCCAGGAGAGTCCAGAAGGTATTTAGGAGCACAAAAGAATTGTTGTGTTCTGGACAGTTTGTGGTGTGTGGGGTGAACTGAGGAAAGCCATTGCTCTTGGTGTTTTTTTTGGTTTTTTTTTATTTTTTTATTTTTTTATTTTTTATTTTTTTTATTTATTTAGATTACAAAAAGGCAAATGTGGTGTTTCCTCTGTGGGCCAAATGGCAACTTACAGCAAGTATTATAACCTGATAATTGTATATTATATATTGCAATTATAATTATTCTATATTCTATATTCTATTATATACTTGATATAAATGGCACATGTCAAAAGTAGCTGGTGCTGGGTGCTTGTCCTCCAGCAGTAAAGATGGTTGTCATAAGGACTCAGAATTACTTTGGGGTTGTTAGAACTGGAAACATGCAGTGCTCATAAATTATTGCATTATAGGCACACAAACAGATCCATAAAATGTATCGTTTCTATTATATGTTGGCCTCATAACAAATGAAAACCCTGCTCTGACTTGCAAACCTTTGGAAAAGTTTCACTCCTGAGAAAGGACTCACCACAACACAGTGAACATCAAAGTAATTAGAATTCAGCATAAGAGTTTTAAAATAGATTTAATTGTCTCATTTTGGATAAATTGGCAATAAGCAGAAAACTTCCTTAGGAGAAAATAGTGAGACAGTGTATCCTGTAAGGCAAAGTTTTAAGAGGTTGCTGGTGATGGCTCGTGATGCCAATAGCAGTATTGTCCCTTGTATTTTGTATAATCATAGTACCTGGGAGGAGTATGGGGCTGAGGATCAGGAAAAAGTGTGCTATCCAAATATATATGTGTTTTTTTGCATTCTTCCTATGCATCTAGAGTCCTTCTACCTCCCTTTTTTTTTTTCCTTTAGAGGTCACTATATAGGCATTATAGTAAAATAATGTGGGTGTTTTTTTCCTCTATAGATATGCCATGATTCTAGTAACATAATGTTTTTGCACAGTTAAAGATGATAGTTGTTCATTACCATTAAAGTTAATAGGTTTTCATTACAATTTCCAGTGACGTCAGCATTTTAGTGTCATATATTTTATTTACTTTTTCAGCACACAAATACACCCAGCTTTTCAGTGTACCATCTGTTGCAATGGTGTGAGCTGGAGGATTGATTGTGTGATCACACACTTGGAATCTGCTGTTGGAGAAGGGGCAGCAAGCTCTGCAGCCACAGGCTCCAGTGTAACACAGATATCAGGAGTGGCAAAGAGAAATCACAGAGTCATCAGAGCATGGCCCGTGGGGATTTTTTGGTACAAAGGACAACCTGAGTTTCCCAATTAGGCTTCTGCATGTGTTTTGTGCTCCTTAACTCTTCCTGGTGACTGAGTACTGGACTCTATGCCCTGATGTTCCAAAGCCCTGTGAAACCTGGTGTCCCAAAGCTGTGGGGAAATTACATGAGCAAGTTCCAAGCTGTGTGGGTGGATATAAATAGAATAAAAATTCTCTTAGTAAAGTACTGTTCTGTAAGTGGTTCCAACGTCTGTTATACAAAGGTCAGTTTGAAGAAATCTGGTTAAACCTGTAATAGCAACTGTGGAAATCTAAGTAGATATTTCAAACACTGTCCACTTTTTCCTGTCTGTCTACAAAGTCTGCAAAGTCTAATCCAGTGATCCTGCACACTGCAAAAAAAGGAGGAATAGGGTACCTAATGGGGAAAAAAAAGCATTTTTTATTTTTATTTTTATTTTTATTTTTATTTTTATTTTTATTTTTATTTTTATTTTTATTTTTATTTTTATTTTGTTATATTTATATTGTTTATATTTATATATTTATAGTTATAGTTATAGTTATAATTATAGTTATATGTAGAAAGGATGCAAAATTTAATTAGGAGAAATTATTTTTTCTTATGTGCTTGAAACACATTACTTCCTTGCTATAGTTAGATCTTCGAAATTCTGGTGAATATTTTACAATATATCAACTACAAAAAGAATCTGAGTTTCCTATTGCTGCAAGAATTTTTGGGTTTTAGTAAACTATTTAAAGAAACTTCCCTCAAGGCCTGTTAATCACTGAAATAGCTATAAGCACAGTTTTAATGAATCAAGAACATATTTAATAGCTTTATTTTTTTCTTTAAAAATTTGTTGTATACAAAAGGCTGAAAAAGCAGTTATGAAATCTAAATTAATTGTAACTCATCAAAATACAAAACCAGACCATCAGATATACATTTGTAATTTAAAATCAGAATGGTTTTTGGGAAGATCAAGCTTGTTTTCTGCTTTTGAAAGAAGATAGGGAGAACTGCATTCCTTTGATTGCATAGCTCTGATTGCAGACAGTGATATGCTAACAATGATTGCTGGAATTTTCAGAAAACTTCATCGTGATAATTTGTTTACAGCTGGACATTTGACTGCATATTCCATGTCTTTTTAACAGTGCCTTTCTGTGGGTACAAGTCCTCAACTTCTGTGTCTTCAACAGGTTGAAGCTGGGTTCTTAGGAAGACACTGTCCAAAAGTCCCATGTCACACATACCAGAAATTTTTTAGAAACTTGGCCTAATGCCATCCCTACATTATCAAACGTCTATTAAGCTGTTGTGATGGCACCACTTTCTTCCATCCTTCTCTTTTTATTCTTTATACAGTCACACCATTTCCTTATTTTTTTCATTTTCTCTTATTTCTTCAGCAGAAGTTGGTGACACCAAGTTGGGTGACTTGGTCCTTTGCCCTGCACGTAGCACAGGCAGGTCCTGGCTGTGCAGCCAGGCTGTGTAACAGGCAAATGCAGCAGATATATGGAACTATATAAAAGCATTCAAAGATGGCTTGGCTTCCTTCCAAACAAACTGGGAGAGTTCAGCCTGGAAAAGGGAAGGCTTTTGGGGGACCTAATTGCACCTTCCAGTACCTTGCTGGGATCCTACAAGAAAGATGGAGAGAGAGACAATTTGTAAAGACAGAAGAAGGGGGAATGGGTTCAAATTGAAAGATAATAGGTTTAGGTCAGACATTGTGAAGGAATTCTTCCCCTGTGAGGGTGGAAGGCCCTGGCACAGGTTGCCCAGAGCAGCTGTGGCTGTCCCATCCCTGGAAGTGTCCAAGGCCAGGTTGGACAGGGCTTGGAGCAACCTGGGATAGTGGAAGGTGTCCCTGCAGGGGGTGGAACAAGATGATTTTTAAGATCCTTTCCATTCCAGGCCATTCTTTGATTCTATGATCCCCAGAGTGGATTGCTTTGTTAGGTGTTTAACAGGAGATTGTGTTCATTGCTGCTCTGCAATTTTTTTTTTTTTTGAGGTCGAGTACTGTGTTTTTCTTAATTTTTTTTTAATTGGCAGATTAAGTAAGAGGCATGAGACTGTAAGAAATCTGGGGCCAAAAGTTCCCCACTGTATGTAGTTGAAGTGCATTCAGCACCCATTGCCTTGAATAATACTACAATAAATATAGCATAGAAATGCAAGAGCAGTGATGGTCCTGCTTAGATCAGGGATATTTCACACAGACATCTTTTCTCTTTATTCACATGACAGAAGCTAATTTTAAAGGGAAAAACCTTACTGAATTCCAGGTGAATAAATAAACTAAAAAATGTTTGTATTATTTTCTGGTAGTACTAAGCAGTATCAAACAATAAGTATCAGCTGGAATGAATCTCAGTAGAAGTTGTTTTTAAAAGTGCAATAAAATTTTAATATCCTCTAAAAGGTTGTTATCCAAGTAAAGAAGGCATTTATGTATAAAACTATGCCAATTTGTCTCGTCAAGATGGGGCTTTTCATGACACCAAATGTGAGCTAATTCTATTTTCACTTACCTTGTAAGTAGCTTTATTCCAATACTGCTGAAGTCAATGACAGAGCTGCCATTAAATTCTTTTCATATAATAGCACGGAACTGATGGTAAAAAGGCCATGAGGTGGCAATTCCAGCTGGCAGCACTTACAAAGGAGACTTTATGAGGAAGTTGGATAAATTCAAAGCCAAAGTGCAGTAGAAGGTGACAAATTCTCAATCACCAGACTGGATTTACAGAAAAAATGATTGTAACAAATTAAAGAACTGACAGAAGTTTGTATTAGTGCTGTTACATTTAATCGGTGGAATGTAGCAGAATTATGGAGTTATGAGCTGGTAAAGAGGTTTATAGAAACCAATTAAAATATAAACATTAAGAATGGCTGTTTGAGTGGCTGGAAACAATTGCTAGGCATTTCCTGAGGTTGTGTTCTTCACAGAAATGTTTTAATTGCTAAGGATAATGCTCTTAAAAGCAAATAGCTTCTTTTATCACCTTCTGTTATTTCTGCAGCTACCCACTTATCTCTCTAGATTTTGTTATGTTTCCTTTTCTGAAGTTATTCAGGGTTAATTAATTTCCTTGTATATTCTTTTAATGGAGAATATGGACATTCACCTGTCACCAGAAATTCTCTTGTCTTACTGTGGCAAGCTCATAAAGAAGTAGAATCATCCACAGAAGATGCTTGTAGAGCAGTTCTGGATCAATCTGCTCCCCAGAGCCAGTGATATGCAGCTGAAGAGAAGATAAAGATGGTGATTGGGTTAGTACCCAGTAAAGCCAGAATTTCTGTCACTGACTGAAGTGCCTTATTAAATCACAGTAGGGAGGTTGGAACTGGGTGCTCTTTAAGGTCCCTTCTAACCCAAGCCATTCTATGAGTCTATGAGATGAATCTTTCCTGGGGATTCATATATATTTACACATGAACCTCTTATACATGGACCTTGTACAGTATCCTCATACTTCAGCTCCCAGCTTGTAAATCCAGAATAATAAGACTGTTCCTCTTCACAAGCATGTAACTTGATCTCAAAAGCATATACAGAGGACAAATATTTCAAAGATGGGACTCATTCATATGACCCACATAATGTCTAGCTAGAGTAGATAAATATTTTCAAATTTTCTTTTCAGGCATGAGATCCCAAAGAAGCATCTCCTGTTCAATACTTAGAATTCTGATTTCCTAGACTGCAAAACAGACAGGTGAGGGAGACTCACAATAAATATATTTAACTGATAGAGTTCTAGAATTTAGGAAAGGTGTAAAAAATTATTACAAAGCTATGCATAACCTCTTCAAATTAAAAATTCTACCCTTTCCTCCTTAAAATAATGATATCAAACTAAGAACTAGGCAAAATTGTCAAAGTTTATGTAGCATCTATTTGTACTCATCCTTTCCTGTGTAGTTATTTCTCCCTGTGATTTTATTTTATATATATCACTTTGAGTTCCGCCTCCCAATCCTCATTCTTCTGTGTGAATGTTGGAAAAATTTCCTGCTGCTTTGGCTCTGCTGGCATTTTCATTCTTTATTCAAGTTTGTCCCTATTCTAGGGAGAAAGACCTATTCTAGGTCTGCCTCCAGGTAAACAAGTATTTTTTTTTTGCAGTCTCCCTATGCATGAGAATTTTCCCATGCCCTTAATCAGATTTAACTAAGCCCTTAATTGCCTCATTCTCTTTGGTCAGATTTTCTAATACGATCACTTAGATGACATAGAGTGGTCATAATCTGGCTGCAAATTCCCTGTGGCTTAGAGGAGCTGATGGCAGGGCAGAGTCTGACAGCTTTGGACTTTCCCTTTCTTGCCAGCCTGGCTGATTTACTGGAGGGGAATGTCAGAATCGGGGTGGGGGGCATGAGACCAGCTGTGCTGGGAAAGAAGTGTGGCCCTGGGGGCTTCAGCCACTTGTAGATGAAGTGTGGCACGAGTACCTCCGTGGTCGTGTTGCTTTGTGGCAGTGAATGCAGTAAAATTTGGCCACAGAAGTTTGGGTAATAATTTATGTGTCTCAAGTGGATGAGATATTTAAGTGTCACACTCTGCAAATCCCAATGGCTGCGCTATTTATGGCAAGTTCTGTTTTTATCAATGGATCATTTATGACATGTGGCAAAAAAAGAAAGAGAGCCTGAGGCAAGATAGATTTTAGTTAGGTCTGAATTAGATTTTATAGGTCAGCTACTCTCAGTTAATTCAATACCATCTGATTGCTAAAAAGGTACTTAATGAGGCTTAATTAGAAGGGATGTCTTTTATTGTCATTTAATGCAGTTGCATTTACATGAGTTCAGGGTTTGGCAGTAGGTTTTTCTCAGCAATTTTTGGGTCTCAGTCTAACAAAAGCCAATGAAGGATCCCATCTGCTCCCAGGCTTTCTGTCTGATTCTTGTAGTGTAAGCAGCATAAGGACCAGCTTTAGAGAATGTGTGACCACTGCACAGAAAGGGTCTCAACCTTAAGTTGCTTGCTAGCCTGATAAACAGAGAAATAAAGCAGTAAATGCCATAGTAAGTTGAAACTTGAATTTCACATTTCAAGGGAATAGGAATTTTAATGGAAATTTTACTTTTTAAAAATTATTCCATGTCTTCTATCTCATTCTAATGATCAATTAATGTCATAATGTGGTATATCAGGAGACAAAATTACTCTATTACTTTTTAAAAGATGTTTTATGCATAATTGCCTCTTGATATTGACTCTTTCCTCAAACATTTTGTAAAGACTTTTCCTGTTTATCATGACAAGTTTCACTCTGTATATTATTGTGCTGTATTTCCTAGAAATGTTGTAGATATGAAAACAGAAATGGATTTAAAAAAAAAAAAAAGTAGATCAGGATGTAATATTTAAAGCAAAATCATAATTTTATATATTAATATATTGATATATTATATTTATATAATGAAATTATATATATATATATATATATATATATATATATATATATATATATATATATATATAATTTGATATATTGATCCCTGATAATTTGGAAAAAAGTTTTTTAGAACAAAGGCAATACCATCAAATGAAAAAAAAAGATATATACTTTAAAAAAATATTCTCTGGCATTTTCAGTGTTTTTTTTAAAAAGAAAAACTGTTTGGAGCTTACAAAATGCTTTCTACCAACCAGATGGAACAAGATTTGTGATCAGACTCCTAAGAGGCTGCTGCATTTTCCCTGAGGTACAGTGAGTTTTGCACACTCTGGTCTCTCAGGTGGTGTATATATATAACCAGCCACTGTGCAAGCCTCAAATAACCAATTCACGTAAGTGTTTGGATTAAACTGATATTGAAAATACTGAGGGACAAGAGATTTAACAGACAAAGCAAAAAAACAATGGAGATATTGACATGGCAATAAATTAACTGGGCTTGAATTATAGTAAATGTATCTTCATCAAGCTCACAGATGTGCTTTTCTCACAGTTGAATGATATTCAATTCTATGCAACAACCTTGTTAAATTTAAATTAAATGCTAATTTAGCACATCTAAAGGCATTATCACATTTTGTTCTGAACTGTGCTTCTAATGACTTCAAATCGTATGTGATGTATTTATGGCAAATTTCTGTAGCTGTTGTGCTGGAGAATTTGTGGGGTTTTATTAAATAAGTTGTATCCTGCTCCATGTCAACCATTTACAATAAGACAAAAGTCACAAGAGTCAGTGAAGCACAAGCTGAAGGCACAACCCAGGAAGTGGTTCATACAAAATACATAGAAATCTAATGGCCAAATGAGAGGGAGATAAGACAGTAATGAAGAAGATGCAATTAAGAGGAGAAATTTCAAGTTATGCTTTCAGCTGTCAAAATCCTGCCAATTGAAATGCTAGATGGGTCCTGTTGTACTCATAGATTATTTAGAAGGAATGGTGCCTTTCTAGTTTAATGAAATTAGTATATCTTTCTTTTCAATATACCATGCTGCTTGAACAACTAACCTTTAACTAATGTGCTACTGCCACTTCCAATTGATGTACCTATTTAAAATGAACAATGCTAGTGACAGAATAATGAAAACAATTAAGCTGAACTTGTCAAAATTAATAGAAGAGATTGCATCTTCATCCTAGACAGCAAAGGCTATTAGAATCAGATGTTTTCCATAAGAAGGTTTAGCACTGTTTGTGTGTGGTTTCAAAAAGATGCATACTTCACATTCTTATCTTTCAAAAGCTGAGTAGATCCCAAAATCCCAGAATTTCCTTTTGGTAGCTTATTTTCTCTAAGTTTTTCCTTTCTTTGATGTTTCTAGTAGCAGGGGCTCCCAGTGGCCCTCAGGAACTCTACAGTCCTCCTTTGGATGCCAGCAGTTACATGAAATCAGCTAAGGAGGTCTGGGCTTTCAGATGCTGATGGGCTTTGTAGGTACACCCTCAGATTTGCTCAATACTCTATGAAAAATCCCCGTGCAAGAGGAAAATGAAAGGACTTAATGTAATATGCAACATACTGTTCCACAAACAACAGAGCTCAGTAAGTTTAGCTTCCTGTAGAATTTTCTCACGTTCTTATATCCAGCTTCACAATTAGCACCCTCTTTGATCTTATTCATTACCACCATCTTTTAAATCCCAATATATTTGAAATCTTCTGCCTCACCCTTGCTCTGGACCTCTCTTGTGGACATTCTTACATTTTTCTATCAAATATGATTACTTGTGCAACTTGGCAAATAAAGCAGGCATCCTGGATTGTACCTACCAGCAGCGTCTTCTTCCCATATTTGTATCATTATTTTATGGCAGGAGAAAAACTGCCACTGTAATTTTTTTTTTTTTAATAAAAACTGGAGTCATTATGCTAATATTTGGTGAAAAACAAATATTGTAGTATGTTTTTAGGGTAAGCTGAGTTGCTGCATTTTTCAGAGAGCTTGCACAAACCTCTTGGATTTAATCAATAACTTACCTCTACTTTGCTAAAAAACTCAGATTTGCGATGTCTCTCCTATACACTGAATTAAGGAGAAGATGTAAATCTCAGTAACTAATCTTGAGATTCTCCTGTTTTCTGTGTGCTCTGTCTAAGCCTCTGCAGTATTACAAGTAAGTCTTTAGAGTGCATTTTAACAGTGATAGTACATTGCTATTATTTTTGGAACTATATTTGATGCTACATAATTACTACTCTGAGCTTTGTGTTACCAGAAGCCTTCATTAATCACAAATATTTTGCTCCTCTAGTTATGGCTCTTCCTTCCCTTGTTCCACTGACTTCCGCCTTCTTTCTTATTTTATTTAAATCTCTGGCCCAGAGCAGCTATAAAGGGTAGACATTTATGGCAAAAACAAAGAACAGCAAATTCTGTGCTGGGCAATGTAGGCAGTCATTTGTTTGTTTGCATGCTGAGAAACCTGCCAAAAGTACCAGAACTTCTCTCCAGTGAATAATGTAATAAATTAGATTTCATCACCATGTAATCACAGGTCCGTGAGAACTGGGTATAAAAATCTTTCTTCAAATATTTCCTCAATGGAGCCCATCGCGATGTACACACAGGCTCTGTTTGAAAATGTACTTCCTTGTTACAAGGCTGTGTTTGCTTTTCAAAGAAACACAATCTTTTCTACCTCAAAAACTTCATGGTGGCTCTGTGTGTTACTAGCTAATAAAAATGTGTAAAGAAGAGTCGACTGTAGAAGTAGGGCATATTTGTAAGCATCTGCTACATTTATATTTTCTAAATATGTCCATTTTAGTAGGCAGATCCACAATTTAGCTGAAATAAAACGACCAAAAAAAAGGACTTTACAAATATTCTGATTTTCTTTGGAAAATTTTGTCTTTTTAAGGCAATAAAATGTAAATAAAAAAATGAGGAGGACTGAAAACCTCCAAGAAGAAGCAATGAAACTGATATGGTTTGTAAGCCTGACTTCTGTTGTGTTTATGGACATGATTTCATCTTTAAGTGCACAAAGCAGCTGCTGGAGGGCCAGAGGTGCTGGGCTGGATGGGTCAGCTGGTTAAAGGACATCAGTCTAACCCTCTGAGGAGACTGGGGAAGCCACTGCAAACAGGCGATGGGGCCACCAGGTTTTGAGCTGATCTGATCACAAAAGCTGTGCCAAAGCTGTTTTAGTAGGGTTTGAAAATACTCAACAAAGGAATGTACCTGGTGGATTCACTGGCGTCCTGCCCTGCTCCATGGGAGACTTGAGGTCTTGGAGTGAGATCATCAAGGTGATAACTTTTAAATGGTTTTCAATAGACAACACTAGGTCCATATTTTATTTTGGTGATAGCAAAGATCTGGCAGGAATACATGGAAGTGGGTAAAATCACAGGAAGGAACCTGTCGACCTGCTGTGCTAGAAAATGTTCTGCTTGGCAGAAGGTTCCCATGCTGTAGCCTTTCCTTCTGTGGCATCAGCCAGCACAAACTGCAGCCCCATGTTTAACCCCAGGGATCTATGGACACTATGGTTACTTTGGTGAGCTCCTTTACATTCCAGAACTAGAGCTGGTCTGGTGTTTAGTTTGGTTATTTTTTTTTTTTTTTGAATGGTGGTGGTGTTCATTTTTATATGTACACAGCCTGCTAAGCCTCAGAATCCTGTTTTATTGTTTTAATATATCCTTATATCCTTAGCATTCTTTCCCCTCTTTAATTAAGTGATAACTACAGCTTTGTGCTAAAGGCTTTTTACTTCTAATAGGGTCTTTTATTCACAGTTTAAAAGCAACATATTTTTTTTCCCTTCCTTGAATGTAGTTTTGAAATTTTTTATACACCTACCATGAGCTTCACAATAATAGTATCTTTTAATAGTCTTTCTATCACGAATAAGTGTTTTTATCTTTTTAGCTGTTCCTTTTTGTTTGCTCTCAGAAAGCTGCTTCTTTTTCATATAATTCTCTCCTTGGAATCGAGTATTTCTTTGGTTGATTTGTGTGTGTGTGTGTGGCTTTTTCATACTTCCAAAGACACTGAAATCAATTTTGAAGAGAAATTCTTATTTTGAAAATGGGTCTTCAGTAACTGCAGTTTCTTCTGTGTCCAATATACTGTTAAGGGAGTAATGAAGAATTGCTTTTGTCCTTCTGCATTCTCCTATTTATCAAAAAAATTAAGTGTCTGTTGAATTTCAGATGCTTTCTCTCTGCCCATCTCCCCAGCCTGTTGAGGTCCCTCTGAAGGGCTGCACAGCCCTTTGGGGTGCCAGCCACTCCTCCCAGCTTTTTGCCATCATTACATTTGCTGAGGAGGTATCTGTCCCCTCACCCAAGTCATTGATGGATAAGTTAAACAATACTGGACCCAGTTTAATGCTAAAAATCTGATTGAGTTAAATCAAGTTAAAAAATTGTCTCGAGTCTGAAAATTTTGCCTCCAGGATTTTTCATTTTATATAGTAAATAACATGCAGTAAAACCTCTTACTTTCATGCAAGATGAACAAGTCACTAATAACACTGAAAATCTGTGTTTTCTCCAAAAAATAATCCAGGAATTTCCTTTTAAATTAGGGAGTTAATATTTTATATGATTAGAATTAACTTTGGGAACATCTATCTCATCATGTTTGAATATTCAAGTCTGTGATGTATTTTGAGCTAATTTTGGGTAGGCTCATTAGGGAAGAAAGGTGTTGTTATTAATAGTAATTTGCAGGAACTTTTGTTGAAGATTAAGTTCCCTTTCAGACTACATTTCTTACAAGTTAGTGACAAATATAGTAACAGGCTGACATAGAGAAGGTGTAAAATCTCAGGCTTGACTTTGTAAGAAGTTGTATCATTATTAGCTTCTCATCTTCCAATATTCATTATTTTTATCCCAATACACTTAACTTGGATGACACCACCTTCCTTTTTAGTACATTTTCAGAAGTGATCAGGTGAAAAAAAAGGTTTTAGTATTCAACTAAAATATTCTGTACTCTCTTTCCAAGATCTCCCTAACACTGAACATCCAGCAGAATCCACTTTTCAGAAACAGGGATGTGGCTTTGATATCAGTGCACAACACTTCTGGTTAGAAACAGCAGCTTTAGTTTTCCAGTCCTGCTTTTGGGCTGCACTGGACCAGAGTTTTTGTGAGAGCAATAGCTTGGCTTGGCCTCTTGTGCAGCTGAGAGCTTTTGTTTCACTGCAGTCATCTTTTTCACACTCTCTTGTGGAGAAATAGGAACTCAGTTTAGAATGTTCTTTTACCAAAGGACACCAGCTCTGACCAATGTTTCATACACATTTATGATGAAAATGATGAATATTTGAGAGCAGATTTGGAATACTAAAATAAATACGATGATATTTTCTTTTATTTTAAAAGTGTAATGTTTTCAAAATTAATTTGAACATATTTTGCCTGACAGAGAATGTGATTATGTTTAGATTGCTCATTTTATAAAGTATGATTCTCAGTTTAAAGTAACGGAGAATTACCACATAATTTTTCTCCAACTATTTCTAATGACTAATGCAGTTAATGTTACCTCGCATAGCATTCATCATTTTAGAAATGCTTTTAACTGAAAGGGATTTTTCTTACATAATACAATATAAATAAGAAGTAATTAGTAATTTGAATAGTAAATACCAAAAAATAAGCATATCCAAATTAATTAAATGTGAATCTGTCACATACTAAAGGAAATTACACTACTTAAATGTATGTACTCCATTCATTTGGTATGCAGAACTCCTTCAAGTTAGGTCTGATATTAAGTCAAAAAAACCTTCTCTTAAAATAGATTCAGCTGCTTTGATTAGACAAATGATGGTACAGCAAGAAGAGTTCAAAGATATAAAAAGCTTTTTTTTTTTTTTTTTTTTGTTGGCTGGTTATAAGTTCATTGTCTATTAAAGGACAGTAAAGAAAACAGGTAATATGAGGACAGCCTAAGAGAAGCTGTATGCAGGTCATCATTTCAGCCATTTCTTTTGTCTTATTTTCATCATCAATTGCAAGATTTAATTTTTTAATTGAGGCATTGCATTTGAGTAAAGTATAATTTGCTCTATTAGCTAGCTAATTGGACTAATTGTCTACTGTAATTAGCTAGAAGTGTAGTACATCTTATTATGTTGAAGGTCTCATTAAAATTCCTTCATGTGAATAGGGGAAGAAGAATATACCATTAAACTAATTGTTTATGCAAAGTGAAAATGTTCTGTTCTTTTATGTGATATCAAAATTTGAGCACTTATTGATGGAGCTTAGGGACCCTTATCCATCTGGAAAAATTTGCCTTGGGATGTGTTATGAGGTAACCAAGTTTCTCCGAATCCTGTCCTTGAACACATCCAGGGATGGGGCAAACAGCTTCTCTGGACAACTTGTTCCAGGGCCTCACCACCCTAGGAAAAATTTCTAGTAGGGAAAAATTTCTTCCTAAAATGTAATCTAAGCATATCTTTTCTCAGCTTAAAGCAATTTCCCCTTGTCCCATCACTCCATGCTCTTGCAACAGTCCCTTTCCAGCTGCTGTAGCCCATTCCCATCCCATAAGGGACTCTAAAGCCTCCCCAGAGCCTTCTCCTCCCCACCCTGAACAGCCCCAGCTGGCAGCCTGTCTTCCTTCCCAGGAGAGGTGTTCCAGCCCTTTGAGCATCTCTGCGGCCTCCAGCAAGGTCACATCTTATGCTGGCAGCCCCAGAGCTGGATGCAGTGATGCAGGTGGGCTCTCACCGGAGCCTGGTAAAGAGGGAGAGAATTCCCTCCTTCAAAACTGTGGCCATGCTGCTCTAGGTGCAGGTCAGGCTGGGATTGTCTTTCTGGGCTGCAAGTGCACATTGCAGGGTCAGGAAAAGCTTCACCAACACCCCCGAGTCCTTCTCCTCAGGGCTGCTCTCAATATCTTACACTTTCTTTCCTTTAGAGGATGGCAAATTGAGCTAGCACTGCTGTGTATTTCTCAAGACCTTTCAGTGGTAGATAGAGCCAGAATTTCATCAGAATAGTAATCACATCAGTCTTTCCTGAAGAGAATATTGCCAGGCTTTATGGGGCTGATTAGAGACAACAGCTTTGAAACACATCCTGCACATATTTAAGACTTTATGAACAAGGAATATCATTTTGCATTACACTCACAGCACAGTATCATTGCAAGATAGTGTTACAAAGTAGGGATTATCTTAAAAGTGAAGGTTTGTTCATTTTTTTAAGCATTTAGGAGATTTTGACATGTAAACCAGCAGTGTGGCTGCTGGGACATATTGGGAATGTTGCTGCACAGCTGGCACATCATGCAGAGCATGAAGAAATAGGGACTTCATTTCCATCAGCTTTTGGCAGCAGCGTTTACAACTATCCTTTTCTTGAGGGGCCACTATAATTTTTATCATGAGCAGAAATAATTCCTGCATTGTAACAGTGGAGAACCCAGTGGCTGCAGGAATCCCACTGTGAATGCTAATCCTCTCCTGAGGCTGGCTCCCACAGAATAACAAAGATGAACAAGTATTTGCTAAAGTGCTCATAATTCAGCTGGGTGCTGTGCAAGCTCTCAGATTAATTCTATTTTCCAATTTTTGTATTTCTAAATGCTCAGAAAGCAACAATCAGGGAAAGAAAAGCCAATTTAACCATGCTCCTCTTGCCTTTATGTGTCTTCATCCCAGAATAGACCATGAGAAAACTGGTATTTTTCTCTAGGGAGCAGGGTGGTGTTTTTGTTTCCTGAAGCATCTCTGCCTTTAGTTTCTCCTGAGCAAACTACATGGAACACCAAGATCTGGATTCAAACCATCCATTAATCCACCAAGATCCTGCACTGAATTTTATTGAACTGATTATTTATTATAGAAGAGGAGTCATTCAGTCATTCAAAGATTACTGTAGGGCAATGGAAAATGCATATTCTCTCCCATGTGTTTGATGACCACATGCAGATTAATTATTAAAACTCCTAAAAATACAGATAGTGAAATTACAATAAGTTGAGAATGTTGTTTTGTCAGTCATTTGTTAGACATACAGCTGGCTGGTGTTTATGTTGGCTTATTATCTTGTATATTTTGAATTTGAAAACTCATTTTATTGTAAATAAAATCTTTTAGAATAGCATTTTTTTAGGCTTGATAAGCTAATTATGTTCATGTAAAATTACTGGCTTATATATCATATACTTGAAACTATGTATACTTAATATATGTGTTTAAATTGACAGTACTTGTATGGGTTTTCTTATAACTAAAAGATTGCTAGCTTAATCCTGTAATCTTAATGATTCTCAGGTGTCAAATTAAGTATGGGCTAATGCATAAAAGAGCAAAAATGAAATTAAAAATCCCTGACAACACAGTTTTTATGCCAGAAAATTTTGTTTTGCTGACATTTTAGGATTCCTTTTCTTGTCACAAGTATTTTAAATAAATAAAGTCTGTTTGGAACAGGTTTAATTTGGGAGTTTTCACATTCTGCTTCAATATCTTGTAACCATGTATAAATTTACACTGATCCATTCATTCTTTCTCTCTCTTATGCAGTCTGACCTCACATAAACTGATGCAAACAGAGAAATTACTTGTGCAAGCAATTTGAGGCTATTAAAATAGAGGTTAGAATCTGGCCATGAGTATAAATAGAGTGTAATCTAATTTCTTGAGGTATGCAGATTCAGTAACTTTTGATATTTATAAATTCAGACTCCAGCAATGGTTTATGCTGACATGCACCTGCTTGATGCAGCTTAAAAATAGGTGAAGGAAAATTTTTGAGAAGAATGTATGTCCAGCTTAGGACTGAGTCTGGAGCTAAGGCTATGAAAGTCAGTCCTTTGGTTTTAATACTCTCCATCCCCTCCCTTGCATACCTACCTCTGCCCCTATTTTGTGTGCATATAGTATATATATTTTTTATATATCTTGAAAAGAAACTGTGAAATTTAACTTGTTAAAGAACATTTTTGCCTTTTGAAAAAGAACCAATCAAAACCATAATGTCCACCAAAATTGTCCTCACCTGCACTGTCCTGCAGGAATGGCTTTAGTTGATTATACAATGGAAATGGCTGAGATGTACATTCTTGCTTTCTCAGATTCCTCACTGCTGCAGTGATCACAAGGATATTTGGGTAGGGGAAAGCAGCCCAGGCCAGGTAGAACAGGGGACTGTGATTTTCATCTCTTTGGCTCTTGGGTGTTATGATTTGTTGTGACTTGGCTCTCGATGAGAAAGAGTCATGATGGACAGTCAGCACTAACATTTGCATCAAAACAGACTTCACTGGAGCTGAACTAACACAAATGTAATGGTGAGAGAGTGGAAGAAAGATAAAGGAGTCCATAGCTTGGACTTCAGGCTATGAAACAGAGACTATGTCCTCTGGTCACAGGAGTCCTTCCATTAAATCATTGGCAGCCTGAAAGGTCTTTGACTAGCCAAATACCTTGCAGACATTTCTATTTATTGAATCAGCCATGCAAAACACAAAAAAATAATCTGTTATAGGGACTTAATTATAGGTAATTAAGTGTCTGTGTTTTCAGTTAATGATAATAATGTTAAAAAAAAGATAACCATTGTCATTGTGCTCATGATTGCATTTTATGCCTTAACTTCATATTCAAAGGGAAATGCAAGTTTAATCTGTTTTATATATGTGTAGTTCTGTAAATTTCTGCTGGGCTTGCATGCAGTCATCAGGTTTGCCATTGCAGAGCTGCACTGTGGTAGTTCTCATTCCAAATGAAAAGAGCACACATTGCTGACTTGAGCAATGCAGTGTTTCTGACATTTGAAGTAAATCTCACTTGTGTAATTATCTTTCACCACAGTAGGACCAAGTAAATCATGACTCTGCCATATTCAGCATGATGTGTGAGATAGATTTCCTTTTGCTTGATGGTGGGGAAAGACTAAAAGTTTCTCCAGCTTGTACTGTGGAGCTCAGCTCTCTGTCTAGGTGTCATAACTCACACCCATGAAGCTTAGAGCAAATGTGGAGAATGCATGCATTCACCACTCCAGAAATACTGGAATGCCTCTCTGCACATGACTTAAACTTTTTCAGCCCATAGTAGCTGAAACAGCAAATTAACCCTATCTGCTGACAGAAGCCAGCCTGGGTGAAACAGCAAATGTGGAAGCAATGTGGAGTTAACATCAGTACTTTCCAGCATCAACTGAAACATGGTCAAAGAGACTGTCATTGCTTTTAATTAAGGCTGGATAGGATCTGTGGGTGGGTTAAATATGTGTCTATTGGGAGACTCTGCATGCAAAAAATAACTGGTGTTTCTAGGAGACAAGGTAGACGTATAAATTATGAGAAATAAAGAAATGGCATTACCATTTGTAGATGTGAACTGAGTTACAAAAAAATAGCTTCCATGAAAAAAATAACACCATCTGAGGTTTGCAGAGATCCAGTAACAGCAGTTCTGAGTCCTGTGACTTGCCATATGTCCATATCTAAGTATTGGAATAAATGGACTGCAGAATGGATAGTTCTAAAGAATATATTAATTAAATAGTTATAATTAATATGTTAATTAATTAGTTAAATAGCTGTTAGTAATGGTTTGGGAGGCAATGATCACTTTGGATTAGAACAGGAATAGGACAATTTCTGACAGAACTGGCCCGTCCACTGGTGTCCTTTATTGCTGTTTAGTGATTGTACATTTCATTAGATTGTGGACAGGTGAGTTATGACTGAACCTGAATGCTTTCCACAGCAGAAGAAAATATCTCATTTCTGAGCTCCAAGATTGCCTGATGAGTTCATTTTTTCCTTTCATTTAAGTGGTTTACTGTGGGGTATTAAAAAATCATAGATTTAATACTGTAATAAACAGAGAACTACACAACTATTCAGTTAAAACTGTGGTTCTTTTGGAAGATTTACCTACTTTACAGTGGTTTACTAAAGGACACAATTGATCTTATGAGTGATATAATTGCTCTTAATATAGCCATATGAAGTCAAGTTGCACATGGGTTTTATACAAATATTTCCTATATTTAAGACATCCATTTACTTTCTTTTGAAACACTAGTGATGGCTGAAGAAGAAGATGCTATTCCCTCTTCCTGTTTTCATAATCAAAGCTGGAGTTTTAGATACAAGAAAAATCAACACTTAGTGTCAGGCACTTGGAATTCAGAAGTAGCCATGTCTCTGTGCCCAGTCACCTTGGGGAAAATAATATTTAATAACATGAAAAAAAAGTAGGGCTGAAACACTTTCACTTTCTATCCCCATGAGAGAGACACTTAGATAGTATTTTAATTCATTCCTTTAAATGCAAAAGAGTTTTAAATTTAATTTTAAGAGGGTGGTGCTGCTCCTCTCAGTCAATATCTGAGTCACGTTCTGCGTGATGAGGGAACAAAATCCAAAGTACCTAATATGTGAAAATAGCAGCTGTGCCTTAAATTAGAGTCAAGGACTGGGATGGGAGTTGCTTTTCTGGAAGAATGTATTAATAGATAAAGCTGAGATGTATGACTACCACTAATGTAGAGATAAAGTTACAGTTTAGATCCCTTTAGAAATTAAATGTGGCATTTATGCATGTATGAATCAGAAAGCACATTTGAATGTGTCAAACTTCCATCAACTATCATTAGGGTTTTACGACTTTTTCTTTTTTTCCCCTCAAGTTTTCTGGCTTTTGTTCGTATTTGCTCAGTGTAGGAGCTGTGGGCCCTTAGCAGCAAGTGTTGGCTTCATTTCTGCTCAGTTTCAGCTTCCTGAGCAGAGAGCCTTTTATAGACTGTGACACAATTGTTAATTATGAGTGTTGCTCTGCTCATGCTTTGGAATACTAGTGGGAAGATTAAGGTATTCAGAGAGACATAAAATTGGCCCACCTTGCATCAGTGTGGCATAAAAAGATCTGATTTGGGAAGTTAAACTCTTGAACTTGGTGACATTTGGCGGAGTCCAGGTTTGTATTTCTGGCTCATGTATAATTAAGTGGCAAACAGGCTTGATTTTGCAAGGTGCTTTTTGATACCCTGAACTTTCTGACAAGTGGGCTTTTGTTTCCACAAATTGTATTTCCATACCTCTCTCTCATCAGGGAAACCTTCCAGATTCATATTATGGAAAAATTTTGGTGAGTCTGTTCCCAAACACCTCCCTGGGGATGGGCTGCAATGAAACCACGGGCACACGATGGCTGGAAATGAGAAGGGCCACGCAGATGATACACCCAGAGCTGGTGAGAGGCACAGGGAGGTGCCCAGGAGCAGGAGGAGGAGCAGCTCTGGATTCAGAGGTAACCAAGGTGCTGAGTACAATCCACACTTGCTGCTAAAACACCCACATGCCATTGGTGTGAGAGGTGCATTGCTCAGTTCTTCATCACAGAACTGCCACACCCTGTGGGTAAATGATGCCTTTTGAACAAAATCAGGTGCCCTGCCATTTTTTTTTTATGCAACACCTATTGAGAGGCACAAAATAAACACAAACGAATAAGCAGATGTTGTTTTTTGTGAGCAGTGTATGGAAAACAATCAGCACACTATTTTAGTCCAGTTCTGTCTTGGATTTCTGCTCCCAGATAAACACAGCTTTGCATTCAAAGACAGTATTTAGCACAGCTTGAAAAGTGGGCTTGTTTATTTTTAGTGTTTTGAAGGATCAGCTCTCAGACAAATCATTTTTCACATAAACCAACTCATAAATTCCTAGGATGCTATCTCAGTCATCCTGAATATGCCAAAGAAGTGAAGGTCACACGGTGTAAATTGAAGCTGTGCAAGTTTGCCTACCAGTTTTTATGTTTGTATGTAATGGAAGGAAAAGAGTCATATATGTTTAATTGTTATGTTTTTTCTAATTTGCTTTTTTCAGTCCACCGGCAACCCTTAAATCACTAAGGGGATACAGTTTCTTTAATGAATAAATGGGTTTGGTGGGTAATGCCAATTCACTTTCAACTAGGAGGAGAATTAGTTTCTTCTGGACCAAAATTTTGTAAGAAATGCAAAGTGGTTTTTCCTCATTCAAAAAAAAAAAAAAAACAACCCAGACAACAAAACAAAACTACCCCTTGGTGTTCAGTTTTTTTACTTATGTTGGGAAATCTAAAGGGAAAAGCCAGAAAGCAATAACAACAACGAAACTTCAAACAAGTAAAAAAATCCCCACAACCTTCCCAATTCAGTGACTGGAAATGCACAGTAGTTCTGGGGAAAAAGGACAATGCATATTTTCTTTTTCTGACAAAAATTAGTCTATATCATTGCCAACCACAAATTCAGCTACTAATGACCGCTTTGGGTAGCTTATTCAAATTTCTAAACCCTTTAAGTGATAAGAATGTTTTGTATTGTCTGCTTAAGGCGTGCAATAACTCTTAAAAGATTTTATGTAATCAAGTACATCAGAAATTTCTTGCAAGGAATTGACACACAGCAAAATTAATTGACCTCCTAAGCTGCCCACTTTCTAAGCGGTTAAATTGCAGAGAGAAGGAAAGTTTTCAGTTTGGAAAGGCCTCTCTTTGCTAGCACTGGAGTGTTGTGTGGAGCTGCTGCAGGCAGTGCACAGGGGGGACAGAGATTGGAGCATCTCCTGTGAGCAAAGGCTGGGAGAGGTGGGGCTTCCAAGGCCAGAGAAGAGAAGGCTCAGGCAGGGAATTCATGAACATGGATTAATCTCTGATAGGAGGTGTAGAGAAGACAGAACCAGTTTCTTTTCAGTTTTGCCCAGTGAGAGGTCAGAGGTAGAGGCCATAAACTGAAACAGAGGATGCTGAAGTTTCACAGAGCTTGAATAAGACTTTAGTGCTTTGGAAGTAATAGATTATTTGGAAAAATAGTATTTCTTTTTTGGTTGTTTAAAGATTTCTCAGTCCCTAAAATGACACCTTGATTTATGCCCCTACATTCTTGTGGCTTACTGCAAAATATTTGTCTAATCAATTGTGAGACTGTCACAGAGGAAAAGTCAAGTACCTATTTAGAATGCAAATTGGTATAAACTAAAGGCTGTAGCATTTCTGTGTCTGCTGCAGCTTTCTGACCCCTTTTGTGTAACTAACATTTGATGATGCTGAATATTTAATTACATACTGTGCTAAGAGACTGATTATAGTGACTGAGGCCTTTTTCTATTGCACATTAGGGTTATGGGGTGAAATTCTAATGTTTAACCCCAGGTACATGCAGAACTCAATGATTTGAAGTTTAGTCTAAAACTGATCTTATTATAAGTGCAACTGTGCAGGTTATTCTTTTTCAAGCATTTGGGGGCAATTTCAAGTGTAAGAATCTCTATTTGTGTTAGGCAATTCCAAGTATGGCTTTCCAATATTTAGGCTCTTGTAAGTAGAGAAAGTTGTGGTTTTTGATTACTTCTGTGATTGCTAGCTGTCCTGATTTTATAGCTGTTAACCACAGCTATAAATGAATGGAATGCATCCCTTAAAATGTCTCCCTGAGAAAGCACCAGCCATTCTCTTTCAGTTCACAAAATTTTCAGTCTGAGGCAAGATTAGCACTTTTCAGAATCCCCAGGTCTGAAGACAACTGGAAGAATTCAGATATATTTTTACATCCTTGATAAGACTAAACTGTACTTTAAATGGAGAGCAAAAAGTGAAGCTATGGAAAGCACTTGTAGTAATTTTAAAACTGTAGTTTATACTGTTTTCTTCTGTAATTGCACAGACTCTTTTTATCAAACATTGGGAGGAAAAAAATCTGGCTTTTGCTATGGCAACACAGAGGACTTAGAAAATGATCTCTCAGCATGGAAGAATGATGATTCCTAAAATAGTGTAGAAGCACTGAAAAAGAGAGAGATTCTCTCTTGTGCCAAGGTCTTTTCAGCTCTGGAATGGGGGTTCTCCCACAGAGCTGGCTGTCATTCTCTCATCATTAAACTTATTTAAATGTACAGTAATTTAGAGCAACCTATACCCTGCTGTAATTTATGACTGTCTGGCTATTGTCTGCAAGGACCCCGGGTATATTGGGAGCTGTCAGAGTGCAACAACACTTTCCCCAACTTTAATGCATCCCCAGCCTTGGTGTGAGGGGGAGGGATAAATAGCAGAGGATGAGGATCCTCTCACTTTACACTACTGGTTAGCTCCAAATAGCTGAGAGAAATCTCATGCAAATTAATCTTTTCAGCAGGATTTAGGTGCTTTACTTTTCAAAGAACTTTCTGTGCAGGTAGAAAATTGATCACGAACTGCTGTAGGAGGTGGCTGCTTTGCTTCATAAATCCAAGCAGCCAATAATTTGTGAACAAAACAATGTCACAAGTCTGTGAGGTGATGTTTAGTATACAGCACTGGGGTTGCCACCTCTGAAGATGAACAAATCTAGACGAAAGAAGAGCTGGCAGTAGTTCTACAAAGTTCAAGCTAATTACTTCAATGATTTTAGAAATTACTGTGAAAGAACTCTTAGTGATATTTCCAGTTAATGAGAATGAATAAAATCTTTGTGCCATAATTTTTTTTTATTGCTGACATGTATTCCTTCACCAAAAAATTAGAATAAAAATAAACAAATATCCAAAGAGTTTATTTTAATGCAAATCACAAGTACCAATGAGTTTTTTTGTAAAGGATTAGTGTCCTCTGCTACCTTCTGTGAGCATCATACTGGAATTCCAACATTTGGAACCAAAATTGTGATGCAGCCACTTGCAGGTCCTTAAATTAGTTGTTCCCTTCATTTTTCTGCACAGTACCTCTTGCACAACAAAATGATCACACATGGGAGGCAATAAAAGCTAATATATTGAGACAATAAGAGCTATTTCGTATGCCCTTTGAGGTCAGGTTCTGATCTTGCCCTTCTGCAACCTCATATTGGGCAATACTATTTCAGAACTTTCTCAGTCTGCTAGCCAAATGTAGAGTGCTCTTCACCAAAACTCACATCACTGACTGACAGGGGTTTAAAGGCAATAATTTCTGCTGCCATTCGTGAATTTGTGTTCCTAGCCCAACATACCTAAGTGAAGAATGCCACAGAGCCAAATTCATCCTAGGGGTACTGTGAGTGTTCCTTATTGGGAGAATTGTTATTTGTTTCTGAGATCAAAGACAAGTCACCTGCCTGCCTAGAACCACACAGGCTGCTGGAAATGAAAACCATTTGTGTGTCTTGTTTCTTAAAAAGCTGCTTATCAGCCTCCTAGGCAAATGCACATATTTAAAGGAATCCACTGACCATTCATTTGCAGGATACACTGAGGTTTTTGTGTTCATAGTGATGTTACTCTGATGTACATGAGCAAACATCCTTTGCCTACAAGAAAAGTTACTCAAGATGTTTTTGGAGCTGCTAGGTTCTGCTCTGCTTTGCTCTGTGCCTGTGCCAATATTATCTGCAGTTACTCAGACCTACACCTACTGTACATATAACTCACCTAACAGTTGACTTAACCCACAGAATGATCATTATTCAGACCCAGGGTCTCAATCAATGGCTTTCAGCCTCCATTTTTAAGTGAATGAATTCTTCATTCTTGGGTAAGAGTCTCCCTCTGAACAAATCTCTCCAAATACACATATCCCATGTGGAGCTTACAAGTCCTTCTGCTCTTGCACAGCTCAGCTAGATGAGCTTTTTGTGTTAATAGCTTTCTGTGCTCTGCAAACAATTATATTAAGTGTACTTGAGAGGGTTAGGATGGGTCTACCAGTTTTGTGCTTTGATGAGGGGTGTGATCAGTTTTCTTCTTTACTGCTGTAATTGTGTTAGAACTGTCCCTTGAACAGTTGCAGCTATTTCGCCATCAAAGGTTCCAGGGTATTTTATTCACTTTTTAGTAAAGGTATATAATCTCTTCACACATAAATCCCTTTATGCTATTAGCACTAAAATGCTTCTGCCAGGGGAGAGTTTTGTTGTTCTATTTCACTGAAGGAAAGAAGATAATTTTGTTTGTAGGCAAGATTGTGACTATCAGTAAAAGTCAGCATTTTGAAAAACTGCTTACCATTGGGGATGTGTGTGTGTATTTCTTCTCCATCTCTTTACAATTTGCCTATTTGTATTTTATGGTGCTTGGATGTGAAATGCCTCCCTTGATATGGACGCAGGGTCAGTTCTCCCTCTGCAGTCTCTCCTAAATCAGAATCTATTAATCTATTTATCCTTTGACTTCAGGGTGGATCTTGCATTATCAACCTTAACTGAAGCACCAATCTACCATATATGTACATATGTATAAATTTTCCCTTCCCTGTCTTGTTCTCTTATTCCTTCTTTTCATGATCTCATACCCTTTGGAACTGGGATTAAATCGGCTTCATTTTATGTGCCAAAACTGCCTTTCCTTGTTGCTTATCACCAGCCATATTCCTGCACTGACATTGCTTATCCATGGGGAGGTAATTTATAGCATGCAAAGTGCATTGTTGTGCTAACTTTTAATGGTGGCAGCTGTACTTACCTCTAAGGACATTTAGATCTTCCTTCACATATAAATGGTTGATTTTTTAGTCATGGGAATATTTACACCCTTGACACTCCAAGATCTCATCTGTGTGCCTCACATCAGCACCCAGAATGTATGGGATTTTGACCATGAGACACAACACAAATCTTGTAACTAATTCAGTAAACTGAATGAAAGAGAAGTCACCTGTGTAACTGACTGCAAAACAATAATAAAAGAAAAGCCTCAGCAGTCCAAAGAGCTTACTAAGCATGTTCCATAGGAGTGGAGTGCAATGACTCTGTTACATCGGGAGTTAATGGAAAAGAGCATTTTACAAAGATGTTTATCCAAAAGAGCAAGGATTTCAGCATTTATACTGTGGATAGTCCTCGTGTAGGTGGTTCTGGAAGAAAATTCTTCATATGTGAAAGAATGGGCCATGGGGGAAAAGGAATATGTCACCATCCTGGAATGCAAATGTATTATTTTAATCTCCAAGAGATGGCTGCTCACTGCTGGTCCCTGCCCTCAGCCTTTCTCTCTGCATCTGAGGCTGTGATGCTTTCTCCTGGTGCTAGATCCAAGAGCATTTCCATTCCTTTATGCTGAAGAATCAAGGTTGTAATTTACCACACCTCTTACCATGCTGATGGAGGTGCTCAGCTGGGGCCTTCATTAGGAACAAATTTCTTTAAAAACAAAGGACAATTCAACCATGCCCCTGCAGAGTTTTACCAGGACTCTGTTGCCACAGAGGAGGGGTGCTGAGACTACAAGGAGTACTCAGAAGTTTTGTGTTGTTCCCCCTTCCAGAAGGGTTCTCAGTGTAATGGGACATGATTATCCCTGGGCTGAGTGTCAGGCTCCTACAGGCACTGCTACGAATTTTGGCTTCTAATATTAGCCAATTCCGGTGCCCTCCACTCCTCACATTTATTAAAATACTTTTTCCACATGTGAAATATGTAGCTGTTTTAAAAAAGAACTCCTCACTCTCACACTCAGCTCTTGGACACTTTATGTAGGAACTTTCTTTGATGTACTGTTAGCTCTGCTTGGTGACATGAAGAAATCTCAGCCTGTTATGGAAGCAGGAATCATCTCAGACTCCCACAGAGAAGAAGATGAGTGAAGGTGCAGAAAAATGAAGTGGGCTCTTTCCAGCACTGAATCCATCCTAAACCCAGAGATTTAAGGCTAATAAGGTCTGGAAAGACCCAAAATCTCAGCTGGACTATTAGGAATAGGAATAGAACATGCAATTAAGAAAAGAAATAGAATATGCATTTTTACTCATAAAAATGTCTGTTATACAATTTTGAATAGGAATTTGAGCACTCGCAATATGCTTCCTGTACAAGGAAAAAGCTCTGTCAGAAGGCAGTGACTTGAACTTTAAATAAGTACTGAATAACTGTGTGGCCACCCTATGTCTTTATTACTTGAATTTTTATTCTCAAAGTTGTAATATATTTCTTTCTGGTATAAAATAATTAAGAAATAAATAAATGAGATATGCACATAACACACTGCTGACAGAAGGAGAGACACAAAACACAATTGCATAAGCATAATTTCATTAGAAAACAAGTCTCATTATCAGCTTTTAGAACAGACTGTTGCTGGATGCTTTTATTAAAAACCCCACATTTTCTGTCATAGGTTTTGTGCCTTCATGACTAGATAGAGCATAACAGAAAACTGCTGTTTATTTATAGAAACCCTAAATCATTCCAGAGAATTAAGTGCTAACCATTCCTGATGGCTGGAGACCAGGTTATCTAATCCAAAATAGGTAAAGAAATATAGAATGATGACTCTAAATGCTGGTTTCTCACCCCTGGAATTTTCACATGGTGTGTGGTTACTTTTTCCCCCATTCTGTAGGGACTTGGAAACTCTGACTTTTTGTGTTGTTCTGTGCTGAAGCTCATAAATGGCACTGTGATTCATGGAAGTTTGGTGGTCCTGGTTTGTCCTGGCTTTTGGATCAAGTCTATGGCTGTATCTTTAGAGATCAAGACAGTGAAATGGTAGCTAATTTTTACTGGGTCAAGAAAATACCTTTAAGCCCTCACCCCTGCTCTGGGAAGGATTTGATTTTTATTTGTTTGTTTGTTTGTTTTTGTTTAACTATTGAAATGTTATTATGTCTACCTTTTGGGCCTATGTTTTAGAAAACCATCTTTGGATCTAAACCTATAAACAGACTAATAAAGAAAGGCCTCAGTGAAGCAATCAGAAAAACATTTAGCAGGAACTTGGGGGCACTTTGAGGAAGATTAGTTTCCATGGTACATCCTCTGAATGTCAAAATCTTACATCCAGGAAAAGTACTGACAAACAAAGCACAAAGGCTTTTTGTTTTTTTCAGGGAGACATCAACACCTCACAAATGGAGAGAAGAAGAGAAAATTCTATGTTACAGTTAAGAGTAGATTTCTCTCTTACCTGTTAACACTCAGTGTTTTTACTAGAAAAATATATAATGAAAGATAGAAAACAAGCTATGATTCAAAGAGTTCCTCATGCTACTAAAAAGAAAGGACAATGGTATTTATATGATTTTTTTAAAACTAAGTAATAATGACACATGAAAGGCTTGGATGAATGGAACAAAGGGTGATCTGCTGAAGTTTTTCATAGAAATCTTTTTCCCTAGAAGCATCACTAAATTGATTAACTTATTAGGAAAGCATACATTTTCACTGAAGGAGAGGACATTTTTATCCTTGTTTCTGTCATCTATGTGTTCTGGTTGTTGTCAACACGTTTTAATCAAAAGAAATTGTTTAATAGCTTGCCTACACAGAATAAAATATCTTGTTGCACTCCAGGTCAAATAACAAATACAAATTGGGCTGGCCATCTTTATTAGACTGGTTTGGGTTTTTTAATTTCTCCTGTCAGGCTGCAAGGAATCTATCCTTATAGTCAAAGTGCATGGAGGAATAAAAAGAAATCTGAACCATGGAAATTTAAATAAAAATGAAAGAAGTGAAATGGGATGAGCACTGCCATTCGAAATAAAGTGCTAATAAAACACTCAGGTATTAGCTTCTGAAGAAGATTTTTATAGAAATCCCTTGAAGCACTGGAAGGACTGGAATAATATTGTAATTGGCATCCCTGACCTGTATATTTTATGTATACTTCAATAAGTTTTTGTCTCTGGCTTGAAAAGTTCATGATAAAATAAAGCTCCCAGAATTCTCTGGTCTTTAGCTTTGAAGGTCTAAAGTATGGATTTTTTCATTATAGGATAGTGAAAAATAAACCGGTTTAGCCATGATACAGGAAGCATAATCATCAGGTGTTCTTTCCTGCACACTCATGGATAATATTTTTTGCAATAATTTTGATGAGGATTCTACTTAGCAGACTGTGAAAACGTGACCTTCAAAGCTCTGCTATGTTATAATCATGTGTACAGTGCCCTGTAACCAAATCTAAAGCTCATGCATTGTATGTTTGGGTGTCATTTTTCAGAACACTTTTATTGCTCATCTAGGCCTGGAAACTCAGTTAAAATCAACTCAAGCATTAATTCCTGCACAAGAGGCAAAAATACAGTCATATTAGCTGTGACAAAATCAGCAGTGGCTCTGGTATGAGGGGTATTACCAAAGGCAAAACAAAGAAAGAAAAGTATTCAGGAGTTGAAATATGTGATTGAGAAGGTGTTTTGCAATTATTAGGAATTCTTTGCATGCTGGCATAATGCAGCCTTCTCACATCTCCTAGTGTAATTACAGTGATGAAGAAAAGATGTTCAGGTCAAGTCCTTAATTTAGATAATTCTGTCTTAATATTCAAGGATAATACACCAAAAAAGATTAACGTTCTGAGGGCTGAAGGGATTCTTGTGCTTCAGTGTTTCACTGCAGCCAGCTTTATTGTGGATATGTCTAATATTTTTCTTGCTTTATAACACAGATTCTGCTCTGCAGAAATGGATCTAATATTTTGCTTATTTTCTTTCCTTCCTAACCATCACTCTCAAGGTGGCACCTTTGTCGGCTGCAAACCATTATTTCTGCACCCTGCATGGGTGGGAGCTCACGGGAGCTGAGTGATGCTGTGGGCACAGCCATCCCTTTTCTGTGGTGTGCGAGTCCCAGGGAGCTGCAAACGTGTGCCCACCAATGTGCCTCACTTACCTTGACGTTGCAAGTCTGTCCCATTCCAGGAGAAAATACAGGTACAAAAATGGTAATGACTGAGACATTCCTAAACTTTAAATATACTTTCCTCTTTGTGAAATAACTGCTATTGAACAGTAAAAGCACAGGCTTTGTTTTACTGCCATTCATCTAAATTTCTTCTCCTTTCCCAGAAATTTGCTCTGACTTGACAAAAATGTATGTTTTTTTGAGTAACAGCCTGTATTAACAAACACAAAGGATAATAGAATTTGAGCATCTTGAAATGTGATTGAATTTGGAAGACTGTAGTCTGTGAATATTAACTACTAACAAATTAAATTATTCCCTGACAAATCACATCAGGCAGGCACCTATGTAATATTAATTGGTTTTGTCATTATAACAATTCTTCCAAACAGTAGGATGCAGGCAAACTCTGCGTTAATGTTTTTGCTCAAGGTGTTCATTTGTAAATGAACAATTCATCATGTGAAGGAAAAGGGAAATAGCTCCAGGTTTGTGCCAGATTGCCCTGGTGTTAACTGCTGCTCTTTGATGTGACATTGTCTAGACCTATAACCAGTGGGAGTAATAGAGGAGAAGAGTGGCCACTACATTATTTTGGATTAATTAAACTATTGGCTCCCACTACCTAAGCATAATGTTTCTAGTGACCCATATCCATAACTGCATTAATAAAAACATTGATATGTTAAGTGTTTGCTTCCAAACTTTAAAAATATAGCCTTTAAATTCATATGTCATTTAAAATAAGTACCTAGGCAATATCTTAAAATTATTTCTGGTTTTTTTTTCTATTTAAAAACAGAGACAGGGTCAGCTGGATCAACAGTAGTCATTCTTTAGTTTTATATTGACTTAATATTAGCTTTTATAGGAATGCATTACTGAACTGCCATGAGGGATATAATTTATGATGCCAACTACAGAATGAAATTAACAGTTGGAGAGTTATTCCATAGTGCAGCATAAAGGAAAGAGGTGCACCCTTAGTCCTATATAATAGTATATACCAACATTTATTCAGACAGAATCTACAAAATACCAAGGCAGAAATTTGTCCTCCAGTTCACAAAAATGAGGGCAACAGACTTTAGACTTGCTATTTCTGTTGTAAAGCACTAGATTTTAGTATACATTACTGTTTGTTTGAAGTATTTTGTAATTGACTCTTCAATAGAAGAAAACCGTATTATAAAATGTATTTTGTATGTGTATGGTTAGAGATTAGCCATATTATCATTGTAAAGAACATTCAGTTTCTTCCCCAGAATACCCTGTGTATGCAGAATATGATGCTTTAACACCTAACAAAGTCAAAGACATAATTTGAATGTCTCTGAATTCAATCAATACTTTGATTCTGTTAAAAATAGTATTTCTTAATGTTATTAAATTCGTGTTTATTGCCAGACTACATGCCAGGAAATGCTATATACTTTTGAAACAAGGCACACAGCTGCTTTCTTTGACATTTTTATGCTTTTAATAAGCATTCTCTCCTCAGTCAGTCTCTTCTGAGATGCTTTATCCCTTTTACAGATATTAGCAGTCTTGCTACAAGAAAACAAAATCCAGCCAGAAACCTCTGCAAGGCCCTGAAGGTTTGTCTCGTCCATGTCATAAATTTAGGAGTAGTCTGTCTCAGCTGAAAACACACAACACAGGCTGGTCCAGTTACACGGCGTCTCACAATAATATCTTCAGAGCTCGAACAGAATATTGATGTTCTCTGGAGAAGACATGCCAGGTTACCTTGACCTGCCAATATGGGATTACAGCTATATCAGTATATTGGACTTTGCCTAGCCTCAAATGATCAAAGAGACTTTCATTTCTTCTCCCAAGAGCCATCTGCACAGCACAATAGACTAAGGTTAGGCTTTCTTCACACTTATTGCTCAGTCCTTTGAGAACAGCAATAATTTGGTACCATCATAAATAAGTCTTCTTCCTCCGTAGTGTTCATTGTCCTGTCTTATGTCTCTGTCTTCTGCTTTAGATAGTTTAACACATTTAGCTATTTTTTACAGTCTCCTCACTCTGGCCAGAACAATGTGGAAAGTCAGAGAAAAATTCAGCTTCTGCTTTCTGTTTTGTCAGTGGTGCTGTTTCCCAGTCTGAAGCAGAGTCATGTCAATGAGAAACTCCTCACATTGTAGTCCTGTGACACAAACCTGGAGCTGTTTCCTTTCTGCCTCATAAGATGAATTGCTCATTTGTAAATGAGCACCTAGAGCCAAAATATGAGTCCTGACTTTGACTACATTGCAATGTTCAGAAAACTTTTGTGCTTTCTGAAAACTTGAAAAATCCTACAGCATTTATTACAGGTTAATAAAGTCTGTCCAGTCAACAAGGACATGGTTTACAGAATTGCACAGAATCACTGGGGAAACTGAAGCTTACCCTAAAGCTCAGACAAAGGCAAATGAAATAGTCCACCTGCCCTTTGTTTTAAGGTGTGGGATATTGTTTAGCACAAATGTAGGTCAAAACTTTATTTTTTCGGATGTGTAAAGGCCTACAGTGTCTAGCAGTGGCCTGTAGTGAATATGGGTTGGCAGTGGGTACATAGGGATGAGAATTACCAACCCAGTGGACATATGCAGAGTTGTGCTTTCCTTCTTCCAGCAGCCACAAAGAGCTCAGGAGCAGAATGAGACTCTCATTGATGATTACAGACCTCTGAATTTAGTTTGTTCTTAAAGACTGAGTAGAAACCTCTTGCTGTGACCTCCACAATACTGTGTGGCACTCTGAAATCCTACTTTTAAACCTGCTGCCTGCTCATTTATATGGGTAGGAACTACTTGTAACATGCAAACTAACAAGTCCCCATCTTTCAGGATTTTATTGTGCTCTGTAATATATCATCTCTTTTCAAACTTTCAGTCATAGTATGTTTATTCTCTCAAAGTAAAGGCTGTTCCATACTTCTGATCCTTTCTAATTCTTTTTCTGTATCTTTCCTCATTCTACTGTGTTCTTCAAATTGTTATCAGAATTTTTTTAAAAAATCAAAACAGATGGAACACCAGGCACGTACTATGTTTTCTGATTTTTTTTCCTCAGTTTTTCTTCTCTAGTATTAAACATTGTTTACTTTTCTGGACTTATAACAGGGATCTTCAGATAACGTTGTAAAATTACTCAATTTTTCCTCCTGGTAAAAAAATTCAAATCCTATATTTGTAAATGCTGAGGTTGTTATTTCTGATTGCAGCAATCAACATTGCATTTAATCTGATCCCAGATAATTTGTATCACCTGGAAATGTTTTATCTCCCTGTTCACTCTCTTTTGCTATTAACCCATAAATATATTGAATAGCATGTGTTCACTAAATGGATGCCATTGGGCCTCTGTGACAACCATTCTCAGTTGTGAATGCTGTCCCATTATATTTGTTTCTTAGCTTTCAATGAATTAGGGATCTGCAAGAGAACTCTTCTCTTTCATTGTGTGAAAGCTTTCCTTTTTCAAGAACACTGTCACAAGCTCTTTTAAAAATCCAAGGACAATGAATTGACTACACCACAGCTGCCCAAAAGCTTGTTGACTCCTGCAAAGAACTGTAAGAGGCTTTAAAGGAAATATCTTACACCTACAGAAGCTGCAGGACTTTCCCCCTAATGGTTATCCAAACATCTGCTGTTCTCGTTTTTGTTCAGATCTTTAGCTATTTACCTAAAAGTCACAATTGCAATTACCTAAAAGTCACCTGTAGTTCCTTGCCTGCCTGGTGGAGCCCCTCTCAAAGGCTGAGGTTGCATTTGCTGCTCTCCATTCCTCAGCTGCTGATAAGGGTTTGAGTGACAGGTTTTATGACACTATAGCTAGTACATGTTTTGCTTCCTATTTATGTAGAGTCAACTTATTTGTAAGGACTTGAGTGCACAGGAGAGTACAAAACAGCTGTTTAAAAGCTGTATTTTATTCACCTACTTCACTGAGATAAGAGACACTAATTTTTCATTGCAGTGTAAATCAAGTGCATAATGCAGCCAATGTGACCTTGCCAACAGATCCTGAATATCTTCCAGTCCTTGAGATTTTGTTTAGTACAAATGGATCATATTCAGTATAGGTGGAAGAAGATCAAATGTAAATGCGGACTTACCAGTTCTTAAAAAATGAACAATTTATCAGATATCAATAGGGTATTTATCTATCCCTGTGTTCACAACAGATAACTAAAAACATAAAATAATTAATGCAAGGGGAATGTAATATTTCATTCTTTATTTTCATCTGATATCATCAAGAAAAAGAGGGCTTTATATTTCCATTAACATTTTTTCAGAGTAAGCTACTGTTCTCAGGGACCTCCACTTTTATTTTGTAACACACATCTTGTCAGAAGGAAAAAGTGACATGAATTTTACTAGAAGTACAATTCTCTTTACCAAAAATTTCTTCTTCGTTAGGGAATAATTCTCAGTTCATTTTAGGCTGCTCTCACATGACCAGTATTGGCTCAATGATTTGAAACCCAGAGGAATTTCTGACCATTTACTCCTTCTAAGTTACAACTGTTTGCTTTTTAAATTTTATGCAAATTGGTGATTGTTAGATGGCTTTATTTACATTCACACTGTACTGACCCATCCATTAAAAATCCACTGCAAGAGATTAGGAGATTTTTTTATTTTCTTTTATTTTAATCAGCCAGGTCAAGGTGCTGTTGAAATGACTCAATCATTTTCCTGAAGAGAAATAAGGCTGTGCTAAAATGTGTTTGCTTTCAGTGGAATGTTCATGGAGCAAGAACCACAGCACAGGAGGAGCAGGAAAACTCGGCCTGAGCTTTCTTATCTCTATAGCTGTACACTAACACTTTTCAGTAAAAACTTCACACCACCAGTTATTTGACATCTTGCATTATTTCTTTTACCAAGAAACTAGCTAAGTGTTGTGCATTTATTTCCAGCAAGGCTGAACTGATGAGGAAACAGAACAAGTCTTCTACTTGGTGTGACTTGGCTAAGTCTTTTGCTGGAAAGAAAACAGCATCTAAATTCTGTTAAATCACACTTAATTTAAGAGAAATCAGAATAACATGCCTCTAAAACTGCCTGCTGCCAGGAACTATTTTTGATGTCATTATTAATGTACACAGTAGACAGTAGTTTTAGAAAGTGTCTGCTCTATTGTTTAGGATCACTGCGAAGTTGCCAAATTGGGAAATCTTCAGATTGTTCTGGATTATATTCTCATCTTTTAGACAATATCTCAAACTTTACAATCCACATATTTCACTTCTTCAATATTCTAGAAATAGGTTTCAGTGCATTCCTGCAGGAGACCTGCATGGATGAGCAAGGAGCTTCTGGCAAAACTCAGACTGAAGAACAAAGTTTGCAGAACATGGGAAAAAGGGGAGGCCACTTGAAAGGAATGTAGGAATGTTTTCAGAGGATGCAAAGATGCCTGCAGGAAGGCTAAGGTCTATTTGGAACTAGATCTGGCAAGAGATTTCAGCGACAGCAAGAAGGATTTCAGGGACAGCAAGAAAGGTTTCTCCAAGTATATCAGTAGCAAAAGGAAGGTTAAGGAAATTGGGCTCCATGCTGATTGAGGTGGATGTTCTGTTGCAACACCGAGAGGGTGGAATTACTGAATGTCATCTTTGCTTCACTCTTTAGTGCTAAATCCAGCCCTCAGGAATCCTGGGCCATGCAGGAAGGAGAGAAAGCCTTGGAGAATGGATTGGGTTAGGCATCAAACAGCAGTGTAGAGAGGAAATGTTAAACTTTCACTTAGAAAGTAAATGCAAACAACACCATTTCCTGCAAAAGCATCCTTGTGTAAGCACAAGAGAGGAAAGCTGTTGCAATTTTCTGGTGTGAGTACTCAGACACCACTGAGTCCTGCTGACAGCAACTGAGAGGAGCTGATCTTTGTTTCTGGAGATAGCAATGGAAAAAGAAACCCTGTTCCTTATGGATGGTGTGAAATTGGAAGCTCTGAAAACTGACACTGGCTCTTCAGTGGATTCTTCTCTCAGACATTTTTCTTTCTCATTGTCCAATTAATAAAGGAAAACGTAAGGTGTGATTATTAAAAATGCATCCATAAGGTTTTCTCCTAAAGAGATGCACATCAATTTGGTGCCAGAGCTGGATGCACAATGACTGCCAGGCCTTGTCCACATGTACCCACGTTATAAAACGATGGGAAAATGCAGCACCTCTGGCTCTTTGCAGGGCTGATGGAATATGTGTTGGTTTACGCACCTACGACACTGTAATTAGTAGTTAATAACATTCCTTTAATATTAATATCATGGCTTTTTGCTGCATGACAATCTCCCCAGTACATTTAGCTTCCTGTTTCCAACCTGACTTCTGCCACGTTTGCAGCATTGACATTGACTATATTGTTGTGCTTAAATAACAATGGCTTGTTAGACTGTGATTCCCTTTGCTCATTCCTGTTGACCTCAATGTTTCAGTTGATATTACTGCCTGTGGCATTCTGGCACAACCTACTGGAGTCTGTGATTTTTTCTTTCTATTTTCTACAACCTACTCAGTAACAAATCCACTGTCATTACATTTATATTAATGACCCTCTGTTAAATCTTGAGGATGTCTTGCTCCTTATTTCTTATCGGACCTGGTTCTGGAAGTCATCACTTTTCTGTGTTTGTGGCTTAGGAAGGCTCTGTGATATGAATTTTTGGAGGCTGAGCAAATATTCTGAGGAAGAATCACACTGTTGACTTGTTCATATGGTCCTTTCATCTGTTCATCTGTTTGTGGCCATTTGAGGGACAGGGTGCAAAGATATTTGTTCTGATAAATAAGGCCACGTTATATTTTCAACCAGTGATGTTTATTACTTTTAGGCAGATACTGTAGAGATACATAGCCTCATGCTTACCACTATCTTTTTTCTCCATGAATTCCTTCAATTCTTGTTAAAAAGAGGATTCAGTCTGTGCCTGTGCCATTTAAGAGGGATAGCAACATCCCCTTGAGTTCCCCAGATATAAGGTAATGTCAACTAAATGTGGTTGAGGTTTGCTGTACTAGAGTCAGCTTCAGTGCTTTTTTTTTCAACATACCAGCCAGCATGAAGGGAAAATAAGTGAATAATGCAGCTCTTAATTGGCTGTAAATAGATAGAAATATGTGCTAACATATGGTGACTGTTAATGCTGGTTTACTTTGTATAAAATAATTCTATCATCTGTCTGTTCAAATGATCTCACCACAGAAGCATGGCAACATTTAGTGTAGTACATGTTTCCCTGAGTGTTTTTTACATGATAGCTAGAGTTAAATGTTAACCAACTCTATTTTCTGAGGCTTGGCAGCAAATCTGATCTTTGATCACGTATCTCATTTATATCACGCTTTTCTTTTCTTTTAATAATTTAGTGTAGTTTGGTTTTTATGTGCCAAATGAACAGGGTTTGCTGGCTACTAAACCAAAATAAATATATTTTTCCCACTTAACAACCTTCACGTTTGCAGTTAGCCTCGTGCATAAAAAAACAGAGATTGTGGAGCATATGTGAGGACTCAGCATTACTGGCAGAGGGAAAGCTTTTTAAATGTGAAGGACACCCACTGGGAAGTTCAGAATCTAGGGCAAAAATTGCTATTTCACTCGTCCATTCCCTATATTTATAAATCTTTTATATAAAAACCAGCACCATTTATTCAAAAGCAATTCTGTAGCTGGCTGGTTTTGTCAGGTAGGCAAAGTGTTTTAAAATTTTCAGCCTTAAGAAAAAAACCTGAAACTTGATAATGGATAGTAGCAAATGGTGCAGTATAAATAGGAAAAGCTGTGAATGGTCACTGGCCTCCAAAGGATGAATTCATTTACTTACAGGTGGTTTGAGTTTGTGCTGTTCCTCTCCACCTCTCTGAATTTTTCAGACTGAAGCAAATCTTACACCTCAACAAAATCAGGTGTACACAAGCACAGTTTTACAGATTTTCATTCATTAACGAAGACATTTCACTTTAAAAATATGCCATAAATCTCCTTTGTCAGCTTATACAAAGCTTATTTGAATTATCGTCCTGGTACAAATTAGGGAAGGTTATAGCCTTTATATGGATTATTTTATCTGCAAGTACCACCACTGTGCACTTTCCTTGGACTGTGTCTGAACCAGACCTACCTGGAGGTCAGGGAAGAGTAAGGGCATTTTAAACTCCACACTGTGAAGGTTCATTTTTTAAAAATATCTGAAAAGTTAATGTTCAGCTGTAAACCACCTATGATCCAAGCAGGGCCTGGTGGTGCCCCCGTCAATAACTCTGAACAGTTCCTTTGTCAGAGGCCTCTGGAGCCCCAGGTCGGTGCTGCTCAAGGTGTGAGGACTGCAGGATGTGAGGAGGTCCTGGGGCACAGCCTAGCCCTGGGCATTTGGTCAGTGGAAAGCATGGCTTAATATTAAACAAAAAGAATGTTTTTTAGAGCTCTGCTAATTGTTCACATCTCATGAACTCAACAAGCTGTAAATAGCAGGCAATCATGCATTTTTTTGTGAATGGTCTCCCTGAAGTTCTGCTCAGTCCTACAGTACACACAGTTAATATGGAAACCTGTCGATGATTCCCAGAGAAGCATCGTCATGCTCTGTAGGCACCTGGATTAAACCTTTTCTTACATGCTTTTACAGATGCATTCTTTAATGTAAAA
The DNA here is from genome assembly GCF_048771995.1 of Taeniopygia guttata. Taxonomy (NCBI): domain Eukaryota; kingdom Metazoa; phylum Chordata; class Aves; order Passeriformes; family Estrildidae; genus Taeniopygia; species Taeniopygia guttata. Next base: position 13,561,412 of record NC_133029.1, read on the forward strand.
CAGATAAGAAATCTTCATCAAATACTATAAATTGTTTAAATCTCTCTAAGTTGAATCGATTTTATTTCCTGGGTTGTCAAATACAGTAAGGGAAATGTTATCTTTTTGTTGTTTACTTTTTTACTATAAAAATATTGGCGTTCCTGTAGGAAATGCCATTCCATCTGTGGGAGTTGCACACAGAAGCTGTAGGAAGTTTCTTAGTTTCCATGTGCATGTTTAGTGAGATGCTAGAGTTTTGAAAGATTGTGAAGGTTTCCAGACCTCTCACCAGATTTAAAACTCAATTTATAAAAGTTTTCTATTTTTTCTCTCATGTTTGAGGTAGCCTGGCTGATAACTCTCCCCATTTCCATGATGCATTTGTCTTCTCCTTTTAGCAATGTTGGTCAAGGGATCTTGGAGGCTGTAAGGGTCAGGAGCAGCCACTTTGTCGTCTTCTGTAATGCAGAAAGGGGCTAGAAGTTTATTTGCCCTGCTCTGCTAGATTCTGGTTATGATGGCCAAAAAGGCCTTAATAATGAAAGCTCATATCTGAAGATTGCATTCTCTCTTTACCGCCTGTAACAACAATTTAACCTTTTTTCTTCTAAAGATGGAAAAATGTAAAACCAGTGGAAATTTAAATTCAGAGGAAAGTGAAACAGTCATTTTTCAGCACCTTGATACTGCATTGTAACCTCTGGTGTCTATTTCTAAAGCACTTAAGTTGTTCCATACTGCATCTCAGTGCATTTTTTAATATGGTCTAAAATTATTCTTTATAAGAACATATTCTGTTACTGGGGAAAAAAAAAAGAAAAAATAAAAAATTTATCATGAATACTGATTAATATTTTATAGGAATCAAGAAATAAAAAATATATAAAAATTCTAGAACACATTTTCCTTGACTTTCATTGTATTTATATCTTCACTGAGTGTCTTCCAGGTTATGTAAACATTAAGTTTGAGATTGTATCTGTGAGGAGCCAGAAAATTAAGGGTTTTTTTTTTCTTACAAGTTTAATATAAAGCCAAGAATTAATTTTGTGTATTAGGTACAAAATTTCTTAATATACTTAAATGATTCCCAAAAAAGATGATGAATAGGAAGGCAGCAAAATTTGCTGAGAGTATGGGTATATGGGTCAGTTATCACAAAGGAAGACTGTTTTATATGTGAGGCATGGAAAGATGTTCACACCGGTTTTCTGGTTTAAACATCAATTATGTGGTGAAGAGTTTCCAGACTCCGTGGCCCTTTGGTCTTACCCGATCCCATGGGCTGATGGATGAGCTCCACAGGATCGTGACAGCAAACCAGACTCACCATCAGTCCAGGCAAAGCATTAAAACATCCATGAAAGTGCAAAGGATTTAGAATGAATTATTCAGTTCAGGAAAGAGATTTGGATGTTGTTACAGACAGCTTAATGAAGACTTTACTGATGGCCAGAAGTCCAAAAAGACATTAGGAGCCATAAGGAATAGGAAGGGGAATAATATGTAAAACACTGTAATTAGACCTGATAGGGAAATATTTCCTCAGCAATGACTAAATTGAGAACTCTGAACAAAACCCACACTTTTATTTGTAAAAAAAACCCCTGCCATTCAGAGCAAAAATTTGATTACATTCAAAAGGAGTCTAGTTAATTAATAATGAATAAAAATAAGAAGGATGTCCAAAATTGTTTTTGAAAGAGGTAATAAGCTGTGTGTTTCGTTTCCATACTTATCCCAGTAAGGAAATACTTAATGGGGAACTGATTACAGCACAGATTTTAAAGAACTGTTGTGTTAGCCACTGACAGAAAATGAGAAAGGATTATAAGGTTAAGTGAACTACAGGATTAAACCAGTGTAGTGTTCCTATATTCTTGCCCTTCGCCTGTGCTCCCTGAAAATTAATCCATGGCAGTATTTCAACATCAGCTCTTTGGTGGAGCTGGTCTGGGAAATGTGCATTAAAAGGTGTCTCATAGATCAAAGCAAAATGATACCAAAACTTAAGAAAAACACAAATAAGAGTATTATTCAACTGCAGGAAATTTGCTCTTAAATGAAAGACATTAATGCTTTTGAAATTTAGTGTAAAAAACAAAGGTATATTGAAGTTAATTATTAGTGTGAAGCAATATAGAACCTGGTTCACATAACTGAACTCCATGGGTCTCAGCACAGAAAATATTCTCACTTCAATGAAGTTATGTCATTTTTAATTGTAATAATTCTATCAGGTATCTGCTTTAGGCTGTACTTAGATAGAGCCTTAATTTCCCACTGGTGTAAATTACTGCAGTTCCATAGGGATCTTAATAATTTTAGCAGTAATGATCTGATGCAGGATAGCTTGAACATAAAATTTTCCTTATCCTATGACAATTTTAAAATTAATTTTATAAGGAAAGTAAATACAACTGAGCAAAGGGTAGATCCTACCTCATTTGTAATAGCATTTTCCACAGAAGCAGAAGGATCACAACCTCCGTCAATAAGTAGAGGATACTGTAAAATGCTTAAATGGAATGGAATTAATCACTACTTAGCTAGCAGGGCAAAATCTATGCATTGATGTTTTTCTTATCCCCCAGTTAGAGACAAATAAATACTCACTGCTCTGTCTTCCCTCTGCTAGTCCCAGTAAATTTTCATTATCTTTTCTTGTTAATCTGGAATGTTTCTTTTCCCCTAAAATCTTTTGCCATCCTCCCCCACCTCCATTATTTAATTTTCTTATAAATCCTAGCAATACTTATTCTTTACAGATCTTATATCCCATCTCCAGATACTTTTTATTTCCTCTGCCTTTATTTTAGGCTTTTCTTCACTTTTTTCCTCCCTTATCTTCTTCTTCCTTCTCTCTTCAGAAAGTTCAGTGTGCAAGTTAATCTAACAGCATGAAGCTCACTGATATGATCAAGACTTGTGAAATGGAAACTAAGTCCTGACTGATTTTAGAGCCTTCTGGTGGCAAATCTCACATGAGCAAATTGCTTCTTGACATTTTATCAGGTCTGCTTGCTTCTTAAAATATGCTTTAAAATTAACCTGTAGGCCTGGTTCTCCTTTTATTCTGGAAATATTGTACAATTGTTTCACAAAGCTTCCTTCTTCATAGAGTAATCCTTGTTTTGGTAAGTATAATCGAAATCAGTAGTAGGAAATTCACACCTGGCTTGCTTCATTATAATCCCATATATTAATGTGTAGTTTTAGTCTCCTTCTGTGTGTCTATTAAGATTCAAGCTTCACATAAAAAATAATAACTCCTTTACATTGCTAATACCATAGAGAGACTGATATTAACCACATCATATAGATCTATACAATAATCATATGGAATCAATGGATGGTTTGGTTTGGAAGGACCTTTAAAGGTCAGCTAGTTCCAGCCCCTTGCCATGGGCAGGGACAACTTCCATTTAAACCAGGCTGTCCAGGGCCCCATCCACACTGGCCTTGAGGTGGTCAGAGATCTGAACAGCTCCAGCACTTCCACAGCTTCTCTGGGTAACCTATGCCAGGGCCTCACCACCCTCATAGTGAGTACCTTTTCCTAATATCTAACGTAAACCCTCTCTCTTTCAGTTTAAAGTCATTACTCCATGTCCTACTTAATGGGACCACTACTGCTGCTGCTGTGTCGTTTTCATTTTCACTTTCTTTATGTCTTTGGACTAGGACAACCCAACCATTCTACCTTGCTGATGACCCTGAAAAGCCCTGTTAACATGTTGTCTGGAAGAATTCATTACAGAATCACACAGAATCACAGAATAATGAGGTTGGAAGAGACCTCCGAGATCATCAAGTCCAACCTATGCCCTAAAACCACAACTAGACTATAGCACCAAGTGCCAAGTCCAGTCTTTTTTAAAACATATCCAGAGATGGTGATTCCACCACCTCTCTAGGAAGACAATTCCAGTATTTTATTATTCTTTCAGTGAATTTTTTTTTTCTTAATATCCAAGCTAATCCTTCCTGGATGTAGCTTGAGACGTTGCTGTTGTCCCTTTAAGGACATAGAATAGGCTTTCTCAAATGCATCATAATAATTAGGTCCTTGATGAAAAGAACTAATTATCTTGAAAGTTATTCTATTGAGAAACAGATGCAGCAAAAAAAAGGAAGATCAGCATAAGCTAACCTCAGTAACCCATTGTAGGACTCAGGATTGCAGCTCTTACATCCATGCCTGATCCTGACACAGCCAGCATCCTGTTTATTCCTGTGTTGGAAGATTTCTGAGAGAGACAGGACATGATTTATATTTAGAGTAAGAATTGAGCTACCCCTCAGACTAGGCCCCTGATAAGTGGCCTTGGTGGGGGCTGGAAGCCTTTGACGCAGTAAGAATTTAGTTGTGGTGCAGTTAGAAATTATGTTAAGGTAACCACCAAGTAATGAGCTATCTGAGGGTGAATGCAGTGTGAAAGTCTGACCATCTTAAGGCAAAGGTAAACAATGTTTGCTGACCAATGATACTGTGTTCACAACCTGTAAACTATATTGAAGTGTATATAAACTGCCATCTTTTAGACAATAAACTGAGAACGTAGCTTTAACCATATTGGCTTGATCTGTGTTTTTCTTGTCTAGCATTCCCTATATGATAAGAAGTCCCTGCTTCTGTCCTGTTCTGGGCATCAGATGTGACACAGAGAGACTTTTCTCGGTGATTTGGCTCAACATCTCTGATCTCTCTTTTGAGCAGAGGTTCAGAGACAGCAGCCAGATCCAAAGTCCATTCCAATCAGTGCACAGGTACTCTGGATAAGGCCCTTGGATGAGCAGAAGCTTTCCCACTCCTCCAAGGAGGCTGGGGCTGGCACTCCAGCCGTGGCAGAGTGTCAGAGTGGCTCTGGCCCCGCTCCCTGTCCTGGGAGGGGCACTGGCAGCACCAACGCTGGGAGCAAAAGGAGCTTGGCAGGTTGGGTTTCCACCACAGCTGATTGGGATTCTGAATTACCCATGAGTTTCCTTATTTTGTAATTAACTAACAAGTAATTTCTTCCCTTTCCTCACTTTTTCAGAGAATGGTATTAACTGTGTCTATTTCAAGCCACTGCAGCAATCCTACTGAATTTACCCAGACTTTCAAATATACACAGAGTATCATAACTATAATGTCCTCATTCTGTCATATTTGTTTGAAATGTGTGTATTTGTGTATTAGGTAGCTTTAACCTGCCTAGAAAAAAATACAAAAGCAGGATAAACTGTTTTTCTGTCTTCAAACATCTTCATTCTATCAGTAATATTAAAAAATAGAAATAATTGCTTAGAGAGCACAGATAATTATCTCAGGGGCCTGTTGATATTGTTTTCCTTATTTTGTTTAATACAACTTTTGCTGTATTGGCTCAGCAATAATTTTTAAACCGTCTAGTCTAATGGAAATCTTGTAAGAAGTGTAATAACTTTAAAAGAAAACTAAGTAAATGGAAACTAAGTGAACACTTTGCTAAAGACAAAGCCTCATATACCTATTTTGCCACAATAAAGTCAGTCAGTGCCAAAAAGGGTTTGTCTATTTTTGAGAAATCCAAACTGAAGATATTACGTTGGTGCCATAAATACCAAAAGGCAGATTCTTGACTAGCCAGGGCATAAGATGGGATGGTCATTTCAGAGGGAAATTATTCAAGACCACAGACTAGGGGCCTGGAACATGCTGCATGTTTAAAATTCTCTTTTCAGCAACAAACTCAGTGTTTTCTTACAAATTGTTTTGTGGCTGGGAGGATTTTCACTTAAATTAAAACGTCCTATAATAAACCACTGTTGTTTAAATAAAGTCTTTATTCCTGATACTACTGAATTTACATGGACTTTAGTGATAGAGGATTGCAGCAAAAGGGTGCAACAGACTTATACTAAGCTTGGTGGGTACATTTCATCCTTTTGAAATGAAAGAAAGAAAGAAAATAAAAGTAGATAATGGGCTCCTTTTTAGAAGAATTGTCCATACAGCCTGACTTTTCCTTCATATTTAGCACGATTCAGAGTGGAAAGTGAAGGGTATCCAAAAGTCATGAGAAACAATAACAACAGATATTTTACCCTTCAAAAGCTCTTTCTACCTGTGACTCTTAGAACTCTAAATACTAGCTGATATAATCTAATTTAGAGCTTTACCCCCTTTTAGCAAAAAAAGAAACAATTCTGTAATTAATATGACATATCTGTATGAATGTCAAAGAACTGTTTTAAGTGACTTGGTTTCTCAGTTTTTGATTCTTGCTATGGAAGGAAGAGAAAGACATCCATTGCTGTGCATTTGCCACATTTACATTCTACTTGTGTATAACTTTCCCATGGGGAAATCCTTATCTTCCTTACAGTTCTTCTGGATAAAGCTCACAATTATGCAATTACTGCATGGATGAATTTCCCCATTTGATCAGCCAATATCTGGAAGTGTTCTGTTAGTGGAGCCAACATAAATGAAGAAGAGAGGTAGTTCTGGTTGGTTTGTTTATTTTATAAAGGAGAGAAGCATGGATGTGTATGAAGCAGGAGACAAGAAGGGCTCACCTAAAGCAAGAATACAGGCTGCAGTGTGTTTCTGTCTGCTTAGCACAAAACAGAAGAGTCAAATATGAATCTTTATTATTGCAGAGAGCAAGTAATGAAAAAGAATTACTATTTACTTGCTATAGAAAATATATCCATTGCTTTCTAAATAAAGACTAATGAGGTTGATTCTTTGATTAAGATGTTCAAAAGCCCATGCAGGAAAGTCTTTTTTATAATGCATTGTATTACACATGTTGTCAGCAGAGATCACAAGGGGTGGAATGAGGAAAGTCTGTGTGAAGAGGGGGTCTAGACATCCCCAGCTGATTGATCATTGACCTTTACTTGACTTCTGCAACAGGGATGAGGAGAAGTTGCACTGTACAAAGTGGGATGGCTGCAGAGGAACCTTTTCCCTAATGTGAGCACCTTGGAAATCCTGCTACTTTTGAGTCTGCCATTGACACTTGGGGTTCATTTTGGGAGCTGGGAGAGAGGCCCCAGGGGATCAGGAGGATGATCTTTCCTCCTGCAACAGAGTGTTCCTTAACTGACTGAGGCACTGCTTGTCTGGACAAATAGGATTGGTGTCAAAATACTGACAAGGGAGATAAATCCCCAAGGTCTGTAAACTCACATGACTTGTCTAGGTAACAATAGCCCTTTATGTCTGTGCTTCTAAAGTGACTATACAGGCACCTTCTAGAACGGCACAGAGCTTTAAAAATAAATGCTGCTTTAAAAATACAAGTATTTCTTTTATGATCAAATGTTAAAGAGATAATTTATGGTGTGGTTCAACACTTATGCCAGTAAGCTTTTTGAAAATGCCACCTTTTGCTCCCAGGCATTTTTATTTATAAAAGAACATGTAGAAAAGATGGAGTGATTTGTCTCGGTGAGTAAGAGCAAAGTGAGGTCACTCTCTGTAAGCAGCAACTGTTATGATAAACAGCACATCATAAAGCCACGGTTGGCTAAGCAGAATAATTTTAAATACTTTGCTGGATACTCACAACAACTATACATGGCTGGTGCTGCCTCAGAGTGATCAACACAGAGACTCAACACTTGGGGGAATCTCTTGCTTGCTCACCATTCAGTACAAACCCACTCTGAGTCCCCTCACGGGAGGAACTTCTTGGCATCTTCCAAATCTTTTTCTCCTGTACTTCTTTGAAGTTGAATACATGAGATGCACAAGCACCTTTGCTACAGTAAAGACTGCTATATCTTTCTCTCTGTGTAAATATATCCAAATATGGCAGCTATCCAAATAGCTGCAGAAGATGTGTTTTTTCTGCTGGTGTGATGTCTGGTGCCACTGACAATTAGTCTGCTGCAAAATCTCATTTGTGGCTAGGGCACCTCCATTTTAATTGTGACTACAAATCTCAAGGCACATCTGAAAAAGCCCAAATGCCTGTATGGAGGCAAGGACATGAGGACCTTTAACTTAGGAATCTATGTGGGATCCCAGGATTAGCTAAATCTTGCTAAAATTATAGTTTTCAAAGGAGGAATCTGGACATAGAAAATTTGGTACAGCATTATATGAGCTGAGTATCTTCAAGCATAGAGGTGGGTGGAGGAGATTCAAGGCTCAGGAAACACTGAGAATTTGAGGCAGTAGACATAAAGGAAGGTGGTGTAGGGGGCTGCATGCCACTAAAAATATGCCCTTCTCATAAAAAAAAAGCAGAATATTTTTTCTTCTTTACATTGATTGTTTTTTTTCTCTCGACAAGAGTTTCACTTTGGCATTAAGGAATAGGAAATTCATGTGTTTCTACAAGAAACTAGAAGATCCATATTGATATAACTCAAAGAAAACCCCACCTGCTTTGGTGTTTTCATCTATTTCCTATTCAGTAGGACTTTTAGCTATTAATTTACCTTGGGGACTAGTCTAACTCACAAAGGCATACACAGTGTGCAGACAATGGCAATTTGCTGAGATGGGTGAGATGAATCAAATCATGGTAGGAGTTATTTCTCCTGCTAACTATAAAAAGTACACTGATAATTAAACTAGGAAAGATACCTCATGCTTAGCTAGCTACTGTTAAATGACATGAATCCCACATGAATGACAAAATGAAGCAGCAAAAAAGCAACATTTATTATAGAGAATCATCTGTGGAAGCATCAATGCTTACAGGTCATCTCTCAAAGGACCCTCTCCTTTTGTCACTGGAATTTAAATCTCCTCCTGCACTGGGCTAGAGAGCACAGTACTGCCATGTTTGGTAAAGTGATAATAATTCCTCTGCATTAAAAGGGTAGAGCAGTGCACAATTTTTAAGAACAAGCACTGATTCCAAAGGAGTAACTTTGTTTAAAAATTGATGGTGGTGCTTTGTGACCCACTTTTTTCTCAGGGCACAGCGAGTCCAGTGCTTTTTCTGCCACCTGTGCTATCAAACATCACTTGGAGTCAGGGTCAGTTAATAAGGAAGAGAGGGCTCATTTGTTCTTTCACTTTTGAGATCATCAAGGAGTCTCTTCTCCATTTCTCCTTTTCAGGATGGTCCTGTTCATATATTTGGAAGAGTTTACTCTCTATCTCAGTCTAGAAAAGTAAGGTTTTATTAAAACCCCCCAAACTCACACCCACTCCCCATTTAAAAGCAGATTGATTTCTGAACATTGCTCAATATAAAGGAGGAAAATGTATTGGAATACAGTAGCATGTGCTGGAATATTAACAGAGTAGAGCTAAATTATTTAAAGTAATTGTTGCCCATGTTTTCCATGGGAAACAATACTTGGTTAATAACATGGTATTAGGAACATGTTTGCTTGCACAAGGGGTTGGGGACTACATTCTGAGTAATGCTTTTTCATTCAGTAGAGCTTCACCATTTCTGTAAACCTGGGAGAGCTTCAATTCAGGATGAATATGGATGTAAGGAACCCAATATTTGGAAACTGTGGGAGACCTTTGCTCTGTGCTTTTCTGGCAGCAGTGGTGTTGGTGTCACAGATAGAGCAGCAGCACGCAGGGCTGTACTCAGGGATGCCAGTCCCCATTCCAGCAGCTCTACCACTGGAGCCCTCTTTGACCTCCAACACCAAGTACTTCCTCTTATATAACCATTTTAATATTTATCTTCCTCTGTGCCCTTGTTGAGACATCTTACTTATCTTTTCTTTAATGCTGGTGACATCTTATTGAGTGCAGTCAGATGAGGAGTGTCAGGGCAAGCTCCCAGGACCCTCCTGAGGAAAGCTAATTGTGACCTTCCCACTTTCCCAATCAGCTGAAGCACAGAGCTCCCAGACCCAATTCCCAAACCCTTACAATGGCATTTCTATCAGACCACTCGATTTCTCTCCATATTAGCCAAGTTTAAGAGAGTGCAGACAGCACTGATGGATGGACATGAGCCCAGTGCAACTTCCTGAACGTGCAAGCAGGTCCTGGGGAAGCAGACAGGCCGAGTGCCCACTGTCCTGTTTGGTTGTGCTGAAGCCCATCCAAACCTGACTGTGGAATGTGAGATGCAATGTCATGCTGGAGAAACCTCTCTATTTGTGAGTGTGAGGGAACACTGCTAGGAGGGCAGAACTCTCATTTTTTGTGGACTCAAGGCCTCTTCAAGACTGTGCTTCTGTGTCTGTCCCCTGTTCCTTCTGCGTCCCCACAGTTCCTCTTCTGTCCCTTCCTCCCCCTTTGCAGAAGCAGCCTAGCAGTTATTTAGCCTGACTACTCAGCCCAAAGGCAGCAAAATTCCATTTATCAGTTCAATTGATTCAGTTAGTAAGCAAAATTCAACAGATCAGAGAACTGGCATTGCAATAAAACATCACAATCCATGTTGCTGAGTGGAGTTCCTTCAGTGGACATGCCATTGTTATTTCCATGCTCATATTTTATTAATATGGAAGAAACTGTTAAGGCTATTATTAAATTGGGATCACATATAATGGGAAGTGTTCTGGAAAGATGCTGGCAAGGCTTACAAAGTTTTGCTAATTTCCCTCAAAGCTTTCAGTGTGGCTTTTTCACAAAGCTAAACTTAGAGGATTAATGCCGCGCTCCTCATGGTACTGTGTTTACTAAGGGAACTTTGGTCAAAGTGAGAAAAGTGGACAACTTCAGACTTTTCATGTCAGTGCTACTTACAGAACAAATATCCATTGGCAGGGTAAGAGCCCGAAGAAGAAGAAAAGCAGCTTTCTACCTATTGTGCAATAAATCAAAAGGTTCCAGTGAATTTCTTTGAGTGTTAGCAAAATTGCTTAATCGAGGATTTCAAAGGGTGATCAAAACTGTTTTCAGTTATTCCTGACTTGCACTTGTATCATTCCAGACTGAGCTGACTCTTTTTCCCTAGTACATTCCTTTATTTAAAGGCAATAGAAAGAAGAGAAAGCAGTGAATTTCAATTATCAGAATCTTAATGTGTGGGAAATATGACTTCAATTCTTCCTCTGGAACATCTGAATAAGAGCAAATAACTGCAAGTTCTTCACTAATAAAAAGCAGAGGAAAAAAGAAACAATAAGAGAACATTTTCAGAAATTGGATTTTCATTATCTGCAATAACACAGGAAGCTTATCTATGGTGAAGAAAGCCAGTCTGATTCTAATGTGGCATAAATATTTGCATGATAATAAGGTACTGTATTTTAGATTAAGTCAATGTATTGCTCACAAAGAAAAAGAAACAGCTGTGGCCATCCTTGGGAAAACGTGACTTTCTGGGTGTGACTTTGTGCATGTCTCAGGACTCTGCTGCTGGTTTTCTTTGAAAGGACTGAATTTACTCTTACAGTGCACTTACAATTGGCTACAGACTTGCATCTAGACTCTGAGGGTGGCAGAATAGGGATGCAAGAGCGGCTAAAAGCTTTGATCTTTAGGAATAAGTGAGGAGTCCCAAAAGAAGAACACAGAATATGCCTGTCTGCCTCACTGTGTTGTATTACTAAGTCTTAAGACCTGAAAATTAAACGGGTTTCTTGAAGCACCAAGTGCATAAATGTATCAACCAAAAAGTTTTAGTACAGAAATTATTCATTTACATCCCAAAATGGACTAGGTGGTGAACTTTAAAAGATCTCTTTCTTTTCAAATGTGACTAAAAATTCCAAGACAGTGGCAAATGGTATTGGTTCTACAGCAGAGGAATCAAAGTGAAGAACATAGTGCACTGACAGCACCGATCCATTATTGGGATAAATGCTGATTGCTCAAGTGAAGGGGTTTACAAAACAAAACAGCTGCATCCTCAGCTACTGTAAACCAGTTCTGTGATGTTTATGGAAGTAAACACTGTTTACAGCAGGCGAGGGTCTGGCTATCCTTCCTCAAATAATAAACTCTGTTTTCTTAGGAGAGAAAAAATTATCCCCTAATGTCCTGAAGATGAACATGTAAAGGATCACTTAATATTTAATTTCCTTGATTCAGATTTCTCTGAGAATTTAAGAATAAAAAGTATTTTTAAGGACTAATTTGAACTACCTCTTTAGAAGTACTTCTGTTGGTGCAGGACAGATGGTTTACCTTGAACATCTAGAAATAATTTGGGTGTGCCATGTATCTTATGTTCTATATAAATGGCCTCTAAACAATTGCCAATAATCTAGAAGTATGAAATTGTACATGGGGTCAGAGCACTTGCTCCATCCAGCCAAAAAACCCCATGTCACTCGCAGTCTAGAAACCAGGAATAATTGTTCACATCCTATTTTATGAATCAGCAAGAAAATGAGAGCATCAGTCTTAGCACTCTCAAAATTTAGATGGACATAATATCCAAACATAGAGCAGAACAAAAGGCCTAGCCAGTGCATGAATTTTAGTAGGCTAATCAAAAACAAATTTCAAAGTGGAGGTGAAGTTATATCTCAGTTGTACTGAATAGATGTGGTGCCACAGACTCTTTACTCCTACATTTAGAAATCAGCTCTCTTTCACAGAAGCATAAGATTTCTAGGCATGCCATGGAAGATTGTCTGTGGAAAATTATGGGCTTTCCTACACATAGTTGGATTTTACAGTATGTAGTTGGGCTATATATGGAAAAATATGCCAACATTCTGCATTCAATAAACAAGAGAATTATTGTGGTAACTATAGACTAGAAAGAAAGATGTTAAAGAGGAAGGGAAGAGCCTGACAAGAAAAGTTGAATGAATTTCTTTCTCTCCCCAGAGTGCCAGGCTCTTATTTCAGCAGCTGTCTGCCACTCAGAGCCTCTCTTGGCTTGCTTGCCAGCAAAAAAACTGTCAGCAATAGCCCAGCTGACTTCACACAGAAAGAGGTGAATAAAAAAATGACTGGCATGCTGAGGATTATTTTTGAGTGGATTCTATAGGACAGAAACAGAAAGGTGATTCAACTCAGTCAGAGAGAGAAAACTGAGTAGATGGGGTGCTATGTATTTTCAAAGGTTTAAAAACAAACTGTAGCTTTTCCCTTCGCATTTTATTCCATACATCTCATATCCTTTTACAAGGAGACAGTATCTTTTCCCTGTACAAGGTAATCTTCATGGTCTGTTTTTTAACTGCAAAGACAGAAAACAAAACAAAATCTGACATGTTGACACCACATTGTTAGGTCAGAAAAACATATGCCAGGGAAAAGAAGCAGCACACTGTTGCTGCATTTGGATGAAGCTATAAAGGCTTTGAAAAACAATTATACTTAACATTTCTCATCAGTAAATCCCACCAGACTAAGACAGAAAGTATCATCCTCCTTATTTAATGATGCAGAAATTGAAGTGTGGGGACACAGGTATGCCTTGTGCAAGGTCATGGGCAGAACTAAAAAGAAGCATTATTTTCCAGTTCCCAGCAAATGAGCTTTTAACTAGGCCCACTGCTTCACTATCTACAAAACACAACACAACAAAACAAAACAAAACAAAAGGATAATATAAACAAATTCATTGGTAGTTCAATTTTAGGCATTCACTATGACATATCCATTAGGACTCTACTGCTAGGAATTATCCTCATGCATTATTTGGAGAGCAAAAAGAAGCCATGGCAAACTTAAGCCACCATCAAACAAATTTGTAAGTATTGCATTATGGAAAGGAAGGCGACATCAATAAATATAAGAATTATCTATATCAGTTCTGTTGAGTAGCTTATGAGTTGGATGTGATGGTAAATATGGTTCCAGAAAATACAGGCTACAGACTATACCACTAACTAAGGTGTGAACTGCAGCATGAAGCATTTTCCCCACTTCCATTATCTCTTCACCTGAGCCATGCTGAATGACAATAAATCTGCTCAAACTTTAAGGGTGGGATTTCTCAGCTCTCCAAGGGAGCCTGTCCAGTTTACTCAGCTTTTAGGAAAGCAGCCTGTGTACCATCCCTTTTGATGTTCCACAGAAAAATAGGCATTTTTGTAAACTCTTTGAGTCATAAACTCTAAATTCCTTAGTTTTCTGGAAGTTTCCTTTTAACATCTTGACAGTAAAGACAAATATAATCCACATTTTTTCCCTTTTTCCCCCACCTCCACTATCTTGCACAAAAAACCACAAAAAAAAACCCCTACACAACACTGTTGTTAGAATTCCTTTTGATTCCCGAGTAATCATAATAAATCTTCTGAAACCTTCATAAAAAAACCCAGAAATTTGAAAGGCTTTTCCCAGCCTCTAACTCCCTCTCTTTTTTTCTATTATAAGCTGGATATTATAAGGTTTTACACAGATACTTATAAGTGTGTATGTGTTTCAAATTGGAATTCATCTGAATAAAATCAGCAGCTTAGCAGAACACAGCAGATGTGATGGGAGCAGTAAGGCTTTGGGTAAAGCTTTGCTCACTTGAGTGAATCACTGAGTTTCTGAAACTTCTGACTTGTTCAAATCTCAGCAACCTGATACATGAGGAACTTGGCTACTTGTGAAATAAGATAAAGAAAACCCAAATATTTAGTTGATTCCATTTGACCTCCATAGCAAAAACACAGTCAGGAATAATCAAGAATTAAAATTTAGAAGAGATAGAATAAACCAAAGGTTCCAAGCAAAACCTCACCCAGGAGTAAGATATGTGATAGCCAAAGTGTTGCATCACTCAAACATTACTGAAAATCTGATCTTGAAGTACAAACTTGGAATATGCTGACTTCAGATTGATGGGAAGGAGCATTGAGTCTGGAGAACTCCCAAGTGGCATTTATAAGTGATGGTAAGAAGGACATAGGCATTCTTCTCTTCCCTCTGCCACTCACAGCCAGGAAGTTCAATGGGATTGTTCTTCTTTAGTGAGATTCCTGTCACTCTGCCAATCCCAGGGCATCCCACAGAAGGCACTCAGGTGTAAAACTAACAAAGGTACTCTGCACCTACACCTGAATTCCTCAGATTTGACTGTTCCCTGGAATCTTTAAAAGCCTCTCTGACAGCTTTGCTTTCACATCATGTTGTATGCTCTTTTGTGATTAGAAGAAAATTTATGTAGTCATTATATTTTCACAGTTCTCAAAAAATTTTGTGTTCATTTCAGCTGTCTGGCTAAGATGATGGCATGCATCAGACCTGTAACAAACCCCTAGGGAAAAGGACAAAACTATATAGCATGGGAAAAAAAAATGCCTATACTCCAACTTGTTTGGCTCTCAGATGAGAGGCTTTCAGAACTAAAATCAAGATGTTTTAAAATAGACTCTGTCACATTATCAGCAATCTCAAGGTGATTTTTTCCAGGCTTTTGTATGGAAATACATCTTATCTCAAGAGGAGATAACTACAACAGGGTATATACATTAGCTGTGCTTTTTCCAATGCAAAGTGCATTTTTAGAAATGCTGTTCTGCCTCCTTCTCAGAAGATAACTGGTAATTAACAGTTCTGGCTCTGGAGAGCAATGCACAGGCTGGACAAGAAGACACAAGGAACCTGTATTTTCAGGACACAAATCTACACTTGCTCTGTCGCCACCAAGAATCCTGATATCATTATATTGCATGACTTTGTAATGCTGATGTAATTTGTTATACTGCAAATATGTATTTACCTTACCTTGACTATTTCCTTCCTTCTTAAGATCAGCTGCAATGTTTTGTGTTGCACATTTTGTAAGTAGCTACATTCACTGATCTGACCAGTTTGCTGAGAAGTTAGTTTGTACCAAGGACCTTAGAAGTAAAAAGTCTATAGCATTAAATGCACAAATGGTGAATTAATTTAATTTTAAAGACAGAAATAAGAACCATTCAGAAATACTGCAAATATCTCTGCTCCTCCAAACTTCACCTTGTTTACTTTCTCAAACTGAATGCATAAGCAGTGCAGTATAGGTGTGTGCACACAGGGTAACAGCCAGGGATGAGCACAAATCCTGAACACTTCAGTCTATCCTCAAGGATAATGGAGGTGCATCTGGCCTCTAATTTCATCCAGCATGTAACAAAACCTGCTGCTGTATTCACAGGGGTGTCCTCCGTGTTTATGATCTCAGGAAGAAAGCCACTTTTATGACATCCTTTTTTTTCAAACGTCCCTTATAGTCTAGAGCTTATTTGGTCTTGAGAATGACTGCATCTCTGCCACTCCAACATTTCTTTCATTCACAACTATCTATTCATCTGTATTCATAAACATGTCAATCTACTGGTTCAAAAAATCCAACCAACCCTTCAAGAACAAAAGAACAACAACAAAAACCTTCTCCTTAATCCACCTCCCTCATTAGCTAGGATTAAAAACCTTAGTCAAAATGATTGGCCTTGTGCCCAGAAAAGCTATGAGATCAATAATCCAAACAGACTTAATGATCCTCTTAGAAAAGAATAACTTTTGTACTTCTATGGAACGCTTAGAAAAAGTGATGGGAAATACACAAGAAGTATAACATCATCTGCATAAGTTAATTTATGTTATTTTGAAGTTCTACAGTTGGAGGAGGTCTTTGGGAAAAAAAAGTTGTTTTTCTTCTTCTTTGTTAAATGACATTTATTGTCTGCAAAAACAGTAATATGAAAAATCACAAACTGTATCAGTGATTAGCCTGTAACAGCCTAAGAAGTTTCATTAACATTTCCAGTATCTCATTTCACTCATGAACGGTTTAAAATTATTGTATTCCTATACAAGTTCAGTATTCTATGAGACTTTTTTTTAGGCAATTTAACTTGTTGGTATCCTTATTTTGACACTACTAATTACAGCTTCAAACTTTTAAAAAGTATGACTTTTATTTTACAAATTCAAGTGTTGGTGGGAAGAGAAAGAAACCCAAACTAAGCCCTACTGTATAGCACAAGGTGGTGTTATAAAATGTCAGTGCATTTGACCAAAGCAGTGTTTAAACTCCACAGGGAATGCTTCTCTCACGGACAGGAAAAAAATATCTTGGAGTAGAGACTGGCAGATACTCAGCAGAGCGTAGATGTTGTATGTGGGTGTGCTAGCTGCAGTCAGCCCAGCCTGACCATTTTCTGTGTGGGAATTAGCTGTTATCAGCACTCATTATCCATCCTCTCTACACTTCCTGCAAGAAAGCAGGCAAATCTGTAGCCTAATTCACACCTTTGTTGTAAGCAGGAATAAATCCCCTTTGATTGGCCTGGTATTTTTTGCTATTTACTTTAGAGACACACAACCAGTTTGAGTTGAAAATTTTAGTAGCTAATTTTGGCAAGATTAACTCATGCCAAAGAGAACTCACCAAAATTACAGCAAAGAGCGCTGTGGTGGCAGTGGTCTCAGCAAGCTCATCCCTTTGCTCTTGCTCAGAAGAGCTGCTTGCACAGACATAGGTTATGCCACCTGCCCAGGCTGGCACACAGGCAATCCTGCACAGAAGCTGAAACGCTCTGTGGTTTTAGACTTCTGCTCTCTGTTCAACGAGAGGAAGAGGGAACAGCTAAGCAGATTTTCCTCCAGCACAGCTCCCAGGAAAAACACTGGGATCAGGTGTCTCATTTGACACGGGGCTACTCAGCAGTGGCAGGGCAGGAGGTGAGGACTGAGCTCAGGGTGGGACAGGGACACCAGCTCCCTCCAGAGCTGAAACAGGTCCTGCAGAGCTTGCTAGAGAAGGAATGGAGAGCCTCTAGGGACAGAGGCAAGTGGAAAGATTGGGGCAGGATGAAGGCTTTGGAAGCAGATAATAGAGGTGAGGTAGGAGCTGAGCAAATGCTGGAGCCCAAAAGGGTAAAATCTGATGGAAGACAGAGACTGCAGAAAGGAGAAGCACCACTGGGCATGTGGAGTGGCTCCACAACAGGTTTGAGGACACAAAGAATACTTTTTCCAAAAAGTGACATTTTTTCTGTCAATGGGGAGAAAAGGGGAAGTATGTTGATAAACTTTATCTAATACTTACCCAAATGGTCTCAAAAACAACAACAAAAAAAAATATTCATGCTTTTGAAGTGTAGGTCTCCTCATTTTCACTAGATATAACTGCATAATTTCAACAGTGATTCAGTCTGCACTGTGACTGTTTCTGTAAAGGTCATTAAGTTCACTTTCACAACAGAAAAGTTATGAAGAAAGAAAACTATTTGCACCCCATTTTTCTGAGGGAATAAAAACAACTTTCCTAACCTGGTTACATAATTTTCACAGTTCAACTTTTCAAACTGTGAAAGAAATTTTTTTTCAGACTCATTATCAAGCCACAACTCAGGCAAGCAGCTCTCCCCTAACAAGCAGCAGCTTTCAGGGCAGCACAGCTGAAGAAATGTAGAGACCTTCATACAGCAGCTGCCGACACACTTTCCCTGTTAAACAAATCTCTTTAAGTGTAACTGAAAAAAATCTCGTTCACCTAGACACTCTATGAAAAGAATTGCTTAAAAGATGTCAGCTGAAGGGTATAAAAACAAACCTAAAAGATCTACAGCAATAATAATTTTTAAGCTGGTACTGGTGATGCAAAATAAAATCTAGTCATCAAATAAATTCCACTAGGAAACCTCAAGAAATGTAAAGGAACGGCAGCCTCTGAAAAGTATGGCTGTGCCACCAAAGCAAACATCAAAGTACTGAGACTGAAGCACAAAATGCAAACAATATAATGTTGCTAAAAGAATCAATTGTCTATCTCTGTTGTTTGGAAACACTAGAACACTGAAAACACTTCTGTTGGAAAAATTAGCTTTTTCTTCTGAGGGAAAAACCTTTGTAATTGGTTCTAGCTTACTGTAGAATAATAAATAATAATATCCTAGCTGCTGCCAGATGTAACACGGCACTTATTCTGCAGAAAATACTAAATTCATACCTGGAAAGAGTTAATAACTTTACTTTTAAATAATACTTATACTTTTCTCAGTGTTTTAGTAATAAATGCTTTTAATTACCCAGGAGAAGGAGCCATAATAAGACAATCAGTACTGGAAGCTTCCAAGCAAGTACCTTGCTCAAAGATGGATGTAATTCCAGTCAAATATTCCAAGTGCAACTAAAGTGATACCATTTCACCTCCTCCTTGATGTGAGACCATTTTGAAGACTGATTCTTCAGCAGTTCATTGTAGCATTTCAATTTTAAACCTGATCTAATGAACAGCCATAGATGCTATGGATTCTAAATGTAAAGAATTGACATGTTAGCATATTAATGTACTCAGATGTCACATAAATCATTAGAAGGCATTTTACTAAGTGACTCAGATAGCTGGCAATACACATGCAAAGCCTCTTTAGCTCTTAAATATAAAGCAACTTCCTTTTGGCAAAGTCCTGATTAGAACAACATTGATTGTAGTTATTTATAGCTTAAATGCTATTGCTGAAAATTTCTCCAAGTTGTAGATACTGTATTATTAACTATTGTAAAGTTCTAAAAATCAGTCAGCAGAGGCCACTTCAATCTCTGCATGATAATAAAGGATTATTATGTGCAGTAACCTATTTATGAAAAGGAAACAGTGTGCTTCTTTCAGACCCCATCAATTGCTTTAATAAGGAATTGAAAAGCCTGGCCTACTTTATATGCAGATCACCATCCCAGTTGCATAAGGATTTAGAACAGACAAAACAAAACTGGTTTTGTTGTAAATAAGGGCTGTTTGTTTAAATTGCACAATAATGTTTGCATCTAAAAATTATTTAGAAGCTAATAAGGCTTAATAAAGTTTGACTGTTTACTTGTTAATAAAAATGGTTTCAATATTCTCCATGAAGGAAAAGTAAATTAAAGGTGATAACATAAAGCTTGAAGCAAAACAGGCCTGAGTTAATGGGAAAGGAGAAGATTCATTGCGTTTGTTCACTGATGGGCTTAAGAAAACCAGTGTTGAGAGTTGAGAATGGAATTCAGTTTACTAAAAACATTTTATAAAATTTAAGACAGTGAACTTAATGGTAGTTTTTTCTAACAGATTAGAACTATTGCAGTATTACTTCTGCTTTAGAGACAAAAAGTACAGACATAGACATAATTCAGAGTGCCAAAAGTTAGTGTGACGCACATACTGATTTCAGCTACCTTGATTTGGAGGACTCTGGAGTCCCGGGTTCAAATTTTACCTTTGGCATTGGTTCATTTGCCTGTATGTTAATAAATTTAATGAGGTGTGGGATGACCCCTGCTGGTGTCCCTGCTTATGAAAAAAATATGTATCTGGCAAGAAGAGGACATGGTAATTTCAGTCCAAAAAGTTACAAATATAAATTCTGTCCCAAAATGTATAAAAATACCTAATCCAATGCATAAAATATTATGAGTAATGTTCTGTTAAGTATGAAAATAATCTTAAGCCATTGAACATTACTGTGTTAGAGCTGCAATGCAATGTATTAAGAAGGACATTAATTGTTCAGTTCACTATGACGTTGTGTTAAACATCTTTTATTAATGAGCTGTTATTCCTGGCTGAGGCATTTGATAACCTCTAGTCCATTGCTAAATCCTCTCAGTTGATTTCTGTGAGTCACTCTAAACAAACCTAGAGGGAAAAAACACCCCAATAATTTACATTTGAGTCTGTAAGATCCTAGAACTAGAGTCATTTAAAGAAGAGCAGCTTTCCTATAAACCAGACCTTCTGATTTAATGCAGCTGACATATAGATCTATTTTACAATTTTTTTTAATTTCAAAAATACAACACATTAAAATAGGTTCAATTTATCAAAGCTAAGAGCAACAATTAAGTAATAATGTACTTAAAGTGCAAAGGCACTTTAACACAAAAAAGTGACGCCCAGTGGCTATAGTTGGTAATTGAAACAGCAGTACCGTATATTATTATTTACAAAAGAAAGTCACAGTCCTCACAGTCCAGGAAAAAAAGATCTTTGGAGATCTTCTACATAATACATTAAGTTGCCATTTTGAAATGAAAAGAAAAAAAAAAAAAAAAAAACCTAAAGACCCCCTTCCTCATTTCCTTCAAAATCAAAAAAGAATTATGCAAGATCTATTACAGAAAGATACATTTGCAATGACAGTTCCTAGAGAAGGGTCAAAAGGAGAGAGATATAGAAATAATTTAAAGGGAACGTTGTAAAAGAAACACCACATCCCTGCTATGCTGTAAGGGTTCCTTTTCTCTCTCACTCCTTCTCTGATTTAAAAAAGTGGAAATGTTGGGAATGCGACAGATGACATCAGTAGTGAGTTCAGACTCAAAGAAATGTGGTGCTGAGCTCATTAAAAACATTTCCTTTGTCTCCCACCTCCCCCCTCACAGCTGACTGATTGCAGTTTGTTTTTCCAGAACTTCGAGGTAGTCTGGTTCTGTTTGTAGCTTTCCTTGGAGTAAAGGATGCTCAGGTTTAGACTGTTCTGCAAAATATTTCCTGGGAGTTCCATATAAAACAGTTTTATTTATCCTGTCCTGGTTTTGGCGTCTGGATTCATATGAAGGGGCAAACTGCCTTTTGGGTAAGGTACAAAAGTTATAATGAACTAATCCTCCGGTGGGGAGTTCCTTGACCCTTTCTGCAATATTTTGATACAGGAGCTCTGGTTCCCTTGGTGAGGACTGCTTTTCCAGCAATTCAGCTGCACTGATGGTAAATGCAAGACTGTTGGGGTCTTCTTTTTTGTGATCAAGACTGCTGTAGCTAAACTCATGGAGATTCCTGTAATAAGCAACTGGATCCCCTTCCTTTTGCATGTAGATTGGGTTTTGGCACATCTGTCCAACAGGAGGGGGAATGTAGTTATAAACATGTCCTTCAGTTTTATCGTGGGTCTCAGCGTTGTAAGACCCATACTGGAGCTGAAATGAACTTATATCTACGTTGTTGGCACTGCTGGGCATGCTCTGCACCCCCTTCCGTCGCTTAAGGACAAAGACAAATAGACCTGCCCCAAAACAAACAGACAAAATAAACACAACCAGCAGGCCTAAAATCAGGACAGACAGCGGAACTTCAGTGTGTAATTCTGGGTAGGAGCTGGGTGAGACACCAAGATGGGGCGTATCGGTGTTCTGGTTCATGGAGAGGACAGAAGAATCTGACAAGTTGGGGTTCTCTGGGCAGATGGCTTCTTTGCTCAGGAATTTCAGATGCTCTCCAGAGTGCTTGGTGGGAGACTCGCATATTACTTCATTGATAACTACAGGGGGATTTGACTGCTGGTTGCTCTGGTCAGTGACTTTCTCTATCCAGTTCCTCAGCCCCAGGATGTCACACGTGCAGTCCCAAGGGTTCTCTTGGAGGTCTATCTGAATCAGAGCTGAGAGCTGGTCCAAGACACCTCTCACAGGCAGGTGTGAGAAATGGTTGTTCCTAAGGTTGAGCCTGGTGAGGGAAGTGCCTCCAAAGACATTATCAGGCAAGGATCTGAGCAGGTTGTTATTGAGAAACAACAGATGAAGATTACTCAGAGCATCAAATGTGTGTGGCAGGATCTCCTTAATGACATTGTACTCTAGGTAGAGGTACTGCAGGCTGTGCAGCCCTTCAAACATGGATCGGTACAGAACCTCAAGGTAATTGCCATTAAGGTAAAGTCTGCGTAAACTCGTGAGGTTTGTAAAGGCACCTTCTTGTATCACTGCAATCCTGTTATTTCCTAGGTGTAGCAAATCCAGAGAGCTGTACTCTGTGAGATCCGTTCTATAGATGACTTGCAGATAGTTACTGGTAAGGTAAAGTTTCTTTGGACTGGTTGGCCTGGGGTGGAGATCAGAGATGTTACTTATCTTTTTCTCTTGGCAATTAACATTTAGGCCATTGTCTGAGCTCTGGGACGTACAGATGCAGCCAGCTGGGCAGGTGATGGGCACAGGAGATTTTGTCTGGTAAACCATGATAGGTCCAAATATTTGTCTGTCTTTTGACACAGAGACACGGGGGGTGGGGCGGTTCCTAGTTTTGGGTGGCCGGCTGGATTTTGGGGCCCTGGTGGGATTGATGGCAGAGTTGGCTGTGGGCGATAGCCTTGAGATTTGTGGGTCTGAGAGGACAGGGTGTTTTTCCCTCTGGTTTGAATCACTGGAGCTTTTCCTAGGGCAGAGATCTTGCCTGGTTAGCTGGGTCACATCTTTCCCATGAAGCCTGAAGGGGGTTTCACAAACTATCTCACCCACAAACACGGTGATGGTGTCTAGCCAGGCCTTGAGTGGCAGCAAGTCGCAGGTGCAATTCCAAGGGTTTTCCTCAAGTTGGATTTCCATGATGCCTCCAATGTGCTCCAGCACACCAGCAAAAGGCATCATCTTCAGCCGGTTCCCCCGCAGGTCCAGGTGAGTGAGGAGCACAAAGCGGAAGACATTGCTGGGCAGGGACAGCAGGAGGTTGTCATTGAGGATCAGCACCTTGAGCTTGTTCAGTTTGCTGAATGCCCCCGCTTCAATGGCACTGATGTAATTGTAATCAGCCTGCAGGTACTCCAGACTCTCCAAGCCCAGGAAAGTGTCTTCCTTCAGCACTTCCAGCTTGTTGTTGTTGAGGTGCAGCCTCTTGAGGGTGCGGAGGCCGCTGAAGGCCCCTGTGCGGATCTCCTGCATGTCGTTGTTGCCCAGGTGCAGGGTCACGGCGTTGGAATAGTTGACGAACTCATTGGGGAACAGGCGGGTCAGTGCGTTCCCATTGAGAAACAGCTGGTAGATCTTGGACGGGGGCGGCAGGAGGAGGCTGACGGTTGTAAATCCCTTGTTTTCACAGTTAATGTTCAGCACGTTCTCCTTCTCCTCGCAAGGGCAGCGGCTCTTGCTGCAAATGTCTTTGGCAGGTTTGCGACTCTCTGTCCACGAGATCCCAGCCACTGTTAACAAACTGAGCAACCAAACACCCTTCAGCATCTTTATGCGCCGTCGATCCCCGCTTTGGTACCTACAGTCAAACCTTTTGAGACAGGTAAGGAGAGAAAGAAAAAAATCCCCAGTGAACACGGCCGGCAACAGAGGCTGCACGGGGAGAGCGAAAGCAGGTCGGAAGGCTGGGGGGGAAGGGGAGCTGCAAGGCAGCGGCTTCCAAACTCCTCTGGAATCCCCCCCTCCTCCTCCCTTCCTTCCTCTCGGAAAGCGCCTGCGGAGCTGCTATGGGGAAGCCCCGTCTGGGAGCTGCCCGGCGCTGGGGTCCCTAGCGCTGGGCTCTCCGCACGATCCCCCGTCCGTCGCGGCCGCCGCCTCCGCCCCGGCGGCCGCCGGCAGCGCGATCCCGTCCCCGCTGCCCGTCCGGGCTGCGCGGCTGCCGGCGCCTGCCGGCATCTCAAACCGGGGCGCGCACGGACTGACAGCGAACCCCCCCCGCTGCAGCGGCGCCCCCAGCCCAGCCCGCGCTCCTACCTGCTCTCGGGGCGCCCGAGGGGGCAGCGCGGGCAGTGGCCGCCGCCGAGAGCCGCCGCGCCCCGGGAGCCAGGCGCCCGGCGGCGAGCGGCATCGCCCGCTCACGCCTCAGCAGGAGCCCGGCGGGGCGCCGCCGTGCCGGCCCGTCCCGGCCGGGCCCGTCCCGGGCTGTGCGGGAAGTTGGGCCGGGCGGGGGCCGAGCGCGGCGGCGCTGCGGGGCTGCGCGGGCAGTGCGCGGGGCGCGGCGGGCGCGGCGCTTTTGCCGGGTGCCCCGCGCGGAGCCGCGCTGACGTCAGCGGGGGCGGGGGGGACACGCTTGTCCCAGCCCCCTGTCCCCGTCCCCGGCCCCCCTTCCCTGCGCCGCTCTCGCAGCCGGCTCCGCTCCCGGCTCGGCTGCTCTTCGCGGGAGCGCTCTGACAGCACCTGCAGGACAGCGCGGGCACTCGGAGCCGGGAAGGGGAATAAGGTAACAAGCGGATTTACCTGGGTCTGGAGAATTTTTTTGGCCCCGAGTCCCTGAATCCGCGCCCTCAAAATAGAGAGCAAGTCAAGCAGCTCCTTCGGCAAAAGGCAGCCGGCAGGCGCGCACGCACCGCGCACACACGCACACGGCACAGAGACACGCGCAGCCCGCACACATCCTCCGCACACGCCGCACAGACGCACACATCACACACATCACACACATCACACACATCACACACATCACACACATCACACACATGCACACTCCGGCTCTGGGAGCAGCTGCGAATCCTGATCTGGCATCAGCATCCATCCCCCGCCCCGGCTGGAGCAGCCCCCTTTCCCAAACTGCCGTGCCGAGCTCTGCCCAGCACGTTGATGTTCTACACGTTCAGGGAAGTTCAACACCTTCCACCAAACCAGGCAGCGGCAGTCCCAAGCCTGAACCCCTGCGCCCTCTGGAACGCTCCCCCGAGTACTGAGCAGCCAGACTTAACCACAGTTAACACCATCATTCCCACTGGCTGGATTAGTCCTACTGCCCCGTTGAAATATTTGTGGTGTAGCATTTGGCTGCCTTTAAAAAGAGCAAGATATTGGATCTGGGTTATTGTGACTTTGCTTAAGCTCCATGCCCTGGGCACAGATCTGTGTGATGGGAAAGGATGGCTGCTCTTGGTCTCTAAAGGTAAAACTTTGTGTTCACACTGGGGGCAGGGGACAAAAAGGCACTGTACAGGGAATTTCTGAAGTGCTAGCAGGGCACGGTGCATTATTACCAGATTCTCATAGGGTATTATATGCACTTTACTTAGTCTCTAGAATGTAAAGGTTTGCTGCAAAAGAGTTCTGAAATTGGCAAAAGTGGTACTGTCATCTTGTGGTATTCTTTAGCCATTATGTATCAGAGCCCACATTTTAGGAGCAGCAGAAATGTACTGTCTATTTTTATCTCTCTTCTTGATGCTGGAAAAGGTAACATCCTGCAGCAGCCAGCACAGATGCCTTTGCAGTCTCCTGGACAGGAATAGTGCTGGAGTTTGCATTTGGGATTGAAGCAGTTGCAGATTCTCTCTCTAAAATTTGGAGAGGTTGTGACAAGAGCAGGAGCATCCCACACTGGAGCACGCTCTTGGTGTGGTGCTGTGTGAATTTCAACAGGACTGAGAGTCTGAAATGAGCTCAGAGCTGCTCCATTCTGACTCGCTTTTCCAGCTGAATTCAGGAGCAAAAATTGCCAAGATCAGGAAAGAGCTGTGTGGCAGATCTGCTGTTTTACAATACTAATACACCAGCAGCCAGATTATTATTTTGTGACATTTTTTGCTTGTTTTCTGCTCTAAACATGAGGATATGGCATTTGGGGAGCAAAATTGGACTAGTTACAGGCTGTAGGAAATCCTGTTTTCAGCTCTTTCTAACATAGTCTGGGGGCAAGAGCCTAAAAAGAGAAGGTAAAAAGGAGACCCAGGTTGATTTTTTTTTGTTTTATTATTTTCAGGAGGGAGCATATTCACACACACCTGGCACCACACAGAGGCACATAGAAGTTCCTGTAACCTCCCTTCATCACATCTCA
Organism: Taeniopygia guttata; assembly: GCF_048771995.1. Classification (NCBI taxonomy): domain Eukaryota; kingdom Metazoa; phylum Chordata; class Aves; order Passeriformes; family Estrildidae; genus Taeniopygia; species Taeniopygia guttata. Next base: position 13,587,646 of record NC_133029.1, read on the forward strand.
CCTGAGCAACCCAGCACAGCACTGCCAGCCCTCACAGGGCTTGCTCCAACACACAGCAAAAAATGAAAGCACAAGTAAGTCCAGTGCATTTTCCCCTTGCCTCAGAGTGTACATTTGTTTCATGTCCATGAGTTTCAGTCAGGCACAGCTTTCTGGTGAGCAAGGACCATGTCCTGGAATTGGTTTATGAGGCAACATGCACTGTCCCACTTGCTTGTGTTTAGCAATCTGTGGGAAATGTGTTTGTGGCACTGCTGCTGCTGCCTTGGAAGGGAGAGCGTACGCACGGCATGCCTCAGCAGTAATTACCAGATTCATGTGGGATGCAAGGAACAGCGTGTTAGGGGATTGCAACAGTAATAAGACACAGAGATGATACCGATTCTATTACACTGCAAATGCATGCATATAATAACCATGGTTGTAGGAGGAGGAACAAGGATTTAAAAACAAAAATAGTAGTTTCAGCTTTTTATTTAGGAACAAAAGTCCTGATTTCTCAGCATGCCTGAGGTGTTTTATAATCCCTTCAATTAAAAACAGAGTTCAAAAGAACAGCTTTTTTCCTCCACCTGTTTTAAGGCCTTTTTATTTTGTGTGTTGAATGGAGGAACATTTCCAGTCTATGACTATCTGGGAGCCTCCAGGGATGAAAGGCCAGGAGGCAGGTTGGTACAGCAGCCCATGAGGGCTTGGGGAAACTCAAGGTTATGCCTGATTTGTAAGCATTGTGGAGGTCCCAAATATTTAGCTGTATTCCCTCAATGCTCCTTTTTGTGCAAAGTCATGAAGTCTCAATACAGATTCATAGATTATGAGACTTAATAGAACCATTGTGGCTTTTGAATCTTGCATAACCCAAGCCATCAGCTAAATTTGAATTAATTCCTGTTCAAATTAGATCATACTTCATAGGAAAAATAAAAAAAAAATGAAACCCAATAACATAGCCAAGCATATTTTAGGAATTGCCTATGGTGAAAATCTGCCATCGTGTTCGGTAAATTGTTCCGATGGGTTTCATCCCCCACAGGTAAAAAACTGGGTTTTCTCTACAACTCTGCATCTAACTGTCTTTACTTTGAAATGTTTATCCTTGTAATATCCTTGTCTGCTGGCTTAAGAGCCCTTAATTATCCCCTACCTGTTTCCCATGGGGACACTCCCAGACAGCTGCAGAGCAAGTATGAACTGAATACTTGCCTGGTAGCAGCCTTAATCCGCTTCAAACAGTCTGTTAGTCCTGTGCTCTTCCACATACCAGTGCAGCTCTTGTCTGTGTGGTCCTGAAGCCACCACTTTATCTGTCTGCTGGCAGGGGAACAAAAAGCCAGACCACAGCATGAAGCATAAGCACATAAAATTTGGCACAGATCATTACCCTTCCTGCCTAGTGCACATCATCATGCTGTTGTCCTTCTGGGAGAGTAAATACCAAGGAGAAGAAAAAGTCTGGAAAAATGTGGAGATAATTTTCTTTCTTCACATTATATCTGCAGGTGGATGCTAAACACTACTTACACATCTTTACCTATCAGTTTTTCTGGGTTTGCTTCTCTGTATATAAGCGAAGGAACTAATATATGCACCAAGTCTTATGGAATAAAGAAATGAAGGCAGCAAGAAACAAAGCAAAACCTCTGTGAACTGGATGGAGGGCAGGATATAAGTTTTACTGATCATTAGAATCTATTAAGGTAGCCTAGATGTTGCTGGTAAGTAAAGAAGTGTTTATTCATACAGTATAAGTAGAAGCCAATATTGCTTTCTGTGACCACAACATGATGGCTGATCCCTAAAACAATAGGAATTTGTAAATGTAGGTATTTTCTGATCTCATATGTTCCTCATCCTATAATCCTGAACTGCATATGAGATGCCTACTCCATGTAAGCTTTTAGGGTTCTGGGATAATCATCACTGCTCTCCAACAAGTACCTTGTGTTCTTGCTTTCTCTGTGCATATGTGTGTCTCTTTGTAGTTGGAGATATTCTACTTCCATAACTATGGAAGTCTTTTTTGGAGTATTTCCTATACTGTAAAGTGAAATTTTGAGCCTCACTTAAAAGGAATTCTTAAGGAAATAAACAGTTTCCAGATTTAGCAGTGAACAGTATGCAAAATAATTGTTACTTGTAATCCAGGGTTTTATGTCATCCAGCAGCACTGGGAAGTGCTGTAAAGGACAGGATGAAAGAATCTCTGTCTTCCACTTTCATTGGGCAAGGAATGAGCAGGGGATGGTGAAGGAGGGTGAGCAGGAGAGGCAGGGAGGGCAGCCTGTGCCCTCTGTGGCCCTGTGTCCATCCTGGGCTGCCCAGCAACAGCTGGAGCCACCCCTGCCGAGAGAGGCAGAGGAGGGAGACCTTTGGGATGAAGCCTCGGTGGAAGGAGAGCTGCTGGATGAGGCAGTTTGAGGGCAGAGGGGCACTCCAGATTGGGTGGTGTCTACTGAGTGGCCTTTTTCTGGCAATCAGTGATTGCCTGTGCCATCAACTGTAAGCAATTTCTCTGGTTTCCAGATGTGCTTTTTAGCTCAGTTTCTCCCAACCATGCAAACATATGGAGAGCTGGCCTACTTCAGAATAATGTTCACTGACACTTCATGACTACCTATTGTATAAATGAAGGAATTTAATGAACTGTGACTTAAAATCAGTGTGCTTTCTAACTCTTCCCTCAATTTTTGCTTCCTGACCAAGGTTATGCATTTTTGAGACCCGTTATCTAACAGCAATATGATTTTTTTTTTTTGTAAGGAGACTACATCATGATTTGTTTCAATATATCTGGGGTAATCTGTTTTATAACAGCACAGTGTGATTCTACCCTGGTGGTACAAACTGCAGCAGCAGAACTACCAGTTTCTGATTTTTTGTATCATTAATCCTGACTGTCTTAAGAAGAGAGTTTAATGTGTTTTAATGGCAGTAATATTGGTTTCAGCAGGAAATGTGAGAGAACCTGTCTTTCAGAAGGCAGCCCTGGTAGCCTGTGCTTTGGGGAGACTGACAGACTCACCAGTGTTCAATTAAGAATTGATCATTAGTTTAGATTTAGCCCAGTTTTTTTTCTTTCTTGCCTAGCAGAAAAAATATCCACTCCCTTAGTACACTCACACCTTTTATCACAGGACCCAGCAAAGCACTGTGAGACAATTAATATTTATGGATGTCTTCATCCTATTCAGGAAAGTAGCATGTCTGATCCAAAGCCCTTTGGTGTCAGTGGAAGGACTCCGACTGATTTCAGTGGGATTTGGATCAGATCTTTGAACAAATGCTTAGCTTCAAAGCTGGCGCTTAGGTTTTATTGAGTGGTTTAAATATTTTTGGAAGTGCTTTGTTTCATCATGTCAATGGGTCTTTTTCTCTGATAGGAACAATGAGATGAATCTTCCTGATGATAGATATTCTGTACTGGCATTGCTGAGCAACAAGAACAAAAAAAAAAAAAAACCAAAACAAGAGAAGTGTGAGGTTTTATTTTCCCATCCTTAAACAATAATGGATCTACTATTTATTGTGTTTCAAATGTGTGTCTACAGTAATTTCTACCACTACCATTTATAGGTATATTTTTTTCAGCTGTCCTGAGAATCATAATCTATGTGTTACATACGGTGAATGTTTTTAACTGGAAATGTCCCATCATGCAAGCACAAGTGCACACAAGTGGTTTTAGTGATTTGGAGAGTCTTGTTTAAATTATTGTGTCTTCTTGCCTGACTTCAGCGGACAGGGGGCTCATATTTGCATAATACAGTTGATGTATGGGTATGATGAAAGTTCACTGTTGAAAGTCTGGCGAGCTGATGTGAGTTTTTTCCTTTTAATTTTTAGTAGTAAAAGGAACACAACGAAATCTCTCCATATCATCATTTTTATGGCAGTGAAGTTGAAATAATACAAATTTCACTGTGCTAATGGCATATCTAGAAATATGTGAGGAGCAGGAGCAATGGGTGAAATTCAGTCCTGGGCAGAGGGCCAGCCTACAGTGATTCATCATGAAAGCCCCCAATTAAGACCTCAAAACAGGGCTTAAGTGAGACTTCAGTGCCCTATGCCTTGAGCTGGCTTTCTGCAATAGTGGGAAAAAGTTCCTCCAAATGAATTATTCATCATAAATAATGCATTCTATTAGTTTAGCCTATTTTTCTTGATTCCTTGAATTTATTTAATTGAAATTACTCACCAAATAATTTCTATGAATAATCATGGCCTGAGGATTATTTTTGAGCAGTTCATGGTGAGCATTTCATATTCGACACTCAGAATGAGAGCTGTGTCATTGAACTGTCATTATGCACAGAGGTCACACTGTTCTGGTTTTGCTTCAGAAAAAAATGAGATGAGTAGAAAAGAAATGGCATTTTTTTAAGACTCCATGTGTTCCCAAAAGATCCTTCTTAAGTTCTTTCCATGAGATGCTTATGAATAGTTGTCCACTGAAGAAAGAATTGGGTAATCAGTGGCTTTTGTTTTTCACCTGGTTTCTAAGAGGAATTCTGTAGGTCTAAGAGGTCTAATTTCTAAGAGGTAATTCTGCACGTGCACAGGGTGTGTGCATGTCTGCCTGTCAGTCAAGATCCCCCTTCCCTTCACAAAAGTTTTGAACCAAATCTGCTGAAAGGTGCTGCTCTGAGCGATTTTAGTTTCCCACTTCTTCAGCGGATAAGTGACTGAGGATTGCCCCAGGTGGGTAGGAGATTTCAGCCTGGCCTGGCTGAGCCAGGTCTGGCTGAGCTGGAGCTCATTTCCCCTGCAGCCAGGGGGTGTGGGTAATTCACCTGAGGTTTGGCTGGTGCTGAGCAGTGTTCCCACAGCCTCAGGGCTGTCTCTCCATCATTCTGCCCTCTCCAGTGGGCTGGGGATGAGGAGGGTCCTGGGGAGAGCACACAGCCAGGGCAGCTGGCCCCATGGCCAAAGGGATATTCCACACCATGTGGTGTCTGCTCAGCACTAAAAGTTAAGAGAAGGAGGAGATGCCACTTGTTACAAGGCTGTTCGTTTTCTGGAGCAACCACTAATGAAGACCTACATCCCAGGAAGTGGCTGGACAGTACCTGCTGAGAATAAATCTTTTGTTTTCCTTTGCTTCCACGTGCAGCCTGTTGCTTTGCTTTAGTAAACTGCTTTTGCTTTTATCTTGACCCGCATGTTTTCCCAGTGATAAAAAAATTAATTCTCTGAGAATTAAATACTTCAGTTTTTGAGTAAAGAAAAACATTCCCTGCTTTTCTGCAGTCTTTTCCACATCACTCTAGCCAGAAACTTCACTGTCTCTGAGCAGTAATCATTTACCTGAAAAATACCCTATAATATTTGTCTTGTGGAGGCTGGTTGTATACATGCTGACTTTGAAGCATGATGTATAACTGCAAGTGGCATGAAAAGAAATTGATGAGACAATTAGAACTTGTGAGAATGGTGGCTGCATTAATTTGTTAGGGAGAATCACTTATAAAGTATTTCAAATTCCACAGAAACCTTAAAATTTATTTGGCATCTGAAGTAGCTCCCTGAGTTGTTATTGCACAAAGCACAATATAAACACACATAAAATCCTGACCTAGACTTCAGCCACAGACAAATCTTCCTTTGGTTTCATGAGGCCAGGATTCCAGCTGGCTTCTACCCTGGGGAGTTACACACAGAGACACAAATCTCGAGTATCTAGTATGATGTTTTATAGTGAGATGTAGGTGCTTGGGTAGAAAATAGGCATACTCAGAATCTCCTCTGCTATGGACAGTGGTCAAACTCTGATGGTGCTTAAAACTGCTTGATGTCAAAATTTCTAACATTACTGTTTAACCTGGCCTTGGAGTTGCTTTCCTGGCTTTCCTCAGAACCATCTCTGGCCTGATAGACTCATTCCAAAGCAAATCAGAAATATGCCAAACATGCACATTAACTGAAAGGACAATAGGAAGGGAAGGAGTTAGCTAGAATAATACCTCTGCTTTATTGCTTTAGTCATCTGCTTTCCAGCCCAAGTGCCAGGGGATGGTAGGGGACACCTCAATCTGTAGAATAGTCCGTGGATGAGTGTGTGCCCAAATCCTGCACAGCATGGACCTTGTTCTTTGTGTGGTGCCTTTCCAGCCCATGAGATCCCATGTGAAGTGGAACAGCTTTGGCCTCAATATGAAGTGTGTGTATGCATTCCATAGCTTTTGTGGCATTTCTTTCCATTCCAAAGCATATAATTTTTGAACAACTGCCCATCCTTTCTATGGCCTCTTTTTTTATCATCTATTAGTCTTTTTCCTGTAAAGCAATAAAATCCTTTGCACAGCAGGAGACTTTTATGTCCAGTGTATGCCTGAGCAGGACGTAAAGCTGGGAGGAGAAGAAGATAGCTCAGTTAGCCTTGGTAATCAACTGTGCCTTGGAATCTAGAAATTCCATTTGCACACATATTTGCTCAGAGTGTTTTTGCTTTACAACCACTACACTGGTTAGCATTTGAGCTTTCTGATCAGAAATATTTTTGCTTTTCCACACAGAAGTGTTTGGCTTTATTGTTTCTAGCTGGTGTTACTGATGCACTTAGAATTCTGAGCGGAGGTCCCTCCTTTTTGTGTATTTACTTATGACCTGTCCAGTGATCCAGATCATCTCAGGTATAAGCACTTCAATACCTTCCTTTGTTGAGATGTGTCTTTCAGAAGTCTCTCTTGCCTTATGACCACTAGCTTTGTCTTTTTGACTTTTTTTTTTTGTAGTAATACAAATATCTTAAATATCTTTTCTTTTGACAGAATACTTAAACATCAACAGCTAACAGGTGTCTTTCAGCAAATCACAGCTTACACAGTACCTGTAGCAGAATTGGGCTAATGGCAGATGCAGTGCACCTACGAGTTTTTCACCCCAAAAATTCGAGTTATTATTTTTTATCCTTTCTGCTATTAAAATTTGTATTCAGCATTAGTATTTTGATACCACAGGAACATCTGATAACATGAGTCATGAACCAGCCTTCATTGTTGTATTCTTGGCTGTTTTGCTTATCTCTTTCTTTCTCCTCTAGAGTGCAAGTATAACTGTGAGGTGGGGGTCGTATCATTTTTGTTCTATACCTTTAGATCTTTTGTAATATGAAGGCTTAGATCTAGAATTATAATTGTGTGGGATGCTGTATGCATAAGCAGAATGACAGCACTTGCCAGGTAGCTTACAATGATGCAGTGAGAATTTTGCTATTTTTTAAACTGAATGTGGACATAAAAGATGCACCTATCTCTGAAAGATGATAGGTACAATTAGATTGACAACTTGTATGTCAGCCTTCTTGTTGGTGTCATTTAAAATTGCTGAAATGCAGTGTTGCCACTCCCTCCCTTCTTCCATTCCCTGAAATGAGGCTTATACTGGAAATGCTGACAAGACCCTTATCATTTGAGATGGCACCATGCACTGCTTTAAATACTGGTTATAAATGTTAATGCGTTATCTGAATGATATTTTCTCCACATGTAGGCAGCTCAGGATAGAGTCTCAGTAATAAATGTAACGAGTTCAGGGGGAAGATGCAGTATGCTTATGTGAGTATTACAATGATTGGCATTTTTGCAAACAGCATACAGTAAGTGGTGCAATTTTATTTTCAAAGTTTAATCAATAGAGAACTCTTTGATATTGCCATGTACTTTGCAAATAGACGTTTCCTTGGAATGACAGCAAAACAACTTCTGTTTCATGGTGTGTTTACACTTAGGGTTTAATCAATCTGCTTTAGTGATTGTCATAAATTTTGATATTCCAAAAATTAAATAGGGGCTATAAAATAATTATGCTTCATAGTGGCATCCTCTTGCTGCTAGCCTGGGTCATCTGTTGAAAAGAGCTCAAAGTCCATCACTGTGACAATTGTAAGAGCATGGGCTGTGTACCAGTTTATTCTCATTTATTGTGAAACCACACCAGCTGTTGTAGAGGAAATTGAGGTGGATCTTCAAAAGCTTAAGAAGGACCTTATGAATGTCTTGTGCTGGCTTTTGGGAATGAATTTCCTATCAGATAAGAGGAGGCAGAAATGACCCTCACATTGCACTGCAGCCTCCCCTGTAATTTTGATCCACATCGGTCACAGAAGTGGCTGAAGCTCCTTCTGTGTGAGCTCAGTAGTCCAAACCCCCCAGAGTGGCTCCTTCAGTGAGCCCAGCACCAGCACTGGCACTCCCCAGGGAAACTGAGAGGAGCAGAGCATCCCTGGACTTTTTGGGGACTTTTCAAACCAGCATAGAGGACTTTGGGGGATTCCCACTGCTCTGGGTGAGCTTTGTTCTTGCTGAGCAGAGCCTCATGGGCTGTGTCTCTCTAGTTCTTGGAAACAACAGTAGCCCTGGAAAGCTGAAATTGGAAGATCATTTGAAGGCTGACCATGTCCACATGGAGCTGCGGTGCCAGCCCAGCTTGCCCTCCCTATTGCAGCAGAAATCCCTGCTGGCCCCACAGGAGCAGTCCCAGGGAAGGCTGCCTGGAGCAGTGCCAATGATCGATTGGATGTGGCAGCAGAAGGACACACGCCATGAACTCGGAGATAACCTTGGGCAGGGAATTCTCTCTGTCACTCGCATCCTCTCTGATAAAAACACTGTAACTTGGTAGGCATTTGGGAACTGAGGAAGCTTGAGCCTTTCAGGTGATTTAACGTGAATGTAGCAGAGTGCCACGAGCACTGAGGCAGAACCTCCAGAGATGGCAGTGGGAGATGTGTGCCAGGCACCACTGCAGGGAATGACCCGCCAGGATCCTGATCCCAGCACAGAAATTCCTCCAGAGCCATGAGGGGTTTTGGCAGGCTGACAACAGCGTAAGATCAGGGTGTATGTGTGCTCTGCATACCTGATGAGTTGTTGTAGATGCTTGTGAAGAAAAATTGGTCTTTGAATATTTGTTTTTAACACTTTTTACTTGCAGCAGGAAGACACTGTTTCAACATCAAGATATTGAAGCTTCAGCTGGAGTTCCATTTCTGTTCATACAAAGATTCAAGGGAATGCCCTAGAGAGAGCAAAGTGGTTTTACTCATTTTAATACAATTATGTTTTGTGATATATGTATGTGTGTGAGCTCTGTATGTGCAAATATATACATGTAAGTATGTACATCTGTTTGTTTAAATAACAGGTGCTGTGCTTTGCTGTCCCCTAACCAACACAAATTCCTGTACTGCCTTTGTAAATGTGCTGTAATGGCTGATTCTTTTGCATTCGTTGTGCTATCTTAGCTTATGCTGAATAGCAGCTTTAATTGGGATGGCTGAGCTCAGTGATTTGCCTTTCGAATTGGACACTTTTCACTGCAAAAAGAGGGTACCACAGACTGACTCTTCTGCCTTTATCCTCAATCAAAACTCCATTAAATCAGACCTATAGTTGGTAGCATTCTCCCTGGAACATTCTCCCTTGCATTGAAATCCATGGGAAAGGCTGGAGACTTTGTTTTTAAGGTTAATTAGGTCCTGAATAGAATTAACTGGATTTGTTTTCTCTATTTTTTTTTTCTCCTATTTTTAGGAAACTTTATAATTACCTTCATCTTTGTTGGTATATTCAGATACACTTTTTCCCTTTATTGGAAATCTTTTTATGTACTTTTGAGTTTATTAAAAGCCATTTTGATTGACAGCTTCTAATTCTCATTTTAAACAAATATGAGCATAGGGCTTGACATTGTGTTAAAATATTTTATCAGATATTACTATATATTAATGTGAGTTGTATTTTTGTTTAACTGACTGCTAACATTATTCACTGTTTAAGCACTAAATGTGAATTTGATTTTCAGTTGGCTACACTGTGTTTGAAAAATAAAGGGACAAATAGTTTAGGGAATAACCATTCAAAAATTCTTTGGTGAGGGTGACAGTTTCAGAAACAAATTTTTTTTAAATTTTATTTTCAGGTTCCCATAATGAATCTGCTGTGAACCCTACTGTTGATTCAGAAAGGTAAATATTCTCCTTTGGCTTTTGGCTGCATGAAAACATTTCTGTATTGATATGATGACAATAGTTAAATGACCTGCCTGTGAGCCAGCAAAAGAATCCCCTCTATGCCCCTAAAGAGGGTTCCCAAAGCCTGCCTAACACTGACAGCAGAGAAAGCCTCCTTGTAGGAGACCATGCAAGGTTTGAGGCAGGAGAAAACTGTTGGCAGGAGCCAGTCTCATAACTCTCCTCTTTTTGTTACTGAAAATAGAGCTATTTATCATGCTTACCCTTCAATGTCAATATACATGAAGAATGGAATGTGTTGTAGGAGGGAGGAGGGAGACATCATCTTGTTCTTTTACTCAATTTTAGATGAATTGATTTTGCAGGGGAGTAAATTTGTATTTGTAGTCCTCCTCCCCATTCCAGGTTTCCTTGTGTTGCGTTCACTTCCACCCCTTTCTCCCACATCTCTTCAGAAAATAACCAAGTTCTAAGTTATTTTCAGTACAATTCAGTTCTCTTAACCCTTAGCAATAATCCAGGCAGCAGAGGTTTTGAGCAAATTCAAGAAAGGCCCTGTAATGTCAGCATAATAACATGGCTTTTCTCATTCTAATGGCATTCCTTGATCCTTGTTAGATTAAAGAAGTTTTCTGTGACTTTTTTCCTGTTGCTGTACAACACACTTCAGTCACAAAATGGCAATGCTCTCCATGGACTGCAGGATTTTCTTCTTGATTCTTCTCTTCTGTTCTTATGATCTCTTTTTTCTCATCTTAGCTCTGGCTCTTGGTTTTATATCTGCCATACTGGATGTAAAATGCTTGAAAAGAGCAAGAATGAACAGAGACTGACAAGGTAGACTTCTGATCAATCATGTCGCACCAAAAAATAGTAGTAAAAATAGTAGTCAGACTGGAAGAGGCACAGAGGAGGGACTGCTGTGGGAATGCTGAAGAAAAGTGGGGTAAACTCCAGTTTTAGAGTGTGGTTTGGAGATCCCACTCTTCAGTCATGTCTGATACCCACAAACTCTCCTTTTACTGACCCTCAAAGACACAGTGTGGTGATTCCCAACAGGGCAAGGGCAGGCAAGGAGAAGCTACTGTAAGAACACAGGTTTTTGTGTTTTTCTCATTGTTTCAGTGCTCTATTTACATGACTGCCCACCAGGTTCAGCACTAATGACCCACTGGAGGTGTTGAATGAATGAAGCCATGCTTCATGTCAATCAAGCTTAGCTGCAGAAATTATTGGGACCATTACTGGATCTTGGAGTTTTACTTGTCCATCCTAGCTGAGTTTCACTCTTATGAAATACACTGAGGCATTTCATACCTGCTGTCACGTAGAGCCCTTCAATACAGCCTCATTTGATGCTGCTTCAGGCATCCAAGAACATCTGGAGAGTCTCTGATTTCAGCCAGCTTGCAGAACATCCTCAAATCCTGCTCTCATAGCTTTGGGGTGCTGCAGTGTCAAAGCAAGCAGGAATCAGTTGTCACAAACAGGCACAAGCAGATTAACTGGAGGTGCAAAGCACTGAGGTATGATTGTGCACATTTAACTAGTGAATTTTAATGGATTAAAATTCATGAATTCCCCCTGTGGCTTTGAAATTACCAACAAAACAAACTGCTGGGTTTATCTGACATTCAGTGCAGAACTGCATTTGGTATCTGTGCTCAGGAACCTTGACAATGGCTCAGAAGCCCCTTGCTCTGAGCAGGGGAAAGCACAGAATAGGGTGGTCATTGCTCCAAGTGTAACTATCCAGTGAAAGTTTCCTTGATGACATTGGCAGCAGAACACAAGAGCACAAGCCCAATCTCCTCTGAAAGATAATTTGTTTTTGCAGATGTTGGAAAACAAGTTAGTTATTTGTTATTTGGATTCCATACAAGGGAGTGTCTGATAAGGAGTTGCTTTTATGCTAAGAAAGTCAAGATGTTTTATGTGATTGCTTAGAGTCAGAAGAAAGCTGGATTAACAGACCTTAGCAAATAATGGACCTAAAGCCATCCTTTTCTGGCACCTCCCAAAAGCAGTATTTTACCTTGCTAACTGGCAAAATGCCATCTGAGCAGGCCAGCTGAGGCAGGCAGACAAATACTGTGGCTGGGTTCATCTAACGTGGTTTTTGAGGTCAAATCTCCTGGAAGGCAGTGTAGCAGAGGTGCTGCGTCCTGAGTTTCTGAGGCTTCACCTGCTAATTGGATAGACTGTCTCTGCCTTAGTGCTGATCAGAGTTAATGCCCAAGATCAAAAGATAGCTCAATGAAGATAAATTTGCAGCATGAGAGAATTTGTCATGTATTTAAGTTACTGAAATACAGAATAAGCAGAGCACTGGTATTTTGTAGGTGTGTGTAGGAGTGTTGATCCTGAGACACTCATGGAATCTGAACAGTTGGACACGGGGTTTAAAGAAAATTAAGTGTCCTAATTTGTGTTTGAAGTTATAAGCTCTTCCCAATATATTAAAGTTACTCCCTCAAATTCTCTAGAAATGATCCCACATCCCTAGAACACACCAGAGAACTTTCTGATTGCTGTGGAATCTTTCCACCATCATAAGGTATTGTAAAACTGTTTATAAACTGGGACAAAACTGGTTCTGCAGGCCATATTCTGTGATACAGGGAATTCTGACTGCAACAAAATCAGAGGTACTCCTGCCATACAGGTGTAGGAATGGGGAAGCACAGTATTTGGGATACTATTCCTTGTTTTCCAGTAGTCAGCCAAGTTTTTCCAAACCCCTTTCTTGCTATTCAGACACTTTGGGATATATGGCAGGTGAAGGCTTTTGAAATAGAGTGAAATCTGACCTGGAATCATAGGGGAACTTTCTTTAAAACAGGTGTATATATACACATACTTCCTACAACAACAACCTCCCTTTTGCCCATAGGAAAAGAAAAGTTTTCTCTAAATTTGCAGCCAATACACCCTGTTTGTATGTGTTACACTTTCAGGGCATCAAACAGTGATCAGCAGACTAAGGCTAGAGGGGACTAAAACTTTCTGTTGCGGAAAACATTCTCGTGGGGTGTAAGACAGCAAGGAAACATGGAGACTGCCGATGAGGTCTGTACAGGTAGTGCTCACCATCCTCTGAAGGGCAGAAGAATGGTTCTGCAGAGGATGAGAGCCACTGTTTGAGGTAGCTGGAGCCAAGCTAGGGCCGACCAGGAGCACATTGTGGTGTGTGTGTGTGTTCTGCTGTGACAAGCACATGTCTCTCCCTCTCAGGATTTTTCATAGAGGTGCACAGAGAGAAATGAAAGAGAAAACAATTTCTATTTCTGTTCCTTGTTTTTCCTATGTGGAATGTGTTTGGAGAATTGTTTACCTGGAGTGATTGCTTGATTGGATTCTGGTGAGGATTGTTTGAGCCTGATGGCCAATCCAACCCACCTGGGGCTGGACTCTCGAGAGAGGGTCACGAGTTGTGTTAGAGTCAGAGAAAGTAGTATGTAGTTTTAGTATCCTCCTTTTATATAGTATATTGGTGTATTTTAGCATACTTATAATAAAGAAATGATTCAGCCTTCTGAATTGAGTCAGACATTGTTATTTCTTCCCATATTTCTGGCCCTCTCACCAGAGCCCAGCCCCAGGTGGGTTGGATTGGCCATCAGGCTCAAACAATCCTCACCAGAATCCAATCAAGCAATCACTCCAGGTAAACAATTCTCCAAACACATTCCACATAGGAAAAACAAGGAACAGAAATAGAAATTGTTTTCTCTTTCATTTCTCTCTGTGCACCTCTATGAAAAATCCTGAGAGGGAGAGACATGTGCTTACCACACTGCACTTCCTGAAGATCCATCCATGGCAGCACTCCATGGCAGCTGACCACTCCTCTCCCTTTCTTACAGCCTCTTGCACCACACTGCTGTGATGCCAGAGAGATCACAGCCCATCCCAGAACTTTTGTGGCCTCCTCTTTGTCCCCTGTAGTGCACAGGCACGCACTGCAGATCATTGTGAACCATGATGAACCAGCTCCAGGCTTTGCACCCTGCCCAGACCCATCTGTCCAGCAGCTGGGCAGCTGCAACAGAGGCCAACCAGCCCCAGAGGGACTTCTTGGTTGAATTTAGGGACAGACACTTTCTCAGTGGCTCAGACACCTACCCCAGCACTTTGGTTATGCTGTCCTGCACTCAGGCAGGTGTGTGAGCCCTGCTGCCTGTTGGTGTGGTGTTTTCAGGTGTACCAAGAGCAGAGGATTTAGCAAAACCATGACCTGAGGCCTCAGTGCAGCTCTCATTAGCAGCAGGCTCAGCCCCTGGCTCTGCCTGGTGCATATTAATGACTTGTTTTCGTCCTTCCAGGCCATGGGAACCGTCCCCAATGCTGCATCCTCAACCACTCCTCCCATGGGGTGCCCGGGGTGCTGGGGCAGCACCCAGGGGATGTCAGAGGTTTTGGTGGATTACAGGTGATCCGATGTACAAGGGGGAAAAGGGAAACTATCACGTGTTCAGAAGACTGCACAGGATTTATGACAAGTAAGATTTTGCTGGTTGTTTCTCTTAGTGTCCAGGCACTTTTTCACAAGTTCTCTGCTGCCTCGGGTTGAGACAGGATGCCCTTTATGCTGGCAATATGATGCTATGGAGCTGGCAGCCTTCCTTTTTCACAGCCCCACACTAAATGCAGGGGAAAATAAATCTGAAAAGGGAGAAGGTTGTGCTTTTCTCGTTTCCCTTCCCCTCTTTTCTGCCTGCTCTTTTCCTTGGGACTTTTGCCATGCTGTAAATGCAGGTAAAAGCCTCCAGTCCCGATGAGCAAAATGAAGAGAGCCACGGGCTCAGGCTGTGCATATCTACTCTCATTTCTCTTTTCTTTCTTCTAGTAATCCCGACAAGACTTGCATGTTTTCTGCTCCAATCTTTGGGTCAAGAATACACTGGTTAATAGCCAATTATTTCATACCCTAAGGAAATTTTGGGAAAGAAGTTCCTGGGAAGAGTCAACTTGTTTTGGGAAATGAGACTAATATTCAGTGAGATATTTCCCTTTGCTCTCCTTTGCAATACTGTCCCATCTCAGCACATGGCTGAATTTATTGCTGTAATAGCTGTGATACAGATAAAGCATAATCATTTCCCAGAGTAGGTTTTTGGTTTTTTTCTTGTTTTTCACAAAAAGTGAAGTCTTAGCCAGGACACTACAGCAAAAATTTCAGTTAGGTAATTAAATTCTACTTATTAAAAATTTCCCTTTAAAATCTGTCCCAAACTACTGGTTGCTCTTCCTTTGAGCACCTTTAAAGGGTGAATTCACTCTAAATTCACAGCTTTCCAAATTCTGAAGCCTGCTGAAATTTTCCTGGACTGCTTAAACCAGAATGAGCAGTTCCAGCTGAGATATCTAAAGATACATTTTTGCATGTTTAATTGTTGTTGTTTGTATTCTTGTTTAGATGCAACTCATGTAGACTCAACCTATGACTAGAAGTAAACAAAATTATTTGCATAGGAAAAACAAGCATTATTTAAAACAATTTTTTAGTACAAGTAGCATAGAGCATGAATAAATTCAATTTGTATATCAAGGGCTGTTTTACATGTACAAAAATCCAATTGTGAAAAAATAGGCTGAAAGATAATCTGAGGCGAACAGTCTGGAACAGCAACCCAGAACAGATGATCCACAGTATAAATGACTGCAATTTATTTTTTTAATTTACTTGTGCTACCTTATTATTGTTTATTCATTTGATAGATGGCATTTAATTTCCGTTTGAGAGCTTCAGGATGAGTGTTTGATGCTAATGGTTGGAATTTACTCCTGGGCAGAAAGCCAAGGTGCCACAGCCATGTTCCAGTGATGCCCTCCAAGCTCTGTTTAAGTGGCCTTCTGCTGCCCTTGGGGTATGTTTTACACAGGAAGCTGAAAGCCTAATGCAGGCCTGCAGCTCACTTGCTGGGCAACAGAAAGATGGTTTTCCCTCTCTCCTGGTCTCTGCAGCAAGAAAATCAAATTATTGGATTACTGGCCCTTCGATTGTGCTCAGAACAAATAGTTCAAAATCCCATTGTAGTGGAGACCTTTGAGATGAAATGTAAATGGATACAGAAAATAAATGTATTAAATTGGTCTAATATGTCAATAGTGTGCTATTACCTGATTAAGTGAAATGGCTATGACTGCTCTGCTAAACAGTCTGATGTATGTAAGACATCTGCTGCTAGACTGGCCACAGGAAAAAAAACCCCAATGAACCAATAAACCAAAAAAGGCACCCACAGGAGCCTACTAGAGGCATAAATTAATGCAGATTTTCTTTCCTTGCTTATTTTTATTTCAGGAAAAGAAAATCAAAGCAAGCAGATCGATCTTGTGCAGGGTTAAATTGCAATTACCCAGGGATCTGTGCAGCACATGAAATATTTGGGCTGATAGATGAGAACCTGACTGCTTTGTTCTACATATACCTCTGTACGCATTGGCTTGAACTTTGAATTTCCTTCTTTCTGCCATTTTTTTTACTTACACATGTGTTTTATGAATTTATTTAGGGTTAACTCCTATTTGTTACAGTGCATTTTTAAGACATAATATCAGCTATGACAGGGAGAAGCATCTGATGGATTTTAAACTACCTTATTGTTGTAATTTTTATGCATATTCACACATACATATCACGATTCAAATGTCACTGCATTGTGCAGAATAAATAGGTCCACAGAAAAGTGTAGGTGAGGTAAATTTGTGTACTTTTCACAGTGGAGAAAACTTTAACAACCAAGGATTCGATTCTTTCATTTTATATTAGGCTAGTTTCTCTACAAGTTTCTTGTTAAAATTTTTATCTTACTGCCCTTTTGCATTCATGTCTCCATAGAGCAATAAATAGTTATTGAAACACAGTTGTTACTGTCAGTGTCACTGTTACTGTGTTTGAATTTCTTTCACTCCACAGTCTTGATGAAATCAGAGTAGCTCTTGTGCGTGAGTGAATTTTTTGCTGGCCAAATATGTGCACATGTATTCTAATGACTTGGGTTTCAAATAGAGCCTCCAAAACTGACTAATAAAATGCACATTAAACTAGAAGCTGAGATATATTTTTGTAGCTTGTTGAGATTCTAGCACATACTGCTATTCATAAGATAATAAATGTGAAATGGATTTGATGCTTACCCACCTGAACATTTCTGAGTTAAAAAAAATAAGAGATTGATAGACAACGCCGTCTCTCTTTTACAACTAATAAGCTTCTAGCTCATTAAGTTATTACATGCCATTCCTCATCTAACAAATAGAATCCATAATTCAGTTTTTCCCAGAGTTGCACATTCTTTAAGTCTACAGACTAAATCACCAGAGCACATTTTGTCAATAAAGCTTCTGTTTGGTGGGGGAAGGAGGGGGCAGTTAAGTAAAGTAATATGAAATGCAATCCATTCTTGGTGTCAGAGGTCATTTATTTGCTTCAATATTGCTTTTATTCTATTAATACATTAACTAAATAATGATTATTATGGAAAATCCATAGTTATTCACTGCATTACATTTAAAATGTTTTACATTTTGTTACAGGCTCTTACACTTGGAAATCTTTAGTGTTATCTTGAGAAGTAAACTGTGCTTTTGCAATGAATTCTTGACAATGTATTAGTTCAGCTCTGCATTTACTGAGGGATAAAGGCTTTCTTCTGTGAGCAGTGGGAAAGCCACAGAGGCAAACAAAAACCAGCCATGTTCTGCAGCCCTGAACCAAAGACTGTCACTTCCTGAGCCAGGGCTGCCCAGCACAGATGCAGGCAGCCAGTGACACCTTCAGCATGGAAAGTTAGATGGGACTAATTTGTGTCCTAGACCAAGGTTCCAGCACTGCTCTTCTCACCAGGGCTTGAAGAGGGATTGCTGTGCTCTGTGTTGAGTGTAATATATGTTATCTATTTGTAGAAAATACTACCTGTGATAAAATGTTTGCCTAGTGAGTGGGATAGAGTGGTCCAGGCTCTTCACAGCTTGCAGTGATTTAAACCCATTTTTGCTGTCCAGAGAAACAGGCAATCATGAGAAGGGGAGAAAAAAGCAGTGTGCCCTGCTCTCCCAGCCCTGTCATTTTGGGTGGGTGCCCTGCAAAGGGTCCCCTGAGGCTGTAGGTGATGTACCCCATGAGAAGCACTCCCTAAGGAGGGGGTGAGGCTGGGAGCTGGCAGGGGGAGCAGGGCAAAGTGGCTGCCCCACAGCACGTGTAGTTCTGTTTGGGGTGGGCTGGGGTAACCATTGCATTGTCTGCCTTGGGGAGGTGTTGCTCTAACACTGGGGAGGCTCAGAACCTGACTTCTTCCCTTCTCTGCCCCTTTTCTGATTAAAGCCTGCCTTTTTTTCTTGCAGTGGAATCTAGAGCTGTGAGCAGTTGTCATTTTCACCAGAGGGAGAAGAAGCATTCCTTGCCCCAAAGTGTCCTGGGGGTTTATGGTTCAGTTTCTGCAGGCATCCAGGAATTAGTGTCACCTCTACAGGTGAATGAAAGTTGAGGTTATTCTGAGTAAGGAGGGGAATGAAGGAGGGTAGCACTGAGTAGGAATATTCAAGCCTGCACACTGCTGGGAGGAGGTGTAGAGTAACATTTAACCAGTCCAGATCTGCCCAAAAGAGTTTTGAGCTCTTGCTTTATGTTTAAATAAATAAATTAAATAAATTTATTATCTTTAAGCTTGTTGCTTTTTTTTATCAAGAAAAATTTAATGAGAAAGTTTTGCTCATCAGTGTTAAATTTTCTACTGGTTAGGTGAAAGTGTGCAGTTTCTGTTATCAGGCACGCCTGAACTAGTGGGTAGCATCCACAAATGGTGCCGCCCTGCTTTAATCTTTCCAAAAAACAAAAAAGAAGGTCTAAGTAGCTATTGACTATAGCATTTACATTGTGTGGGAACAAGTAAAATGACATTTAAGAGGTGCATGTTGTTTCTGTAATTCCAGAACTGGAATAGATATGCTTAGCCTTTCTGCTATAGTGCATACTCTTTCAGCAACAAGAAAATTTATGGTTCAAAATAACATATTTGACAGGATAAATGTATTAGTGGAAGCATAAATTAAGTTAGTGGATGTGACGAGATCACTTGGTCACATCCACTAACTTAAGCGTGTGGTTTTGCTCATTGTTATAAAAAACAAACCAAACCAAATTTTTATTCCTGGCCAAACCAACATTCATTCCTGGCCCACTGGCTATTTTTTCATGCTGGTTGTGTTTTATTTTACAGGCCTATAAAATGCTGCTATGGAAGTCACTTTTTTCCCTACTGAGTGAATAAATTACAAATCCTGGAGCAGTGCTTGGTGTGCTGTAACTCTTGGCTATAACATCTATGAGATATGTTTAAGCTGAATGATCCATGGTTAGAGGAGTGATGGTTTCTTTTATAGCCCTCTTGTTCTTGCAGACAGTACCATTGAAATAGACCATGAAGACAAAGGTAAGTTCACCATATTCTCATCTTTCCTGGAGTTACATGTACTTTTTTCTCCGCTGTGGGACGCCTCACACATTCAGGACTAGCTAAGTCTTGGCATTAACAGTGTTTTGTGTTTTTTTTTTTTTTTCCTCCACTCTATGTTTTGAATTATAAAACTATGATAATTTCTAGAAAAGTTCATACTCTCTTTGAAGCAGATACAACCTTCAAACTCATATGTAACCTACATGTATAAAAACCACTTTGAAAGATGTTATTGTTCCTTCCAGTGTTTTTTTCTCCTTCTGCACAGAAAATGTTTTTCCACTTCCAGGCAGACTCTTCTATTCCTACCTCTTATATACTCAGTCACCTTGAAAATGCAGAGCATTATTGTACAGAAGAAGCTTTTTCACAGACTCCATGACTTTGACAATTACATTTATTGTAATTTTTTCATCTCCCCTGTCCTTCTTGACAGATCCTGCAAGATTATTTTATCCATTATGTGACCTTCTTACTTGACATTCCTTTGCCATTGCTCTGAATCCAGGCACAAAGAGCTGAAGGCTGGGATGTAGAGGAAGGGAGAGGCCAGGATTGCTACCCAGAGCAAGGGGACAGGTCTGGGCTCTAACACTGCAGCTAAGAGAATTGCACCGCATATCTATTTAAATGCTAAAGAATAACACACGTGCTCACACCCTCCTCATGGATTAAACTCTCTTTCATTCATAGTAGCAAGGTGAAATATAACCCTTCCTTCTACTCAGACTGGAAGTTGGGGTTGAAAATCCCCTCTCTCAATACCCCCAGCCCCCATTCCAGACTTTACTGGGTTTCTACTAGTGAGTAGTATGCTTTATAATTTTACTGTCTTCATGTATTTAAATATAATGTCTGTCTAGATACCAATTTTATTTTCCTGATTAATTTATTCTCCAGATTCTCTGGCCTTCAGGCAATGCACTGAGTGATTAAATTTTTATCCTAGTAATGAGATTTGACACAATCTATGCCAGTTACCTGTGTGACCTGCTAAGTAGGTTAATTGGCAACCCTGAATAATTATCACCCACCTCATCTTTCTGACTGTGAGTCTGACAATAAATGAAACATAAAATGCTGAAAATTACACACCATTTTTAATTTCAACTTCTGAATTGTTTCAAAGAAACCTTTTACCTAGTATCTTATTAATAAAATTCAGCAATTGAAAAAAATACCCTGTGAACTTACTGGTTTTATTTCTATGTATATGTTTGCTCTTGTGTTTCAGCACATCTTCCTAGAGTAAAAAGAACTATGTGGCGTATTAGATGAACAGGTCCCTATATTCTGCAAATTGCTTATGTAAGTGAATTGTTGCATCCTCAGAGACACTGCTCAAAAGCAAGAAAATTCAAGAGGTCAAAGTGATATTTGTGGTGACATTGAAAGAATTATGTTCTAATGCTTTTCTGTGAAACCTTGAGAACTAGAAATTACCTTTATTGTTTAATGAAAGCTGTGATCCTTCTATTCCCATTTCCCAGGAAAAAGAGTTAAGAAAAATAAATACGGAACCTGGTGGTGCTAAGTTGTATTGGGTATCTAATCTTATCTACTTTGTTCATTTCTGAAAATCCAGGATGGTATTTCTTTCTGCCCTAGAAAATGTAAGATTGGAGCTTAGAGAGGAAAAAGAATGGACTCCTACGGATGAGAAGATGGGTTAAAAATTTAAACTTGTGGTCTTGTCACAAGATAATCAGCTCAAATTAATTAGGATAACAGATTTAGTCAGACTGCTTCCAAAATCATTCCTCTGCCCTGGCCAGAATTATCACCAAAACTTGGGGTAGAAAGAACAATCAAAGAATTCATTTCTTGGTATCAGCAGTTAATGACTGCAACACAAAGTGTCTTCCGAGAGGCGCTTTGGAGAGGGGGAGCTGCTCTGCCCTGTCCTCAGGCACTCCTGTGGCACAGCTGGTGGTCCTGAGCTGGTCCTTTTCCACTGGGACCCTGCAGCCTGCAAGCACAGGCACCACTGATGGAACCACACAAATAAGTATTAAAGGCATGGTAATGTTGGCCCAGTTACATCAGGTTATCATGTGCCATGTCTCAAAATTTCAGCATGGTTTTCCATTAAATAAAAGCTTGCAGCATCCTGATGTCCCATCCCCTCTGGCTGCCATTGACATTCCTCTTTTTCAGCCCGTGTGTTTGCAAAAATAGGCTTCCATTTCTGAGCTCATTCCATTATGGAAAGCAAAGTGTGCAGTTTACTGTGTCCAGAGTGGATTCTTCAGGTAGATAACCCATCCAAAGCCATTCCATCTTTCATTTTGTTGTCTTACAGGCTTTCAAGTGGGGTGATACAATTCAAGAGAGGATCCTGATGAAATTGCACTCAAACCTGAGTCTGAACAAGTCAGCAGAGCTCAGCTTTTGGGAGTGAGTCATGTTAAAACCAAGCATATGCTCAAGTGTTTTGCTGGATCATGGCCATATTGAACTATAATGACCTAAATGGATTTACTCCCCAGACAAATTTACCCTTTGCTTTCCTCCTGCTCACACATACATTTGCACCTCAATCAATCACTTATATCTCCTATTTCCTGCATCCTTTTATGAAAAACTTAATGACTTGTTTAATCTCTTCTGAGCATGGCTTTATTTCCTCTATTGGTTTCCTTGATAATGCATCATCAGGGCTTTTTTGCCCCTACCTTTACTCCCCTAAAGTTTTTCAATTTTACTGTAGAAATTTAATAAAAACAAAATTGTTAAGGCTTGTTAATAGAGCTGTACTGTCTCTTTGTGCTCCTTCATGTAAACCACTTCCTCCCCATATAAAGACAAAGGTGTTGAAGATGCACATTAGGTAAACTACTGTCTACAAATGGTAAAAATAACATCTTGCAGCTCTCTTTCTGTGGGTCTTTATTTTCTGACAAGTGGTGTAAAATTACAGGCATTTAGATGTCAGGTAGCAGGAGAGAAAAAAATAAAATAGAAGAGGTATTGTAGCAAAATATCAAATAACTGATACATTGGTGGTAGTTATATGGTGTTTTATTTCTCAAGAATCAAGAATTGCCTAACTTTATAAGGTTTTTATCATACCTGATAGAAAATTAAGGGCTCCTGATATTTTGCAATTCGTTGCCCATTGCTTGTTGATTACATAATTGTTTTTGAATGAAGGAGCACTGTGAGATCCTGTGAGAAGCTAAGCTGACATGACTTCTGTCCTTCCTTTTTATTACGATAGTCAATAGCTTAGTTGTGAGGAACAGAATTGCTCTTTGTGACTGTATTAGACATTCTTCTGGGAGAGCTAGCTAAAATTTGAGAGCAGAAAAGCATTTCTGGAAAAAAAGAAACAAAAAAAACCCCAACCCAGCATGCCAGACAAATCAATAAGTGGATGGAGCCGAGTCTGCGACTTTGGGGTTGGGTTAGGACCTAAATCAAGACAATATTGGCTCTGCAAAGCCTATATTTTAAGGGGTACCTATATCAAAAGCAATATTGCTTTCCTGCTTTATTTGATAACTTCTATGCCTTTGTGCAAGCAAATCCATTTTAAAGTTGTATTTCTTTTCTTGAACTAAAGTCTTCTCTTTGGTATGTGTAACCTGTGTACTGTGCCTCTGTGTAAATTAACAAAAGGTGGATTGTGTGTGATATTGTCACCAGGGTTCTCTGTGGAATCCCAGGGCACTGGGAATATTTCTCTGTCTACTCCGGGGTGTCCTGACCCCCAGGGGAGCACTGACTTTGACCCTTGTTCATGGACAAAACTTCCAAAGCCTCAAAGTAAACTAGAAACCACAAAAGCGTGAAATAGATTGTAGAAATTGTAGAGGTTAGTGTAGTATGTTACATGGGTGAGAAATTTAGGTTTTTGGACTTTTAGGATGCTATAGATGGGTTCAAGGTGGAGGATATCTCCAACAGGGTGTTGTCTTGAGTTCCTTTCTTCTTTCTTCTTCTTTCTTCTTCTTGGGTTTAGGTGGTGTCTTGTAATTGGGTGGAAAAATACACATTGCAGGTGTTTAGAGGTCAGTTATTGGGTTAGAAAGGAAAATAATTTAGGTCTCACTTCTTAATTGGATAGCTTAGTTTTTGATTAGACTTAAAAACCTTGCAACACGAGGTCATTAGCCATTTTTGAGCTGTTTTTCCTGCATGCAGAGTCTGGTGCAGACTGTGCTGAAGTTTTGATAAGGTAACAATAAACAGAAGCTGAAGACCGAAAAAGTCCAATGAGTTCTCATTCCTGACACAGAACTGCTCCAGGAGGGTCTCCCCTGCCAGGGGAGCCCCCAGGGGGTTGCCCAACTTGGGGCCTGCAAACTCAAAGTTTTTCAATGATGACATTTGTAAAGGAAAATAAATATCTCTGTGAATTCTTTGCTGCATAATTTATGCACAGCTCCTACATGTGAATTATTTACAAGCTTCTCACCATTACCTCAGGAATAACTATTTTATTTTCTGGAAAATGGATATAAGCATACATTGATCATCAGAATGTGAGAGCATAAACAGTGGGCTTTAATGATCTATTGCTTTGCATTTATGCAGTTTCCCATCCACGATCTTCTTATTGTATCAAATGTATCCAATATCACATTATTTAAATGCATCCCAGCTTTGTGAAAGGTAGATTTTTTAGTCCTGTTTTGCAGATAATGCTGTTAGGACAATTGAAGTTTTACTTGTCTGTGCTTCAAGTTAGGCAAGAATCTTGTGCTTGTGCACTTGGCTACAGTGTTTGGACTGGTCCTAACTGTTTGGTCAGCTGATCCAGACTTAATACTTTAAGAAAAGTTATATTGTTCATGAATGATTTGTAATCTTGAATGATTGTTCTGGATTGTTGTTCAGAACTAGTTGTCATCTCAAAATGAACCCAGTGAAAGCCTGTCTCTTTGTGCACCTGCCTATATAGACTTGCCCTAAATAAATCTGAAAATGAGACTTCTACATCTTTGAATAGTTTGAGTGGAGTTGATGCAGTATTAGGTTGCTGTAAAGCCACTGAAAAGTCTGAACCTGGTCTCTGAAGTTAAGCCATCAATCACACCATACCCAATCCTCCTGCATTCTGCAGGCTTTTGAATTAAAAAGCATTCCTAAAATTTTACTTAACTGTTTTTTGGGGCAAAATCTCTTAATTCCCAGTGAGCTCCTTGTGGTAGAAAAATGCATCCATCACAGGTAACATTTCCTCTGATTTTTGCTTGTACTACCATCTTTGCCTTATCTGTTTCATAAGTACTCTGTGTGTGGTATTTATGAAATATTATCCAGGTATGGTATTTAATCTCTTTACAGGAGAGAAAAAAACACAGTGCACTTACTCAGCAATTCCATCTAAATTGTGCTTCTGTGATCCGATTTTCTGCCTCTTGATACCACCAAATTATTACTTCAGCAAAACTCTCTGCAGTGCCACACACACGCAGATGAAGTCATAATAGCAGTTCATTTTACACATGCATAGCACAATCCTCCAAATGGTGTTCCTAAGAATAGAGGTTTGAAAATCTCCTTGATAACATGAGTGTGAGAGGGGTTTTTGTACAATCAATACTTACATTCTGCTTGCTGCTTGGTATTGATTGCCTCTCCTTCTGCAGGGTGTAATGTATATTTAACTGTATAAAATAAGTATATTAATTACTGGACCTGTGCTTCCAATAAAATGAAAATTCTGAATTAATAGCTGTATTTTCCTTTTCTTTTTTGGATATGTTTAATATCTCAGAGTTAACACCAAAGTTCTTCCTGAGTTAGAAGAAATAAATTCAGTCTTCTGGGTAAAACAATCCCTATAGGACTGGTGAAATTCAAGTTTTAAAATTGTATGCACTGTAAAATACGGGTCACTGCAGAATGATAAAATGCTTAAGAAAAGATAGGTGGGATATAAAAGTATATGAGGGGCTGAACATTGCCTAAAAATATGTGTTTGTAATTGTGGTTTAGGTAAATTGTAGAGGTAGGAAAAATTAAGTGGTTTATAGCTATATAGTAATGATGTTTGATAATGAAGCATTCATTGCAGGTAGAGATGAGAAGTGTAATGAGCACATCTTTTCCTGATGGATTCCTTTATAAACCTTTTGGGGAATATGTCACATCATGGTGTGTTTCCACAGGGTACTGAAAGTGCAGAAACTCTCTTCACAAAGGAAAACCTGCATGGGCAGCCACCCTGCTCTCCTACAGCTGCCCCTGAGACAACATTTGCTCAAGGAAAGTTTCAATAAGAAGGCAGATTTGATGCCAGTCCCACATAACAAGGGGATGGGTAAAAAAACCACATCAGGTTCCTCTGCCCCACACTGGATACCAGTTATTGCCACATCTGTGCCACCTCTGCAATTTGTGTGGCCACTTCTATGAGGCAGATCAATGGATTGATCCCTGTTAAGAGTAAGCAGGCAAAAAGATCAATTAACACACTGAAAGTAATTTCATAAAATAAATCAATTTGCACCAATAAAGGAGCAATTAAAAACTGGTGGGTAATCTCACCCTTAGGGCTTGAAAAAAATAGACCTGTACTGATGTGCAACAGAATGATTTCAATAAATAACTGTCAATTGTTCTTTTGTTTGCAGTTTAGGAATCCCTTTAGTTCCTGAGAATACAAAAGAAGCCTAATAGCAAGCAAGATATCTTTACTGTGCTTTTCATATAAGTAAACAATCTGGACTGAACAGGGCACTCTCCAGCTTTATTTAAAAACTGCTAAGAGTAGAAAATAGCTGCAACTCTAATGAACGCTTTTTATCTACAATCAATTTCGTCTTCTGAGATCTGCATGACAGATAAAGAGCAAATTACTGGTACACATTAACAACTTGAGAAGCAAATAGTCCCATTAAAATATTTTGCCAGTGTTCATAAACCATTGCTTCCCAGAACTCCATCCCTGTCAAATAAATAACTTTTTGTTCCCTATTAAATACAGAGAGCACAGGTTACTATGGTGATCAACAGAACACAGAATAAACTCTACTTCTTCATAACTGCCACATTCTAGAGGAAAAGGTATCTGAACATCAGCTTGAAACTGCAAGCTGAATCTCTGAAAAATATTTTGAGAAAACAAAACAATTTTATGATGTCCAAGTAACACTGGGTGATGTATCACAAAAATGGAAGTGTTTCAGCACAGTTCCCCTTCAAATAAGAGTGTTTCTAGTCTGAAACATTTCAAAACTCAGGATCATAAGCCTTACGATTTTTTGTCTTTTTATTCTAATCAATGGAACATATAGAACTGTGCTGGAATGCTATGGGCCACAATGCTGTGCACGTACATCTCCATCTGGGTCAGGGACACCCTGGCCTTTGCCTCTTGTGCTTTGTGTGCCAGTTGTTTACAGCCCCATTTACTCTGTGTTTTATGTTCAAAGGCTCAATCATTGACATTGGGCACCCACTGAGCAGAGACTGCTTTGATGCCAATTTTGGAGGCTTCACTCTTTTGATAAGTATGACTCCTGTTGTTGACTTTTCACTACCAAGGCTTAAGGAATGAAGTAGCATTTACATCTGCTTTCTTTGTAATATCTCTTTCATATGTGTTACCAAGAATACTTTTTTCAAATACCTGCAATGAATTTCACACCACAAAGTGAAATGCTATAGTTATTTCTAGTCATCCCCAGGCTGGTTTAATGAAACACAACTTTGATTGATGAAGTCTTATTGCAATGCAAGCCAGACCTTTCTTTTGGTCTTCACAGTGGCATTGAAATGGTTTAGGAGCAAGGAAGGCAGTCTAGAGATAACAAAACTGGGTGGACCTTGGAAACAGCAGCTTGTTGCAGGGCTTTAGATTATATGCCATTTGTTTTTACATATTTCAGCTTCTTCTAGCCTCAGTATCACATCAGATCTGTAAAATATCCAAATGAATTAGACAGAAATGTCACCCAGTAGCTTGCATGCTGACCTTCAGAACAAAACACTGCCAAGTCCACAAAATCTCCATTAACATTCATTGAGACATGAAGAGCACCATTGACATGGGTTTCTCTTTTATCCTGCTCTATCCATTCACTCTGCTAAATAAAAGTATCCCTTCTGCTGCCCCTGATATGTTTTTGAGAGGGATAATAACCTACTTTTTAATTGTAGAGCTGCACAAGGGACAAAGTGAAAGTGATTTAAAAAAATTGTGGTCCTTTGTAAGAGGTTTTTAAGTACACTCTGGAGGTTTGAAGCCCTGCACAGTTATTATCTAGCTGGACTCTTTGCATCAGTTTTATTTCTAGTCCCAGGCATTCACTTCCCAGACATTCATGGTAGTGAATTTAAGTCACGCAAACCTTGTGCAGCATGAAAGTCATCTCCAGCCTTTACAGCTCAGAAGGACATGCCTGTAGGTTCACAAATATAGGAAGCCTTTCCCTCAAAAGGGTTGAAAGCAGCAGATTCAAAGGCTAGTAAAAATCCAGAGCCACAACTTTCATCATTTGATGATGGCACAGAGGAATGTTTCCTTCCCAGCTGAGTCATGCTCAGCACTCCCCGTTCTCAGATGGGGGAGCTCCCCTTTGATACCTGACAGAGAATTGCCGACTCTTGTATCTTCCCTATATCTGAGCTAGGGAGGGGGAGGAAGAGAGAGACAGAGGAAAAGAGGTAATATCTTTCACATTTCATATTATTGGCAGCCCTTTCTGGGTTTCTTAGGGATTTTGGAAAAAAAATAAAAATAAATTTTTGTATGTTTGTTTGTTTTCTTAGAGGCATGTTGCAGTGCAAACAAAAATCAATTCACCAATGATTTTTGGGAAGCTCAGCCAGCTTCTGAGATTTGAGCTCAGTGTGGGTTTGCTATGAATGAAGATACAGAGAGATGCACCAAAGATTTAGGCAGACCCCCTCAACCTTTGTAACTCAAAGCAGGATGTCCCAGGATGAAAATGCTTTAACAATGACTTTCAATTCAGGAACTTCAGTTTAAGAGTCACACAGGCTGTGAGGGTGAAATGCAGGTGCTGGTGCCTGGCAGTGTGGCTTTGGCTGTTCGTGCAGAACCTTCAGCACCACGGCTCCCCCGGGCAAGTGTGGCAAGTGCTGCTCTCCTGGCTCTGCCTCCAGTGTTTGCTTCCCCTACCATGGGCCAGCCTTTCTGTTTGCCTCTTCTGCCATGGGCCAGCCTTTCTGTTTGCCTCCCCTGCCATGGGTCAGCCTTTCTGTCCAGCCTCCTCCCTTCTCCCCACTCAAAGATCACAGGCTGCGGTTCTGTCAGTGCTTCACTAGCCCAGGAAAGCCAAGACAAGGGATGGAGCTTTGCTTCCCTGCTCATTTGGTGTTGATCCCTTGATGAGCTTGGAAGTGGTGTTATTCTAAAAGGCACATTTGCTGGCTGGGTGTGCACTGGTGGGCCTTCAGGAATCAGTCATGACAACTGTTTCACTAGATCACTCTGTGAGGAGACACATTTTAATTTGAGTGATAGGAATGTTTCCCCCCACCTCCTTATTTAGTTTGTAAGAACCTCTAAACTTTTCTCATACATAAATTTTATTCCTTATTTTCATCAAGAATTCTTTCAATGATGATTTGAACTTTTCCCTAGCTTATGAATCAAAAAATTATGCCCCAAGTTGTTGTCGTGGCCCGAGGCAGGGATGCTGCACCAATCAGCATTTCCAGTATCCTGGATCTCAGGATAACACTCCCCCACAACCCACACCCTTACATCTGTCCTTCATTTTGTCTTTGTTCTGTACCATTCATTGTTCTTAGGTGGAAAGGGATTTTTTTTTTTCTTTCCTTCACCATTTGCAAGGTGTTTGAGCCTCTATTCATCAGGAGCTCAGGAGAAGCTTGGTTCTTACACAAGGTTCTTACACCAGTATCAAGACTTAGGCCACCAGTTTCCCAGAAACCAAGAGCCCTGGAGCGTGGATAGTTCAGGAATTCTGCCTGTGCTCACTCTGTACCTATGAACACGCACACTTGGGTGTTATAACAAAGTGCCTCTCCCAGGGCAGCTGGCACAGCCACACAGCACATTGGCCAAGCTGCAGCTCACACCTGGAGCAAACCCAGACAATTCCCTTCTCTTCCACACCTTCCCCAGGGACTTGGTACCACCGAGACACCAAAGGGCATTTCCTGCAGCACTCAGTAAGTTTAAAGCTTGTTCCTTAGCTCTGTGGAGGAATAAGTGCACTTAGAACAGTTTTTTTGGAGTGTCTTGCAGCCTAATTTTTATTCCTTGCCAAGTAAAGCAGAAAAGTGTCTTCAATTTTTTTTCATAGCAATTTCCCTGTAGTAAAATCTCTCTCAAAATAGCTGGATGGTTCAAAACCTTCCCTCTGTAGGTAACACCTGCAAAAAATAAAAACATCCTCTTTTCCTTCTCACATACAAATCATTGTTGTTGTATTTCACATTGTCTTGATCAAGAATGAAAGTTTCTTCTCTAAAATGTAATTTAAAGGCAATTAGAGATAAATGCTATCAAATATTCTATTAAAAATTATGAAAGCTCCAATTTTACACTGCCGATTTAAGAATACTTAAATTTAAAAAAAAAGCGAGTGAAAAGTCTGTACCAAAAAGAAATTACATTTTAAGAGAAACTAATAATATATCTATTCCGTTTTAAACATTAGTTCACCGTGTATTTCACCATAAGTACAACATCTGCAATCATTATATTAAACTCCAGTGAATGCCTCCTTCCTACTTTGTAGGAACTTATGTTGATACAGAAAGAGGAAAAGAAGAAACAGTTTCTGGAGGGATCTGTTTATATGGAGAGCTGAATTTAATTAATTGGAAGCGCATTTATTACTGAGCTGTAACACTTCTGATAAGTTTGTAGGGAACATCCCAATAAACACTCTTTTGCTCTCGAAGCAGGAAATAATTACCTTTCAGTTCTGACCAAAATAAAGAAAAGCAGTCCTGGCAGAAGGACAATCTGAATTTCTGTTTCCAAACACCATTATATACTTAGCAAAAACTTAAAAAAAAAAGAGAGGTAGATGGAGTCAGATATTGAGAGCCCCTCAAATGATGCATTTTTGAGGTTGTTTCCTTGCAGTTTCTTGAGCAGAGGGTCTGAGCAGGGTGCCCAGAGCTCAGATGTGCCTGCTGGGAGGGGCAGGGTAGCTCCTGCATGGTGCCTTGATGCTGGAGCCATCCCAACCTCCTCTCCTGCCCTGTCTGGCATAGATAAGATTTTTTTTTTCTCAGTTTTCCCACATTCCTTAGCTCAGAAGTCAGTTCAGTGCCAGTTCTATTAACTCCTGCCTGATACTAAAGGAACGTCTTAGACTCTGGGTCCCAAATTAGTTTCAGCCTTGCTCTGCTTCTCTTGTAGGCAAGATGGTAGAATAATATTCAGGATTATTTTTGATGAAGGTTAGGTAGGAGATGATTGATCTACAATAAAGGCTATGAATTATGTGATATCAAGGAAAGTAATCTATATGAAGGTGTTGATTTTGTATTATTGTCACATACCTGTCACTTATTTATCCAGGGCCTGTAAGAGCCAGACAAGAGCATATCCATATAAAAGTAGAGATAATCTTTCCTTAAAGAGAAAACCAGTAATTTTTAAAATTGCTGCCTATATCCCTTCTAGTTTTTGACACATTTTCCATTTGGTAAAGAACTAAAGAAGTTCCAAAAGAAGTTCTGACATATTTCCTAAGAGCCATTTTTCTTCAGTACCTGTCTTGGTTTTATGATGTGCTACATCACTCCAGGACAGCTGGGTGCAGCAGTACAATTCCTCAGCACCGTGCTGGACCAGGCTGCTGTGTGGCACACATTGGCTGTAGCTCACAGCTCTGACATTCTGACACAGCCCCACAGGATTTAGGGCTTCGGGGACCTGTCAGAGAAGGGGTATTTATGTCCAGAGGAGAGGAAGGGTTGTAGATGAACAGGTTTCTAAGGCATGGCTTTCACTCCCAACCCCAATCTGTTTGCATTCAGAGTCTCTGTGTGGAAATGTTCCAGTGAAGGCACCTTCTTTCCCCTGAGGTCAAATGCATTTGTTATAACAGTGCTGGAATTAATATGAGAAACTAGAAGGTCAGGAAGGGGCTCTTCACTTCAGAAAGGGAAACATTATTAAACTCCTCTTTGGATAAGTGCTTTGGTTTCTTCCCAGGACCTGTGGGAGGTCCCTGATGCCAGAATCCTTCAGAGGCCCTGGTCTCAGTAATGTCACTTAGATGACACTTTCAAGGCAACTTAAAAGCAACAACTGCTCCTTTGACCTGAGAGTTCAGCCACACATTCAGGACTTTGCAGGGTTTTCTGCTTAGAAGAAATATGTGTGCAACACCAGTAGCCCTTTGAAGCAGACCTGTTGATATTTTCAGAGAACATATACCTGAATTTCCTTGAATGCTGAAGGAATCAAACAAGAAGTAGTATTGTCTTTGCTCTCAGATTCTGCCTCTTTATTCTGGCCTGCCAGGCTTGCAAAGGCTGCAAAGAGAATAAAAACGTGTTTTTGTTCTCTCTCTCCTGCTTTTCTCAAGTCTGCATTACAGAGAGGTAAAGCTGTGGGTTCCCTGTCTCATTTGCCTGTAGGTTTACGAGCACATTGCCTACACAACCACATTATCCTTTGTCTCTGCTAACAGAGGTCAAGTGTGACCCTCATGAGGTTCTGTTTTGTCAGGAAATGTGCTGACCTGTTATTCCACCACCTTTCATCACTGATGGAGGTTTTTCCCTCTAGTTTCAACTCAAAGCTGTTGCAAGGTATTACAAGAACTGTGCTGGACCACCAGTTACAAACCTGTTGAAAATAAATCCCCAAACTGTAAAATGGAGGAGGTCCAGCATTCTGACCATTCCTGTTTTGCAGACTGACAATTTCCTTCAACTGGCAGGATTTTCATCAAAGACATTTCGTTTTTTCACACAGTTGTTTTCATTTGTTGGCACCCAGAAATTTAGCAATATTTCATCATGGAAAAAAAAAAAACATGGAAAAGGCAGCTGGGTCATATCCCTCACATTGAACTACCTTAGCTCTTGATTTTCAGAGTGTGAGAAAATGTGTGTTTTCAGTTTTTTAAAGTGAAAAATTGAGGTTATTCACATTCTGATCTGACTTTGGTATAGTAATAATCATGACAACTTGAGGCTTTGCTGGATCACTGAAATAATTTTAGAGGTAAACATATTACTATTAATATACAGGTGCTGGTTTGTGCAGTATTTCTATGCTAACACTTTATTATTACTCTGTGCCTAGATTCACAGGTTGAAGCAGTACACTTTCCATGGTGGTAGTGGCATAGTATGCTTTCTATCTTTAAATTTATATTTGAAGGAAATACTATAAAGAGGTGCATCTGTTCGTGGCAAGGCACAGACAGTTTTGTTAGGAAAAAAAGTCTCTTTACACTTGTAGTTTCTGAGCTGATGAAGCTTGAATCTGTTACAAAAAATCCCCTCAACCCCATTTTCTAATTTATCTAATTATTTATATTCAGCTCCAGTAGAAATGTGTTTTCTATCACTACTGCCCTCCCAACAGGTTGTAGCAGTCTATAGGACAGGTATGTTATTTGTTTTCCTCTGAGAAAAATACTTAAAGAAGTTATAGTTTCCCGTGGTAATCTCAGCTGACCTGCTTTCCAAGCTTCCCCTCAGGCAGTGGAGTTCTGGTGGGGTTACAGCTCCATGTCCCCCTCCTGTGTATCTGGGATTTGGGCAGACACCATTTGTATAACTCAGCACCCCCAGGCCTCTGACATTGAACAGACAAGACAGAATCCCAATTTGAAGGGGAAATGTTGACTTTTGGTTCAACTCTTTAAGTAAGAAGTACCTGATTTGGCAATAAATCTAACTAGCTCTTTTTACTTCAGGAGTACTTTAACTATTAATCACTCTGACCCCAGACTATCCTCAACAGTCTTTGCATGACTGGTGGTGTGAAGGAATTGATTTGGCATAGGTTGGTAGTTAAGATTTTATTTTATTTTTCATCAAGAAAATTCAATTTTCTCAGAGGTCTGCCTCTTCCCAGACTGGAAAAGTTCTGAGCAAACTCAAAATCTGATGAAATTTACTTTGAACTAAGAGGTCTATTGGACCCCATCTGATGAAACAAACTGAACAGCAGAACCAGGGGATGGCTGTAAATAGCTCAGAAATCTTTACACCTGCCAGAGGCACTTGGCTGGAAATGCCACTTTTCAATTTTTTTCCAGTTCTCACTTAATTTCCCCTGAAAACCCAGCGCTGTTGTACTTTAACTCGTTTCTAGTGTTGAGATTGTGAAATTAATGTGAAATCATGCATTCTGGATACAAGAAAGTTGTGCATTAAGAACTCTCACACTATCAAGGTTTTAAGGTCTTTCTTCACACTTTTCCTTCCCTGGAATTTCCTACCATGGCTCCTCTTCCTCAGGCTACCAAGCCACGGCCCAGGCTTGGCCATGTCCAGTTCTCTGAGTGGGCTGCTCTCTGTTTGGGTCCTCCCAGCTTGGAGCTCTGCTCTGCCCTTTCTGTACCTCTGGATTTCCAGAGGTGAGGTTTTAGTGGTGACAGCTGTTACTTCCATAGCTCATCCATTCACAGGAAATGCAGGGAGCCAGATGCCAATGTTTCCATGTGATTTAGCATGCATGTCACAGGAATATTTCCCTTTGTAGCTGGCAGAGTGGAAGAGTGAGGTAGGATTAGTATTCTTGACCTGCACTAGTGTAGAGATGGAAAAATTCTTCACAAAATATAAGGGATGGGATTTAGTGGACAGTTGAGGGTCTATCTTAATTAATCTCTTTGCCAATTAAAATATGGAAGTTCTAATTAAGATGACCCCAAAGCAATTATTCAGACTTGTGCATTTTCATTAATGAGACTACCAAAGCATTAAAGAGTAAGATTGTGACTTGCAGATGGCAAAAAGTCGATTTTCCATGTTAAGTACCTCACTACCTAATTTATAATGAGGGAAGATGTCACAGTTCTTCCACCATTCCTACCACACCCGTTATTTTGTTTCCCAGTATTTCAGGTCTAAAATATAATTAAGAGGGGGATGTTTGTGTTAAGGTGCTGTGGCACAACCTTCTGTCTGATTATGGGGAAGATTGATGTAGAAATATTCATTTGTTGTGTGAAGTGGAAATCTGCCAGGAGACAACTTCTTTTCACACCCACTTAAATATTCACCAACACAATCATTTATTATATCACTACTGATATTTAGCACATTCATTTGTGGTGTATTCTTTCCTAGAGCAAATTTCTTGATCCATTTTCAGCTCAGGCACTTGCCTCCTTTGGAGACTCTACCAAACTACACTACTGTGGCCAAGGAGTCAATTTCATCCATCACATTCCCAAAGCTCGCTGACAAAAATAATCAGGACCAGATATTTCCATATCATTCTTCGTCAGTAATTTTAAAATATTATGCTACTTTTATGTGGATGAATGTTTCTAAACTGTCAAACAGCTTCAAAATCTTTCAAAGTGTTTGGATTTGGTGTCTATTATTGAGAATGACATTGTGTGATGCAGCATAGGCAAACCATATGCTTTTAAACTGTTTTTGCCTGTCAAATTTATATTTTACCTGCTACAATGCTCTCTGTGTTTTAGCAAAAAGACAGTCAAAACAATCTGCAACTGAATTATTTTGTGAATGGAAAAATATTGTAAATAATAACATTTTCTACAGAGCCACCTGAGACAACACCATCTGACATTCAAACAATTTAAGATAATGTATTATTGTTCTTGCAAAGAGAACTGGATAAAAATTACAAAGGACTTTGCGTTCTGGATAGGTCCATCAGAATTTTTGCAGTTGTGAATGCCCAGTTGATGCCCAGTAAGGAAGCGAGTAAGGAATCACAGAGATAATTCCCCTCAAAAAAGCGGAATTTATCTTAGCTGCAGGGTCCACATAAATATCCATCTGCCTTTTTTCACACACTTCTTAAAGTCTCTGCTATAACATTTTCTTCTAAATTTTTCATCAATTAATAAAAAAACATACCCATTTTTCATCTTCTCGTTACTTCAAACACTAAGATACATTTTCTTTTCTGTTTATCTTCTTTCCTGACCTAAAAAGTTGATTTGGATTAAGGTAAAATAAAACCATATGGATATTGGAGCAAACTTACTGAATAATCTTTGTGTGGTTCATTATAAACTGT
This sequence comes from Taeniopygia guttata, assembly GCF_048771995.1. Lineage (NCBI taxonomy): Eukaryota > Metazoa > Chordata > Aves > Passeriformes > Estrildidae > Taeniopygia > Taeniopygia guttata. The sequence continues at coordinate 13,623,230 of NC_133029.1, forward strand.
TATGAAAACCAAAAAGTAAATCTGTTCACATTAAAATGTCAAAATTGAACTAGTTCAAGATAGTATTAGACTGGGGGTATTATATCAACAGCAGAGAAAGAGGAGGAGAAGATAATATTTTAGCTGGAGAAAGCCTGGGAGGATATGGACTGTAGGATCACTTTTGACCCAAGTAGTAGAATCAATATTTAATAGTTTTGGGATAGTCTGATTCAGCAGGGGGAAAAAATAGTAGAACTGTTGCATTTCTGCTTACTTATTAAAAATGTACAAATTCCATCTTTTTGAGCAGAGAATCCAGAGAGGTTGATTTTTCTGTTTACAGCTGCCACATTAACTCAAAACCCTACTTCTTTAATCTGTTGTCAAGGTGAAACCCAGGTGTTGCTCAGGCAGTACAAAACTGCTGCTGCCTCACTCTGCCATGCACACAGACACACAGATGCACAGCCCCAAAACACTGCAGTACCCCCAAAAAATCCTAAAACACAGCATAATGGATTTTTTGTGATAACTTACAGTTGTCTTTGGCCATGGAAAAGACCTTAAATAAAAATTAAACCTACACATTTTGAAAACTTTAATCCAACCTGTAGACATAACCAAGAGCAGGAGGAGAAGATTTCCTATGGAAGCCACTAAGTTATTTGCCAAAAATCAAGCCATAATTAAATTTTCTTCTCAAAAGTTAGACTGTCAGTTGGATATCAAATTCAGTCTGAATTCATTGGAGTGTGAAGAAAATTGATTTTAGTACTGTTTTATTTGCATATTTTAACCAACTATCTTTAACTCTTCTGACATCTCCATAATGTGTGAGAGTGTACATAAGTGTAAATACAAACTAGGCTTCTTATTGAGTCTAGACAGTGGATAAAAATTCTCTGTCATGAAATTCTCAGTTGCAAATGGAAAATGACTCAAAGAGCTGGGATTTACTCTCCAGAAATATCCCACACTCTACTGAAAGACACTTAGTGCATTTTCAAAGATAATTTTTCAATATTTTATCCTGCACTTTTCTAAGATACATTAATATCTTTGGTTTTTTCCTTTTGCCTCTGATTGTAAAGTTCTGGTGCTACATTCAACTTCCCACCCTCTTTTCCTGGAGTTGATGCTTCCACTCTGGGCGTCTATTACTAATGCCAAAAAGAGAATTACCAGGGTTGCATAATACAGGGATGAGCTATTTCACAGTTGAATAGATCTAAGCTCTCCAGGCAAGAAGATAATAGAAGTTATGGCTATGAAGTGACTGAGTTCCTCCTTGGGGGGGCAAAAAAATTCTATCTTTACCCAAAGGTGATGCAAAATATAGCAAACTGTGGTAGAACGCAATTGTATATAAAATTGTCTCATGAAATTTTAACTCCTAGTGATGAAAGGAGGAGAGGAAGAGAGAAAAAGAGAAGAAATTAGGTTTACTATATCATCTATTATTTGACCTGATATGCTGATCTTCCAAGTGAAAAATCACATTTATAGTAATTCACTATAAAAAAGGAATATTGTCTTTATCTCATTGACAATTTACTTACCAAAATTAAGGCACAGACACTCATTTTTTAGCCCAGAATACCTTAGATCACCTGGCAAGCTCTACCAGTACCTTTTTTTTTTACAGTCTACATTCAAAAACTGCCAATGGCTTTATGAAAAAAGTGCATTGGAACACTGCATCCTGCACAGGGAATCCTATGGCTGTAAAGCAAAAGTACAAAATATAATCACAGACAGGAGACTGAGAACAAGCCAAGAGTCAGACAAAAGGCTTGGCCCAACTCCATTTCAAAGAGGTTAGTGAGCCACTAGGGGCTTAGTCTTGACTGGAGTTAGTTAGTTGTCTTAAACAGAGTTCTTTGACCAAGGGTAAGCCACCCCCAAGCCTTGCAGCCCCCTGGAAATAATTCAGCTGTTCATGTCTCAGTGACCAGTGCCAAGGTCCCTTCAATGTTCTGTCCCACCAAGCCAGCCATGGGGTCTGACCCAAACTTACTTGCCCAGATGACCTCTCATATTGTGGCCTTTTCATCTTTGCATAATAACAAAATTAAGGAAATATTGGACACACTTCTTTTCCCTCTCCCTAGCCCCCCAGGGCTTGTTTTTAGCAAGCAAAAAGCATCCAAACCTGTGAGTTCCATTCACAGCTAATCATCATAACAGGAACTACAGTTCATCTGTCATTTTTCTTAAAGCTTGCAGCACTTACATATCATTTATATCTCTGGTCTTTCATGCACCAGCTCTCAAAACAACCACTCACCACTGAGATATTCCATTAGTGTCATGCTGGGAATGGAATCTGTTTCTGGGTTTTCTCTGGTGCAAAGTCTGCAACTTGACTTTGCACCAGAGCCTTGTAGCTAGTCTCACTCTCAAGATCAGGGTTCCCTTGCAGTCAGGAGAGGTGGGTGGGATGCAGTCCAGCACTTCCCTGCCCATGCAGTTAAAGCTACTGGACAAATTTTGACTCAGCCAGTGTTTTCTCCTTACTTCCATAAAGTGCAATTCCCACCTGTTAAATAGCTCGCTCTCTGTCATGGTGCAAAGAAGGAATTATCCAGCTCTTTAGCTCTTTGACCTGCCTCCTCTCTGAACCCATGATGGGCTCAGTGACCCCACACCTGAGCAGCAGCCTAGGGAAAGGCAATTTGTCTCCCAAAAATACCTCTTTGTTCATCCAAACATGTGATAACAAGAAAAAATGAATATCAAGTGGCTGAAATAATCATTATTTGAATCTCTCTGTCCTAATTTGAGGGTGAGGATGAACTTTCCAAATACTCAATGCAGAGAAGGGCAGGATTGATAACTGTGTCAGTCCTAAAGTGTTCTACTTCCATTTGAGGCCTCATCTGGTATTTTCAGGGACTTTAGTGAAGTGTTGAAATAGTAATCTCAGATCAAAAGGGTCAGAGTCAAATCAGAAGCCAGATTTCAGACTTATTTTGTAATTTTAACAGTGGAAGATGTTGCATTGTTCGGTGCATTTATTGCTCTATAGTCTCAGAGGAGAATGACAAACAAATCTTTTGATTAATACCCGTGATTTAACATTTACAGATCAGCATTAATCTCCATTCCCTTTGACCACTGAATCATATAGATTGTATTTTTGAAATTTTGTAATTTTTTTTCTCATTTTCGGTAGAATCTATCTTTTCTCTCTCCCCCTCAGGAGTGGGGTAATTAACGGGAAAGGGAATGACTATGGAAGGCAGTGGCTGACTGTTCAGGAAGGGGAGGATGCAGTTCCTGTGGGAAGAGGGAGAGCAGTGGGGCCATGGGACTCTGATGAAGATAGGAGAGATGAACTGGCTGCTGATAACAGGAGGGAGAAACAGATGCTCACTAAAACACTTATTACTGTGCTGATGGCCTGAGTAAGACGTAACAACGTCTTTATCAACACTTTTCTTTTTTTACCATGCAGCTCATTTGCTCTTATTCACACACCAGTAAAGTGGAGCAGAAGTGCCAGGACTAAAAGGAAAAGCAGTAACCCTACAGGCTTTCTTTAGCTTCATTGTTTCCAAAGGCTTTTTGTGTTTGTTGGTAAGCAGCAGAGCGAGCTCCCTGCCATCAGGAGTGGCTTCCAGAATAGGAGACAAGTCAGAAATCCTCAGTCATATCAGATGACATTCTGCAAGAGCATTGCTGACCTTATGCCAGAGGCAGGTGTAATTCTAGGGCTAGTATTAGCAGAATGTTACCCAGAGTAAATCAGAGGGCAGTCTATCCTTATTAATAATAATGAGTGAAGACAAGTCTAGAGGTGGTGCCCAGCTTAGCTGGAGTGAGGTGAGCCAAGCCTCAGTACAGAATTCCTTCCATGCTGCTGCAGAGGAGCTGCTCTGGTCACCTCCCATCCCCTCCCCTTTCCCTGCCCACCCAAGTGGGATTAAAAAGCTGTGAAATCCAAAATGCAGCACTATATAACATCTTTACCTTACTGGAAATCATTATACAGAATAAAACCAAGGTTGACTTGAGTCCAAATTAATGGAGAAATCATTGTCAAAATATATTCTGCAGTAATAAGGACAGAGAAAGAAAAAAGGAGTTTCTGTTAGTTCCTATTTATTTAATGATAATGTAAAATCTAAGCTGGCTACTCTGCGTGTCAGAAAGTAATCGTGCATGACCAATTTTTGCTCTTGTTAGAATTTTACCTTGTGGCTACATTCTGTTTGAGATTATTTCAAGGAATACTTTTATCATGCACAGGCTTTTTTCAAAGGTTTGCTCACTTATTGAACAAGGGAGAGAAGAAGGGGACTTTGTTTATCTAAAGTAACCTTCCAAGGAAATCAGGATTCTATACAGAACATTTAAGGCTGTATGAACCTTTTCAGTGACTATGTTTGCATCCCATTCTTCCCAGTAACTTGCTGGAGAGCTGCCACTCTCCTGAAAGGCATTTCTGCCTCACAGACCCTCCCATTATTAGTTTTCAAAACAGCTCATGCAGTCAAGGGGAGATACAGCTGCTACCTTTTAGATACCCCAGAAAATGGGTTGTAGTGGTCCAACCATGTTACATGGACTACCAAATAGGAAAGCATGAAAAGTCTGTTCTTAAGGGTTCTTTGGGATCATCCACAGCTCAGACAGGCTAAGACCAAATAGTGGTGGTTTCTAACAGTTTCTGTTGAATTAATATTGCTATTTTCATACATCTGTTGGACATTGTATTTGCTCCTCAATTCTGAAAAAATGGTATATATGTGGAAAGGTGATATAACTTAAATGAACACCATCAATTTCTATTTTCTATTCACCAAAATTACTTGTATATTTTGCAAACCACTTATAACGGCTAAAAAATGGAGTTCATATGAAAATGTAAGCAAGGAATAAACTTTCTTATAGCAGGATCTAATGCTTTTTGTAGTTGTAAGTGGAGAGTAAAAGAACTGAGGAATTATAGAGGAAGGGATGCTGTGGTTTGCTGGGTGCAGCACAAGCTCTTGCCTTTCCCTTTTCTCTATCCATATCTCCATGAATCTTCATGTTGCCATTAATTTTTTTTTTTTTTTAAACCAGGAGAACTGACTGTAATTTCTGTTTCAGCTCAACTTCAGCCTCTGCCAAGGGGAAACAGGAATAGAACAAATCCTTTCCATTCTAATATAAAATATATAATATATATCTAATGAAAATTGAATTGTTAACATATCAAAAACCTTGCTCTGTCAAGATATGCTTACACCTTGTACCAACTGATGTCACATTTGACAAAAGCCAATTAGTAAGAAGGGCTTTAGAAACCCCTCCAAATAATAATTCTCACAAAACTCCACTAAGAGGGTACAAAATAAACTGAAACAGAGTTCAGGTGAACAGGGCACATGCCACCAGTATATTTTTTCATGTGATTGTAAAAAGCCTCTGGAGCTGGCCATTGGGGGACATTTCTTTCAGCCATTTGGAGCATTTCTCAGGGGACACATCATTCCAGCTTTTTAGCTGCTATTTTGCTATAAAACCCAAGAAATTGCTCTGAGGTGTTTCCTTTCCCACAGGCAAATGGAAAGTTAATATTTTATATGAAGATGAGCTCTGGTGCAGCTTAATATATTTTTTACAATTTAAATATCATTGCATTACCAGCACAATGGGTCAAATTTGCCCAAGGGTATTTATGTTGACGAAGTGATAGGAGAGCTATGACAGGCTCAGAACAAGGCAAATATGCTGAACATATTTACCTTGGGAATGGCTTCTGCAGAGGAACTGAACACAGCCAGAGCCTCCTTTAACATTTTGATGTGTAATCAAGGTAAGCAAGTGGCGAATTCAGATATGAATTGTATGACACACATTTAATGTGGGAACAACAACAAGCAAAATTTGCAGCACCTGAGCCTGGGCTGACCACACAAGTAACCATCTTTCCCTCAGTGGTCCTTGCCAACCAATGTAGACAGCTGCATTTCTGTACCTTTTATATTTTTTCTCCAGTTCAGTTCAGTACAGGGGCAGCAAGTGAATGAAGCAACACAACTCACAGAAAAAGTGAAAATACAAAGAACAAGCACAAAATATTTTCTGTCTTCCAGAACCAAACCTTAAAATCCCCTGAGGCTTTCTGGAGTGAGTGAAGGTAGATAGGTGATGACAAGGAGTTTCAGGGCCATAACTGACGTGGAAAATGTGAGTGACCTCTTGGCCTTTGGCTTTTTAATGACTGGAAGTTATGAGAAAGGCTCGGATCAGCCCCTTTTGGCATCATGGCTTTCATGTGGTGATTCTAGACTCAAGTAACCAAACGGAGCAAAACTTGACATAATTCAGGATGGCTGAATCTGGACATAGCTGTTCTTCAGTATCTAAAATACCCTGTTTTCTTCTGCTGTCAAGAGACAGCTTTTGTCTCTGCTGCTGGTAGACTAAATTGTCCTTCAACTTCCCTCAGCACACCGAAGCCTGCACGCTTTCCAGGTGAGAAAAGGGTGAAAGAAGTAGCTGTTCTTGCTCTGCTTGCTCATTAGAACATAACAGATGTGCTGGGGAGCTGGATCATCAACTGCCTCATGATACATGCTGCAGTCAGGCAAAGCAGATGGAAAATCCCGTCTCATTCAGCTGGGACAGGGTAAACTCTATATTCCCACACTTTGCTGAAGGTGTGTGAATATGCAGGGTGCTAAGCAACAGTAAAGTCTTCCTGAAATCTTTAATCTGCACACTTACAGTATTTAGGGTATATAGAAGGTAAATTAGATCTGGTTGGAGACTGAAATTAACCATCGCAACAAATTCGGATTTCTTTGTGGCTGACTCTTCCTAATCTGTCCCCTATGAGAGGATAGTATCTTATTATGACTTTAAAGCTTGATTTTTTCAGCAGGGCTGTGTGTTTTAAATGAGAATTTATTTCATGTCAAGGAATTTCATTATTTGATAGCCACAGCAAAAAAAGTGTAAAAGATATTTTTGGGCTGAATGGACATGGATTTAAAATAATCACTGCACCTTTTTCCTCAGTAATGTAATTGTATAAATGTAGATTTGTAGATACATACAATTGAGTTGTGGAGGTGGGAAAAACAATGTTCTTGCCTTGGGGAAATAAATGTGGTATAAACACTTTCCTCATGAATACACCTTTTCTTGTCATATTTATCCTTTAAATGTATGCATTCTTTAGAAACTTCAGTAAATGCTATGTTTCAGTTGTCTGAGGGAAATATTAACTCCTTAGTATTCTATTTGTATTTTGAAATTTGGAGAGAAGGAAGTGCTGTGCTAGTACACTGGCATTTAAAAGCTGTTTTACAAGCAGCTTGCCATTCAACCTAAACAATAAACATAAAAAAAAAAAAAACCAAAAAAAAACCAAGTAAAACTTTTAAATTTTAATTTTATAATTCGTATCCAGATGGATATGCAGGGGAGGAAGAATAAAATTTCTGATCTGGACAATGAAATATCTGAGGAGCCCGGGACATTTGTGGCCAAGGGCCATTTTTGTGCCCTGTTGCAAATGCTGGTGATTTCATGGCAGCCACACTCCTGCCCTGTGGCCTCAGGAGTGGTCCTGGTCTAGCAGGCAGATGTGGGGGAAGCCTCCAGCCTCTCCCCATTAACTGCCCAGATAATGAGGGTAAGATGTTCTGTTTGTCTAAATCTGTTCTCGCTCTGTGGCAGTGGGAATAAGGCTGCTCAGCCTCAGAAGAGCTGTGAGGCAGGAGAGGATCTCAGAGGAATGTCTATGTACTTAACTAGATGAATAGTGAGTCAGTGGGGCATGGGAAAGCAGCTGTCACATTTATCTTCCTCACACTAGCAACTGAGAGTCATTACCAGGATCTAATACACCAAAGGATGCTCTGAACAGAGATCATCCTCATTTATTTGTCTACACATACTTAAAATGTTGCTTTGTGGCCTAAGTTACTGGCACAGAAGGAAGAGTTTAGGCTATAATTATTTTAGGGACTATTTAAGTGGGGGAGATTAAAGCTGATCTGTTCTTTTCCAGTATCCTCTTTCTCACTGTACCATGGGGAACCTGTTTTTGTGAGCCAATCATCATTTTTCTTAAACATATAGAGAAATTATAAAGGATAATTATATCTCAGGGGCACCTTAATTGTCCCAATTACTTGGCCAGTTTTGACAGCCAGATCTGATAAAGAGAGATCTGTAGGCATAAGACAACATTTCATGTGATACTTGGACAATATTCATGGTACAGCTATAATAATCAAAGTGTATGTGTTTAAAAAGGTATTATATGCAAAATAAAGCTAGAGAAGAAAAAGAGCTTTGGTGAATTATAAGAAATTCCTTACCCAGTCAGACCTCTGCATGAGATACATAGCATTAGCACTAAATCAATTATAATTAAGTTGCACGTAACTAAAATTGGCAAATTCAATTTCCTGAACGTTTCATTGTAGCTTAGCTGCAGTAATGATCGATGGAATTATGCCACCTTCTACAAGACCTTCCAGGTATAGTCATTATCCAACATAATTTTACTTTTCACTCTTTTTTTTTTTTTTTTGGTAAATTTAAAAAAAAAAAAAAAGTTGTCCTGCATCAATTATGAGGTTGCTTGCTCTGGTATAATAGGCAATATAAAACCCCTGACATCATATTGGGGTGCACAGATGCTAAGGATCCTATTCAGGGGTTTTTAGGCATAATGTGCATGTTTTTGTTAAATGATGAAAGCCAAATATTAGAACTCGTAGGACTAATGGTAGTTTGACTTAAAAAAAAAAAAAAATCGAGGGAAGTGCAGACACTTCCACTCTCTGTAACTTCTAAAAATGAAACAATTATGCTCTTCCCTTGGAAGGCTTTGGTGCTAGTTTGATTTCAAGAAAAATCATAATGTTGAGCACACCCTTATACCCTGTCTTGTAGAGGTGCTTTCTTGAGCTGAGATCATGGTAAAGGGTAGAAATATAAACAGAACCCTTCCTCTTTTTCTGTCTGAAATTCACCCAGTCTGAAATACACCCATAACAAGGTTTTACATCTTGTCCAAATGAGCAAAATATTATTCTCATAATTAAACTGGAAGCTGCACAACGGCAACTGGATCAGATAAAAAACCAAAGCTCTTTCACAAGGTTATTCCTTGGGGTAATCAGGGAGCAGGCAACCATAAATTAAAGCAAAACTTTATTCTCTGCTTCCTGAATCTCCAAATCAGTTTTTTTGAAAAATAATCTTTTAACAAGAAAGGTAGAGGAGAAGCTAGTAAAAATATCTACATGTAAAATGCAAATATTTTATATAGCTCTGTAAGATAGAAGAATTGAGATTTTTTCAGCTCAAGGTTTTCAGTAAAAATAGCAAGAAAAAACCCCAACCAGGTTATATTTGATAAAAAATAAGGAATGGTGTTCAGAGACTCTGAAATCATGAGGGATATATCTATGCCCACATTGGAATGCAGCACAAGACACATCTCCATGATGAACACTAGCACTAGGCATAATCACAGCCCCTGTCCCTAGTAAAAAATCATTCATCCTGTTAACATTCATCCATGGTAATATAGTCAAAATCTTGGTACTGAACCATCCTTGCCCATGCACATATCATCTGTCACACCGAGACCCACTGGCAGATTGGCTCTTGAAGAAAAGAGCATTTTAATGCAAAACCTTATATTACTATAGGACACTTTAAGCAACCTGTGGGGGGCCTGTTCAATCCTTTTCTATCAAATCTGTTTTACTGGAAAACAAAAGTTATTAAAAGCAAGAAACATAACAATCAGCTCCAGGGTTCAGCTCACCTCTGTTTACTGCTCTGATTCCGGAGATTAGCCTCTGTTTCCTACAGAGAGATCAGCAATCAAAGCTAAATTACATTTTCATTGGAAAAATCGTTTACAAGTAGTCTGAGATTCTGGTCTGAAAACTTCAGTATGACAAAAAAAGGTTTTCTCTCATTTCAAGTGTGTTCAAGTGGAATCTATGTGTAAACTGGCCCTACCACCTAGAAATTCCAGGCCATTGGAAACTATCACAGAGATGTAAAACCTGTTATCAGCCAGAGAGTTGTGACTGAATATAATCCTTAGGAAAGATGAAATATTTTGTAGATTCTTGGGACTTAGGCTTCATAGCTACTACTTGGGAGACTGTATCACAAAAAAAAATCAGAATCAAAGTAGTTAGTAAATGCAAAGATGTCAAATAATCTTTATCCTACATGCTTGATATAGCTAAACCTCACTGTGTATATATGACACACCAACAGGATTAACAAACTGGAAAATTCATAGGCAGATATTGAGAGCCACAGTTCACAGAATCATAGAGTATGAGGTTGGAAAGGGACCTGAGTTCATCTATTTGTGACACATATATGCTTTGAGAGCAAAAAGTCAGTCATTATTTGGCAAATAAAAAGAAAATCAGGTCCTCATGCCTACAAGGCCCAAGAACCTTTCATAGTTTTTGCTAACCTAGCTTTAGTATCAAGGATACTGTCACTTAGAAGTGCAAACAATACATTCTGCCCAAAACCAACTTAGTAGCATTAATTTTATTTCCTGTCTGCCATAAGGATTCATGTCCATTCTTGGTGGAGGACAACAGATCAAAGGGAGAACATATATGCTAGTGCCAGGGCATAAATCCATCAATTTTAACTTTTTCCCAAGACTGAAACCTGCACTGTTTAAATCCTGTAGATGTCAGCCAAGCATGCATCTTTTAGAGCATGAAATAATAGTGCCCAGACACTAATTCTGTTCTCCTAGATGCTCAGTTTGCTTCCTTCTTGACATTTTAAAATCTCCAAGTACAATATTTATTTTCCAACATAAAAATTTCCTGCCAACAAATACAAATAACAAGTGCCCTTGGACTCTACAACTATGGAAGTAGCAGAAAGCACCTGGATTCTGCTTCTCCATTTGTGCCCTTCTCACCAACATCCTGTGATGTAGGAGTGACTCATGGAGCCCCAGCCTCAAGTGCTCACCTACCCTGGGCCATCAGTTTTGTAATTCACATTAGCTAGCACTTCATGCCAATGACAGTATTGACTCCCACACGCAGATAGTATTTAATTTTTGGTGGGATAGCAGGTGATATAATTTAGTTCTCTATCAAATTGATGAGAATGTTGCTGCTTTCATGGATATGTTGTAGGGTTCAATTGATCAAGTATCCTAATAAATTCTGCCAACAGGATTGAAAATCCCAAAGATAATTTCAGTGCAATGCTTGCCTTGCATTGGCAAAGTACACACAGAAATTTCATAGCCTATCTGATTTTTAATCACTGCAAGCAAAATTAATCCACCTCCTGGGAGCCTAAAAGAAAATGTCAGCCAGTCAAGTTAAAAGAGAACTTAAAGAGAGCTGATTAATAAGCTTGGATCTCACCTCAGGTTGCTGTGATTTCATGTACATCTGTAGAAGTCAAATAAGCCATACAAGTGTCAAATGGACAGTTTTTAGTACTTTAACATGTGCTGTGAATGTCTGAATAGATTATTGAAGGTAAACAATGCTGAGTCCAGGAAAAAAAATAAAAACAAACAAACAAAAACCCTGCTAATAAAATGAGGACAGTTTATTAAGCAAAACTCAGGTACTGCCATGGTTAAATATATATTTTTATGTTTCCACCCTTTCTATATAGCCTACTCGATATAGTAACTCTATTTTAACTGTACTTTTCTTCTTCTTTCCTCTTTTGTTTTACTCACCCATCCATCCCTTCAAGTAGCAATAAAGATAAACTATATTTTTTATTCTAGATTGCATGTGGCAGTTTTGCACATATGCTGATCATACTACAATATTAGATTAATCCAAGCTCAGAGTCTGCTTCAAAATGTCCCATTTTCCTGTTGAGTCTGCATGTCTGAGCAAGAAAGAATGACACACACTTGCAAGGACTATTTTTGTCTTCAGCCAGTTTGTATGGATTTTTCTAAGAGAGCAGGGGTAAGGTGACCTGCCATTGTCCTGAGGACAGATTATATTCATATAATACACAGGCAGGCAAAGAAATATGGCAGAAAAAAAAAGGGAAGTATGTGGAGGTCAGGCTAGCAAAGAAAAGAGCAAAGGAAAATTTCTGAAAAGTTTTGCAGGAGCAAGAAGAGCTGTTTCCTCTCTCCCATGAATTAGAAAAATGAGCACTTGCTCCTATTTGTAAGATCCTTCACAAATAAAAATGTATCGCTTATCTTAATAAGACTTTAGAAATAATTACTTAGGTTAGTATTCCATAGAATCTGCATTAAACACAAGAATATACAACATGACAGCAGATAGGACAGGTAAAATTAACTGCAAAAACTCTGGCAAATAAACATTAGCATTTTGGAAAAATTACTGGTTAGGCATCAACTTTCTCATTGTTTACCACTATCAATTTTCTCTCTGAAGGCCGGTAAAGGTGTTGGTTTCTTCCCAATAGACACTGGGTGAGCATATACCAAAGAATGTTAGATTCAGATTTTATCCTGTGATGTGAGAGAAAATAGATAAATAGAGTGCAAAAACAAAACAAAACAAAACAAAACCAACCAAACAAACAAACTAATGGCAGGCTAAAGATTATCAGATAGAAATATTCCGAGGAACTTTAATTTTTTGAAAACCAATTTTTTTAAACAAATAGTACATTTTTATTAGAAAACAATTGCTTTTGAAACTGCCCTAAAATAAAAGAAGTCAGAAGCATGCTTAGCTCCAACTTCCTAAAAGCACCATCTGAAAGTAAACAAAACCTACCATCCTTCCATCCTTTTGTCAATCTTTTGATAACTTTGCCATAGTAATATTTCTAGGTGTTGGTCAGAAAAACCTTGTGGGGGACCAATAAGTTTTAGAAGTAACTTTCCTTCTTATGAGACAACTCATGCAAATAAAGCCGTAGCAAAATTCAACAACTTAGATCATTGATAAAACAATGCTGTAAGTAATTTATTTTAAACAAGTGAGTCAGCTCAGAGAATCTCAGAGTGGCCTGCTGAGACCCAGCCCAAGCTAGCCCAGAGCCAGAAGCAGCTAGAACAGCCTTTTTGGGAACACGACCAGTTTAAATTTTTAGGGCCTCCAAGAATGGAGGCTCCACAGCCTCTCTGGGCACCTTGTTCCCAAGTGTGAGTACCTTCACAGTGAGGAAGTGTTTTCTTATGTTTAGATGGAATTTCCTGTATTTCAGTTTGTGCCCATTGCCTCTTCTCTCACTGTGCAACACTGAAAGTCTTGTGCCACCTTGTTTTCTCCCCTCCATCAGTTATCTCACACAAGGGGAAGATCTCTGTGACTATCCTCTTCTGCAGGCTCAACAGTCCCAACTCTCCCAGCCTCTTCTATGACAGCTGCTCCAATCCCTAAATCATCTTAAAGACTCTTTTATACTCTGCGATATCCACTGTTAAATTTAAAGTCAATCCATTTTCTCCATCATGTTTATCAGGTTTTTAAAGTTCAGTTATTCTAAGAGTAAGAAAGGCTGTCCCTATTGTCACTCCTAAAAAATTATGGAGGAAGGATGAGTCCCTCCCTCCCTTTAACATCAATCAAATTTCGACTGCATCTTTGTAATATTTTGGGGATATTACATGTGGCTGAGCTGCTGTCTTAGAGTGATTGCTGTTAGATGTTGTTGTCTTTTACTTTTCTAAATTGACAGTCTTAGAACATGAATCCCATTTAGCATAATGGTGGACTGAAAATCATGCAATCAATTAGGCAAAAAGTATTGAAGGAAAAGAATTTATTAATAAGACTCTTGAGATTTAATGCCCATATGGGCCTGTAGACTTCTTTCAGATAAATACTTTGATGAGCTGGTCATGTCTGTTCTTTACTTTAATGTCTTTATATTTAATTCTGTCATTAAAATTAAATTGTTTTCTCCTGGGCTTGCAGGAGTTCTGATACCCTGAAAATTTCACAATCCCTTGGGAACTTTCTTAACTTATACTTTTGCATATGGATAGCTTGAGGGAGGATGTCTTTCCTTCTAAGTCATTACCTTAAGTTTTAAGATCTATTCATTCAGCTGGGTGCACTTTTTGATCTCTCCCTCAGGAGTGTTATTACTCTTTATCTGCGTTTTGATCTTCACTTGAGCAGGGAAAGCTACTCCAGAAATGCTCCATAAATTTGGGGAGTATACTACTGGTGACTGGGCAGTATTGGATAAATGCTTTTTGCCTTTTATTTTAGCAAAACATTTTACTTGTGAGCAGTGTCCTATCACAAGAACAGTTCTAGTCACAGATTAGAAATCCAGTGTGGGGACTGTAGCTCAACCAGAGAAAAACCCCTGTGGCTGTGTCTGCCCCAGCAGAGTTTCTGATACCAGAGTAAGGAAAGAAAATACAGATGGATGTAGACTGAGCACAGGAGTCATCTCTGACTTCTTGTGATGGAAACTGGCAAAAAAAAGGAGAGAGCTGCAGGTCTGTCAGCCTGACCTGGGTGCCAGGAAAGGTCATGGAGTGTGGGAATCCAGGGCTTCCCTCTGGCTGCCCTGGCAGGTCTGGGACCCTGGCAGGGGGTCAGGAACCCCCCTGTACAGAGCCCCCAGAGACACTGTCTGTGATCTCTGTCCATGGAAAAGAGTTTTCAATCTTACAGGATGAATTACAAGCTCTGAGTGTTTGATATAAGTGATAATTAAGTGTGGCACGGGTGCAAAAGTAAAATTTTAGGATTCTTGATTAGGGGTTCGAAGGGGACAAGATGGAGGAAATTGGGTGTGCCTTGTCCTTTTTCTCCTTTTTCATGCCCTCCATGTTTCACTGTGGTGTTGGCATTTTTCTGTTGGTTTAGGCTGGGGACACACTGTCCAACGTAGGTGACAGATATTGGCACGTTATTGTAAATCCAGCACAGGTAGTTTGTGGTATTTAATGTTTGTAACATCCCACTGAGGGCAGAGCCCCACACGCTGCCCTGCAGGACAGAGCTGTGGCAGGGCAGCAGAACATGTTAGAGATAAACAGAATAAACAACCTTGAAACCAGCACAGACGAATTATGACTTCTTCTTTGGCAACGGGGCTGAAAGACAGAGATTTTCTACAATCTCGGAATCATCAATACCACAGATTCTGGCAATGGAGCAGATCAGGCAACAGCCAACACAGATTTACAGAAGGCAGGACCTGCTGGAGCAGCCTGATCTCCCTCTGTGACATGGGGACCACTTAGTGGAAGAGGGAAAGGCTGTGGATGTGTCCACCTGGACCTCAGTAAAGCTGTTTCCCACACCTTTCTCTTGAAGAAAGTGGCTTGGATGGATGCACTGTTCAATGGGTAAAAAACTCTCTGGGTGGCCAAGCTCAGAGAGTTTCTTCCCTGAAATATCTGCATTATGTCGAAGCAGTATATTATAAAGAAATTACTCAGTAACTCATATTCTGTCTCCTCAGACATAATACAGAAATATGAAGTTAATTGAACTGCAGGTTGCAAAACAGAAGTGATAAAAAAAAAAAAATAGAAAAAAACACTACCTACACATTAAATGTAAATTTTCTGATACATTATATCTTTGTCGCACCAGTCACTTTTCTGCTTTCTTGCAGATAGGGAAAAATACATGTCAAAGTAATAAAGGTCAGTCTTTTCCAATCAAATATAAACTTTAATTTAAAAAATATTTATTTTCTGATTATCTCTTTGCCGTGTTCTTTGCAAGGGTAAATGTTTTTGTCTGGCTTACTTCTAACTCTCATTGTTCTCTTGCCTTGCAGACAAATGAGGATAACATCCATGTTGTTACTGAGATATGAAAGTCAACACAACCCGATAAAAAATGGTGATGGTAATGAAAGACCAGGTGACATTTCAGGCTGACATTTCAGGCTAGCATTTTAGTGATGTTTATAAAAATTTTAGCTTAAGAATATGTTGAAAAAAGATTTTGCAAAATTAAGCCTGAGTCTGGGACTGCTTATAGTGGATTTAGGCGAGTATATCTCAGTTTGTAGAGTAAATCATCAGAGATTAGTTCCTAGACAGTGTTTCCCAGGCTGTGTTTCACAGCTCTCTAGTGGTCATAAACAAGAGACAAAAACCATCCTGCCTTCCACTTCCTGGGAACAGCCCTGTCCTCCAACACTGGCCTCAGTAATTTTAACTAATTCTCCTCCCTCTGCCCCAGCTGGGCAGAGCTGCTGCCAGGAATAAAAAGTGCAGGGGCTGCAGGGGTTAGAGTGGGAGGAAGGGAGAGGAAAAGAGAGTTGTGATAAGAGACAGGAGCCCTCCTCACTGGAATTCAAGAAATACTGCTGCAAAGAAATGAAAATGCTTTGGGTTTTGCTGATTAGTTCAAGGATTAATTGAAAATGTTCCAGTTGCAACAGCTATACACACTGCAAGAAAGCAGAATAATACTGGGACCCGAGATCAGAAATGACACAGAACAATATTTTGCAGCACCCTCTATTCATTCAGCCACTAAACCATCATGGAACAAACCTGGCTGCCCTGCTTCACCTGCAGGAAAATGCTGATCATGTGGAATAACCCCAAATGAGCATCACAAATCTGCCCACTGAGTCTCCTCTCAGTGGGATGAAGGAGAGAATAGGAAGGGTGAAAATGAGAAAACTTGTGGGTTGAGATGAGAACGTTTTAATAATTGAAATAAAATATTTTAAGAATTAATAATAAAAATAAAAATTGTAATTAAAAATAAATGTTTTTAAAAGGGAGGGAAATTAAACTCAATAAGTGATGCACAGTGCAGTTGTTCATCACCAATGGACTTATTTTCAGAATCAGATCTCAGGAAAATGGTGAGGATAACTATAAAGACAATATATGAATTATCTTTTATAGTCAGTTGTGTTTTTCTTTTCTTTCCCCCACAGTATTTCAAAAGTGACTCTCTGTAGGCTCCAGATTGCAGAAGTCTGAAGAGAAAGCAATCCCAATGTCACCCCCACCCTTTCTAATCTACTTTTATTAAAATTGAAGTATAAATCACACAAGTTAATCTTCCACAAAAACCTCTATTGTTTTACATTTACTTCTATTTTTATTCTGAAATTGCAGAGATTTTGTTTTCTCATTTATCATCAGAGATGTTGTTGAAATGTGGGAAGTGACAGAAGACGGTGAATGTAGGAAGGAGCAAAACCTCAATCTTTTGGGTGGCTCATATTAGTGACTATAATCTGATATTTTTTCTGCAATAGATATATGGAAGAGAGGGCACAATTTAGAAAAGTGTTAAATATCCTGCTCCATGCTGCATACTAAATATTTGTTGACAATTATGGTGAAAGAAATGATAGCCATAGAGAGGTGCCATTGGGTAATTGCAATCATTTCTGTTAGCATGTTAAAAATAGAGTGTTTCAACCTGTAATTTTAAAATAATTTAAATTAGAATATGAAAATATTTCAGTTACAAACTGAGTAAAAAAACCCTCAAAAACAATAAATGGAAGCTTTAAATTTGTTTTTGAGAAAAAAGTATTTATGGAGGGAACCCTTTCAAAGTATTGTTTCCATAGTTCTTTGGATCAGACACTGAACTGAAAAATTCATAAATAACACAA
The DNA here is from genome assembly GCF_048771995.1 of Taeniopygia guttata. NCBI lineage: Eukaryota > Metazoa > Chordata > Aves > Passeriformes > Estrildidae > Taeniopygia > Taeniopygia guttata. The sequence goes on from NC_133029.1 coordinate 13,640,759, forward strand.
TGTTGTTCATCAACATTATAAGCACTGTGTTGTAACATTTAAGCTGTTACTAAGTCTATTTCTCATGTTTTATGTAACTAGCATTTATTTTGGACGATGATTCTCACTTCTGTGTTTTCATACTGCATTCCTGACCCCTGCCCATACCTTGAATGATTACTTTACAGAATTACTTAATTTAATAGGAATAAAAGTCTTGAGTTGCTAACTGCTGTTCAAATGTTTTTGAAAATATTCTCTCAGACACATTGTTAAACTGTAGGAAGAAATATTTTCATGTCAAATGGTCATTTCCAAACAACAAACAATTTCGTCTTGCACATTTTATACAAAAGAGAAGTTAAAATATAATACTGACAGCCTGCACCACAGCATGTTCACATCTCCTAGAACTTGTGAAAATTACTCCTTCCAAATTAAGTAATTAATTGGTGCAATACCCACTCTCTGCACTCGGTTGGTGTTACAGCATTCCCAGTCCCACCTCATAATTTATTTGTTCTGTGAAACGTGGGAACTTTTTAATTTGTCTTCTCTCAGAGAATTGCAACATGCATGAAGCAGAAGAGATGAATTTGTCAGGATTATTACAGTAACAAGGTAAGAGATCCTCAGAAGGGAATTTTCTTTCCCAGATGTATAAATATTACGGAGTGATGAGGTTGGAAATTAGGGTCATCTTGCCCAATCCCCTATTTACAATAGCTAAAAATAACTCTGTTGTTTTTAAAGGAAACAGATTCTTTCTGTGCTCTGATTTAAGATTCTATGAAAGTTTATATCTTGTCAGATTTATATTCAGGAGACAAAACCCCCTTTTAAACCTAACCACAGAACTTGGGTCTTCAGAGACTCCATTCAAAGTTCCTAATTAGCTCTTTTACCTATATATCCACTTTCTGCATATTACCATGAAATAGAAATTGGCCCTGAGGGAGAAGGCTGCTGGTAAAGAACAGAAAATTCAAAGAGATGTGCTCAGATACCGACTGACAGCCAGGCAAAAGGTGAAAACAGACTGGAGAGGAATGCAGGGAAGGGCAAAGAGCAGCCTGGGCTAGTGGTTGTGCATGAAGTGCTGCAGTGGCATGAGGACTGCTGGGCTGATGAATCCAAGGCGCAGAGTGGGCAGACCAGGACCAGTGTCTGCTTCTAGAAGGTGGCATTTGTGGGTATTTGTGTACAAATTGCTCCTAAACCCGTGTTGATGTGCACATATGCACTTGGCCACTGATCTGTGACTTGGAAGGTGCTCTCACACCTCAGTGGTCTGTTTTCCCTTTCCGTTTGGCAGCTTTTATGTCTGCCTTTGAAAAAGTGTTTTTGCTCCTCAGTGAGAGAGAGGCAAGGAGAGAGGGTTTGAAGGAGGCTATCTGCACTCCCATGGCAATCTCCTTGCAAGACAGCAGGGAGGCTCAGACACCATGGCTTTAGCATGCAGCCAAGTCACTTTTCAAACAGCTTGTCCAGACCCAGGAGATTTTCCAGCAGCCTGCATGCTGCAAAAAGCCCTAGGATTATTCTGCTAGAGAGGGGGAACCTGCCGAGCCAGAACTCTGTCACCTTATTAAGGAAGAGTTTGTGAAGAAGCTGTGTGAATTAATCAGGGAGTCAGACAGCAACTTGACTAAATCACTGAGGAAGAGTCCTGCAGCAGTAATGAGTTATTGTGTCCCCTGCCTAAGGGGAAAGAACACGTATCAGGAGCTGTGCTGGCTGTGGAAAATGACCTGGACAAACTACTTAGGGATTTTTCTCAGAACAGGAAAAAAAAAAAAAAAAAGTGTGTGTGACTTTATTTCCCCAGGGAAACGTTTTTCACATTCTTGGGTGTTTCCTCCTCATCAGACAATGCAAACATAAAGCAGGATATTTCAATTGCTTCTATCCATTACACAAAGAACAATAGGATTAGTCAAAAAGGAATATATTATCTTTTAAAAATCACACTTTTGATAGAGAAAATTGATTTGGAATTGTGAAAAGTTCAAGCTGTTTTATTCTGTGAGTGTCAGACCTATGCTGTCAATGGAGATTGCATAATGCCTGGAGACCCAGCCATGTAACAAGACAAATAGGAAAATGGATTTACTCAAGCTTGGGTACTGAATGGTTATTAATGGGTAATCCATGGTAGAGCATGTTGCTTGTCCACAGAGGTACCAAATTCTCACACTGCACGTCCATAACAGCAGCACACCCCACACCCCAACATGCAGGATGGCCACAGCTAGATAGTTACAAGTGTAATATCCGCAAAAACACCAAGAAAACTTTATAAAAGAGACATCAGTGAAATAATTAGGAAATTTGAGTCAAAATCTTTAGAGGATTTGCCTAATTACTTTCACTTTTGTAAATACAAGTATTCTAGTTTTTAGGTACCTTAATACTTATGTGGGTTTGGCTTAAGATAATTAGCACTGTGCTGACTGCTCCAGAAGACAAAATTGGGAGTGGCCAGGGATGATGGGAGTGGGATTGGGAGTGGGGAGGGATGAGCTAAGGGCTGGCACCACAGAAGTCACATTCATGTAACACTTTCATTTTCACACTCACACCACGAGCAAGCCTCCCCACCTTTCACTGAGGCTGTGAAGCATGAGGTGAATTGCTAGAGGTGTCACCACTTTATGGGGATGAAAAACACAGAGGAAGAATTGTATGTCCTGTAGTAAAATGAGAACTCTCGCTTTGCAAAATGTGGGTAGGTACAAGCATGGATAAAAATCGTGCGCTTTCTCATCTCCTGCTTCTGAGTCTTTACAAAGAAAAGAATGTTGTAAGACTTCTCCTTAAAATAAACAGCATACAGATTGTGATCTCTGACACAAACATCTAACTTTGCATTTGATGAGAACAAAATACTTTGGGGGAAAAAAAATTCTCTTTCAAAAGATGCTCAGGAGTATTTGCTTCTTCATTGTTCCATAGAATCTCAGATTTATCTTCAATTATCACACAACTACCAGCAGCTAGAAGGGTGAATCATTGTGTCTATAAACCCTAAGAAATTTGAGAATACTGCTGCATTCTCTATTCATCAGATATGGGGAGGGAGAGCTATAGCTTTAACCTACAAGCACTTCAGGGAGAACTAAAGCTTTATTTTTGTTTTGTTACAGATGTCACCAGAAAGGCAACTCCACAGGAGAAAGTTCCAGTAATCTTCCTAAGAGAATTAGAAAGTTTATGAAACTGCAATCTTATGCTTCTTTATCAGTGATATAGTGGAGTGTGGGGGTTCAGGGGTTTTTGAATCTTTGCTCATCTGATATTTCTTCCTTGTTTGTCTGGTCTGCAATATGTTCCTCACAACATCTGACTATGTTCCTGTGAAAGAGAAGGTTTTAACCCTTTCTGACAAAAGGGCCACTGAGGCACTGTGGGAATTGCATGTTTTTCATAGCAACTGCCCAGAGGCTTGATGTGTTGAGAACTAAAAGGACAATCTGGGGCAAAGAGTGGGGTTTGCCTGTTCTGCTTCCTTCTAAAATTCACATGGGGGTATAACCATATCCAGGCAGACACCTGGGACAATAAAAAGCACCTCCAGTGACTATTTCTACAAGAATAGTACTGCTATTAGCAAGGCTATTTCCATCTCCCAGGCTGTGGTTCAAGCCTGTGGTCCATAAGGGACCCAGCTGTGTTCCCAAGATAATCCAGATTTCACTTTGAATGTAGCATGCTAGTTCACTGAGCTGAATTAGGTCCTGCCACATGCTCTGGTACTTTAAGTTCCTTTAAACCTTATTCTTCACTAGCTGACTCATTCCAGCACACAGTTGAAGCTAAAGGACATAACTTGCATAAATTTATATTTTAAATATCATTGTGCTCTTCATTTGTGTGGGGCAGCAGTTGTCCCTTTAGCACAGGAGATAACTATTTGAGGAATGTGGCAGTCTTTAGCAGTTATTTGTCTTTCTAGTCTTGCAGCAAAATTTCAAGAAACAATAATCACCCATCACCAATCATTTTTCCCTCTGAAATCTCTTCCCTCAGAATGCATCAAATGAAAAAGATCCCTCAACTCTCGTTAGGGCGGTTATTGTCTGTACTTGAGGATGTAAAAAGGAAAATATAAACCCCTATTGCTAGGCTAAGAAAATACTCCTTTCCTGAGCGTATAAATGTTAATTGGATAAAATAAAAGGCAGTGCTAATGGCTGATTTAAACCCAAAAGCCCAGAGACATTTGCATTCAGTACATTCACCCAACTAAGCTTTGCTGAAGCAGGGGAGATGATGCAGTTTGAAGCAGCAAACACAAAGCCAACATTGCTGCCTAAGTCAACTGCAAAGAGGAAGTTCAGCTTGCCTTCCTAGTTTTTTATAGCCCTTTAATTTCACCTAATAATACTGTTTGTTTTTTAATACAGTTTTCCTCTGAATGGTTGTGGTTTCTACAGCAGCAATGGAACAACACACAGGAGGAGCTCTCTCCTTAGAATCAGTCTGACCTGAGTGGAAGGGAGGAAGTTTACTGGGCTGTAATAATAGAGTAATAATCTGCATTATACTGCCTTTTTTTTTTTTTTTCACATGGAAATCAAGGTTCATTTGGCAGTCCTGGCATTAAAGAATTCATCAGCTATAGAGTCAGGTATGAACCTTGAGCAGAGGTACAGAGAGTCTGTACCCAGTTTATTTTATTGCTCCTTTTATTGCTTCTCCCATCTCTCCTTTTCTGATTTAACCCCACCCCCCAGAGAGTGTCATGCTTTCAGGGGTCCAGCAAACAGTGTCCAGACAGAACACTGATCTGAGATCTTACTTCTATTTCTGGCATATTACCTTGAGATCTGATGTGTTTTTTCATTACTGCTCTGTTTATAACCTCCAAGTGATAAGTGCATGGAATAACCCAGACAAGACATAATCTGTGTAATGGAAAACCAGAGGTTTCCTTTTCAGACAGTGATAAATAAAAGTTTAATTTTCATTGCAGCTGGCATGCAGGCAGCCCAGGTGGGGTTTAGCTGACAGGGCATCTGAGCTATGTTCCTCCACATAATTTGACAATCTGAATTTTAACCAAAAAAAGTGTATTGACAAGAGAATTTGTTAAGAACTTTTCTTTATCTTGTCTGTGCTATTGCCACATCTTCAACTTCATTGAAAATGATAGGCAGTATAGCAAACCTGAATAATATAATTTACCTTTATTTCCATGTGCTTTGAGCCAGGGCTTCCCAGATTCTCCCAAGGGTCCCACACATCCTGTAAAAGGTTTGCAAAGTCCTTGTTTGAGAGGTTGAATTTCATTTAGACATTGCATTGAAGATGAATTTTGTTATATAGCATTCCTAACCTGATTTCTTGTGTTTAAGCAGCCATTTGTGAACAAAGCTTGCAAACCCCTGCTTAAGATTTTCAAAATATCAACTCATTTCTTTTTAAATAAAAAATGTATATTTCTGTGGAAAGGCAACAATTATGGTAAAGTTTGAACAAAGCACCCCCAGGTCTCTGATTTATAACAGAATATAAAAAACACATATTCTGGTCTCCATTTCAATAAAGGGAGTTCCTTCCTGTTTAGCAGTCAGCATCACCACAACAGTGCTCTTTATGATTACAAAGATAAAAACCTCTGCCCAATGGCATTAGTGAGATATAAAGGCTAACAGATCCTGGGGTAAGGTTTTAAAGCAAAGAAGGAGTGGTGTCTCTGAATATATATGAGAAAAACTACATAGAATTGATATTGGAGTGCAGTCCAGTTGTGTGCATGCCCTGTGAATTAATATGGTAGTTTTCAAGACATTTTATATTGCCCAAACTACTCACCTTTTAATCAAAACTCACAACATTATTTGTAGCATATTGTACTACAGAAAGCAAAATAAAACACCACATGGGCTTAAATTTGTAGCAGGGGAAAGAGTCTCAAGGAATAGACAGCAACAAGAAAAGCATATCCAAATCAGAAAATGTAGTTTTTCCATTATAATTTCACCTGAAATTTGTTTTAATCCCTTTATAATCCTCAAGTGATGAAGTACATGTTGAAAGCTTAAATCTAGAAGTATTATCACTGCACAAATATTTTTGGGAATAATTCCATCTTGGAGGAAGTGAACCATAGCAGGGCCAATAAATTTTAAAAATTGTGTATGCGTGGTGGAAAATATTAAAATGTAAAGCTGTCATCAGTGTGTGCCTGGGCACAAACTGTACCTTCCATCACAGGTATTCCTTTCAAAGAAACTGCTGGCTTGGCCAAATGAAATAACATCAAATGGCACACTGATTAAAGAAAAATCCCCCAACTGGTCTAGGAACTACCTATATGTTTAGAAAGAATGATTAGAAAGAGCTACTTTTGCTCTTTCCCTGACACTCCTCCCAAGATTCCCAGCTTCTCCTGCCAAATTCTCAGTCCTCTTGCTCCTTTCTCTGGTTACCACGAAGGAATTGCATCTTGCAGCATGAAAGCAGCCCAGTGTGTTCCCCCTCACAGCACCTGCCAGGAGGAGTGCTTGGACTTTGCAGGAGAGAAAATGAATTTCTTTGATGCATCTCAGCATCCCTGAGTACTGCAGCCCAGCAGGACGGGCTGGGGAAGCCCTGCAGATCCTGCACAGAGCTCTGGTTCCCAGGATGGAGAGCAACAGCTGAATTTCCACACAAGCCCAGCAGCAGCGATGGTGCCTGTGCTGTGTGGAGGTGTTCTATTGTCTGAACTCAAAATGTCCCTCAGACATTTTTGGAGGTTCCGGGTCCAGGTCAGAAGCATTTGAGACCCTGGCAGGCAGCTGGAAACAGCTGTGATTTTGGGTTTGAAACATGGAATGATTTACCAACTTTGCAGGAAGAACAAGAAGTCACAAAAATTTAGATATTATAGTAGAAGTAGTCACAAAGTAAAGGGAAGAATTTTTTAGTGCTGTACAGAGGGGTTTTAGTTTTGTACGTGGGGGGTCAGAGGTTTTAAGATGGAGGGATTTGGGCCTGTCCTGTCCTCCCTGTTTCTCCTTCCTTACCTCCATGTTCTTGGTGATGTTGGCACTCACAGATTGGTTTAGAGTAGAAAAGCACCATTTAATATAGGTAATAGGCACTGGGGAAAACTGTACCCATGTAACACGTAATGTACCATATAAAAGACAGCAGCAGCCCTGGGCGGGGAGAGAAGAAGCAGTCGGGAGTCAGAGAGGATGTCAGGGTGTGTGTGTGCCTCTGCCTGAGCTGTGAGCAAACCACAGCAGCCCCAGAAGAAAATCTTTTAGATAACTTGCAATAAACTGCCTTGAGACTAAACAACAGAGACTGCTGAGCCTTTCTTTGGAAGCTCGGGTTGGAGGAGAGGTTTTTCCACCACACAGAGCCACCCCCGACCTAGAGGTGATCTCCGGCATTCTATTATCCTTGGAATTGTCAAGGGGACTCCAGGTGCTTTTATATCATTTGTGAATGCTGAGCTTGAACAACCTGGATGTAATCACTGAGAGCTTCTTCTCTGAGATATTAAATATGCAATATTTTATAACCCAGTTTAAACATGTCCCATGCAAAATTCAGGATTGGATTTCAATATGTAATTTTCTTTTAATTTTTAAAGAAGTTCTCATAATGACTTTTATTTTATTATCTGTATCTATGGAATGATGAACAAATCAAAATACTAAAATCTACAGATAATTTCGTATTTAATCAATAATCTAGTCTTGTGAAATGAAATTTTAACAAATCATAAATTTATATATAATCATAAACTATATCCGTCATTATTTCATTAGATTGCTGTTGTCAAATAACTGAAATCCATTATCCTTACATAAACTTTTAGTTTCCAAGGCAATTTAGTCTCTAAGCTCTGAAGAGCTGCCAGTTAAATAAGTACGGTTTTCTTTTAAGCACAAGGTAGAGAATACTAAAATTCAACACAAAAGACAAAAAGAGAATTATAGAACAGTAACAACATGAAATTAAATCAAAGATTTTTTACACATAAACACAAATTCTGGTCAGAAAAAAACTTTTTAAAAAGAAATGTTTGGAAGAACTCTTAAATATTATGAGTAAACTCTACTGATTAGGCGACTCACATCTATTGCCTTTTATCATTCATGAACGGACTTCATTAAATGAATCTCCAGACATTTTATTTCACTTTTTGCAAGTCTACTCACAAGCAGGTTTAGAAATAATGCAAAGAGAAGCCTACATGAAAATAAAATAAAAATAGCAAAAGATTTTGGAGGAAGGAAAATGGACAACTCTCATTTGTTCTTAAGGAATCCTATCCCATTGATCTAGCTTTTTGAGCTTGGCAAAAAGATTGAAAATAGATGGATTATAGAACTACAAATGGAGGTTTTGTTTTGAGCTGCATTCATTTTCAATTTGTGGAATAGGTTGTGAATAAAACCAAAAAACCAAACAACCGTCTTCCCCAAAAAACTCCAAACAAAACAACACAGGAAAAAGGGGAGTATCTTTCCAGCAGATGAAAAGGTTCCTCTTTCCCTTTCCTCTTTTCAATGCATGGGAACTATCATCTGCTTACTGTTACTCTTTTCCTGCATTTTTTTAAATTTTAAATTTTTAAAAATTTCTATTCCCTCCTCAACCTTCATTTCTGTCCCTCTTTCCTCCTCTCTAACCTCTTTTATTTCTTTGAATCTTATTATGTAGTATGACAAAAACTGTGAAACAATTTTTGTGTGTGTCTACGTAAACTCGGCTATGGAAGTGTCTCAGAAAGCTGCATCTTACTGGGGTTCTTCCCTCAAAGGGTAGAGATGGACTATCCCATGGTTCAATAGATCTTAAGAAGGCGAAAGTGTGCTTAAAATAAATTAGAGATATAGCTAATCTGGAAGCTTTGGTCATGAAAATTTGGCTCTTCATTACCAAATCCCCTTGATGTCACCGTTTCTCAGCAATTACTTTGCCAACCATCTGGATGGTTGTTATTGCTTTTTAATATTTCCTTTTCCTCCTAATTCTGTGTGGCAATATCTTAGGACACCATGAAAACCAATTATCACAATGGATAAACATTGTACAGTCAATCTAGGAGCTATAGAAAAGAGTGCCAAATACTTCTGGGTACTGTCTCATTTCCTTTAGACCAAACTTGAGCAACAGAAGACTCTAGTTTGGTCATAGTGCACCAACAGTACATGAAGTTCTGGCATGTGAATGACAACTCATGAAAAAATTAGATTTCTTTTTCAGCTGCTAAACTGCACAGATGGGGTGCGAGAGAAAGAAGAATATTTACTGCTTTTGTTTAACAAGCTCTCTTCTTTTCCATTGGACTAGGGAAGGAGGACAGGACTGTGTTGTTAATGACATTATCACATAACATTATTTTTACCAGATAAACCCTCCTTGCCATCCTGTACTACTTTTATGGACATTCTTCCAACTCTTCTATTAATAATATCCATGAACTGTTTATTTGCCTCTTGACACAACTTAGGGTTTTGCTTTCACAACAGATTTTAAAAAATACTTTGTGCAATAATCTAAAGTGAGGAAATACCATGTGGTTCTGCACCATACAATATTCCTGTATTCTCTCATCCCTTCGTGCAGTCCAGTGCTGTCTTTGACCACAGCTGGCTGTTAAATTGTTGCCCCAGCTGCTTGCAGTTGAAGGGGTTGATGGTTTAGGTTTTTTTGAAAGGGGGAAAAGGCATGTGTTACTTTGGCTCAGACTGCTGGCCTAGAGCTGTGCCTCTCACTTTTTCTGTTTATCCCATCCACAATTCAGACAGCTTCAACTCAAAAAAGATCCAGCATAAAAGAACTGAAGTCGGGAGGTGTCCTTGTTGTGCAGACACTGCTGTGAGCACTGCTAAGCAAATATCTGTGGTCCTGATGCTGCACATTACCTGCTCCCCTAAAAGGAAGTCATTGCAAGCAAGATTCCAGCAGGCTGGGTCTTGACATGCTGTATCCATCCCCTCCTGTGTCACAGGCCTCAGACTAAGAGTTATTCATGTGGCAAACATCTGGATTTACATAGGAGCCAGCAGAGCTAATCTGTTCTGGCACAGAGAAAGGACATGTGAAGAGTAGAGCCAACAACTCTAAATCAGAACCTGGTAAGGGGCAGGCCAGCACCATGACCCTGTCCATCCAGCTGGAAAAGTAGAATTTAGGAGCAGGTTTAGAGATTACAAAGAATTACAAAGATTTTAGGAGAAGGATAATTTTGTCTGCCCAATGTCACATGGACAGTATAGCACCTTCACAGAAGCTTATTTCCTAAATCCATAATGATGTGTGTTGTGTTCCTAAGACTCATTTATCAGGAAGGAAATGAAATGAATCAATATAAACTCCAAAACAAAAGAGCAACATCTGACAGGGCTGACAGGAAAGCAAATAAGAAGCTTAGAACACTGCTAATGCCCATTATTAACACTTACACTAGGGCTAGCTCTAGCAGGAATTGTCTGCCACCATCCAGAAGCAGAAATAAAAAATTATACTTAAGCCTGTGGGAAACCATAGTTATAACTTTTGATCTAGGACTAAAAGGGTGTAAAATTGTAAGAGATAACCTAAGAGAACTCAGATTCTGCCAGGAATGCACATGGAATTGATAAGAAATAGCTTTTCCACAAGGTGTTCAGTAAGGAAGAGGGACATGGCAGCACCCCTTTCCCCATGATACCAAGCTTAGGAGATGAAAGATATCTGCAAACATGCCTCAAAACCTTGCTTCTTTCAGGATACAAAACTGCTTTCTGAGTATTTTATTGGCTTTTAGATTCACTGGAGGAACCAGCGATTGGCAAAGGATGTTGTACAAAAGTACCATCAAGCCATTTGAAAGCTAAAATCTTATGAAGGCAACTGAGCAAGCTGAAGGCATGGAATCAAGTCCATTTGATTTTGTGGGTCCAATATTTATATGTACCTGTGAGATGGAATCACGATGCTACCTCAGTGGAGGACACATTTAAGTGCAGTGATCATCAATCAGCCTTCTCACTGTCTTCCAAACAACATTTCCTCTGATATTTTCAGCATCAGAAACACTGATTTTTCTTTTTTTTTTTTTCCTGGGAAAAATATTTCAGTCACTCAGCAAATAGTGGTTTCTCCATGGATTACACAGATCTGAGTATGGCATCTTTGGCTCAGAAGAGATCAGGCTCCTTCTTTTAGATGTGAAAGGCAAAACAGCTAGAAAACAAACATTAGAGATATGATGAAAACAGGAGTGAGAATGCAAACGTGTCTTTCCCCATACTAGATGTTGATTAGATGGAGAGTGCCTGCTGAGGTTGAACAAATAACAGCCCTTCCTGCCTTTTATTTTCTGAAGCTAGAAAAAGTTGATTGCTAAAAAATAACAACATGTCATGAAATATTTTCCAGTTTCAGTAGTACCTTCATTTTACTTCAGCCCTGAAAATATTCATATAAAAGGCTGAAAGGTCTAATGAGACAGTGGTACTTCAACGTTTCTCCCGCTGATGTCACAGAGTGGTTTATTGATTCTATTTAACTTCTAATTGGCTCACATTATTAAATTACCATCATTCAGGCTAGAAATTAGTTTAAATGATCAATCAACACAAAATAAGGTCAAGATTATTAGTGACAAACTGGATAAGCAGATAAATAGATCAATAGAAAGAAATAAAGATAGATCAATTAGAAGTTTAGACTAAATGGAAAAAGTAGGTCGACCTTTTTTTCTCGTTTTTAATTACATACCCACTGGCTTTTTCTGTGGGGACTTGAAATATTGAAGTCTTATTCTTCATTGCATAATTAGAATTCTAAGATCTGACTGATCATGTCAAATTTTGAAGCAGAACAAATAGTGAAAACTAGGCACACTGAGATGTTGAACCATCAAATTACATTAGCTAAGTCATGGCTTAATAGAATCCTCCACTAATTCCACCAAGTTAAGATATGGAGAACAGTGTAATACTTAAAAAAAGCGCTCCACATTAATTAAACAAACTTACTATAAATCTGTCTAGACTGGTGCATAACCTTAAGTTTGAAAGGTTAGATTAGGACAATTATAAACTGAATGCATTTTCTCCCTAATATATCCCAATCATTACTTATTGAAAGTAATTTGTGCTCCTAATTTAACTAATATCCTCCAAACAAGGATTTCTTTAATTGACTTTGTTTTGTCACACCACCAATTCAGGAGCATGGTATGATATCTAGTGAGCTTTTCCTTTTTACAAAGTGTGTCTGATCTTTTCTCAGCCACATCCAGAAAAACATATTTTGCCCCCATTAGCCAATAATAGGCTGAATCCTTCTTAATGATCACTAGGGAATGCTCAGATTTCTGTACAAACTAGGACAAGCTGTTTCACATTTTTTTTTTTGCCATGGCTTTCCCATTTGAAAATGACACTTGATTTTTGCCCTCTTTTCTTTAAAGGGATTGACATGTGTAAAATGATCTTTAATGGTAAAAGGAACAATAATCAAAATATCGCCTCAGGACTGGACATTAAGAACCTGCTAATAATGATAAAAGGTATATGCCAGTTGTCTGTTTTAGGAAGGATCTGATTGTACTGCTAGCTACTCAGATAAAAATCTTTGTTGTGAATTACGACTTTGTTATTTCTTGCAGGTTTTCCCAAAGGTCCCTCCAGGGAAGAGCTGGGTACAGAGACACTTTTCTGTCTCTTTGTGTGCCTCCAAGGGCTCCCACAGCTGCAGCCTAAAGCCTGGCAAAATCCTTCTAGATTCAAACTTCTCCTTCCTTACCAATCCTGATTCCTGCCCACTGTGCCAGAATTTGTAACACTGGAAGAAGATGATCAGCAGAAAATGTTGTGTTCACTGGTGATCTCAGCCTGCAGGTGCCAGGTGGATAAAGAAGTCCAGTCCTTGGCTGTGAAAAGCCACACAGGTGGGCACAGGCTGGGAACAGCCCTGCTGAGAAGGACTTGCAATAGGACAAGGGGTAATAGTTTTAAATAAAAAAGGGGTGGTTTAGATTATTGAACAAAGAAGAAACTGCAGTCACTCATGAAAAGTTGCACAACTGTTTCATGTTTCCAGAAAGTTCAAAAAAGTGAATGAAAAAAAAACAACAAATGGGAAAAAAGTAAGAATTTCAAATAATTCTTCCTGACAGCTAGTAAAGACACATGCTTCCTAATGTTTTTGCAGTATATTTTCAAGTCCCATTTGCTCACCTTTCTGACCAAAGTAGCTAATTTTTTCCCTTGTTGTTTCTTCCTTGGTCTTGTTCAAAAACAAGCAAACAATAAACAATCTGCAAGGCACTCTGGAGAATATTTCAACCCTGCTGTGCTAAAAAAAAAGATGAAATATTGCATACAATGACTTCAAAACTTTGCTCGAATTGTCATAAATCACACTTGTCACATTCATTTACATTAGCTGCTGGATACCGGACTGACTTGACAATATACCTAGGCAAATTACAAACCAAATAAGAAGATAAGAAAATAAGTTTTCTTCGTTGAACTGCTATTACATACTACAGAGGTTACCTAAAAAAGTGACAAAGAAGTGATGGTACATATTTTTCTTACTTTTGAGAAAAAACCTGTCAGGAGAAGAAAATAAAAGAAAATATTTTAAAAAGAGATTTGCATCACAAGTGAAAATATTAGGCTGAGAAAATCGGAACAGAACAGATGACCTCATCTTGTTTTAAAGAGTTACATTTTCAGGAGCAGACATAGCTGTTCAAATAGGTTGCTCACAGACATTTAGTCAGTGATTTGAGATTTGGCAGAAAAATAAATGCAAATTAACCACACTCAGAGATATTCAGTGGTTTGTCTCAGGGAGTCCATCAGTAATGAACTCCCCTCCATGCATCTCTCTTGTGTTTTACTATGCCTGCCCAATCCTAGTCAATGCTATTATTATCAAAAACAACACACTAGAATTGTAAGTTCACAGCATAGAGTTATATTAAAAAAAAAAAGAAAAAGAAAAAAGAAGATTTAAACAGACATATGAGAAATATGTTCTGGGAAACCACTGACAGCTTGGTCTATTGATGTTTAGAAAGAGAAAAAAATGAGAATTGGAAAAAAAAAGGAACTCAATTTATCACATAAGGAAAATGTCTTGCTGCAATAAAGTTATATCTATCATCTTTTAGGTGGCTTCTTGCATGTAAATACAGGAGTTGTGCACATGATGATCTTCATCATTGTACTGAGGATACTGACAGATTACAGAACTGACAAGGTCTTTCTAGGACTTAGACATGTTTAAAATATTTCTCCTGTAGCTGCAAATAAATCAGAAGAAAATTTTCAGTGGAAGGCAGGTGTGTCCTTCCTGATCCCCTTTTGTTGATGTTTTATTGATGCTGCTCCCTGCATCCCAGTGATTTGTACTCCACACACCAGCTTGATGGAAACACGAGACAATTCCAGATATTGGCTGAAACAAATGCTTGTTCTGTGGATATTTTCAGTGGCAGGCAGTGATCTGCCATGTAGCTTCAAGGAAGGGTATATCATCTTCAAGAAAAAAGAACTTAAAGTAGAATAACACAAAATTAATGGCCAATTATGTGTTCAAGACTTCTGGAAGTTTTTATTTATTTAATTGGCAATACGGTCTTAACTTTTTTTCACACATTCCCTCTAGAAATATTAAATGACTGCAAATGTTCACAAATCACAAAAAAGGTACAGGAGGCATTAACATCATGTCTACACCCAGCATTAAGAATGGAAATAATTTTTAAGGAAGGATTAATACCCAGAGAAGAATGATGGACAAATAAAACTTTTACCAGCCTGAAAACAAATATTTTATAAAGATGGAACTGTTCTTTTCCTTCATCTAATTTATCAGTAATCGATGGAGAGACAAAATAATTGTGACACATGAAGAAATTTGGAAAGAAAATACAATGTTCTAATTCCACTCCATGGAATGAAGTCACATTATCTGGCTGGAGATGGAAGGAGAGCTGCCCTTAAAGCAATAAGTCTGAAGAAGCTCACATGCATAATTTTCATCAGTACTGCCATATGTTTTACATTGTTTTCAGCTGTTAAAATATATGGCTTTATCTCAGTTACTCCTCCAGAAATCATTACAGAATAGAAAAACATGCACAGGTCCTTATTACCCAAGTATAGAGTTTATAATGTCCTTCTTAAAAAAAAAAAAAAAAAAAAAAAAAAAAAGCAAAAATACACCAAATTAGAAAAAAAAAAAACCAGAAACACCAAACAGAAAAAAACCAGAAACACCAAACAGAAAAAAAACAGAAACACCAAACAGAAAAAAAACCCAACAGCTGAATTTTGGCTGTAAAACAAAATGTTGTAAAAGACACCAGCCACTTACACTGGAAATTTGTAAAGAAATGTAAAAGGAAGTCTATCTGTTTATTTACACATTGAAAAATTCTTTTAATTTACACATTGGAAAAGCCCTAAGTTGACAGATTGGATTCCTTTTCACTTTCAAGACCTTGAGCTAATCCTTTCTTGAGAAGTAAAAGAGGAATTAGCATCAAAGCAACTTTCTGCAGTAAGTAGGGAGAGGGTTTTTTTTGACAGATTTAGATTTATTATAATATTCCAGAATGCAGAGCTCTGTACTAAGACAGAACTTTCTAACTTGGCAAATTTCAGGTGAACCAGATTTGCAGGCCTACTGATTATTTATTATTTTTTTACTTTATTATACTACATTTTGTACTGACAGGGCATGGAACACTAAGGATATTTTGTATAGAGTACAATGTATGGAGAACATGTGCAGTACTAGCAATCCTGTAATAATAGCAAAATCACAGAAAATAGATCTTTCTCTCTGAATTTATGCTCCAGAGGCTCTTTATAAATATGGAATCTCAGACCACTACAAGGAGTGGAGTGAGGATCAATAAAAGGTGTGCTATTTAAATTGATTTACAGGATAATGTGCAAAAGAAATGACCATGTAATCCAATCAGGAATATTGTAAGGACAGAATATGGCAAAAAATTAGAGAACTTAGATTCTAGCTTCAGAAAGAAAGGTCAACCACTTCCCTATAGAAGGGACTAGAAAGGGTTTCCTTTAGAAAGGAAAACATCCAGGTACCGTGTGACCTCTTTTTATTGGTGATCACCACAGAGAGAAAAGCTAAAGCAAAACTGAATGGCCTGACCAAAGAAATCCCCCTCTGACAGGCTAAGCCAAAAGCAACCTCAGCCAAATTCTGAACAGAGTTTGAAGTGCAGTGCAATAAAGGATGTCTACGTCTGCCTATGAGGACAAGAAGGAGAAAAAAACCATTTATGGTACATGCTGCAGAAATGAGAGTTTGGATGCAGAGATTGCATTGTGAATGTCCAAGCAGGACAACAATCCAGCTGGACCCCTGCTTAGTTTTCAGCTGGTACCAACAATTTTCACATTCTCAAGATTAACAGTGGTTCACCTAAAGTAACTTTCTGTGAAATCGTACAATGGGATTTTTCTCTTTATTTATATTTTTTAATTTTACTTTCTTTTCTGACCTATTTTTTGCATCTTTCACAACTTGCAGTGACACTAATTAATCTTGTCATCAATTCTTATTCATGGCACATCTTCACTGACAACTTACCCAAAGTTAATTTTTAACATAATATTCATGCGTTCATAATTCAAAAGTTCCATATTCCAACACAGTTTTAAGGCAGGTATAAGCAGTAAGAAGATTAGTGCTGAATATTCAGATGTGGGTAAAAGGAGGACATCACTCTCTATGAACAGACTCATCTCTAATCATTTACAGAAAAAGTGCTAAGATTTTTTTTTTTGTGTGTGTGCGCGCTTTTTTGGTTTTATGTATAACTCTCTGAAGTCCATGAAAAACACATTGGCTCCAACAAACTTTAAATGCATGTAAAGCCAGAACGTGGCACCTCAGATCACAAATGTCCCTGGCAGCCCCTCTGAGCCCAATGACATCCATCACAGGTTTCAAATGGCACAAGCTGCAGTTGTCTGGAGCCTGTTGGAGAGGTTAAAAAGAATCATATTTCTAAAACCCACTCTTCTGCAGTGAGAAAATTACAGAAATTTACCTTTATCTCCTCCATTGGGAATTCACTCCCAGCTGGAAGTGCAGTCAGCATATTTACAGGGGCAATTTTACAGGGAAATATGAACTTCACCTGCTAGAGTGGATTCAGTCAGGCAGGGAGCAGAGCTGCTCTAAGGGACTCAAGAACATCCCCTGGTAATGTGTGGAGTCCCTGGGTCAGTCTCAAGACACCATTCAGAAGCTGCACAATATTTAGTTCAAAAGTCATTGTAAAAAAGAGAAGGAAAGAGGCTGGACTAAACTTGTGTTCTTCATTTAGTACAGAGTATTAGCTTTTGGGTAAAAATCTTGTCATGGCTCTACTTCTGTACAGAGCATTAGGCATTCAGGCATTGCTGCTCTCAGTTAAAGTGAATTACCACTTTAAAAATAAACCATGGCACACAGCAATGAGACACAGATTATGAGATATAAGTGGCTTAATTTTGATCTTGTCTGGTTTCAGAATTATGAACAAGTATCCTGGTTAGCTGTAAAAGTATTTTTTTTCCCCAAAATGGAACAGACTTTTATATCTGTTCAATGCAACACAAACCTGGGTGCCCCAAATAATTTATCTTTGTCCTGGCTTCAAACTCTCCAGAGCTTTCAGCAAAAAAAAAAGATAAACTACTAAAAAGAAACCCATGAAGAAATTTGTGATAGCATCAAATACAGCAGCAGCATTTATATTTGAAACTGATCTGATAAGAGGAAAAAAGGGAAACACCTGTAGCAGCTGAATTAAAGCTTTGAGGAGTTAAGAAAATTAGAATAGAAAGAAGATGGCACTATGGATCTGAACTCAAAGCTGGGAGAAAATATCTAATCTGCAACACAGTCTGGCTTAGTTTTCCGATAACCCAGGACAGGACTCTTCAGCAATAAGTGCAGACAGAAGTCAGGTAGGAATTGGAAATATCAGTGAGAACCTCACAGAGGAAAGCTCCAGCTGAGTTCATGGCTCTGTGGATCAGGGAAGAGTCAGCAAAGGTGGTGGTACATTATCCTTTGATATCCCAGGAAAAATTATTTTCTGCATTAGATATTGGAGATATTGTATTGAAAACAACAAAATTCTTTAGCCACATATTTAAAATCATCTTGCATGGTTGGATCTTTCTGACAGTTTCAAATATATTTTGTTTTCATATAAAACTTCATTTCATGACAAGAAAATTCTCCCCTATACCCTTCTGTTCTCCCAAAATTATGGAAACAAATATAAATTGAAATAAGTGATTTTAATTCTGCAAGATTTTTCATTCCCTCCATACACAATAACAAGTTTTAATTCATATTCAGTGCCCCTGATGTGATAAAAAAAACCCAAAACAAACCAAAAGATTTCATGTCTGTCATATCTTCTGGAATCTTTCTTTGTAAGAGTATTCATTATTGCTCAAGTCAGTGTAAGGAACGGATAATGCGTGTTTTGTTCTTTTGACAACTATTAATTTCATGGAAAGCATGGATGTGTAGGCCTGTGTAGACACATGATTTAAGGAAGCAGTTTTTAAATCAAATCTCCTTTTAAAAAGCTTGATTGACATGGCAGTGTGCCATGTGACTGTTTTGCAAATTATAACTTGTATCTAACGGGAAGAAAAAAGTAGAAATAGTTTGTGTTTTCTTTGAGGCATGCCACACTGGGCAAGAGTTTCCTCCTTTGAAGAGATTTGCTGCAAATACCAGGGGTAGGACAAATACGTATTTGGAAAAATTGAAAGTAACATATCACTTGTAAGATCCGGAGTGTTTTCTGCTCTCCCTTGAAGAGTGGCTGCACTTGATCCTCACTCAGCTTCCAGTGAATGTAGCAGCACTAGCTCGTGTTCTCTGGGGCAGGATCTGGAGAGTTCTGGAGTAAAATACCAAAGATTACCAGCGACATCCATGGGAC
Source organism: Taeniopygia guttata (assembly GCF_048771995.1). Classification (NCBI taxonomy): domain Eukaryota; kingdom Metazoa; phylum Chordata; class Aves; order Passeriformes; family Estrildidae; genus Taeniopygia; species Taeniopygia guttata. The sequence continues at coordinate 13,659,687 of NC_133029.1, forward strand.
CACCAAGTTCTCTGTCTGACAACTAAAACTCTCTCTGGTTGCAGAATGGGTGGAAGAGTTTCCTCAAAATGTGGCTTTGCCATTAGTTTTCCGAAGTTATTTTCTTCTTACTTGATATCTATAATAACCCTACAATATGTTTTTCAGATTTAAGCCCCTGAAGGCAAAAAAGCAAAACATCAAATAAAGAGGTTTACAAAGGAGTGAGGCATCCCAGATTTCAGCTTGGCCAGAAGAATCGGAACAGGAACGGTTTTATTCCTCTAGTAATGGTATCATACTCTTCCAGTAGAGCAGTGGATTTTTCAGACCACTAAACCCATCCCATATTCAGAAGAGACTGCCCCATACCTGTCTCCCTCCTTTCAGGGAATTTTAGAGAGTTTTAAGGTCCTTTACACTTGTCAAACTCAGAAATTTCTCTGATATTTACATTATTTAGCATGTATCTGTGACAAGGGATCGTGGAGAAAGAGATTCTGTACATTTTGACTTGTCCACTAGATTTAGGAAAGGGATTTTTCCACATCACAACCACTCCCAAGACAAGATTGAAAATCAACCCAATTATATCATAAACCTGCAGAGGTTTATGACATCATTGCAGAGAATCAGTCACACAAAGTCAAGGATATGCCTAATTAAATGCTTTTACTTGTGCTTTTTTGCCCCTGTGTCAGACTCAATCATGAATACCTTAATAACCAGTTATTTTCTTCCAGCTGACACTTACAGAAGAAAATAGAAGTAGAAATGTAGAGATTTACAATCTACACAGAGAAACATCACTAAGGAGGACAGGAGAGTTACACTATGCAACCAGGTTATGTAACAGGGCTGGTACTCAGCAAATGCTACCAGAACCAAAGGTATGGGGCTGATTTGAATTCATATTTTATGTTCTTTTCCTGATTCTCTGTATGTAAACAGCCAAGTTCATAGTAGAAACTGCTAAACTGAACCAGAAATTATCTGAATGGTTTAGTTATATAACTAAATAAATTTTAAAAAGCTTTGATTGTTTAGTTAAGTTTTTCACCTTGGAAAACTAGGACTTCTACTATCATGATTATGTTTATTCTTCTACAATTAATTCAACATATGTTTTACTGTAGAGTGGTTCAATAACATCTGTTGCTTGCTGCAACTCAGGTTTGTAGCCAGATGCCTTTAAACTATTGCTCTTCATTAAACGTATCCTAAGTATTCACATTTACAGGTGTCACTGCTTGTACTATAATTTACTTCCTTTTAAACCTAAGCTGTTACAACCTTTTTCAGACAGGAAATCCACAATACTACAACAAATGCCTGCTTTAAATGTGGTTTGTTTTTTTTTTTTTTTTCCACATCTAATTTAGAGACAAATAACTTTACAACTCACTCCAGGGTTTTTTGGTTTTTTTTTATAGTAGCCACCCTATAAGCAGCTTTATTACTCTGTGGATCCCTAACCATTACACTGCTGTTAATTAGAAGAACCCAAATTTCTGTTAGTGCAGCAGTGAATGGTAAACAAACTCAACCACTCTTTGTTGCCCCGTTCAATGATGGCTAATCTGTGTTCACCTGGATTCCTTCCCATACCACAACCAAAGTTTTGACAAGGAAATGCTTTACAGATTTATCTTACCTGGAAATTAGGCAAATTGCCTGAAACTTTTGTGTATATGTCATAGCATGCAAAAATGCCTTAACAGCTCAATTTAAGCAGAAAAGTAAGTATATATTTCCTATTGGAATTGAAACACAAATTGATTTTAGCAGTTTATCAAAATTGGTATTTACCAGAACTCTCTTCTTACCCAATAATCTTAAAAAAATTATAATTTTAAACATTCTTCAGGTATTTTTGGCTGACATCTAGAGATGGAGCTGGAGGCTCACAATGGCAATTACCACAAGTGTTTGAGAACGTTCTTGCTTAAAACACTTTTAAGCCCCAGTCTCCAAAATAAGCAGCAGTGACTTTTTAAGCTTTTATTTTTTACAACCATCCAGATGCCTCTTTAGAAAAAAAAAAAAAGGCAAAACTTCTTCACCTCTTCACCTGTCACTCATACAAGGCTCTTACACTTTAATGTTCTCTAACAATTCTCACCCTGATTATATTCTATTTTCTTCAGACACTGGAAGTTTCCATCCATTTTCAATCCTCTCATTCCCAGTTGGATTCCCTGAGCACAGCTCCACATCCTCTCCCCTCCCAGATCCTTCTCCCCCACAGTGGCTCTGCCTCCTGCCCGTGCCTCACTGCCCTGCACAGCTCCTGTGCCCTGGGTGCTCCCTCAGTCCATCTCCAGCAACATTTTCAAACAATTTTCAAAGTAGTCCTGGAACTAACAGCACGTGATTCCCAAGGGGTTTGTCTCTCATGGCTGAATGAACTTTAAACTGAATTTACTATGGTTGAAGTGTGAGTCTACCCCTTATGAGACACTAGAAACTCTACCCAGAGAGAAACACCACCTGAGTGGAATTTAGATAAATAGAAAGGACGTAGTTTTGATCTTTTAGAATAAAATATAGACAGCACACTGCAATTTCTTATTTAATAAAAAGTATTTAAGATGCTTATATAACACAAATAATTTCAAGTGCACGATAAATAAGCCCAGTAAAGTTTAAACAAAGAGAACAGTGAGGCTCTGGAAAATATTTGTCTATTTCTCCTAACTAAATACCACCATTGAAGACTTGAATTCAAAATATATTTGAGCAAAAATGCATGAAAGTGAGGCATAAAAATCAGTCTAAAAATATATAAAAATATTGATTTAATAATAGTAAGGAGATTTTTTTTTTTTCCTTTTTAAGTGTCAGGTCAGTTACCTTTTTTGCTGAAAAACAAAAAAGGCATTTTTCTGTTAATGAAGACCATGTTCTCAAAATGGCAAGTAAATGGGTTTTAAAAGTGTCAAATATGTTTTGCCTTACTTGTCAAGGGTATAAATATTCTGCCTGGGAATTATGAAACCAAGAAGTCAGTTTTCCAGAAGAAATATATATGCAGGGAATTTATCAGCTCCCACAGGAAATCAGTCAAAAAATTACTTGCATTTTTCTTGTGTACATTAATAATCATTTGTGTTAAAACATATACTTTATAATTCATGAGATTTGGATATTGAAGACATACTGAAATTGGACACACCATTTTAGAAACTCATAAATATACATGACTTAAAAAGCCATAAATAGCAATATGTCAATCCAGCTAAGAAATGTGCTGGTTTTGTGTTTTTATAATCATGCATTGAAATAAGATAAGCCAACTACTGGTGGCTGATGGAAAATGGGATATAGAGACACACCCCTGAGAACCAGAGATGATGGCTGCTGCAACTCCCGTGTTAGGTCAGAGCCCTGACCCCATGGCCTGGCTGCCTGCAAGGAGGATGGGCTCTGCTGTCTTTTCACTGTTCCCCACTGTGCAGCTTCTCCTAAAACTAATATACTGCCACAAGAGCTTTCCAGCTCAGGGCCATAGGACTCGGAGCGCAAACATCGGCTCTTTTCCCTGGGAAAGAAAACTCACCAGTCCAGGTTCCTGATGTCAGTTTGTAGGGCTCCCCTTGGACTGTCAGGGCAGCACAAGTATGAGGATGGGTAGCTTTTTTCTTAGATTTATCCTTCGATGTTCCGATTTTTTGCAGTCAGCTGCCCGCTCAGGGCCACAGGACTCGGAGCGCAAACATCGGCTGTTTTCCCTGGGAAAGAAAACTCACCAGTCCAGGTTCCTGATGTCAGATTGTAGGGCTCCCCTGGGACTGTCAGGGCAGCTTAAATGGATCTTTGCTTTTTGATGAAAAGCCACACAGGATTAAAAAACAAACCAAAATAAACCCCAACAAAAAAACAAAAAAAGAAACCCATCAAAAAAGGAACACTCTCTTGTTTAAACAAACCGGAGATGCTGACTATTGCTCAGGCTTTACAATGGCTGACTTATATGTGGGCTGGAAAAATGAACACCTGGAGCATTTTACTGTTTCCATATTTCACAGGGAAAGAGAAGTTGATTTCCCACAGCAGCAGCATCTTCTACTCCATTTACACTGCAGTTAAGGCTGGGGGGGAAAGGCAAATGGTGCACACACAGACAAGAAAGATCTCCTGTTATTCTGGTTCTGTCACAGTGCAGGAAACTTGTGAGGAACCAGTTCATCAGAAACATTTCCACCCACAGTGCTGCTCACAGGTGAGCCCAGTGAGTGCACAGCATGCTGTGAGTGATGGAAACTGCGCAGGGACAGCGCTGGGGAAGGGAGGGAGGCACTGAGGAGGAGCTGCTCAGTGTGTGGGGCAGGTGGGTGACACTTGGGGTGCTCCCTGCAGTCAGAGGCTCCTGTGGTCACAGCCAGCCTGGGGGGTTTGAGCCTGGCCACTGCTGAGCTTTGCCACGACTCTGGGGCCACTTTGGCCAATGCCTCCTCCAGCAGTGCTCCCCAAAGCCTTGGGAAGGAGAATTTCAGTGGGCCCCAGGCTTCTTTTAGCTCTGTGCTGCAAACCAGCTTAGGGGTGCTTCTCCTGAATGGCTAAAGCAACAGGCATATCACATTTACCATTCTGGGAAAGTGCTTCATGCTTTCCTGAGGATCTGAGATTGAGGATCTTGATATCTAAACAGTACCTGCAGGCTGGCTGCCATTTCTGAAGGAGTGCCAGACAGGGAGGAAACACACAGTTGAATTTCTGAGACTTAGTTCGAGGAGAAAAAAATGAATAACACTAGTGGAAGTAGTAGCAGGAACTGTCTTATCACATGGCATTTGGAAGTGAATCTTCAAATCAACAGCCTGACTAATGCGTGAGTCATTATTCATATTTAAAATAATTGCTTAAAAAAAAACCAAAACAAAATAAACAAATCATGTGGAATTTTAGTAATATATGCATACAAGTTTTCTGCACAAGCTAAAAATCCCCTAATTTCTTAAGCCTTATAAACTAACTTTTGATCAAAAAGCAGACGATAAATTACCTATCTATGTAATTCAAGCATAATTTTATAGCTTGTACCAAAACTTAGATCTTGGGTATAGATTTATGTTTCTGCTACTTCATCCTAATATCACAAAAAATCCCTCAGAAAAGACAGCTCATAGACTTCTGCTAACAGCCAGCTGAATTAAACCTTAGAAATCCTAACCTCAAAACTTAATTGATTACAGGGGAGATTAAAGCAGACATATTCCAACTCCAAGATTTATTGGCTACTGTGCCAGCAATAGCTTTCTATCCCATAAAGGTCAATATAGACTTTTTATACTTGCAAACAGGAAATACAATATAATTGCACTTCAGAGTTAGATGGATATCAGCAAAGAAAGGACTATAAATGTGCATAGCTAGTAGAAAATACTATAGGTTCAAAAATTGAACAATGAATTGAATGTATTACAGAAAAATTATCTGAAATCCATAAATTGCTTTGGATTTAGAGAAAACACACACTAATGGGTGAGAAATAACAACAGAGAATTAAAATTCTTTTGTTGTTCAGATACTGCTTAAAATAGCATCCATTTAAATATTAAAGAAAATAATAATTTGTCATGTTATAAGTAATTATGATGGCTTTTAGAAACCAGAGAAATGTTTAGAAGCTTTATGGTACCTGAGCATTCCAACAATGCTTTGACTATCAAAAAAGTAACCTCAGCAGCTGAGAAAATTCTTTCTTGAAAAACCTACCTGAAGGCAGTTTTGCAGAAGCAGATTACTAAATTATTTTTTTGCCGGTCTGTCATAGGTTCACAGTACTTTCATCTGCTTCCTGGGTCTATGCAGTAAGTGACTGCAGAAAGTATCTGTGTAAAATTCAAGAATTATTGGCTGTGTTTTGAATGCATCAATGTGCACATGTAAAAAACTCTGTCAGCAAGGTCAAGTTGGTTATTTACCAGAGTAGGAGCAGTAGAAGGGGAAAAAACCCCTTTAAGTGCCCATCTGACTGAAAGCACATTATTATTATAGGATGGATGGAATTTGAAGATGTCAGATTGCCTGAAACCACAAAAAAATAAAAAAGAAAAATAAAGGGGTGCTGGGGAGTGAAGAGCAAAAAAAAAAAACCAAGAAAAATAAATGTAGAACCTAGTCTTTTAAAGCAGACACATGGTGAAAGATTAATATGATTTCAGAGAATGATAGCAGAAGATGAAAATGTTTCAGAAACAAGCAGACATGGCTACAGACATAGGTGGATGTCCCTAATCTAGAACAGTCACACTCAGGGACAGGAATGTTCTGTCCAAAGTACATTTTAATGATGAGAAAAATTCTGAAAAGTGTATGCAAGTCTGTTTAAAGTGTTTCATCCATCTCCCTATTTCTCTTTAGCTAAATAATACAAAAAATAGTCCATTTTCTATTTTTTGTGTTTGTTTCATTTTATCTTCACAGCTATGTTATTGCATTTTCTAGATGGCCTGTAAGAGACAAATTGTTAGCACCCATGGAAAAAATAGGGAGACTGTGGGTCTGCAAGTCCTCCAGGGAACCTGAACCAGGTCAGAATTCTATGCCAAAATGTTGAAGAGGAGCCATGAGAAATGGAAGAGTCTCACATTATCACACAGGAAAAAAACTGAAATTAAACAGCTTGAGTAGTCTGGACCCTAAAACCTGCACATTCCTAAGTGTACAGCTTCAATTCTATATTTTATTACAATATTAGAGATGAGGGCACAATCTGAGCATGCCACCACTAAACCCAGGTGTTTCTGGGGGGATGTGAGCAGAGTGGCCTTGGTTTACATCAGGTGTTGCTGAAGGAGGGAGCAGGGGAACCTCACCCTTCACACAGAAACCTGGAGGTCACACTGGGGTGACCTCAGGTGTTTGTGTCCTCCTCAGGGCAGCCATGCAAGAAGGACAAGAGCTTCTCCTGAGGTCTGAGATTTTTCTGCTCCTGCAGACCAAACCCAGTGTGACAAACCCTTCAGGTATCACAGAAAGAGATTAAATTAGGAGCAGTTACTGAATGGGCTTTGTTTTTTAAACTCTGTAAGACATTTAAATTCTAATGTATGATATTTAGTGATCAGTTCTTAAAATTCATACATCCCTCTTCCCTGTACATTTTTTTTTTTATTATTTTTAAAGACCTACTTTGAGGATGGGAAACTTTTTTTTACTGTTTTCCAGCTAAAGATTTTCCTTTCATTGCATTTGCACACATGTGGTACAAAACCAAAGGTTAAAAACACTGATTACATTATTTACAGTACCAGAATCCCCACAAAACCAATCCAGTCCCTGTCCAGAGGCATTATATGTTCAGTGAATGATAACAACCTTAAGATAAACAAGGCTTCCATAATGATTGCTAATGTTTTCTAAATTTGATTTACTCAGGCATCCACTTTCTTGTTGGTAGTTTTCAGCTAAACTTCTCTCCTAGGACTGTGTCCACCAGGAAACTGAATGGCTCAGAAGAGGTGAATGATTCAGATGCATCATCAGGAACAACAAGATCCCAATGCATTTAGTCATATTTCACTGCCTTCTACATAAGTAATTTAATTTATTTGCTATGCTCTCAATCCACATCTCCATTATTACCAAAAGAGCTGAGGCTTAAAGTCATCTAAGTATCCATGGGTATAGAAATACATTAAGACAGGTGGCTGTGCAAAGAGATGTAGGTGAGGTTTATTCCAGCCTGCTGTGACAACACTCTCTTTTTTAGCAGCTCTCCTGTCTCCTTCTTTAGCCAGTGAGTTTCTCCTCTGAGAGCAAGGAATGCCCTCTGGCATTGATTGTATATTTGGTTTAGATAGATTAAATCACTCTAATTCCCCTTGGCCAAGATGCTGAATGTAAGTCATACCAGGCACAGGGCCTTTGGTACAATTCAGTACAAGGGAGTCCAGGTCCAAAGGTTTAAATTATTACACTCATTCTTAGGGAATAGAAATTGTGTGACTTGGGTAAACAAACCTCTCTATATTCCTGGAACTGAAGGCAATCAAATCTCATATCCTTTTGGGCAGTTTATTTGCTATTAGTGTCACAAATATTATCAAATATTCCTGTGGGACAATCAGACTGGGCCTTTGCATATGAAGCACATGCTGCAGAACACAGCAAATTAACCTGGGAGCTCTGTTCTCCATTGCTCCAGGCTACACTGCAACTGAGAATCTTAAGGGGATTTGAGGGTCCTGAATGAAAGATTATTTCTCAGTTTAGAATAGGCTTTGCTGACTATCTGAATGCGTTATTGTCAAAAGAATAATGATTTCCCCCATCTTTTTAGATTTTTTTCTTTTTAATGACTACAATAAATTACTTTGACATAGACCTTAATTATAAAAAGCATTACCAAAGTGCATGGTGGCACAGAAAATACAGCTCTTAAAATCAAAGTGACTCTAAACACAGAAAGGTCTCAAAAATGTTGGAGGACAGGGCTATAATTCAAAACACTTTTGACAGACTGAAAAAATATTCCTGACAAAAAATAAGATGCCATTCAATAAAGAGAGCTGGAAAGTTTAACACTTGGGCTGGAAGAATAAATTGCAAAAATACTGGATAGGGAACAATTCACTAAGCAACAGTGATGTTAAAAGGAACCTAGCTCTCCAACCCCAAGGTACCAACAACAAAAAGGAAAAGGTTAAAGGAGGATTCATAAGTGGGCATATTCTCTATTGGATACAGGACAATGGCCTCTCCCACTCACAGACCAGAGCATCAGCTGTGCTTCATGCTGAAAGCTGCACTTCAAGAAAGATGAGAATAATGGTCCCCAGTGTAATTTTCTGACTTCTCAGCGGAGATATTATTTTAAAAAAAAAAGTCTAGAATGTGCACATTTTTTCTGCAAAATACTATTACTACCTGTATTTGAGAATATAAGAAATAATTCACCTTCTGAGTTATTGTTTCACATTTAATACAGAGGTGACCAAAAAAAATCTTTCACATCAGCCAGGAATTTGTGTTTTTAATAACGCATAAACTACTGGTATGGCAGTACCCAGTCTATGCATTAAAAAAAAAAAAAGACAAATAATATATGTCAAAAATTTGATTTTTAATTTTTTTTTTTCTGACCTGAAATACAATGTTTAATTTCAGCTGGCCATTAGCTGAGTTGGCCAATCTCAGTCCCTTTGCTGCCCAGTGGGAGCAGCAAAACCACGTCCCTCCTTGGCCAGGTTTCTGTTCCCCTTCCTTATTGTTGGCTCAAGCACACAAGAACTTGGGCTGATCAGAAGCAAATGGTTTTCTGACAGAATTTTACTGACACAGACTTTTCCTTTGCAGAAAGGCTGGAGTTAAAGGAAAACCCATTTAGTTGTGAGAATGGATTTGAAATGTGACCAGCCATCCTCAGATTTTTACCTTTGAGAAAAGGAATATTATTCTTCCATGACTGAAGTTACTTATCTCCCAGAGCTACAGGTCTGTCTTCAAATCCTTGTGCCTGCAGAGCATCCCTCAGGAAACTCGGACAACCCAAAGCTGCTCAACACCCCTTTGTGGAGAAGGATCCTGTTGCACATCCTCTCTCCATCAGCTGCTGACTCACTAAAACACACAAGGTCACACTTGGGGTGTGACTCCCAGTACAACACCATAGGTTTCTGAGATTTCCAACCTTTTTTCTGTGAGATTTCATTTTTGCAGCTTGAAAGTGAAAGAGAGCTCTACCGTTGACTTTCAGAAGTACATTTGCAGATCAGCTCGTTGTAATTTGCACTGAATTATTAATGCTGAGCTGTCTGATGAATTCAGAGTGTGTGTGCTGGTCCTACCCGAGCATCCTGTGCTGCACAGAGCCAAGGAAATCAGAGCAGATTGGGAGGGGCAGAACTTGAGCACCTTCTTTGCTGACCCCTGCAGGCATGAGCTCATCCTGTCAGCTTTTACCTGGGACTATATTTATCTTGTACACTGCTTTCACAACAAGGAGTTCAGGAGGAAGTTAAATATGGCCTAAATCTACATTCTAATGCAATTCTAATGCACCACATTATTTCTAGTAATAATCTCCCCCACAGAAAGAACTGATGCATATTATCAAGCATGAATATATTTAATGATTTAAAAGAGAAATGAGTTGATTAAAATGCTCATTCATTTCAACATAGGGTGAAGTCAGAGGAACAGGTGAGGAAATAATTTTGCCAGGTTTTTCCTCAAACAAAAAAAACAAATTGGAACATTTGATAGAAAAAAAATTATAGTCACATTTCAGTTTTCAGAGATTAAAAAATATTAGACTTTGACCAATCTATCCTTTTGAGGTGTACCTATATCATACATACATGCTATCACTGAGGTTTATGGTTACAAAAAAATTTTCTAATGCTTGGTTTGGTTTCCTGGCATCCACCTCCTCCTTGGTTTGCTGCCCCCTCTGGGCTTCCTCCAGGCTCCCCAGCCCTGGAACACTTGCTACTGCTCCCCCTTTCCCACTCCTGAGCCAACTTATTCTCTTCTACATATCTGTGCCCCCATTTCTTAATTCCAGCCCTCTGCTGTTGCTTCCATCACCAGATATCTCTGCTGTTCCACTTGTCCCCTCCTCCACTTTGCTTTCCTTCTTCCTCCTGCTGTTGGAGAATGGTTGCAGGAGAGGGGTCATGGATCAATGGAACTGTTATTCATTGATACCTCTGTCTAAGATCCCAGAATCGGAATCAGCCTGTGTCTGACCTGGGAACAGAGCTTGGGAAACAGGCTCTGTGTCTAGGCCTGGGAAACTGTACAAGGTCTGTCTAGGCCTGGGAAATAGAACAAGATCGGAATGAGATAATAAGGACAGGCACGGCCTCGAAGATATAGGAAGGCATGACTTAGCAATGAGAACTTGGCTTGGAGAACTTAGCTGCAGCTCTAACCACACGTAGGAGAAATAAAACAAAGACCTTTGTAAAGTTGACCAATGAGAGCTGTTGCTGACTTTGCTTGTAGAAAGCCCTATATAAACTGACAGGATTTTTGAATAAACAAAGCTTGCTTATCAATTATGCTGACTGTGCTTGTCTTCCCTCCGCCTGCGGCATCCTTTCTCTCAGTGATCCTGGCTCTGCCTCAGCTCCTCCCAGCTGCATCCCACACTTTGCTGGACTCTCTGCTGGGCTCCCAGTTGAGTCCCAGTGCCTTGTGCCACCACCAGTGCTTATCCCTTGCCCAGGGAGCAGCTCCCATCTGCTGGGGCTCCTTCACTGCCGCACCCCGAGCGCATCCTCGGCTGCATCCATCCCGTGCCTGCTGCTCTCTCCCTGGGCAGGGAGATCAAAGTGAAAATATGGAACCTCTGACAACTTTCTGAGCTGTAAAAGATCAAGAGTTTCTACTCATGAGTGCAGCAGGCTGTATTTAGAGCAACAGGTAAAAGCAAACAACCAACAAACAAAAAAAACCCTAATGCACTCGGCTTGTTTTGGAAATCAGACACAGATCCACCAGAGAAAAGAACTGCTGTGAACTCCTAATGATATATAAATATTCCTTCTGGGAAAATAAATAAAACAATGCTGTTTTAGCAATGGTACATATGAAATCTCACAGTGAAAAAAAACCCCACCTTGATTGTTTTTAAGCTTCTCCATGTTTCTTGAAGCTGTTTATATAATGAGGAATTCCTGAAGCAGGTGAATACTGAAAGATAATGAATCATGTTCCTTACTTATGTGATCAGAGAACATTGCATGCAGACCCCAAATAAGTTGGATTTGAAAAGCATTAGTCCTATATAGACAAAACCAGATTTTTTAAGACAGGTGTTTGTTACTTAAATAGACAATGTCTCATCATCTAATTGAAACTTCAGCTGCTGCTTCTTAGAAACTTGTTCTTTCAATCTAAAAATATCATGAGTGTTTAGTGTGTCTATGGATATCTTTCATCAAAACTTTAGTTGTCACATGAACATGAACTAAGGATAATGGAGGTGAGAGGAATCCATATAAACTACCTAAAACACCATTGCACTGCAGAACAAAATAAATCTGTCTTACTGAAACAGGTGATGAATACACATACCATACAAAAATATTCTAATTTTAATCAGACATGGGGTTAGAATTAAATTTTACTGCAGTTATGAAAAAAGATAAAGTCTTTAAGAAAATAAATCAGTACACAACAGAAAAAATTAAGTTTCCATGCTTCCTCCAGGTGAGATTCTCAGGCAGTGGAGGACCAGGCCAAACCTTAGACTTCAGCTGGCATTTTCTGTCTAGTTATTTTATTTCTTTCCCTAGACATAATACTGAAATAAATATAATATTCCATGCCTGAAAAAGAAAATTTCAATGACAATATTTGTATCCATCTTCATGTGAAGAAAGACTGAGAATTCTAAACTTCTGCAAGTCAATCTGTGCCAATGTATAAAATTTATTGATCTATGCAGATTAAAACAAAGGAGAATAATCTAATGGGTAACTGGAAGACCAAAAGGTTATCATTAGTTCTGAATTAAAGCTATGAAAATGAAAATTAATTCTGAATACTTAATTTTTTTTAAAATGTGTGTTCTGTTAAACAACAAGGGCACGTGCACTCATGAAAGAAGCATTATGAGGTGACATTTTATAATTGAGTGGGAAAACTAATTTTAAGCATCCTTCAGGGCATAATTTTTCACTGGATAAACTAGAGGAATGGTATTTCATTTTCAACTGTTGTTATAATTCTAAGATGAACTGAAAAATTACCTGTCTTTGACCACTGCCTTTTCTATTACCTTTTCAATCAAGTTTTTCTTTGTTAAATCTCCCCTTTGATTGGGTATTTCTGATAACACAGGACTTCCTTTGGGTTTTCACATTTGCAGCAGCCAGAAGGAAGACATGCAGACAGCTGAAAGTGCATTTTAGAACCATTAGATACCTAACAGCAATATTAACTTCCTAAAGTCCCAAAAATACAAATCAAATTTCCTACTCCAAACTTTCTAGTGCCATGTACAGAACTGTAAAACTCCCTTCTACAGAAACACTTTTTTCCTAAAAAGTGTTGCCCTTGCCAGATTTATTATTTGCTGGGCATGAAAATATAAATGAAATAAACTTAGAATAAGGCAGCAAGCACAGACTTCAGGAAATTCCCACTTGCCCACGATCCTTTTCCATCATCATTGTGCTGGGTCCCAATCCCAGTCTGACAGTGAACTGAGAAATTCCTGTTAAAGGACCATGACTTGGCCTACAAGGATGAAACAACACAGAAATGTTTTCAGAATCTCAGTTTAATATATTCTCTGGGAGCATTTCTATTGCATTTTCTTCTTACACATGTGTTTCTCTTCCACTCCAATTGTTCAGATTTAATTTTTCCTCTCTGAGCATATTTCATCCATTGCTACATTGTTCTTTTTTCTCGAGGTGAAGAGGAAGACCTCAGTCAAGTAGACTCTTATGAAAACAGACAAAAGAAAGAAGTAAAATTACAATAGGCAAAAAGATAATGATAAGAAAAAAACCCACAATTTCGGGAGGAAAAATCTATATCTTCTTTATCCTTGTAAACAGCTGCAGTATCCTTAGGATATTTCCCCTTGTGCCTATTCACTCATACAGATGCAATATCTTCAGTTTCTCTAGCTAAAGAGAGATTTTTATCAAACTACCCAATTACTCTGAAAAGAGGGGGAGAAAATGCCTTGTATAGTTCACTGGTTTGCCCAGAGGGAAGGTAAAGAACCATTTTTTTTTTCCTGTATGCAGGAAAGTATAAATGAGAAAGAATAAATAGGGTCCCTGTCTATATTTGTATCAAAATTTCTATAGTTGCTCAGTTCAGATTCATTATTTTTCATTATTTTGGCTACTTTTATTAACTTGTGTCCCATCCTTGTTAATTCAAATACTACAGAATTTTTACTGGGGCTTGTTTGTTTTAAACACCTGTAAAATTTTCCTTGATATTGATAGAAGCAGACATAAGTCAATAATGAGCGTTTCAGAAAAAAACTGTCTCAAGAGGTTGTTTTTTTTTTTTCATTCATTACTGGAGAGAACTAGTACAAATTAATGTTGTGCTCTTTCAAGTCAGAATAAATTATGCAGAATAATAGAGGAAATCCAGAAAATCTCATTGCAACTTTTCAGAGTTATGAAATATTAAAAAATTAAAAACCATTAAATAACAATGGCTCAGGGCTGGAAACCTTCAATCCACAAAAGTTAAGAAGAACATTACTTTAATGAGAAAAATATGCAACTACTCAAGTAAGTGCACCCAAAATAGGAGTATGAATGTCTATCTGACTGAATAAATCCTCTAACTAAAAACTTCCTCTTATAAATCCACCTGGAAAGTGTTATCACGAACAATTAATAATTTTGCCTCAGAAATTCAGTGGTTCAATCGTACTATGCCAACCAAATTTCTTGCAAAAAACGTACAAGAGGTTCAGAAACTGGCAGTGACACATCAAGGGAGATGCATCTGTCTCTGGGCTTTCCCAATAACTCAGGAGCCTGAATGAGTTAAATGAGACAGGCTGCTGGGGATGATGGAAAAGATGCTGTAAGCACTCCTCCACTGACTAAAGCAGCTTTTCTGGCTTTGAAATGAGCTGATCCAATATACAGAAGATTTTCCTATTCCAATTCAACCAGAATTATAAAGCCACCCTCAAGCATTCTGAATCAAAGGTAACATAAAGACTGCTCTTAGCAAAACTGAGGAAAAAAAGAGCATCAAAACTTCAAACCTCTGCCAAACAAAGCAAATGAACAAACAGAAATCCCAGAGCAGAATTATACTCAATGAAATCCTGCATTAATGTTTAATCTGTTGAGCCATAGGGTACCTTCTAGGCACGTTGGTTAATTTTTTTCTGCACAGCAATTTCCCCACATATAAAATAGGACAGCAACATTTGCTTAGTTGCAGCGGCTGTGAGAATTTAAACCCTGCACACATCCCTGCTTTGCAGGCAGAATCAGCCATTTGCACAGTGCTGGGCTAGGGGAGGAATCATTAATCACGAAGAACATTAATCATAAAGAAGAGATCAAGCATTTTTCTGAATTGTTCTGACAAAGGTAATTAATACTAAAATCCAAGAAAGAACTTCAGTCTACTTGCACTTCCTCCAGCTTCAGGCATCTCTCTGACCTGCCTAAATCAGAGACCTAAATCATTCTCTGCTGCCTCTGCAGCTTTTTGGGTGGGAGTGATGCTCCAGAGTGAATTCCAGATGCTGCCTGGTGCAAACCACCCTCTGCAGCTGCCTCCTCTCCACACAGAGCCTGAGGTGAGCACTTCAGTTGCTGCAGCTGGAAACAACGGTTAAAAAATTCTTCTTAAGGAAGAATTCAGGTGAAAAATCAAAAAATTATGGTAGAAACCCCAACGTAATTGGGAGCCATTCAACTTTTCATCTCCAAAACTCAGGCTTCATTTATAACAGCACAAATGTAAGCTCTTGCACTAACAGCGTCTTACAAGCACTCCCAGATTTGTGTTTCACTCTATGAAAACTCCAGAGGAAATGTGCTCTTACACCCCAGTCTTACCCATACTGCAGGTGCATCTTTCAAGACACTAACATTTACACTGATTTACATTTACACAGATCTGTCGTGCATTCATAAACAAGCATGCTTTTACTCCATTTCTTCATTTTACGTAAAATTTGTTTTGAGGGCTTGGAGCTGCTGTGCTGGGACTCACACAACAGAGGTCAGAATTGTCACTGTTAACAAGAACACAATTTAATGACCCTGAGTATGGGCTGCACGAGAAAATGTCATGCCAAGTTAAGGGTGTTTTCCTGCAAAAGGCAATTACTTCAGGCAAAAAGGATAATCTATTTCATTGGAATTAAGCAGGGTCACAGAAAGATTTCTGTATTTTATAATTATCTTTAGGAAACAAGTGAGGGGAAATACAAAAATTGTTCCTGAAAATACAAGGCACCAGGAAAAAAAAAAACAAAACACAAAAACAAACCATAGATAAAGCTCCTCTAAGAGGCATTTGTTATTAGGAGGAGGATGACTTCACTATTAAAAAATCCTTTTCTGAAGACAGAAAAGGAGGAAATAAAATTATGTCTTCAACAAAGCAAATAAAAATATCTTTCAAATATTCTTCCCAGTTTCAAGCATTGGTAGGAGGGTTGAGGTGCCCTGCACACACCTCTTTATTTTCTTTTTTATATTAGTTGACTATTTCCCTCTCAAAACTTTTCCCTAGAACATTAACTAAAAAAAAAAAAAAAAAAAAGTGTTCTCTGCTGAATGAACAGTGGTACTGAGAAAATCACATATATTTTCCAGCCAGTAGAGGCTAGTTACATCCACTGACCCATTGATTTTTCAGCTACAAGATAATTGTAAAGCCTCTGGGTTCTTAGCAGCACATGGAAGCAGAAAAAGGAGTTTAAATCATATTCTTCTCCAGTAAGATATTCTACTTGGAAATAGATTTTTATTTAAAGGAATACTATGAGGAAAAAAGCCCAAAACTTCAGTCAGTTTTCTTCCTGTCCACTGTTGTTGAGGCAGCTTCAATGCTTCCCCAGGGCAGTTGATTGACTCTCCCAGATTCTACAGCTCCCTGTAAAAGCTCTAGATAAGGGACTTTTTGGAGAAATACATTTATGAAGTTACAAGTTGGAGTTTATTTGCCTGTGCTCTGAACTGTACCAGGTGTGTCTTGGAACTATCCCTAATGCAAAATCAAGAATATGAAAGCTTCAATGGCTCTGCTCAGACCTTGCCATTGAAATGAAAGAGAGTAATGTATCACAAAGACGCTGCATATTTAAAAAAAAATTAAAAATGCATATTTTTTACAAAATAAAACTCATGTCTAAATGACAGAACCATTTTACAGAGGGAAAAAAGCAACTTTATGTCCTACTATTCACTTTTCCCCTAAGCTTCATATTCAATTATTGCTTAATCAGGAAATACCTTTCTCTTTCCTATAAAATATTGGTTCACGCCCTAGCTCAGACAACTCTTTGTGCTGGCACAGGCCCAAAGATATTAATGTGGCTTCTCCCTGCACTTCAGAAATCTCACAAGCAGCCTGCTGGATGTTTCAGGTGTGATGGTTTAATTATGAGTAAGAGTAACAGCATTGACTGGGGATTCTTGTTTTTTCTTTTTCTTAATTGGAGAAAACTTGGTATGGAAACAAGATATCAGAGGAATATGATGTGATTCAATGAAAAAGGAGAGAAAAAAGGCAAATTTGCCTACATAGAACCAAACATTAAATACATAGATGTACCATTAAATGAGGAGCAAAACCATGACAGTGCTTAACAGGTGTTGCTATCAATACCACACCTGCAGATTTTAAGCTCCCTTTCACAAACGATACTGCAGTGGCTCCAGGATGAAAATCAGAGTATTTCAGAGCCAGCTGGAGGTGACAGCAGCGAGGAGCAGGAGGGTTCTGCGCCCAAGACAGCAGGGATGGGAGCCCAGCACACCTTTTATGGCCCAGCCATCTTTTATCGCTGCCCCACCCCTGCCCCATCACTCCAACTGATGCCCACCTGTGTGTGAACAAAGCACAGCCCTTGCATTTTCTCATTTTCAGCTGCTCTGCCACAAGCAGAAAAGAAAAACTCAAAAGACAGTAAAAGCAGAATCTTCTCTCCAGCCCAAGAGGTTAACTATCAGTTTTTCTCTTTTAGCCAGCAGCCTGTGTTCTGTGTTAAGAAGACAAATCTAATAAATCTGCTTGGTGTGTATGCAGGGGAAGTTATTTTTCAGTTTGGGAAAGTGGTAGAGGCCTTTTCCCTTCGATTTTTTTCAAAAGTAATTTCCAGTAATACATTAAACTTAAATTCAATTACAAAGCAAATATATCTCAGCTAATGTGAATATTGGCTGGGCTAGCTAGGAGAAATGAAGGGAAGATAGAATTACTGAACACCAAAAATATGGTCTATTGTTAAAAAGATTATTTCTAGGTTTATTCCTTTAGACCTGAAAGTCCAGGTGGTACTTCAGTGGACCAAGAAGCACTGAAAATTACTTCTAAATTCTTCAACAGAAACTCAGAACTAAGAGAACAGTTTTCAGTGGATTTTTATGGTTTATAATGAGAGATATAAATAAAAATTAAATGCCTCTTCATAACCTCATTAATATCTGATAAAGTAATTCTTTCCTTTCATTACACAAACAGAAAAGGTCTTTCATGTGTGATCTTCAGTTGTAAAAAGCAGAGTGTACATGAAACACAGCATTAAAGGAATATATATATTGTGATTTAGAAAAAAAGGCAGTTTAATTTTAATTAAATGGTTTTGAAAATAAAACCTGTTGTTGAAAAAAAATAAAAATCCCAATATACTGCTTTGGTGAAATGATAGACTGAAAATATGAATGTTTACCAGAAGTGGGAAAAAGTAAAAAGGATTTCTAGGTCCTCACAGAAGCTCTTGGTGTGCTCTTTTTGGCATCCCATTCTCCTCTGTGAGTGAAGAATTTCAGCAGAAGCATTCTCCCACAAAGCACCGCAGTCCCAGAGACACCAATACAGAGTATGAGAGATCACAGAAGAAAATAGCATATTTTTAAGAAGTTCCCAAATTTTAATACCTCAAATTACCATATCACATGTAAACAACAAGAAATTTTTAACTTCCCATTCCTACCCTAGTCTCACACCCTATACAAATCAAAATAAGCAATGGCAAGAAAAGGAAATTATCACTGTCCAAACAGCAAGAGTGTCGTGATTCACAGTTTTTCAAGGCAACTCCTTCTTATCAATGGTTTGTCTACTCAATGTAATTGGCACAGTTCATGACAACTGACTCATAAACCATAGATATTTGGATAGCAATTAGTGCCAAAGATTATGACATTTAAAAATGTACTTTTGGGTTTCAAAGTATTGTATTCTATTTTCTGAAACAATTTATCTACCATTACTCTGAGGCAATCACCATATTGTCCTCCAGTTTCTGATTTATACATTTTATGCAGATCTGTTTTCTCTAATGCCCAGCATTTCAGCCAACACCCTCTTGTTCAGTATCAAGGATGCCTGAATTTCCAGCAAAGAGATTCCATGGAATCCACCCCACAGTAAATTACATTTACCTGTCATCTGGCATACACAGCTGAGATTCAGCCAAATTCACTTTGTGCAAATTTAAACTTCTGTTAAGCCAACTAAAATGAATTATTTTCACAAAAAATCAGACAGATGACTAAAAGGTGGAACTAAACAGGAGGTTAATTTAAAATTTTGCTGGTAATAGGATGGATAATACACTTTTCTTTTGGCCATGCTGTCCTTAGCAGAGTAGGAGAGGCATTCAACATATTCTGTTTCCAAAGGAAGAACAGAGGCCATAATTTTAACAAAGTTATGGAGCAATTCTAGAAACAGTTGGCAGAAGATACCAGCACCTAAGTACCATGAGTTGGGAGAAAAGTCATAACGATTTTCTGACACAAAATTCCATTTCTGAAGGAAAAAAAAAAAATCTCTGAAAAGATGCTGTCTGCCAGAATTTAATAAAAGTGTAGTATTTTACTGGGAATCTACTTGACTCAGATGTTTTGACTACCTAACTTCCTCAGAACACCTCACTTCGGTCAGATTAAACGTTTTGTTGTGTTAGCTCTCCTGAATAACCACACATCCCTTTCTTGCCCTGTCAAAGTCCTCAGAGGATAATTTTATGAACCATTTTCTACCTGACATTGCCAGCCTTAAAGCACCTGGTCTATGGAACTGTCTACAGCCCCTCTGTGGTTAATGAAAGAGGAGAATCACCTTCTGGGTGATTCTTTTCTTTTTCTTCTCTCCTTCTCTCCCTTCCCACCACAAGAGAGAACCTCTGGGACCTCTCTACAAAGTGTGGATATTTCTTGGCACATCCTGAGCTGCATCTCAAGCAGTGGGACTGTGAGCAGTAGGTCAAGGGAGGTGATTCTGTCCCTTTGCTGCAGTTGAGAGACCCCACCCAGAGTGCTCAACCCAGCTCTGGGACCCCCAACAATAAAGAGAGCTCCTCAAGAGATTCCCGAGGAGGACCACAAAGCTGAGCAGAGGGCTGGGGTATGTCCCCATAAGGACAAGCTGAGAGAATTGGGATTATTCAACCTGAGAAAGAGAAGAAAAGGCTCTGGGGAGACCTTAGGGCAAACCTCTGGTTCCTGAAGGGGCTACAAGAGAGCTGGAAGGGACATTTGACAAGGGCATGGAGTGACAGGACAAAGGGAAATGGCTTTAAACTGAAAGGAAGTAGGTTTGAATTAGATATACAGAATAAATTCTTTACAATGAGATTGGTGAGGCCCTGGCACAGGTTGCCCAGAGAGTTTATAGATGCCCCATCCCTGGAAGTGTTCAAAGTAGGGCTCAATGGAGCTTTGAGCAACCTGGACTAATGGAAATTGTCCCTGCCCATGTCAGGGGAGTAAATCTAGACAATCCTTAGCATCCTTACCAACCCAAACCATTCTGTGATTCTATGAAGCTGAGTCTAAGCAATTTCGGAAAAAAGCACTTAGTCACTTTTGAAAATATTGCCCTTTATATCTTTAGTGAAAATAATTTTCTTCCTGTCAAACCTAAAAACCAGATGAAAATGGAAAGAGCCCTGTTAGGTAGCTAACATAGCACCACAGTGACTTGGGCTGAAATTCCTGTTTTAATCTTCCCAGAGGAACTTTCCTGAACTGTCTCTTTCTGTTGTTCTTCTCACTTTGAATTTAATAGCCGTTCCCCCTGAATGACAACCAGATGCTGTGTCCTATAGAGCTGGCTGCTTCCACTCATGCAATTGCCAAGGCACCTACCACTGAGAGATCCAATTACCCCTCCTCCTCTTTCATGTTCCTTTGTCACTTCAGCCTGCACTGCACTTCAGCTGAAGTTCTCTCTTGTTTCTTCCCCACTTTCCTTCTCCTTTCCCTGATGGTTATATTTGTCTCTGATCTTCATGCTATTTGCCAGATGTATTATTTTATTGTCAAATTTCACTCCCCCTTTTTTTTTTTTTTTGTAAGATGGTTCTTGTTGAGCAATGCTGTGGAGCAGTGGAGCAGTAGCTTTCCTTTCTCCCTCTGCTCTTTCTTCTTCACTGGGAGGGCAGCCTGGCTCCCCTTTCTGGTTTAATATCTGAATGTATACTGTAATCAGGGGTAAATATATCAATTTTCTGTTTTCCATATTGTATCTTCATTTGAAAAGAATCCAGTAAGACAAAGAACCATTTCCAAAGAGCCATTTCAGAACCTTAATGGAAATTTTCCTGAAACTTGTCTTCCTCTGACTTTCATTCTGTCAATTTAAGCAACATGTCTGAGATGATGTGTGTCAGGGATTTCGTGCCTTTCCGTCCCCGGCATTGAAGGAACTAAATCAGTCAATAAAGACGATAGAAAGTTCTGGGGTGTAATTATGAGCTAAACTCAAATATCAGTGAACTTGCTAAAACCCCAGGGGAAGCCGCATAATACAATCTGTCAAAGCCACAGTCTGATCAAAAAAAAAATTACACCAAAAGTTAATTGGTGGAAAAAGGAAAATTCTCATGCAGTCTGACTCCTTTTCTAATCATGCCATTTTATAATCATAGGGAGAATTTATCTGATTTTTAAATGGTTAAGATTGCTAGCATGAAATCAACTAGCTACAGAAGCCCTGAGATAGCAAAAGCAAGCTTTAGCTGCTTCCAGTCAATTTTTTTCCCAACAATTATATACTCAAAACAATGTAATTTCAGTCAAGACAGAATCTTCTGATTGTGCTTCTAGTGTCTTTTGTTAAAAAATAACAGCAGCCTTTCTCTTTTCTATCCCTCCTCCCTGATTTTCTTGTATGAATCAGATTTTTGGCAAATGGGCCGCACGTTCCTTTTATCTGAAATTTCTCCCCATATGCTGAACAAGATTTAACCTTTTGTACCCATTTATTACATCACCAGGCCCACATCCAGTGCTGTACACTGGGAAAACAAGCAGCAGAGCACTGAACAGAATGGTAATTATAGCCCTGGCTCCCACCCCAAGCCTTTCCACAAATGGGTGAGTGTGCACACACAGTCAGAAGGGAGGGAGAAACACGGATCCTGACAAGCTGCCTGTGGCTTAGCACAGGTCATCCATGGAGTTCACTTTCCTGGGCACTCTTCCCTTTAGAGGGAGTCACCTCACTTGGTCTGGGATGCCCCTGGTGAGAACGTCCTGCTGAGGATGAGTCTCACACACGAGCAGCTTCTCCTCATGAGCACGGCTCGTCTCTGTGTCCCCGTGATCCACTGAAAATGCTGCTCCCTTATAATCCAAATAGATAAATTCCTTTGCATTAAATCAAATCGAGCATCACCTGAAACTTGAATCAAATCAAACAACACCTCACAGGAGTGAACTGCTGGACTGTGAATCAGAGCATAAATCAGCCAGAAATTCACTCAAAGAAATCCTAAGGTTGGTGACTGCTCGACTCCTGAAACCCCAGCAGACAACTTTGAGAAATTTGGCAGTCAAATTCACATCATGTTTCAGTTCTTTGCATGACAGCCAAGAACGTGGATATCACATGCACTCACTATAACTTGAACTTAGTACTGAGTCACCAGAGTTGTGAATTTGTGTCGTTAATAAACTGGAAATACATAATTCACTGTCTGTCCCACTGCACACGTCCTTTTTGTAAAAGATTCTAGAAATGTACTGCCTGCAGATGGAAAGGTTACTTAAAGGTTTGATATAAAGTCTACTCTCCCTACCCATGACTCCAATCTTAAAAAATGATCATATCTTAATTTCTTGAGTCTACTCTGGTAACTGCTTAGAAACTTGTTCCTATAAAATGCTTTGCTTTTTTTTTTTTTTTTTTTTTTTTGTCCAAACCAGTAGGTGATGAAGGTTATTAGTCATCTAGCAAAGAATGGAGAATCCAAATATCCAACAGGCTCTCTCTTTGGGAGAGAGATAACTGTCCTAAACAGAATACTTGATGATTTTAAAAATCAAGTATAAAATAAATCATATTAGTTTTGTAATTTGAAAATTGAAGATGATGTATTCTTGGGACTACATTTATTTCAGGAAAGAATTGTCAAAAAGTTAAAACTTCACAATGGACAGTTTGATTTCTCTAACACATGTATGTCCAGCTAGGATAACAGTACCTGTAAAGAATCCTTAAGAAACCAAAGGATTTTAGCCCCATCTTAACCTTAAATTTATCTGAAGTATGAGACTAGGAAGCTTTCCAAAATTTAATTGACTACCTTTTCCCTATTACTGCTCACTGACAGTTACATTTTTCTATATACTGATGTAGAGGCAAATTAACAAGCCATGAGCAAAAAAGACAGCTGTGAATAACCTAAACCACCACTGTCTGTCATTGTTCTTCCAGTAAGAGAGGAAAAGAATAGACACTAGGGAAAATTTCAATAATAGATTTTGACAAAATCTGAAATTGCATCTAACTATTCAGAAAAATAAACCAAAAGCACAAAGTAAAAGAAAGTAAAATCAGGTTGCCCTGGCTAAGCAAACCAGTGCAAGTGTCACACAGGTATGTGTGTACACAAGCACACATATAACTAAATTCTTAAATTAATTTGAGGCATACTGTTGCTAGATAACTGCTGCTTCTACACACAGAAAACAGTTGGGAATACTTTAATATAATTAGGGACAGAATTTAAAGATTCATTTCCTCATGCTTGCATTAATTATACATTTTAAACGAGAAACAGAGTTGTTGTTCTTATTTAAGAATTATGCCTTAAAAAGCTGTGCAAAACATGATTTTTCAAAGATGAGCTAAAGGCACATTTGGCTTTCTGGGCTGCATTTCCAGGCTGAGCTTCTCATGCCCAGACTCCTCCAGGCCCTTCTCAGAGCCGCTCTCCATCCACTCCCAGCTGCCAGCCCAGCCTGCTGCCCTTGGCCGTGCTGAGCTCCGTGGGGTCACACAGACCCAGCTCTGCAGCCTGCCCAGGTCCCTCTGTTTGCCATCCCTTCCCTCCAGGTGTGACTGTCACAGCGTGGCACCATCAGCAAACCCTGGGGGCTGCCCTGTCAGCTGAAGGTGTCACACAGCTCTGATGCCCCAATAATTAACCCTTAGGAACCTCTCTGCTCTCCACAGGGACACGGAGCCATGAGCACAGCTCTGGGTGTGAGCATCCAGCCAGCTCCTTGCCCACCCAGCTGTCCACCTGCCAAACCCACAGCTGTCTCTTTTTAAAAGAGGAAGTACATTTGAATTTCTCAGATTACATTTCTCGAATTACATGAGAGAGATCTTATGCAAATGAGTTAGGTCTTGACTAATGAGACAAGGTATTGATGCCTTGTGAAGGCTGACCTAGAACAGAGACTAGATGGAGCTAAAGAATAAAGTAGGGATTTATCAAGAGGCCTCAATGGTTCCACCTTGGGCAGCACAACCTGAAATGGTCACAAAATGGATGACTGGTCACAGGGTCACACACTTTTCTAAGTTTTGGGCCATTTGCATATTGGAGTTCATTGTCCAGTTACAGCCCCAGCCCATGAAATCCCATGCTGATTGTTTTTCTTTCTTCAGTCCACATTGTTTCTGCTCTTGGACCTGAGATTTTGATCACTTGTCCTTGGTCCCCAGCTAGAGAAGGAATTGTTTTGTCTCCCTACTCTGTGAAGTACCATCCCCTAATATGAAGCCTAGACTTAACGCACTAAAGCAGAATAGAATCTGAAAAATATAAAATCTAAACCCGTATCAGTACTAATTATTGAGGTGTTTTCGTTATTGTGGGAGAAATATTAAATCACAGCGTCAAATATCCAGCATTACATAAATAAACTTAGGTAAGAGTATGTGAACGTTAACGACATAACTAAATTATTAAATTCTATGATATTATTTAAACCAAACTATGATACTATTTAATACATTATGAAAACACGTCACAGTTTAATTTTGAATACCATAATAAACTAGCTATGTGTGCTAGTTGCAAAGTCCTTCTTTCCTATAAATTTTTCCTGCAAGCCTGGCTATTTTGATTTCTGACTGTGCATTTCATGAGACTTTGGAGTGACATTCTGGGCCATAGAAATCCACAGGAAGAATGGTATTGATCACAAGGGCAGGATTTTGCTTCCTTAAAAGATGAGACAATTTAAGATGCATTTTGCAAGGATTAATGACTCTTTCATCAAAATCAATACTTGAAGATCATTCCAGCAGTCTGTGAGGCTGACACAAGTTATTTATCTGCTTGTCTTTGTTCAATATGTTAATAGCCTCCTGGATTTCTGATAATACATCTTGGAAACTGTTATCTTCTTTCTTCTCTTATCAGTGACATACTAGGCTACCTTATCAGTGTCCACTAAATAATTTCTTTTGAGACTGTGAGAGGTGAGTAAAGGAAGAAAACATCAAAAAAGTGATGAAGTGTTATTCCAGTATAGAGCTTTAGCTTAGATATTGTCAAAAGTAGGATTCCCGTGTCTTAAGTGGGATTACTTCTGCATGTTTGTCAGAAATAGAAATGCAGAAAAATGCTGGTTTAATTAGTTCAATGCAGGTAAAATCTAGGAGGAAAAGCCCAATGGCTCCTAACACTGCACCCAACAGAGTAATTTACAACATCACTGACATCTATGCAGACTCCAGTCAGTAATTTCCCATCCCCACTGAAAATATAGGCTGTGCAATTCCCAACAGTATTTAGAGCCCATGTAGTCAGGTATGACATTTTTATAAATGTTATAGGACAACATTATGGGCTACAGAAAAGTTAATTTAATCCTGCAATTTAAAAAGGAAAAAAACCCAAACCTTTTCTGTCCTTATAGCAGCTGACACCAGCAGGGCCTAATGAACCTGTTAATTTACTAACACTGACTAATGAAAAGGGTGATTAGTTGCAGACCTCCAGGGTGACTAAAGAGTTGATTTATAGCATATTTAGAATTAGAGGTCAGAAAACAAAAGGCTATACCTTTCTCTGTCTTCAGAATAAAAAGCTAAATCTGACCTTGGGATGTGAGGCCTTTTTTTTGTTGGGTTTGTTCCTTACCAAAAGTACTTGAGGCTCTTCACGGCAACTGAGAATTCAATAGAGAAGTCCAGTTCCAGTGAAAAGAGGAGTTTGCGAAACTAAATATCAAGGAAAACAGAGGAGCATTTTGATCCCCTAGTAAATCTCCTGTTTCATTCACTGTCCTACTGAAAGGGAAGTATCTCAGCTGATCTCCATGTAGTGGATGTTTCCTTCACTTGTCTCATTCAAGAAACAGAATATTAATTGTTTTTCTATTTTCATGACACTGAAATAAGATGAATAAAAACCTCTGCAACTTTACACAGCAAAAGCCCCCCCCCCCCCCCTTCCAGTTAGGTGATACTAATTCCTACTTTGATTTTGCAATAGGCTGAAAATCTTTGTTCTATATCTTGTATAGACTTTAAAACGGTTTGTTTGGATAGTCCAAGAGTCACAATTTTTTTATTTTACCTTATTATATTGGAAGTTGGTGGCATTAAACCAAACCTATTTAAAAGATCAATGAATTATTAAACTTTTAAAGGGAGATTAAATGGAAAAACAATGATATTCATCTTCATCTACTGAAGAGAAACAAGACTTCATCTAGTTATTTTGGAGACAAAAACTAATAATGAAACTAACTTTAATTCCCAGAAGACTTTCTCTTTCAAGAATGGGGAAAATAGGAACAATTTTCTGTTCATATTGAGAAATGAAAATATTAAAGCTAAATGATACAACTGCAAAGGTGTTTGGCTCACATATTTTGAAATTCCATTGGATTGAAAGTAAATTTTGTTTTTCATTATTTTTCTACAAACAAGGCTGGAAAAATCTGTAGTAGCTTCTTGAGAAAAAATGGCAATAGTAGGAGTGGGAAAGCCCAACGTACATGACATTTTTCCAGTTTCCCCTGCTGAAGTGAATTAACAAACACTTTTTCCCCAGTGTTCCACATGCTAATAAAATGCAGGAATTAAGCACCTCTTTCTTTCTCAGTGAAATTAAACCCATCTATAACTATCATTCTTCACCTGTGTAGTCAGAACAGGAGCTCTGTTAATTCAAAATAGAAAGCAAACTTCATGGAGAATGACGAGATATTAAGTTGAAATATTTTGCATCTTTCAAGATGCAAGATCTTGTTTTTACTTCTTCCCAATATGTTTTGCTCCTATATAAAGTTTGTTCATTAATGCAGTTCCCAAACACTGTGCAGAGGATGCAGAAGGCAAGGATGCAATCTACTGATTTAGTATGGAAAACAGAAGGAAGACAGGCTTTAACTCTGATATAACTGCAGCAGTGAAAAAACAAACAGACCTACCTGACTAAATTATCTACCTAATTTCACATGTCCAATAACAATTCTGCTGAGGTATTTTCAGAGCAGTTCTGCAAAGCACCTGATCACTTCGCAGCCTGGAAGGATATAGAGAGCCAGAGACTCCTATTTAGGTCTTTCAGGGCAGATGCAAGCACAGGTTCTGCCCTGAGAACATTGCATCCTTGTCTGGGCTTATCCTCAATCCTTACTGTGCTTATTTAATTCCTCTGAAACTAGGCTACCTATTTATTTGCCTAGGATTTTGGCTGGAAACAGAAATAATGTCACACTTGACTGAGGCAAGGCCTTCCTGCTCCATCCTCTCCCTCAGCATCTACCACAAGAGAAAAGAAAGGAAGCAACCAGACCTGAAACAGTCATGGTCCTTCATTTATCCATTTTCAAAAGTCTCTAAAGGCTGATGGCTCTGCATTTAACCATATTTCTATATTTTTCTCAGTGCTTGGTTCACACATATTTCTCATTTACATGTTTGCCTCTATTTTTTTGCCCTTTACAGCTTCAAATTCCAGAGTTCAACACTACTGCACACTGTGTGGTTTAAGAGAAATCTGGTTTCTTTTTTCCAGTTTTATCTCCTTTTTCCCCAGTACGAAATTTAATTTTTTCATGTCATCTCAACCTAGAGTGGGCAAGTGTGAAAATAGAAGCAAAGGCATGTAAAAAACAACATTTACAATACTGAATCAGAATGACTTGTCTAGTTCACAAAAATATTGTCATAATTAATTATCCATATAGATATTCACAGGCATAATACCCTGGAAAACCCAGTTTCACTTCACTGAATTCACCAAACTGAAATGCAGATTTCTACCAAATGCTTTGAAGTTTAAAGTCTAACATTGAAGTCAATATAAATAAGCAATATCTAAACATTTTTAAATGAAAAAAGGAATTCCATATATTAAATTGAATCCTGTTATTAAAAAAATAAATTAAAAAATCAGAATGGCAACGAGTTAATTCCTACCTTCTAGTTGAAGCCACAATGCTATTAGTACATAAGATGAGGTCTGGGACGTAAATATTATATTATTTTAACTTCAAATAAAATACAAGCATAGATGTCAACACACTCTTACTACCATTGTTAAAACTAAAGATTGCTAATGGTGTTCCAGCCCTCTCCAAAAAGCTGAGTCTCAAGAATGGAATAATCACATAAAAAGAAAACAGCCTTCCATCTGTCTCTGTGGTTGAGTAGAAAGATGAAAATATGGATCAATTAAGAGGAATAAAGAAAAACATCTACTAGCACTACTGAAGAAGTGGCACTATTATCAAGAAGATAATCAAATATTACCTCCTGACTGTCTTCAAAGAGAATGTTCTTGTCCACAGATATTTTAAAATAACTAAGTGCACTATCAAACCACAAAACCATTTAAAGAATGCTGAATAAGCCATTTGGGATTCCATGGCAGTCGCAGAGCATTTTAAGTTATGCTGAAAATATTTTTTCCTCAGGAAAGTTATGCAATGTACCCTTAATGGAGTGAAGATTGGCATGCCTAGTACAGAAATCTGTTGAACTGAGCACCACTGAAACAGGTTTTTACATACTACCAGCATAACCTTGTCTTTAAAAGAGCTATGAATCTATATGCAGCTTCATCTACTGATGAACAAAAATTCCTAAGGAAATTCTTATTAAATGTGCATCATAACAATTGGAGAGGCAGGATATGACATGTGGTGAGTTTTGTAAGCTACTTCCAAGGATATGAAACCTCCCTCTGTATCAGAATGTAAAGTATTATAATAAAGTCAAGAAGAAACTCCCTTGCTAACCATTTTTTACTGTAGAAAAGACAATTTCATTGAGAGCAATGGTCGTTCTAAAGTTACCCCAGTGTGATAGAAGCTGTTATTTTGCAAATTCTGAGATAACAAGAACAAAATAGAAAATTAAAGAGGAAAAAAAAACAAACCTCTATAGGACAGGAAAAAAATCCAAACACACTCCCACTCCCTTAACAGAGTTTCTAATGTTCTCATGTACTCACTAGTGCCACGCACAGATCACTTCAGGTCTAGGGAAGGGGTAAAATATTCACATTGGCCTCAGATCTACAATAGCTACGTTCACTATATCTTTGCTGACTACTCCATAAGAACATGTTGGGAAAGAATTGGGCAATCTCTGCCAGAAATACAGATATTTCTTCTTTCAAAACTAATAATGTTTCACATAATTCTGGAACAATTCCAGTTTAAATGTTTTTCTGGAGATCACTTAGCCAACCCCTCCTGCTTTATGCCTAATTCAGATGATATGGCTTAGGACTTTCTCCCATGTGTGTTAAGGAATTCTCTGGAATATTTTAATCCCTAATGAGACAGGGAAAAACATTTCTGTGTATGTGTCAGACAGAATCAGCTAAACACTCTTAGTGCCTATGGAGCTATCTAAAGTTTAGCAAACACATAAAAGTATAATTTTAATCTGTTCCTCACCATTGTTCTCCTGAAGCAAATCACAGAGCAGGAATCTTAAGAAATTAAGTTCTCACATTTTTGACTAAGCTGTAGGACAAAAATATCTCCCTTGGACTTTTGTACAAAACCTATTTGAAGGTTACACTGACAGCAATTTACGCAATTAATTGCAATCATTACGGAATCAATGTCAGTGCTTTGCCTTAGAGTGATGTGCACAGACAAACAAACTAAACACTGGTTTGTGAACAGAAATACTGAGATTATCAATGATGAAACAAGAAATTCTTGTTCCTCAAGCTTTTTTTCAGGAAACAAAATCATCTCAAGCTGGGCTATTTTCACCTTTTTGCCCAGAGGATCTCTGCTACTCTCACATTGCTCTGTTCCAAACAGCTTAATGTCTAAAACACATTCAAAAGCTCTTCATCAAAACTGTGTATATTTATTTATGTCTGGCACCATCCTAATGAAGTGTCATGGAAAACTCCAGCAATAAGCAATGATCACAGACAAAAAAGTGAAGTGGTCATGTTATAGCTTTCAGGCGACACTTTCCATACTGCTTATTAATCTGTCAAAAGCCTAAATTTATTTAGTGAATTAAAATAATTTCTCATTCATGACAGTAATTATGTCAAAAGAAATATTTATATTTGAAGTCTTGATTGATTTTGTGCTAAGAGAATCACCTATTAATATATTTCTTCTGAAAAATTACACCACCACCAGCAATGAAAATGACCTTGCAGGGAAAACAGTGAAACTCAAGTACCTTCTCTCTTCTATATATAACATATGTTATCACAACAGAAGTTAAATATAATTTCCTTAATGGAAAAAGGATGTCCTTAATTGCTTTATATAAAAATCAATTTAAATAGCAGAAGATGGAAAATGTCAAACCCTTAAAAACTTACTAATTATATTACCAAATATGATTTACTATTTACAGTTCTGTTATTGACAGATTTAGAAGGTAGAGATAATTTTGTGAGTCAAGGAGGAACATTAGTAATGTGCGTTACAAAACATATAAATGGTATCTAACAGCATTATATTTTAAGAGATACCACAGTCCAATGTCTGAACTAAGGCATTTGCCAATGCTCCATAAAACTTGTCCCACTTAAAAGATATTTTGGGGCTAGATGAAGCAGCAGATCTGTGCAGTGAGCCACTCACAGATTTTGAAGATCTGATCAGAGTATAAAACTATCTGGCTTTACTATGCAGTTTTGTGGGTCATAATAAATGCATGCATATTTGGAAAAACAAACACACATCACCATTAATAATGACAGACTGATTGAGGATGTCATGCAACTTTGAAACCCTACCACAGAAATACTGAGCATCTCTGGTAGCAGAGCTCCCTTCCACTATCATTTTAGTGGTCTCCAGGTTTAAATAAAGGAATGTTTAATATTTAACTGTGAATACTACTGGTAAGGTATATGACCTCAAATGGCTTCTATGAGAGTTCTCTTTCTGAAGGAAAAGACATCATTCTTCCTATTTCTATTAGAATGATCTCTTGTTTTCCTATAGCTTTTCCAACAGCTTCCATAATAAAGTCATTCTCAAAACATAGTAGCATGAAATCACTAATACACAGCAATCATCAACATTAAATTCACAGATCAAATGCCCTTCTTTGATCAGCAAAGATAAACAAATGAAACATGATAAAGTGTGAACTCAGACAAATTTAGATCAAATTATATGTGAGGTTAAATTCAGTCAGACCATCTTGACTTCTTGTGTAAAAGTATATATGTGACATAATGAATTAAAATAATGCGTATTTGGATCAGACATGGCCAAAATAGAACACTGAAGAACAAGTCTTCTTTATTGTCTAGTTCTCTGGCTGCTGGGAGTTCTTTCCATAATTACCCTCCCCAAGAACACCCCACTCATCATCCCCATCTATCCTCTATGCCTGAAGAGTCCAGGCTATGTACTGAAGAAATGCAATGTAAAGAGCACAGGGATTTAGCCTGCTTCCCATCAGAGAGCAATTCCAGTGGGAAATCAAAGAGAAAAATAAAAATATGTTTTACACATCACAGCAGGAATTCCACTCTGCCCTTGATCAGAGCTATGAGGGAGGTCATTCACCTGAACTGGTTGTTGAAATAACAATTGACTCTCAAATTTCCTGTTAGAACAGACATTGAGCATGCATCCTAAGAGGTTTGGATTTTTTTTTTCTATACTCAACGACCCTTTTGCCTTCCACTCCAACTGGATTTTGCCTCTTCTGAAACTTGCTAAGGATGTCTACTGATGATTGAGTGTGACTGCAGAACTCTTCCTCCCTAAACTTGATTGATGTCTGCCCACTTTTGTTCTCAATTCTCACAAGTCCAAAACTAAAGCAGGAGCAGTGTTACCACTTATCTCCTTTTAAACCTTTTTCAGAACCAGGGAGCAAATACTATTGCTTAGTCAAAGACTGAGGAAGAAGAGCAACATCAAGTTTCAATTAGAAAACCCTGGTGTGCTCAACTTTTCTCTTACCTAAGCCCTGCTGACTAAAAGAGTTTTCTCTGACTTACAGTGGGGGAGGCGAGGCTTACAATATATTTCATGAGAATGACTAAGCAAGGAGGCTGAAATCAGTGGTAAATCTTTTCTAGAACAAGAGTGAGAGCAGGCCCAGGGTACTAGGGCTGAAACATTATTCTTTTGACTTGATTGGTTTTGTGCTTTAAAAGCTCTTGGGTGAGGGTTGTTATACTCTTGCTTTACTAGATGCTCTTCTATAACCCAGACATGTCATTACATTCTTTGTTCCCTACAGCCATTTTATACAGTGATTCAGTTCAAACACAAAAACACTTCCCTTCCTCCCCATTGATTATATTCTTTGCAGCTGTTGATGGAAAGGGTTGTCCACCCAGTGATACCCTGAAGGTGGCAAGGCACTTCATAACACTGTCAGTCACCCTGGCACACCCTGCTATTAAAAAAACTCCTTTCACTTCTGCCACTAACTGCTTTCCACTTAACGTCTTGCCACAACGATTTTTCCTCAGGTCATTCTTGTTACATTCAATTCCACAACTGATGAATTTAATGTCTAAGGACTGTTTAGTTCAAAGTACACTCTCATGTTTTCACCTTCACATAAAATCTCTGATCAGATATTTTGTTTCATCTGGATTGGAAATAACTATGTCAAAAGAAGGTACCAGAAGCACAGCACAGGAAACATGGGAAACCCTTCCATTCTCAGAAAGTTCTGTTCCCTGCTATGTATGGACTGATTTTAACATGGAAACATGAGACTTTGGTATGAACTCTGCTTATTTTTTTAATCTAATTTACTTTAAACATTGATGAGCTCCTCTAAGATGAGATCCACTTTGATTCAGCTTCTATGAATTTCTAGAGGAACATGAAGATATTCACTGAACATATAATTGACAAGAAATGTACCTTCTTAAAATAATATGTTTGCCTGTATCTCCATTTTATCATCATTTTCAGCCTTCCTTATTAGCCATTTTTTGGTTGGAACATAGTCAAGAAATGTCCCTTTGAAATTAATAAGGTTGAATGAAAAAGCAACAGAAGAGTAGAAAATCATGGCTCTTTACTCCTAAACTTATATGAAAAGTGTCACACTATACCTTGAAATGTCCGACTTATTACCCAAGATAAAACTCTCTGCAAGAGGAATGCTCTAAGAACTATATCTGTTTTCCAGGCTATTCTTTTTCTGGCATATTAGAAATGAAAATGAAATTTCTTGTGGCTGTGCAAAATAAACTTCTAAACCCTGTTATATAAAAATTAATGTTTGCTTACAATTGCAAAATAGCAAATTTAAGTTATAAAAAAAATTGACTGTATGAAATTTACAGTGATATTTTTTATTCTCATTTTTGCCAGACTATAGTATTTGAACATAAATAAAATTATAGATAGAATTATACAGCAAAAAGTTACAAAAAATATTTTCCAAACCAAAGGAAATTAAAAGATGACAAATTACATAACATGAAAACAGCAGAGCTGATACTTATTAAGAAAACCTGTCATCTTGGAGAACCAATAGTGTTACCAATGTTTTTCAAGCAAAGCAGCACATCACATTAAAGAATGCCACAAGTTAAGAAAGACCAGTTAAAATCAAAGCAATTCCTACCAAATAGTGTTTTTAATTACTTCAATAGAAAGAGGTGAGTGATTAGATTGCAATAGGAACCTAAACATGTAAAAATTACCTGTTCTTGTGTTCCCTTTTTCAATATTTTTTCCCCTCAAGGAGGAACAGTCTTGAAAAATGTTCAAGTAGAGACTTACAGACACAAAAAAATTTACTGGCACTTCCAACACAAGTGCTAAAGAGCATTGGATGAAGTCAGTGTGCAGCTTTGAGTAACAGGAATAGATTCATTTAGAGACTCTCAGATTGTAAAACTCTTCAGAGTATTTTGGATACAGCCTTGGCAGCAGAGACCACGAATGGGGCTGGCACTGTTTGACACCTTTGTTGGTGCCATGGGCAGTGGGACGAGGGCACGGCTGCCACCAGCACCAAGCTGTGTGGGGCAGCCCACACTGGAGGGAAGAGGGGACACCCAGAGCGGCTGACAGGCCTGGGAGGTGGCATCCCTCCATTAGCAACTATTGCCTTTCAGTGCAGTTGTTATTTCTGTGCTGTTTCACTACAGGAAGTTCAGCTGAAGCAGGATGCACATTAAATCCACCTCCTTAGCAAGCTCCTGTGCAGAAGAAGTTTTTGCAGGCTCTGCTGATATGGACAGCAGCATTTTTAGTTAATCTCACACTAGCTTTACCAATTTTCTGTGGAGAAATCCAAAGCCCAGAAAACTGAAAGCATATTGTTTGTGAAAGCCTCCATATGCTGAGAGTAACTTATTTCTTAGAGCAAGTGGCAAAACAGTTGGACCATTTTTCTTAAAGATGTGACAGCCAAATGCTGAGACTGAACAAAGACAGCAATTAAAAAAATGACATATTTTGGATATGGTCTATCATTAAAACCTAGATTCACACTGAGACTGGCAGGTGACAGACCAGGTTCTCTGTACTTTAAATTATTTTGGAAAAGTGTATGGCAACTAATGTTCTCTTTGTACTACTGATTCAATTACAGCTGCAGCATTGTAGCCAAAAGTAGCAATTTTCTCTTTATAGCAACTAGACTATGCTTTCACTATTTGGACATAGAATCAGGAAAAAAATCTTCCTTTTCTTATTCCTCCTCATCCTCCTGCACCTTTCCACCCATCCGTCAAACTCTGGATTTGTGCTTTATAACAGAAAATCACAATCTCTATTGAGAATATGTTAGTATCTCCTATATTGATTATAATGTATGATTGCAGTCAGTTTTCTGACTTCTTGTATCACTAGACAAGGGTTCAGAGGGTTAGCAGCCCTAAAGAAAAATACTAATTTCATCTCTAACTCAGTTAATATTTCCATTCCAAGTTAATTGCCATTTTCGTCTTGGTCAAAATTAAAAGATATATTAAGCTATTTGACATTAAAATAATGAAGAAATTAAAAAGCTTTTATGCCGAAATAGTAACATGGAAGAAGTCAGGATAGGTTCTCAAAACTAAAAGCCACAGCTCATTGTGACACTGACCACTGATATGTCTTGATGCCTTACCTTTAATTCAAAAATTGCAAAATAAATGAACCACAAACATTAATTGACCATATTTCCTACCATGCAAACAGCACTTCTCGTCTCTAAATAGCTTTGCAAGCACTAACCAGTCTTCAAAACATCTGGGGAGACAGGAAACCCCTGCATCTCCGAGTATCTCAAAGCAATGAAATAACTGAGAAAGGTGATTACTGCAGCCAGTACAGAATTTGCTCTGAAGCAGTAAAGTGAACTTACACCACTAACACACACAGAAGATCACACCAGCCTTGAAAACTTACATCTGAAGTAGATAAGGAAATATTTGGAAAAACTGCTAGGCACTGGAATAAAAATGGATTTCTCTTTTGATTTGTGGTATATATGCTTCTAAAGTTCTGACTCACTTTGATATCCAACAAAAATGTTCAATTACTTGCCTTAGTTTAACTACATATTTTTGAATTTTTAGCACCCCAATAATTTGGCTTTCTCAGGATTAAAAGATGGTGTTTGGTGACAAGGCCTAGTGGTGGACTTAGCAGTGCTGGGTTAGAGGCTGGACTTGATGAACTCAAAGGCCTTTTTTTAACTTAAACCTTTTCAAGTCTATGAGTCTATGAATGGTATAGAAACAACATAGAAATGCATACACTTAAGAGCATAACTGTACTAGAAGACAAAAGTTTTACTTCAGTATTGTATCTAACAATGTCAGTTCAGGGAAACTCAAAAGATGCATGAGTAAAGTGGTTCTTATTCTCAGATGATGTCTCAGCTGACAAATTTTAGGGACATCTGCAACTGGAGGTTGTACCTGGCCTAACATAGTTTGTAGTTTCTCCATTCATCTGTCTCATCTCTTGCTTTGAAATTGTAATTTTGGCTCCTAAGGCTTCCCCTGGCAATGCTTTCCATATGAAAGTTAAGAGTTATGTAAAGAAGTATCTCCTGTCTGAAAATTTCAGAGGCAGCCAGTTAAATTACTGTTTGTGGCAACCCTGTTACCCGTTCACTTTCCTTGCAGAGTTCATTGAAGTCTGCTGCATCTCCCTTTTGCATCTTTAATGCAGCTCTGGCTCAAAGCACAGGCAGAGCTAACACTTCACAGGAGCACAGAAGACACAACTTTAACTCCTAGATCATTCGTAACATAATTCCAGTAATGTTTACCATTGCCTTGGGAGTCTTTGCAGCCTTTCCCAGCAGAGCAGACCGTGTTGGCTGCTCAAAGAAGATTTGCATAATGCCATGTATTAATATGAAAGGTTTTGCAGTTCATTGGAAATTTACTATTATCATGAAAGCTGTTTGGGGTTTTTGGTTTTGTGTGTTGGTGGTCAAAGTCTCCTTTCCTGTGCGCACAGATGAGATTCACCTCTCATCCATCCCATCCTGCTTCCCCCAAACAGAACACTAGAACACTTTTGTAGATGATTTTATGAAACTTTCATTTTCTAACACACACACACAAAGAAATACACAGCCCTAAAATTTTTGACTCAAGATTAATGCTCATGCAGCAGTGATGAGAATGAACAAACTAACAAAAACGCCATTCAGCTTCCATCTGTGCAAGTTTTTAGTTTCTTCCCCATTTAATCTCACTTTTATATACCCTTGTGAAATTCTGTGTAAGAACACTAATTTTGAAGTCAGAACAGGCAGGAAATTCAGTGCTTTAGTTTTGGAAGAAGGGCCAGGAAAACATACGATTTTATGAAGTCATTTCCAGTTCCTAGAAAGCCATAACTCTGTGTCCAGGAGGTTGGTGCTAAGGAAATGAAATGCAAAAATTCCCTTTTCAAATGATTATAATTTGTTGGCAGGGAGAACAGTGCAGCATTAGTACAAATTTTAAAAAAGCCTAAGGAAAAATCACTCCCAAAAATCAGTGCAGGATCACAGAATCAAAAGAGTTATTCAGCGTAAATATATCAGGAAAAAGAAATTTTTATGAATAATATTTTCTATGAAGTTTACAGTGCTGTGGATATCTGGGAAAATGTATCATGGCTTAGTCAAATACTCAGTTTTTGGATTTTTTTTTTTTTTGCTTTTCTGCTTTCACAGAAGGTATGACACAAATTTACTTTAAATAATTATTTTGATCTGCTAGCTCTACATAATGAGCGACATTGACAACCCTGAAGGAAGCCTCATGCTAAGAACTCATTTTTTCTCCTTTCTTAACTACATCGGAGGTAAGAACATCATAAATTGAAAGCAGTTACTGTTTACTGACTAACTGATGTTAATATTATTCAGCATTCTTCCCAGGTCAGGAATCATGATGATTATAGAGTAGGTCAAGAAATTAATTTTTATTGCTATTAGCAAATATTGAAAAACTGAACATACAATGGCAAATACAGAGATTTTACCTGAAAACCAATTCAATTTTAAATGACTGTGATTGGGCTCATAACAATGTGTTTGTCAGGGACATAGGGGCACATAAAGCATTGCTCTGAAGAGGCATTTTTACTGACAGTGTGGCTAACAGGTGGCAGTGTTTCCACCTTTATTTATCACTGGTCTGGTAATGAATATCTGAACTCTTTAATTAAATGTTTGGAATCCAGTTACATTCACAAATTAAGTTAAATTTGATTAAATTTCACATTTTCAAGTTCAGATCAAGTTTGTTTTTAAAATGTTACTCTGCTCCTAGACATAGGTATGTGGCACCCCAAGAACTGCTAGTTTATAATGTTCTGATGCAGACAGAAAAACCCAAAAGTAGCACCATGAAAGTTAAAGAGAAATGTTTGTCAGCTGTAATAGCTGCAGCTGAACCTGATCTCCACAAGAGTGTGTGGTGAGTACATTACAGTTAAGCACAGAACCAAAGCCTTGGGTCACAAAAAGCTCCAAAATCATCTTTCCTCCTCTTTCCGCTCAAGTTCAGCCTCCTTTATCTCAAGCAGCAAAGGCAAACACTGCATTTACTCATCAGACGAGTTTGCTCTAATAATGCCTCTAAAAAGCTGCAGTATAATTTCCATTCCTCTTCCTGTGTATGTAGCAGTATCTATCCGCATGGAACAACACAAAGAGGCATTTTTGGAAAAAAATAGGTAATTTAGGTAATCTGAAGTGCTAAAGTCAGATGACCTCCCACTGAAAAAGCCCAAAAAGTACATAGGCCAGGTCCAGCAATGACTTGAGTCAACAGCAGGTTAAAAATCTCCCAAATACATACCAAGTAATTAAATCCATTTGATAGTTTGATATGAAAAATTTTGGTAATATGCCAGCACCTTTGGCAAAGGACACTAACAAAATATTTTTATGTGAAATGCCACACCGGTATAAGTTTCCCCACAATCTTATATTTTTAAATATATAAAAATAAATACTTATTTAAAGAAATATAAATCAAATTTACAATAAATAACTTAGAAATAATTTAATAAAAAATTTACAATTTGCAATAAATACAATTTATATTATAATATATTACTAAAAGTCAATATAATGTATACCATACTAATATAAATACATATGTTTATTTATAAATATTTTATGTGGAAATAAAATTTTCTCCTCAGATGAACAAATATCCTGACAACACAAATAAGTCTTCCTTTATTTGGTTTAGCATGTGAGACTTGGCTTAGAGCCTCAGTGCTTCTTCAGTGGTCAGTCTGGTCAATGCATACCAAGAACTTTTAACAAAATTTCCCATCTTTGGGCCCAGTTCATATCATTATACTGTCGCTATGTATCCATCTGTATTAGACAGGCAAAATACAGTTATTAATTTACTTTGTTTTCATTATTAGAACACCACTAATTCATTGAACTGGACTTCGTTGAAAAATCCGTAAGGACGGTTATGCAGTGTTTTCCTTGGCCATGCTACAAAAGCTCATTAAATTACAATTCTGGTCCCTAATGGCTTGCTTCTTATCAGACTCGTGCCAGGAATTTGAGTATGCTCAAAAGTCTCTTTGTATCTCTATTTACTCTGCTCTCAAGACCCTAATTTATATATTTTGTTTTGCCTTTTTTAATAATGTTGTGCTCAGAAATTATAGGGTAGATGAATAACCAGATTTCACCCAGATGTTTGTTCCCAATTCAGAGTGCAATATCTGAGAGACACTCAGAAACAAAACTGACTGAAAGTGTTTCCCCAAAGCAGGCCCTTAAAATCTACTCCAAAAATTTGCACAGTCCCCCAGCAGGGTCTCCCTACCAAAGCCAACATTATTCCAATTTCATTTTCAGTCCCTCATATCATCTTTTTTTTTCAACTTTCTATCTCACTACTGACCATCATGGATAAGTTCTAGAACACAGATAACTATTTTTATCCAGAAAATGTACACTGCCAGAATTTTATACAAACATTTATAAGGACATGTTTCAATCAACTAAAACACAGCAACTCAGCCTGCAAATAAAGGTTTGTGAGAATAGTTTTGCAAAATTAGCTGCTTTTACTGCTTAATCAGCCTTGTGAGCCAGCTCAGAGCACTGGTCTTTATGTGGCAGCATGAACATAGATATTACCAAAGAGGCAATATAGGAAGTGATTTTATATATATATATATATATTTACACACAGAGATATTTTTACAAGTGCAAATTAAAGCAAACCAGTTTATCTCTTCAGAACTGAATTCCTAGTACACAGAAAACTATGGTAAGGGATATGCAGCAATGAAGAAAACATATTAGCTTTGACAGGCTAGTTATGTAGCAATTTTAGATGTTACCTGAACGATTACTGTGCATGTAACCTTACAATGTTAATTCTGATTCTAAGAACCAGTCTAAGATTTAATTTAATCTACCTGCAAATGTGCTGTGCTTTTCAATTTAAAAAGTTTCTCGTTGCATGAGTTGAAGCATAATTCCTCAGTAAGGTTACTAATTAATGCACAATTATTACTGAGAGCCAGATTCCAAACTTCATAAAAACAAAGCTAACTTTAAAGGAGATTGCTGGGTGCTCTACAGAGCTGTGCCTTGTCTCTGGAAGAGGAAACTGCATTGCTAAAAGATATCAAGTGTTTGGAAGATAACATGAGGAAGCCACTTTTTCTTATAGATGTTTGTATTTCATCTTATACCCACATTCAGACCCTCCAACAAACCTGCACATTTACCATTTGCCAGTGAAAACAGATCTAATTGCAGATGTAGAATGGTAATCAGCAGCTTACAGTGTCCTGAAATTAAGAATGGAAAGCACAGACATAAAGCTAGAGATACTTTCCTCCAAAGAACTAGTAGATATCTTGAAGAATTTTGTCCTTTTACCCACTATCACACACATCAATTTATTCTACCTAATACCAATATTAAAAAATTTACAAACAGCTATTTTTGGTGCTGAAATCCTTATCCTAAGTCTCACAATATTGCTCTTTTCCACTGATTGCTATAAGTGATCATTAGAGTTTTTATCCTGTAAAAGCCAGGATGTTGTCAGCAGAGAAAGCTGCAGTTTAAGGCCACACATTCAAATCCAATACAGTGACTCAAAGGAACAAATGTAAGCCAGTGAATCCACGCTCACAAGATTAAATTCTACTCATTTTACACTAGGGGGTCAAAAACTCATTAGAAATTTGGTATTGATACAACTTTCCACATATTTGTATGTTTAAATCTAATTTTTTCCCTATGTGAATAATTTTACTACATATTTGTTCCCCTGAAAATGGTGCTTATTTCTGTAAACATCTTGAACCACAGCTGCATATTATCATTCAGAAAAATTCTGGAGGAGAATTGTAAATGTTAATCTTATTATAAAGCCTTTCAGCTAAAAAAAGCATTTTGTAGTCGGCCTATAAAGCTCTTCTAAAATTCAATATTCTGCTATGCTATTTCCTGTAGAATCATCTTTGTTTCCCCTCTGATTTCAGAGCACTCTCTCTGAGCAATAATCTTAGAAACTGTCCCCAGTTAAGTGACTGCTCCAATGGATCCACCCACAGAGAAGCAGCTGCATAAGCAAATAATTCCAAACTTGTAGCAGATACAGGAAGTAGTTTTGCCTTGTTTGAAGCACAACAAGGTCTGATAAGTTGTTTGCCATTGATTTTTATTTTCTATCACTTCTTAGCAGAACTTCTGGCATAGTTGCATGGAATTTTGCACAGAGGAAGAGGAGCAAGCCAGATGCACAGTGCTAGTTGCAGGTTAAGAGTTAAGAGCATGTGTGTTGCTGAATGAAGAGAGCTGAGTATTCCCACTGGGACAGAACTCGGCTCCTGGGATTCACCCTGGAGCTGGCAGTGAAAGCCAGATGGAAGAAGGACTTTGCTGGTTGCATCAGAGACTTTTGCCCTCTAGAACACCCGTGCTGGTGACTTTATTCAAAGTCCCAGTGCCTCCACACCCCTTCTCATGGAACCTGCTCTTCACCAGGCACTCCACCCAAACCACAGGAACATGAAGAGAAAATGAAAGTAGCAAGAATAAAATCCTATTCCCTTGGAAATGACTGGTTGCATTCTCAGTAACTGCATACGGCTATGCCCTTTTTTCCCCTATTTTCATGATTAGCTTACCAAAACCAACACTTTAAACCTGCAAAAAAAAGACATGACTCAATATTAAACGATTTTTTACAATTTAGGAAGATGATCTATCCCCCTTGTCTCTGGCAGCTGTGAAAAGGCGTACTTGAAGAGGCTCCAAGCAGAAGACACCCCCATAAAAGAGTATTTAGGCAGGGTTCTACATTTACTTAGGCTGGCCATTTATTTGACTGTTTTATCTATGATTTGATGACTTGGCCTTTAGGAATTTTGCTTTGCGAGTCTTTTTCATTATTCAAGTCTTTCCTTTTCTTGAAAGAGCAGCTGAGATTCTCCTCCAAAAAATTATTCTTTAAAGTTGGTACTTAAAAATACCAGCAGCTTTTAAGAAGCTTGAAACAGCTAAACCTGTACTCACTACTTTGTGTATTGTCAATTTGTAACTTGGTCAGGATATGAAAGATACTTTTTATTGCCATAATGGGACTCTTAAACACATGGGCTTCTTCACTTCATGAAAAGAACCAAGTCAAGAAATCAATATATGATTCATAATATTAACAATCTATTTAGCATAATGATACTGAGTTGCTATCAGAAAACATATGATATGAAATACTAAAGGTAATTTAAAAAATCTATATTTTATTGTATAAAATAAATTCCTGAACTTATTTATAATGGCTGTTGGTTGAATAAAGACCAGTCAGAAATCAGTGGGCATCTGTTTTGTTACCAAATCACACAAGCCTGCCAGGGAAACTTCTAAAAATTGAGTTAATGTATTCCAAATTTTGCTTAGCATGTGAGTATTTTTGGTTCCCTACAAAACAATTTTGTTTAAATTCGGGCACCTTCCAGTAAGACTGGAAATTTTGTAGTCACTTATGATTGCATACTGCATATTCCTGAAGCAATTCAGAGATGCAAGCGTAAACATTTTTTGACTCCTGCACAGAAATGTGATGTTTTGTGGTAATGAAAAACGAACAGTAAAAGATTGTACTGGCAGTCCTTCCAATGGAATTAATTGGCATGATGGCATGGGCCACCTGGTATCTGGCCTTAGCAGGCTGGGGAAGGACTGAAAGGGACAGAGTACAGAGAGGAAACCAGAGACATCCATTACAACCCCATAACCATGCAATATTAAAAGAAAGGTAACTAACACTTTAAAAGAAAGGTCTATGCTCCAGTAATATCTCCGCAGAGCCAACACAATGTAATGTTAGCCTCACATAAGCATATATACATACCTTTCTAAATATGCCACTTCTGCTGTAACTCAATTTTAAAAAATCTTGCAAGCATAAAGATACTCTAAAACATATTGGGCTAGGGAAGAGCAATTGATCAGGAGTTTTTCCTTATTTGTTTCATAAGACTCAGCATAGGCAAGACAGAATGTGTACAATTGCAAACTACTTAAATATTCCCCACAGATCTATTTTAAGCACTCATATTTCAATCAATAGTTCAGAAGGAAGCTGCAGTATAAACACATTCCATTCAACCAGATTTGCATATTGATGTCAGTAGTTTGAATCAAACCAATTAGACCATGTAGTTATCTATGGAAAACATATGGCAGACTGATAAAAACCCAGTTCTATGTTTAAAATCTACAGTATTTCATTATCATAGCAAAAAAACAGCTGAAGGAGGATGCTATTCTTCATGGACTAGACAAACTGATACAAGGAGAACTTGGGCTGGATCCTCAGCTGGTAAAACCCACTCTGAATACAGCGGTGAATTGAAATGGAGCTAGTCAGTCTGAAAGCAAACACATGATCATGTAGACACTGAATCAAGCACTGATTTCTCTTTGTTCTCAGTTCCTTATCTGTGAAATGGGGCTATCCAATTTTCTCACCCATTCTTATTTCAATTAAAGAAAAAGTGCTTCAGAAAGGGCATTATCTCTTACTTCACTTCAAAAAACCCCACAAAATTGCAGAAGGCCCATCTATGCTAAGGTACTGCCCCAACATGAATAATGGAAGTGGCACCTCAACCTTTTTATCTCTAAGTTTACCCTTTCATGATGGCCTAAAAGCTTTTCTTAACTCATGCTTATCCTCAGCAATAAATCATGTTTTCACTGCATTTCTTCCTCATTGAGGTGCAAATAACAGAACGAGACAAATTAAACTGTAAAACAGTGGCAGAGGAAAGAAATAAAGAAGGACAGATAAATGAATTAATGTAGGAAAGACAACATTGATTCCAAACACCATCTTTTACTGATGCTGCTTCTCATATTAAAGAAAAAAAAAAAAATCAACTCCTTTGAACCGGCAGTGATTTAGCTATAAAAATATCTGGTCTGCAAAACATGACTAATCATCTCATCAGCACCATGCTCATCTCTGTAAATTCTCCTGGCAATAACTGTATGCTAAGCATTTAAGCCCATCCTAAAAATGTGTCCATAGCTCCTAGACTGTTCTTTTACTGAATGAAGAACCCACATGCTTTGTTAGGTGACATCATTTACAAACAATGGCATTGCTGTCTAGCATGAATATCAATTTAGGAAAAAAATTATAATACTACCATCTATTTGAAATTCGGGCTTAGCACTGCATAAAGTAAAAACATATGCTAATTTCTCCCCCCTCCTACACATTCTTAAAGCAAGTAAGTCACATTCTTCAGCAAGTAAGTCAGTCCACTGCAGATAATTTATTCCACTACTACTGAATCATGAAATGTCAGGAGACATGACCATGGATCAGGATAACAT
Source organism: Taeniopygia guttata (assembly GCF_048771995.1). Classification (NCBI taxonomy): domain Eukaryota; kingdom Metazoa; phylum Chordata; class Aves; order Passeriformes; family Estrildidae; genus Taeniopygia; species Taeniopygia guttata. Next base: position 13,704,336 of record NC_133029.1, read on the forward strand.
AGTATTTTTATTATTATTATTTTTATGCACTCCCCATATATGCATATGTAATTAAAAAGGAAGATCCTCGTATCAAAATAATCCACATATAGAGTTCAAGAAGAAAGCAAAATGTTGTCCTTTTCTCATTGGCATTCATATAGCAAATGCTGAGGCCAGAAAATTCTGCTAAATGTTGTCCCGTCTGTGAACCCTGAAATAGCTTCAGTCCCTCATGAAGATTTTACTAAGTTTATATGAATTACATTCAGAAGCAAAGTTAGTAATAAATATAAGTTTCAGAAGTATTAAAACACTTCAGTTAAATTTAAACCTACCGCTTAAATACTGAAGTTAATTAAGAATCACAGAAATCTCTGCTGATACCCCAAAAAATAATGTCTCCTTTTGCATATTCAAATCAAATACTTTCTCAGACCAGGCAGCTAGAAATCAGAATAAATTTAGAAATAGACTAATTTCTTTTGGGAAAGTGCCTTCAAGAACATCGAGTTCAACCATTAACCAAGCACTGTCAATTCACTACTAAACCACGTCCCCAGATGCCAAATCCACATGTTATTTCAGTATCTCCAGAGATGGTGACAATTGCTTCCCTGGACAGCATATTCAACGTTTGAGAGTTCTTTCAATGAAGATGTTTTCCCTAATATCCAGCCTAAACCCCTCATGCCACAGCCTGAGGCTGTTTCCCCTCTGTGGTGGATGTGCTTGACTCCTTAACCTAAGCTGAAGTAGTTTGGTAGAGCCTTCAAAGGATGGAAACACCTGAGCTGGGCCAAGAACTTCTCTGGTTCCAGTTTGTTCTCCGAAAACCACAAGGGAGCAGAGTGACCCATTGAACAGCCACATAAAGGACTGAAAGTACCATACACAGAAGAGTAAAAATCCTGTATGGAACTATCTTTGTGGCTCAAGTGTAGGTGTGTGCTTAACAGCTTTGCAAAAAAACAAACCTGGATGCTTTTTCAAGGCTGCCTTAGCCTCTTGAATCTCAATTGATGCTCAGCAAGAAAAGTGCTAAATCCTATGCTGCTGAGAAAAAATAGAATAGCAGATTTTATCCCAGGTGCTTGTTGTCCCCCCATAGATCGAATATTTACACAATTATTTCATTATGGTGTTGGTATATAGCGTCTATTGAATTTAAAATTCATTTAATACTGAAAGAGCAGAATAAGTTACCTAACAAGTAATCAGCAGTGATCGAGGATGGGTATATTGGGGTTCTGAGAGTGACCCACGTCTGTCTTGAATATCTTTGAAAGTAGCAGAATGGTAAAGAATAGTAACAAAACTGTCACAAAAATTGGTTTGGATCAGTGGTTAGGCTGTGATCATTTTAATTTGGCTAGATGGAACGGTATACAGTTGGAAAAAAGGGAAGGCAATCAATATAATGTAGACTGAAACAGTAAAACCAGAAGTGATACTTGGAAGTTGAATCTCAGTAAATTTAAGTTGGATTAGTATAAAATTTCAAATGGGTTATGTTTTCAATTTAAAACTGTCTTCTAGTAATAGCTATAAATACTTTCATGGGCACTTTAAAAGATGGGGTCTATTCGGTATTTGTGCTTTAGTCCTATACAAAGTAATAAGCCTAGTAAAGAAACAACCAGGGATTCAGACAGGAGTTTATGGTTTTTCTACAGCGGGTGAAGGACTGCATCCCCCCATCTCTGACTATCACTGCAACTTCAGAAACTCATGGCTTAAGAAGTTCAAGAGCCTGTCAGAACACCATCTCAAATTATCAAAACCAGTGCTCAGTAATAACACAGTTTACCACTTCACAATCTCTCCCATACCTGAAAGCAACAACTTTGCATCCCTATATTAAAAAGCAAAGCTAGAGTTTTATTACTCCCACTGAGGATGCAAAGAGAAAACAGAACTATACTTAAACATATAAACAGGCAACAATTCACATGGAATTATTTTAAATGTGTACATAGAACAAAGAGAGGAAGAAGTTTGGTAATTTTTTCAGGAATAAAGTAAATATATCAAGATCAAATACAATTATTAATATAAAACTCCTCTTTCACAATTTGTCACCAAGAAAACAAGAAAGCAAAAAGGAAAGATAAATCCAAGGACTTTATTATTTTTTTTCACTTTACACTTTATCAAATACACCTTCCTAAATTCCTGTAAACCTCAAAGCAATAGCAATTGTTGACTCTGAGTGTTAGTATAGAAAAAACTTGTGGCAAAGGTGAATTTATATAAGACTAATATTTACAAGGCCATGCACTGTCCTTGTTCTCTAGAAGAAGAATTTGATGTCAATAGAAGTTAAATTGAAGGCCACTTTTATCTCAAATTGCTGCTGATGCTATATTTCAGGGATTTACTTCCACATTGTTGGCCTTTGCTCCCAAAGTCTTATTTCTTCACCATAAAAAAAGATGTGTGTATATATATATATATGTGCATATATATACACACATGATACATACGCATATATAATTCAGGGCTGTTACTTTCAAATGTAATGTACAAGGTGTTAAGCAACAGAAGTTATTCTTCATTAATGAGAGAAGGAAGGAGGGGGAGAAGGAAACAAAAACTCCTCAACACCTGAAACAATTAAGCAAGCCTCAAATGTGATTGACTTGCATAAAAAAGGCAATGGCTTTAATTTTGTGTTCAGACACATAATGAGTAAGAAGATTCTCTAAATTTACACAAAAGCTCATAATTTGTCTCAGTTATAGCAAAGTACAGCATTCTGAAGCACTCCTTACCTCACATTTCATGGATTCTTGGGCACAGTGCAATGTCACTGTTCAGGGCACCCTGTGCCACCAGCCAGGAGCCAGCTGGGCAGCCACACTCACACCACCCAGCCTGCCACTGCTGGGACCAAAGCCCCTTCACAGAGGCAGCTCCAGTGACCTGACAAGTCCCCACTTGGCTCCCTGCACACCCCACACTCACAGCCAGACCAGTTCCCTTACCAGATATCCTGTAACAGGGTCTCAGATGTCCAGGTTCTTCAGTAAATTTGACTCTGCTGCAATAACTTAAGCTTGAGCTGGCACCTCTGAGGAAGGACTTGCAACTCCTGGGCTTTTATCCCCTCACTCTCCTGACCCCAGGGAAGTGTGTGATGCTCAGCACCTGGCATGTCTCACCTGGCTGAGCCACAGGTGCCCCTTGTTAAACAGAGGGTGGCAATTCCCAGCCTCCTTTCCCAGCCCCTCCCAGAGCTCACCCTGGAGTTGCTCCCCAGCCTTCTGCACTGAATGGATTCCTCAAGAGCCACGATGTGTGCTGCAAATGAGGATGTATTCTGTGTCACCTGTGTCTGTGACACAGATGTTGTCAAGGGTAATGCTTTAAAAGGATCTGAGGTGTGGGGAATTGGAAGGACAAGATTCCCAGTGGTCTTGAATGCAGTCTCAGCACTGCTGTAGTACAGGCTCTGTTTCATGGATATCTGTGGCAGCTTCTGCCTTGAAGTACTTTTTGCACTCTTCTTTTCTTGCAGGTTCCCTCCCCATCCTCTCTGTTGTGCTCAGCTCTCTGCAGAGCAGCTGCTGAATGGCAGAATTTATAGCTAAGGACATCAAGTAAAATCAGAATTTATTTCAAATATCTTCCTGTTCTGTGCTGCAAGTGGTGGCAGTTTAGACACGTTTGGGAAGGAATATGGTCAAACTCACAAAGGGGTGCCCTCAATAGGATTACAGGAGTAAGCAGCTCCCACACCTAGTTTCCCACATATGAGGGTAACATTAAAAAGATGAGCATAGTCCACTTTCAGTGCATCATTACAATTTTGTCTCAGCTGTGATGGGTTAAGCTTATTGCTATTATTCATTAAAATATTAAGGAGTAGCTAAATATGATTTATAATTGAATTCAGAGTTTTGTAGCCGTTTCCTATTTTGCAAATAAGTGCCTTGAGTCTTGGATTTTTTTTAAATTTGCCCATTAATACATTTTTGGTGTTTAGTTGGGTTTTTTCCAGTTTTTGAAAGACAAGCATATATTAAAAAAATTACAAAGTTCAATCTTATCTTCATAGAGCCAATTGATCAATACAAATGGGAACATGAGATGTCTCACGGACAATGATCTCTGATAAGTGTCTTGAGATGAGCTATGAAAGCTGAATCAGCAAGTCCTCCTGCTTCTCCCCTAATTGTATGGAAAGTTCATCAACAAAGAGCATCAGCATCTGCTGGCTTTGGAGATCATTTTCCCAGAAAGGTGGAAGCAGTAAATTTCTATTTTTATTCACAGACAAAACCAGTAGACATCTCAAAATGAAGTATACCATCACTTTAGCTCTTGCTGTACCTATGGTTTCAGAATAGTTAAGAAATCTGCCTTTAACATTCCTATTTAACCCAATGAAATTTTATCAATCAATGCATTGAAATGAAAACAGACTTGCAACTATGTTCTTGTTGCATAGTGTCTGCCACAGTTTAAAACATCTGCTGTGTTCAAACACGTGTGGCAGAATTTAAAAATGAAACTACCAGCTAATGGTTGTAGGACATATTTTCCAATATGTCTGATCTTAATTTTGCAGCAAGATTAGACAGAGATAAGGCAGAAGTTGCTTCCTCTCCCCCACCTCCCCCCGTCATGGGGAAAAGTCAAGTGTAGCAAACATTAGAAAACTTCCTAGAAACATTTTGTTTTTAACAGCATGAATAGGCATGTGCATGAATTCCCCCCTGCCCTGGATGAATGTAAGAAAAACAGTGGATATATGTTGAGTGATACAGGGGCAACTAAAAGCCATTGAGTACTCATTTCTTTGTGTACTTTTTAAGCATCTGGGCCTTTAAAACTGGCAGAAACATATATTTTCCCTCTTGATGTTTTATTTTGGAATTGGCAAGAGTTGAAAACAGTGAAACAGCTGTGGCTCAAGCTAATGAATATTAATTTTCCAATACAATTGCTGGTCCATGCACACACTCATGCTTTTGGTTGCACTGCTCTATGCTCTGTTCTAAAATTGCTTGAGTAAGACAATGTCTAAAGCACTATATGCAGACAGAATGGGAATTATCTCTTAAACCCCAGACTGTAAGATACAGGACAGAAACACAGCAAGGAAATCAAAGAAAACCTCTCCTTGGGAACCTCCGTTGTGCAGGTACTTGCTAGTTACTCACCACGCATGGAGGCACTAATGGCACTCCCAGGACAGCAGGGCTGCTCATCAAGCCCCAGCTCTGCTGCCCCACAGCCCTGCTCTCCTGACACAAAGCAACAGAGCACAACCAAAGGTGACAATTCACAAAACTGTGTTTGGGCAGAGAACAGTGTGAGAAAGCAGCGCTACACAAAAGGCACTTCTTATCCAAAGGTGTCTGAGGTTACAAACAGTGCAATGGCACTTGGCATTTTGGGAGAATGCATGTGAGCAGGTGTGAGAAGAACCAGTTCCAGGCCATGTGCTGGACTTCAAAAATTTGCAGTTAAGTTTTGTGGCATTCACATTCTCAGGACAGAGAGACATAATTCTGTCTCTCAGGAGAAGCACAGAGAGAAGAAGAGAAAACAATCTTTATCTCTGCTCCTTTGTTTTCCCCATGTGGAACGTGGTATGGGGATTGTTTACCTGGAGTGATTGCTGGGTTGGATTCTGGTGAAGGTTGTTTGGGTTAAGTGACCAATGGGATCCAGCTGTGGTTCGGATCCAGCTGTGACTCTCAGCAGAGAGTCATGGGTTTAGTTAGTTAGGTGAGTAAGAAGTAAGTATGTAGAATAGGATGGTATATCTTTAAATAGTATCTTAATGTACTATAGTATAGTTTTAATAAAGCTGTCCCTCAGCCTTCTGATCTGGAACCAGACATCATAATTTCTTCCCATTGGCGGTCACCTGATTGCCAATAAAGTTTCTCTTTTTCACCTACCTACCACCATATAACTACCTCAGATTTAAAGCAATGTATATACAGACAGACACTTTGGATAACTAAAAGGAACCTGATTGCAAATGTTGATTTTGACTTAAAGGAAATAAATATATAAAAAAATATAGTGCCAATTGACACACATAAATATCACTTCTAGCAAAAACAAAATACATTTAAAAGGGAATGTTCCATGCATCTAACAGACTTGTAGAAATATTTTTCATTGCTTATCTTAGTTGTGCAGTTTCCCACAAACATTTTAAAATTGGCCAGATCCCTAAAAAGTCTAGTCATTTAAAAGCAATTCCTATTTATTTTTAAGTCAAATCTCTGTAACTGCCCTGTCTTTCAACACTTCAATTAGAGAATCCCAGCTGAGGAGCAAGTTTTACTTACATAGGAAATATAATTAATTTAGCTATAAGTCACCATTGTATTTGTATGAGGTTTTTATCCTTGCTAGCTTTTATGTGGTCCTCTGTGATAGTCTGTGCACTCACTGAAGGGGTTATAGGGAAAGCTTTGTGTTTAATGCACTAGCGTGAATAAAATTAGGAACATCTGGTGAAAGAACACCTGACTGAACATATGTAGCAAGAGTGAAATCTTGCCTGAGGAAACTGCTCTGTGAAGAGGGGTTGGCTCCACACTGTATCCCTATCAAATAGCATTGATGGAGCCAAACTGTTTTGCAATATTCCCAGTAGTTTTTTAATAGCTATCAAAATGTTCTAGTATGGTGGGCCCTCAAACAACTAAATACAGCTGAAATTATGCTGTTGGGTAAAATTTTCACTTTGCTTCTTCTTGCATTTACCCCCGAATACAGAGGATGCCAGTGGTCAAAAGGCAATGTTGTATTCTGTCCTATAAAAGAGGGAGAAAATCTGGTCTTTCCACCAGTAAGTTCTTGGCATACTTCTCTCTTTTTTTTTTCCTCCTGGATTTCTTTTTATGTTACCCATTCCCACATTAAGCTGCAGTGTTTCCCAGATATAAGACATTCTCAACAGGTCATTGAACTCCATCAGGCTGCTGTTCTACCTCTTTTCCAGTTTATTGATGAAAATATTAAGCAATACTGAAAGCATTTAGAGATCATCTGATACCCACTTTCTGAAGCCCGTTTTTCAGATTTTCTTCAGTATATCAGGAAAAAATATTTTTGCCATGGTAACAGTATCAATAGTTGGAGGTGTTCATTTAGTAGGAAGATGCCACTGCATATGTTCAGTTTGATCATCACTGCTTTGACCTTATTATGCTATATCTCATTACTAACTTAAAATGCAGTATCCTTCAGCATATGGTGCACTAGGGCTTGCAGAAGAGAGGGAAAATTCGGGATTATCTCACCTTTATACAGCAGCACATTTGTAATATCTGAAGGCACAGCAATGAATCACATTCTCTTTCAACAGCAGTGCAATACGGACTTGTCATCAGTGCACGACAATGGACTTGAATACAGACATTTCCATTTGGAACCAGCTGCAGGAGTCATGGAAGGGCTGTGAGTTTGTGTGCACTGGTGCAGCTGTTTGGGACAGAGGATGGACACTGGGCAGTGCTGCAGGGATAATGCATCTCTTGTCTTTAATTTTCTGTCTACTGATGACAATAGGAACAAAGGGGAAAAAAAATCCCCTGAAACAAACAAATATCCCCCAACCATCCCTTCCAATCAGCTCTAAAAATAACACATGCAGTGAATAGAAGCACTTGTTCATTAACTTCCTTTTCATCTGGTACAATCTTGTCCCTTTGATATTGAAATTTGGATGAATTTATCATTGCTAACATAGTTTTAAAGAACAGAAGAAATAGCAAAAAAATATTCTGATCGTTATCCTGATGTAAATACAAAGATGATCACTAAGGTGTCACTGATGCCTTTTCGCCATTTCATGTTTTGAGAGAAGATCTTCTAGAGCAGAAAGGTAATTCATTTCCAAACTCTATCAGTCCTCACTTTCTTGTCAAATTTCCACAGAGACAATACACTGTGGTGCTGGTTTTTATGACATGAGTCTCTTCCATTGTAACTATACTGAGAGAACAAACTTATTTCACACAGGCCATCAATCAGTCTTTAGAGAGCAAAACCTCACAGTTACTGCTTTGCCAGTTTGGCCTGTAAGTAGTGATTTAAGGAAAAGATGTGGAATAACATTACCAGCTCCCTGCACCAGCCAAACTTTTGTTCAAAACAAGCAGAAAATATTTCCTATGAAAAAGCATTGAGCAAGGATTCAGCAAAGCTAGTTTTCTCATGTCTGTCAGTTAGCCACGCAGTAATTCTTATTTATCTTGTCCATTAACAGGAGCAGCCATTCACACATTTCTATCTGCAACCGCATTTCAAGATATAAGTAAACTAAGCCTGACATTTTCCAGAGGATGTGGGGAACAGAAGGTTGTTTACTAGACTTTGTTATCGATAAAGACATATTCCCAATATTGTATTTTAGTCTTATGGGATGCTCAACCATCTGTCGAAGCACAAACTGATGCAACACAAGTGATTAAAAAAAGAAATCCTATTTGCAGCATCAGAAGCTTTAACAATGTTTTGGATCACTGCATTTCCATCACACTGTAAATCCTGTGTTTCTGTAATGAATAAGGCCATTGGCAGGACTGAACAGTACAAATCCATGCAAACAGATGGGGTGCAGCTGAAGGTCCCAAGGAAGCAGACCTTCATAGGAGGAAGAGCAGCAGTTACATTCTGAGGACAAGTACTCAGAACAGTAAGAAATGGTCATCCTTATACTAACTGCATCAAGAATATACTTCTTACTGAACTAATAATAGAGGCATAACCTCTGGATATGCTATATCTTATAATAAATTAGCAAAATGCTATTCAGCAAATCAAGCATGTTGCATGTCAGCCTTTACAGTTTCTAACAAAAGTGGACATTATCAGGAACACTATTACTTTTTAAGTAGAATTGTGCATAACATAACAGACACAGGATGATGACTATTATAGGTTGGGGATGCTAAGCTGAATCCCAGTTCCTGCTGCTTCTATGCCAATTTCCTTTAGACCTCCTATTGCAAGGGCTTTAACAGGAGCAACATTACATAATCAGCAGGTGTCCCCTCTGTTATACCCAAAGAGTTCCATGTGCTGGCACTGAAGCAGGAAATGTGGCAAGTGCACATTTCAGCCCTTTCACAGAGGCACAAGTGAAATGGGCTCACCCAGAAGGGACCTCCTGACTGTGCCCAGCATTCCCAACCCCTCTGTGCCCCGAGGCTCTGCAGGGAGCACAGGGACCCCAGCACCCACCCCTGCCCTCACTGCCTGTCACCAGTTCAAGCTTCTCTCACATTATGAAGATTCTTTATTTCTTTCTAAGAGCACGGCAGATAAAACCAAAAAGGGCAGGGCTATCAATGCATGAACCTTAAAGGAAGCAGTTCATAACTAGAGGTGAAACTGTATAACTAGAAGGGACACATCCCTGTAACATACAGGATATTTGCCCACTTCCTCTTATAAGGGACAGAAGCCTAACTAGATAACAAAGTCCATTGTATAAAATTAGCTCTTAAAGTATTCTATATTTGATATTTCTTCTTAAAAATGTAACTTAAAAAAAAACCCAACCTGGATAGTGTCTAAGCTCTAATTTTAAACTTTATATGACCCCAAATACAGACCACCTCAAAATATCACATTACCTAAATTGGGCGACTCCCATAGTAAGCTTTCCCGTAGATAAAATGGAGAACAGGGAAGATATTTCCCATGTTTAGCAGAAGTTTTTACTCACCTAAAGATAGGTTTTTGCTTCTGAATAATCTCAGAAAAGAAATATTCATAAAATAGAACATATTAATTTTGTAGGAAAATGGAAATCATCCATATCTAATATCTGCATCTGATTTTGGATATTGCAAATCAATTTTTATTGAAAAAGGGACAAAAAAGACATTTTGGTCTCATATGATTTTCATCTACATACATGAAATGAGCAGCCTTTATCTTCTGTTGGAAGAGTAGTTCAGTGCAGTCACATACAATCTTGAGGACAAAAATTTTTGTCCCACCACTTTCAGAAAAGAATAATTTGCAGTTCCTATTCAGTCTGCCAGACAATCAAAATGAGAATGATTCTTAATGAAATGGCTTTTTCTGGGCTTAAAAATCTTACATTTTTGTAAGTGTATTTTTGATTTGCATTATAACTTTTTCTAATATAAGAAATGAGGAGGGTGATTTTTAGCTACATTATCTTGGCTGATCAGTTAGCCCTTAGAAATCTGGATATCTGATCATTCAATCTGCTCTGTTAAGTGCCTTGTTGCATAATCCTTAGTGGTAATATTGTGTGGTAACTATAACACTACCAAAGCAGATCATATAACTTTGTGAAAACATAATTTTCTAATCACTCTTCACATCACTGTGAAGTCTTAAGATCAAGCCCAGACTGTTAAATCTGTAAAACTACAAAAAGAGCACATGACAGGGCAGAAACAGAGAATGAACATCAGGGTGCCCCCAGCTCTCTGCCAGGTGCTCCACAAACACCACCCCTGAGCCACCAAGGGCAGCAAGGGCCAGACCCCATTGTCCCTTTCAGGCAGAGCAGCATCAGCACGGGGGGCTCCCTGCTCCTCTGCACTGCTGTGAGCACAGAAACTGAGACAGCATCCATTACCTCCTCCCATAACAACACAACAATTTGCTTTCCACCCCGAGGGCAATAATTCCCTGTTATTGCCACATTGAGATTTCTGCTGCAAGTGTTGGAAATATTGCTCACATATAATGGGGTCTGATACCTTAGTGAGGCTCCTCTGGGACCCCCAACAGTACAGCATGCCCTCCAGCAATTCCCAACAGCTTTCCAGAGCTACAGATCCTACAGTGTGCAGGGTTTTATTCTCACCTCACCTCTGTGTGCCTGAAATCAGTTTGGGGGTGCCTGGTTTCCTGAGAGAAAAGACCAACCTCCACCTTGCCACAAGCTTTCAGGTAGTTGTAGAGAGGAATAAGGTCTCCCTTGAGCCTTCTTTTCTTGGTACTAAAGAACTGTACCCTCAGCCCTATGCTGAAAGTGAGAGCAGCTTTTCTTGGGGCTTGCTCACACTTGGGGAGAGAGAGCAGAGCTGATCTCTTGCCAGCGTGAAGTCCCCTCCCTGGTGTCACCAGTCCTGGTCACTTCTGCCCTCAGCTACACCCTGCAGAAGAGCAGGACTGACACTTCTCTTGACTGCCAGCGTGCCTTCAGTCTCCTGGGTATCATCATTTTGCTAGTTTTTGAGCATAGTGGTAATGCCATCATTACTGCCTGAACTGAAGGGGAAATCCTCTCCTCCATCTTCTGGGGATCACAACAGCACTACAGGAGAGAGAAGGATGAAGGGAGAATAGCCCCATGAATTTGATTTCTCTTCTATCTGCAAGATAAGAGCTATATGAGTTGCAGGGGAACACAGCGGGGAAGAAAGCAAGCATACCCTGAAATTCAGTTGAAAGACACTGGCACAAAAAAGATAGTATTTATTTTATTGACACTGGAATTTTTCTTTCAGTTTGGGAAGTTGCTCTTGCATACTGGAAAGTGAACCTGGTGTGAACATTTGCTTTCTTGCCCTCCCAGTACACGAAGATTTCTCTCATCCCTTCCTTTTTGGAAAACATTTTGAAGCAGGAGTTCTATAGCCATTTCCCAAGAGGCATAGTTCTTTTTTGTTAGAATACATGCTGGGTATTTTTTCCAAGGGTAGTGAATGGAATGTAACCTACAACATCTGCTAATGGCTGGAAACCCACTGTGCCTCTGAATTAGTTTCCTATGACAGACAAGATGTGCCTGCCAGGAAAGAGGTTCTTAAAATGGTCCAGCTATTTCTTTTTTCATTTACAGAGGTAGCATACACAGTTCTTCTGTTAATTTATTTCTGGAAGGAGGTGAGACAGGAGCAGAGAGGATGAAAGCACAGGGAAGGGTGCTCATGACTATTTCAATATCTACTTTCACTGTCACACCCTAGCAGGATCTACAAGAATCTGCCTGTACAACAAGGCATCTGCTAAAAGGCAGCTCAGTCCCTGGCCCTTGGACACCTCTATCTCCTTTGCACAGAATAGTGAATTTCTCTGCTCAGTCTTCAAGGTTACTCCCAATTTTCAAACCCATTAAATCAGCAAAGTAGAAAAAAAATTAAAGTAATTTCGCCCAACAGTTGCTGGGCTTCTAGGAGCCCCCCAGTCTGCTTTGGTTTATAGTGCAGGCATAAGATTGTTTTGCTTTGAAGATTTTTATAGTCCCATTTATAATTTTATTCTGCAAGAATTATATACTAGGGAATTTTTGCAACGAACCCCTCCATATACCATCAGAAAACTCGAATTCTAAACAAAATAGAGCCCCATAACATGCACATTCTACTGTGCATTTTTGAGGAAGGCAGTAGAATTTGCTGAGATTTAAAAAAAACCCAAACAAACAAACACAAAAAAAAACCTCCACAGAAACAACATTCTTCCCTGCCCCTCCACAAACAAATAAGTTCCTAAAGCTTGATACCCATGCCCCATCAACTTCAGTCATAAATAAAAACTGGGTGTGGGACAGACACAACCCTTACAAAACAATTATCCACATTCAAAAAATTTTAGCATAAGAGATCACTCGATGCCCTACACTTTGATACTATAGATTTAAGACTGATTTTCTAGGAATTTTCTATCTTTAATTTAGAGACACTCTCAGAGTCATGTGCTACTTCAACTCTTCCTGATTTTTCAGCTTTATTCCCCCCAGGCTCAATCCTCTCTGGTTGAGGTTCTTGTGCCAAGGTGTAGCAATCAGATGTTCTGCAAATACAAAGAGATGAATCCTATGCTCATTTTCATTCCCAGCTCCCCAGTTTGTACCAACAGAAATGTGTCTCCAATTTCCATTAGTTCCATTAATTTAGATTTCTATAATAAGCAGAAGATAAGGAATATAAATTAAGTATTTGAAACTATGGGTTCCAAAGTTTGATTTTTTTAAGCTGAAGTAAGCATTTCCATGCACAGCTGTTTGGCCTCCAAACATCTTAATTAAAACCTTTTGGGAGGATAATAACATTTGCCATTCAATCAAACATTGGAGAATTTTACAGCTGATACCAAATGTTATATGATAAACTTGGAGCTGAGTTTCAAAGCATCACTGGCAGTAATGACAATTAAAGACAGAGTTGTCTAAAAGTCTCAAGCAATAAGTTTCTCTTGCACTCATTACTGAGGAGGAAATATTTTTATAAACCAGTGTGGGACTTTTTCTAGTGTCAGTATAAAAGCTAATTCATGTGCAGTCTAGCTGAAATTTAGTGAGACCTGGGCATTAAACTCTGCATGAGCAAGTCTATGCACCTGCTATGGAAAACATTTTTTTAATTGCATTCTGAAATCAATCAAACCCTACTACATTTAAAACAAACCCAAAACAACCAGCCAACACCAACAAAACCTCCCTAGCACCCCCAGCCAACCAACAACCAACACCCAAAGCTCCTAAAAACCACTGCCAACCACCCCCACCCACCCCAGAAAAAAGAAAAAAAACCCACAAAACCCAAAAGAAAACCATCAATGAGAGGGAAGTTGAAAAAGGAACTCAAGCTTTCTGCTATGCCCAGATAACATAACAATTCAAGGATAAAATCCTCCATTAGGGTACTTACTTTACAATACGCCCTGAAAAAATGAAACTACCTGTTAATCATCTTATAATTTGCATGACACCTATCAAAGCTTTTTAAAACTCAAACAACATGATAAAGCTTAAGAGGTGAACTACTGAAATTAAAACTTTGGGAGCCTGCAGGCTCTGGGATATTTGTTTTAAAGGGCTGCCCTCTCCTCCCAGCACCTCCCAGAGAGGGTCTCACAACTTCACCAAGCCCCAGTCAGAGGGGGAAGTGAAGGATCCCCAGAAGGGCTGAGCCCTTGTAAGACCCCTTTGAAAAATAACCTCCTGCTGTGGACAGAAAGATGACTGAATTCCCTGTATGTTGCCTTTCCCTAAATCAAGGCAAACCTAAAAGGAACATTGCAGAGATTTTTGGATTCTTTGAAATCCCTCTGCACCAGGGTGGTGCTGCAGAAATCTCCTAACACCTGGGCTAGTATCTCAGTTGTCACCCCACCAGTGAGGGGGTTTATTTGTTTGTTTTTGGGGTTTTCATTTGGGGTTTTTTTTGGTCGTTTCCATATTTAACTATTCTGTACTATTATGCTTAGCTGTTTTGTACTCCCTTTTATTTCTGGTGGTAGGTACTTAGTCATCTAACACAAAAGAGAAATTAGCTTTCAATGCAAAGAAGAAAAACTATTTTTGGTTGGTTGGCTTTGTTTTTTGTTTGTTTTTTTTTTTCATTAATGATTGCAGATGATTTAAAACCTAGATTAAATTGCTATCTAGTGTAACAGAAAAACAGTTAATGTAAAACTACAGCCTTTAATTATTTCTGTGAATAAATGAATGACTCAATACTTCAAAGTCTTATGAGTAACTTTCCTTTAGCCCAGCTCTTATTGGCAAGAAATAAAGAGAAATTAACTGTTACTGCTTTGGAAAATGAGATCACAAGGAAATTCATTAGATGGACAGAAATCCTGAAGGTCTGGATTCTGCAATTAGATGCAAGACATTGGAGAACTGTGTCTCTGGAGAATCCTGTTACTTTGAAATAGAGTTTCAATTGACTGCCACAGGATACCAGAATAGCATGGAGGGTCTGCCTCCATCATAAGAACTGATGAACAGGACACATTTGAATCACTATAATTTGCAAAATTTTGTATCCAGTTTAAGTCAAGTAAACAAGCTGTCTTTAAATATCTGTCATAAATGTTGGGGAATTTTTAATGAATAAGAAAAATGAAAATGTATGTTCTGCAGTAAGAAGTTTTTTTTCACCTTTTGCATACTAATTTTTTACCTTTGTAAATTAAAGATAGAAAGGTGTCCTTTCCTAGAAGAAAAACAAAACAAAACACAAACAGCCCTTTATACTTTTTCCTCCTTCTATATATCTTTCCCAGAGTGAAGCTACTCAGCCTTACTACTCAGAGTCATGGGTTCAAGGACCACAAGAGAATTTCCATACACTGTAGATATTGAAATCTGTCATGAATCAAAGAGAATCTCAGGCTGGAAGGGACCCATAAGGATCATTGGCTCCAAGTCTCTGGTCCCTGCAGGACTACCCAAATCCAAACTGCTAAACCCACTTCCCTGGGGAACCAACGACCAGCCACTCTCTGGGTGAAGAACCTTTTCCTAACATGCAATCTGAGCCTCTCCTGACACAACCTCTTTCTATTTTCTTGTGTCCTATCAGTGGTCACCACAGGAATAGAGCGAGGTCCAGGTAGTGGAAATAATTAACGGTATTTTTTTTTATTTTTTTAAGATCTCCTCTTTGCCCATGGTGTAGCCACAGAACTTATTTCAGTGCTAAGGAGAGCTTCTGAGTTTGTCAAGGGTGAAAATCTCCCTTCCCCTTTTTAATTTCACACGTTGGAAAGATAAAGGGTGATGTTACTTGCACATTTTAAGGATGCAAGACTGAGGCAAGGAGTGTTAAGTGTTTATTGGCTTTGAAATAATCGATAGCTTGAGCTGCAAAAGATATCTTTGCCAGAAAAAAAAAGAGAAAGATGGGCTTTTAATCCTGTTTGTTAGGCAAAGCAGATAGAGCCAGGGTCATCCAGCAAGCAAAAGCTTTGGGGTCTGTCAGCAGCCCTGGTGTAGCAGTGTGCCTGTACCAAGAGGTCCCTTCTTCAAGGGAGATGCTTTAGCAGGCACAGCACAGCGTTAATGTGTTCTGAAAATGAGAGTTATAGAGAGCCACACACAGGACTGCTCCTAACGATGCCATCTAGCATAAAAAGAAAATCTACAGAGGAAAGAAAAAGAAAAATCTCTATATAATTTTATTATCTTAATCATAGGACTCCCTTTTCTTCCTTTTACAATCCCTACTGCATGCACAATCTATCTCCTACTTTCTGCAAGAGAGATGGCAGATGTTAATATGAAAAAAACCCACCCTAAAACCCAAGGCCTCACAACAAAACAAACTAAGCAAGAAAAAATGCTAAGAGAGAGAAAATCTTGCAAGATTGTTTTGTTGTTTTTGGGTTTTTTTGAACAAAGATCAGCTACCTGAAAAATGCAATTAATCTTTCCCTAATTGTTTTGTTTTGACATTCATAGCTGCTCTTTTTAAACTGAAACACAGCATGTATATGTCCTCTATGGAACAACAGGTTGCTTTGCAGGCATTTTCTTAGAAAAACGATGCCATCTAGGAAGCTAACATAAAAAAGATTTTTTTTTATTTTGCACTCTTCCATTTCCCAGACAATTGGAAGGAGATCACAAACACATTAATTGCTGGCTAGGGGAATCAAATATTATTTTTAATTTAAAAGGGTATTATTCTGGACTTTCACAAATCAGCTTCATAAGGAGGTTTAAATTAAAAGAAAGTAAAAAGGAGGCTTCAAACAGCATTTTCTTGAGAAAGAGACTGATGTTGAATTTGAAGAGATTAAATTCAGATGAATATAGGTCCATATGCTAATTATTAAGGTCAGATTAATTATAAAATCCCAAAACAACCAGGGTTCTTTATTTCAAAGTCTTGTCCCCTAAATTTTCTGATTCAGGGTTTATAAATAAGCTCACCTTGCTAATTCTAGCAAATGAAAAGAGTTTTCTCAGCTGCACTGGAAGAAACTAAGACTTTTATTTCAAAGTCTTGTCCCCTAAATTTTCTGATTCAGGGTTTATAAATAAGCTCACCTTGCTAATTCTAGCAAATGAAAAGAGTTTTCTCGGCTGCATTGGAAGAAACTAAGGGTTCAGTCAGTGACTGGCAATATCACAGAAACCAGCCTTGAAGGGGGCAAAGAAAAAAGGATTAAAAGAAGATTTTGGTCCTTCAGTATCTCATGCATCAAGCCAGAAGGATGCTCTGCTGCCAGGACACTCTCAGGCAAAACACAAACCTGCACAAGGAATGCTCCCCTTGAAATCTGATCTAGGGAACCCTACTACTACTTCTCCACTAAGGGGTTCATGTGACTAAAAGTTAATTTCTTCACAGAGGTTAATTTTCCCACTAAAATAGTGTTTGAGATAGAGTATTTGTAAAATAAATGTTATTAAATATATACATAAAATTAAGACATGCTGAATTATAGTAAAACAATTAAATTCCATACTTCTGCTCAAAGTCCTTGAAATCTTGCTTTATTCTAATTAATACAGAGACTTACTGAGAGTCTTATTCATTTAGGACAAACATGAAACTCCCCTAAATTACAAGGAAGGGGTAAAATTGATTTTTGTCCTTCAAAAGGAAAAGCTGGGCAGCATAGTGGGTCACTAGAGTACAGCAGATGAATATATAGTACTTTCAGTGCTCAAGGGAATACCCCAGGCAGGAGACCTTGAGAGCAGAATATTTCTACCTAATTTAGATTCCAGAGCAGAGAGTTAAAGCCACTTATCAGCCATCAGGTCTCTGTCTCTTCAGAAGAATGCAACCCTCTCTCCCACTATTCTCCAATTACTGGTCATACACAACCTCATGGTTTTTTTTCCCAAGATTATGATGTACTTAGCTACAAGCTGTTATACTTCCCCCTCTCCTCTATCCATCATATACATTAATTTTAATTACCTCTTTGAGAATTAATTTTTGAGCCTCTGCTTAGTTATGTTCAACTACAAAAGAATACAAACAACTACATTTCTGAAGCTGTTAATGGAAGCAGTCAGGTTGACCTTGTGCAGTTCAGTCCCTTCTTGAAATAAGTTTTCAGCTTTATTTTTTCTTGATATCTGGACATAGTCACAAAATTGTAGAGGTTTCTCTTTCCCCATATAAACTTCTGATAAAATACTGAGTTTTTAAAAAGTTTCTTTCCGTAAATGAGTCATTACAAAATCTAGGGGTGCTTTAGAACTTCTGTCACTGAGCATTATTGTGGTTCCAGTTTTATTTTGTCTTCCAGAATCTGGTGTGTTCCCCCTTCCAGTCAGGGATACCCATTGGATACTGGCTTTGTCCTGCAAGCCTAAACTCCTAGTGGAAGAGTGAGTCTAATCAAGTAATCCAGAGTAGCAAAGGAAAGAAATATTCCATAATTTACACAAGTCCTGAACTCTACATTGGGTCACTTCACACGGGAGATCCGGAGTGCCAGAGGGTCTATTTTACAGAAGAAACAAGATAACTAGGAAAATCTCATCTTGTTTCACAAGTAATTTCATTTCAAGATGCTCCTAGACTCACTAAAAAATTCATTCTTAAAGTACCAGGAAAATTTGATGCTGCCAATAGGGGCCACAATTCAATAAAATTACTGTCTTATTCTCAAACCAGCCATAACAGCTTAAAGATCTGAGCACAGTGATCTGTGCAAGGGTGGGAGGAACAAACACAAACCTTCATGCAGTACTTTAAAGAGGAACTAGGATAGAAAAACAAAGGATTTAAACAAGAAATAAATTGGAATATTGAATATAAATACTATTCCACTGTATTGAATGAGTGATCCCACTAGGGGTTGTGGTTTTGCTGCATTGAAGTAGGGCACCACAGCTAACAGTAGTAACTTCATAATGCTTTGTGAAGAAACTATTGATAGACAATTTAGAATTGCTCTTCTATATTTATTTAGCCACTAAAATATTGTGATTTTTTTTCAATTTATGGCTATTTTCAAAAATACCTGCAGGAGCAAGAAAAAATATCTTAGTAGCAGAGATTCACTACAAAATGAAGCATTATATTTAGTCTTTGGACCTTCTTTTGGACCCTTGTTATGAAACATGCACACCATCCTCTAATCACACACCAGGGTGGCAAAAATACAAAGCAACAGGAACATGCTGAAAGAGAATTATTGCTCCAAATAAAAGTAGTGTGAATATATGCAACCATCTTCACTCAGCCTACAGTAAAATCCTTTTATGGACCACAAATTGACTTGTACTAATGTGTGCTTTGAACTGGGACAATAAGTACAATTAGTAACTAACAGATTCCTGCAAATTCCAGGAATTCAGTATTAGTCATGAAAATGTTGAATAGATTTGGCTTGGTGTTTGTTAACCTGATGTAACGAATGAGTCAAATTCAGAGAAAACATTTCATGAGCTGCTGTTCAGCTTCAGAGAGTGTCATGCCCAGCTGAGCAGCTCGCCCACCTCCTCCTCTCCAAGGCCACAGCTCTCCTTTGGAGCACTTCTGAGGGGAAACCATTGCCCAGACTAAGCCTACAAATTGCTTTCAAGCTGTCTGTCCTCCCTCTGGAGTAATTAACTTCTAATTAATACTCGGTCCATTTATCATCTTGTCTCTTCTTCTTCCAAATAATCTATTTCTTCCAAAAGGCTGTGTCCTGGCACAGGATGGCAAACCCTGCCCCTCAGCCAGGCTCCACCTCAGGAGGTGCAGCCTTAATGGCTGTAGATGGCCTCAATGGCAGCAGATGTCATTTAACAACAAAGACTCTTGAAACTGCAGGAATTTGGATCTGCAAGCAGAAAATATGCAGCTCAGGGTAAGGAACAGCCAGCCTCTTCCCAGCATTGCAGCTACAAATTTCAGATTCATCAGCTTGCAGATGGGACCCACAGAGACATCTTTTAAATAGTTTAATGTAGAAAAGAGGTTAATTACTATCAGCACTCCTTCACAAGTGCAAAAAATAAAATTTTAAATTGAATTGTTGACAGAAACTTTTTTCTCTGATGTCACAGCAGCATTATCAAACAGTAGTTGAAATGATGATACTGAAAAAAAGCCTCTGAAATATGAATAGGGGAAATCCTCCCTGTCCTAAGGTAATGCCATGGGTTAACCCCTGTAGGCAGCTCAGCCCCATGCAGCTTTTCCCTCATTCCCTGCAGTGGGATGGGGAAGAGAACCAAAAGGGTGAAGTGACAAAAATAATAGGTTGAGACAAAGTGAGTTTACAGGTAAAGCAAGAACCTTGTACACAAGCAAAGCTAAACAAGGAATCCCTTCCCCATTTCCTATGAGGCTGCAGGTGCTCAGCCATCCTCCAGGAAAGCTGGGCTCCATCCTGCCCAGGGGTGACTTGGGAAATGCCAAACACACTCACTCCAAATGTTCCCCCTTCAGTCCTTATTGCCCAGGTTTCTTTCTGGTTAAAAATGATACCATATGATCTGGGAAATCCCGTGGGTCACTTGGGGTCAGCTGTGTCCCCCTCCCCAGCTGCTTGTGCACCTCCAGCCTCCTCCCCAGTGTGTGGGGTGAGGAGCAGAAAAGGCCTTGGCTCTGGGTAAATGCTGCTCAGATATTACAAAAACATCCCTTTATTATTAAAGTGATTTTCAGCACAAATCCAAAATATATCCCCATACCAGCATTTCTAGCCTGAACTTCTGCAGCAGCAGATGTTAAAGGAAACGAGAAGTACTGTTGTATATTACCAGACAGACACCCTTTATATCATCCTTACTTTGTCACTCCTCCTCCTTTTTGTACCCTGCCTCTTCCTCCCTGTGCAGGTTGAAGAGTAAAATGGTGTTCCTTAAAGGCAGAACAGAAAGCTTTTGTCTGGTCTATTATGCTGTACTGTACTTTAATTCAGGCTTTTGAGGCACTGCATGACTGAGAAAGCAGTGTGGGAAAGGCTTTGGAGCCAATGGCTCTGGAGTTATAGTGACAGGGTTGCCAGCAAGGATATCTGTGAATTGATGGCTTCACTCTGGCTGCCCCTAGAAGTTAACTAATATTTATTTGAGTGCAGCAAATCAGATACAGCTGTACACAACACTGACATGCTAGGAAAGCAAATTATTGGGCAATCCAGTTATTAAACTCACTAATCATGTTCATCTGAACCACTTGCACAATGAATTTGGAAAGTGCTCCCTAGTCTATCATGTTGCAAGACTGATTCAAGCTACTCCAATTAGTTCCAGAAAGATTTCACATTTTGGAAAATTATTTCCTTAATATATTATATATAATAATTGTTAATAATATATATTAGTATTCATATATAATGTATGTTTTCATATATAACAAATTAATATAGTGTTTTCTTCAGTATAGCTGAAATCCCTTCATAGTTTGAACTCTGCACTCAGCACAGGCTTTTCTCTTCAGATAGCTATTGGAGACCTAGACAAGGCTCCCTAACAGAAGCAGATGTCAGCTTGCAGCTATTAGCAACAAGGGCAGTTTCAAGATGAACATATGTTTGCATATTAAAGATGGTACAGCACACTTTTTATTGGCAGTAAGATTATGCTTTCTCAAATACCACTGACAGAAGAAACATCTACTGACCCAGTCAGAATCCTATGAACAATATTCCATATGCCAGCAGAATGACATCCAAATTGAGGGAAAATTTACATATTGCCATTAAGGCAAAACTGGTAACAACCAAAGGTTAATGAAATTACACAATCACTTCATTTTGCAGCTTCTCCTTAGAGATAACAAGGTTTTATTTCAGAAGAAAAATAGAAAGAAACATACGTGTTCCTCCCTTGAAGAATACTTACATTGATGAGGTTTTATAAGACACTATTAGAGAGAACTTGAAGCACTAGTAACAAAATTTATGTCCTTTCTAACTTCTCTTTTTTAAAGTAGAATGATGGGCAAAAAGTGTCATTTGGAGACCTATTTCATTTAGGCTAGCCTCTGCTGAATATTTAGGAGTAAATCTGAATAGCTCCAGAAGAGAACTTCATTATTTGTCTGACAGAGCCTAAACCAAGATCATATCATGCTATGAGCTGTACCATCATAGAGTGAGATAAAAGTGTCTTTGACCAGAGAGTTTGTTGGCTAAATTTGGGCTATAATCTGGCACATTTTTGGATATTTTAAAGAGGGAGACAGTCTAACTGGTTGCATGATAGAACTTCTCTATCACGCCTGGTATTACCCCATATATCTTCATGCTCTGTAAAGAGTGGGTGAGCCTTCCTTACACAGCACTTAGCTCAAGCTGGTGAGCCAGCTTTGCTGTCCTTTTTCTGAGGCTAGCTGGTGCTCACAGGGACACCAGGCTGTCACATCACCTTGCTGACCTTGCTTTTTAACAGAGGTTGTGCAGGTGCTGCTCAATGCATCCTGTGCTCCAAGACTCTCGGGGTCTGTGGTGCTGGGATGACCCCAAGAATGTAAAAGTCCTGGATTCCCAGCCCATGCAGCTAAAGAAGGAGTCTGAATGGATAGGATCAGCTTCTCAAGGTTGTTTATTTTTCCTTATCTATGCCATTTCCTTATCTATTACATTCTTTCTCTGACCTGTTGAGCTCTGTCTAGCAAGGAACCCATGGCATTCAGCCTGCCACCTCAGGTGGTGTTAACATTTTATATCAAAAGTTACATGTAGTCTGTTTACAATATTGTGCATCTATGTTAGACAGTGTCTCTACCTTAAACCAATCGAAAAGTGTCACCATCACACCAAGACATGGAGGGCAAGAAAAAGGAGAAGGTCAGGACACACCCATATCCCTCCATCTTTACCCCCTGAACTACATTCTAAAAATCCAAATTACTACTTTTCCACCCTGTTAACTCAACTATCATAATTACTTAAACCTTTGTGGCTTGTGATTCCTCATACAGAGTTGACAGTTTTTTCCACAGGCTAAAATCAAAGCCACAGGTGTTTTTGACTTCATGCCAGTGTTGTGATACTTACATTTGCTGAGCACAGCATGGAACAGCTCACACAGACACAGATACAATTTGCCTTGTGTTCTGAACAGCTCCACTACATATATGTACTGATTTTAAAACAGGATATGATCCCTGTAGAGTTCTTGGGAAGCTCTGCATATTTCTGATTTTTGCTGGCAAGGTATGTGTGTACATATATCTATATCTATCTATCTATCTATATATATATATCCATCTGTTCTTGGGCTCTGGCTCCTTATAGCAAGGGCTCCCAAAGGCTGTGGATCACTACCTAACGTGAAATTGTCTTGCACATCAGAACTAGGAGTCTGTTAGATGACAGCCAATGGATTAATGAAAAATCTACTCCTCAGATTTCAAAAGGTAAATGATAGGGAATTAAGGAATCTGGAGCATCCCAAGCAGGGTCACTGTATTTAGGAACATATCCAAGTCTCAAAATGGTGAATAAAACTGACTTTTCACTCAAGTGTTGGCCTGGGATTGCAGGAGTACACATTTCTTTTAAAATAATGAAAATTACTGAACTGCATACCATTTTGATGGTCATAAGCTGCTGCTTATGAAGCTGATTTGACCTACTGTGTAGATAAAATTCTAAACCAATGAATATGATCACAATGTTGTAGAGAATACTACAGTTTGGGGTTTGTTTGGGTTTTAAGTTTTCCATTCTCCAAAAAGTATTGGACAGTGTTGTTCCACTCAAACAAAACAGTAGAAGATTTATCAAGTGCACAGCCTATTTTGCTAGGAATATTTTAAAAGCAAATTACTCAATATCAGTCAGTCCAAATCCATCTAGCATCAAGATTTTCTAAAAAAATCTAACTATGAGTAATTTAATAATTGTGTGACATTTTTCAGCAGCTTACTTACCCAGGTGAAAAGATCCAAAACATGTAATCAAAGGCAAGTTATAAAATGCATTCCCATGTGCCTTTTGAGCATAAGATAATTTGAATAAGCGACAGGAAAATGCTTGCCTCATTTATCACTGAGAGCATTCTGTTGCTATAGTAGACATGAAACCATTTAGAAGATTATGTGAGACAAAAACTGTAAACTTTGTGCAATAAAAAAAATTAATTGAAAAGTCATACATGAGAATGCTTTACCTTGAAAAAGCAGTCTCCTGAGACCTTATTAAGGCTATAAAATCCAGCTATCTGCATGAAGTCAGTAAGCACATCCTGTTATATCCTATCACAATCACACTGCTAAGAGTTACAGATGAAATTTCATACAACAGCAAAACAAAGAGGTTTGGGTCTTTAAAGGTCCAAGGGAAAAATTGGATTATAACTAATTTGGATGATTTTCATAGTATTTTGTTCTTTTTCTCGATGGAACGTGTCTTACAGAAATAATGTTTCTAGGATTTCTCTCCCATTTACATTTCTAAATAATAAAAGAAATTAGTTTTTTAAATATATTTTAAAAAAGTTTCAGCTCTCCTGGAAATTTATCCTCTTTCAAACTAGTATCTTTACCATTCGCACATTCATCACAAAAAAAACCAATATACTAAAACTTGAAATGTGATTAAACAATTGCTAACAGACAGCTTCAATAGTGGAAGTGTGGCTGGCAGCATGTCTTAGACACATTACATTTGTGCAGGAATTTTAGACTTATTTTCTTTTCTCTTTAATATTCACCTGGGAATTGGTAGTCCAAAGTCTAAGTGTGCTCAGGCTCTCTAACAAATCTGTGGAACCACAATGTGTTTTCCTTACAGAATAGGAGTAGATGGGGCTCAGTGAATGGGAAAGAATATTCATGGTACAATTTGTGTGCTCCAGAGCCAGGGCTGATTCTTTCTTCTGAAACATTCAGAGCTCTGCCTGGCTTGAGAAATGGCAGCCAACTTCAAAATGGCTTCAAGCAAATGCTTGAACTTTAAAGAACTTACATTTTTGTTCTATATCAGGCCCTTTGGCCTTGTGGCTACATTGGGTTTAATCTAAGACTTACTGTATCTCAGGTTAAGAACAATCTCTAGAAGTGGAATTAGGTTCTGAAGTCCCTCCAATCCACAACATTTATTTTTTTCCCCACAGAAAAGTATTTATGCATAGAATAGCACAAAAAACAAACAAAAAACCCCCCACCCAACCAAAAACAAAACAAAACACCAAAAAACAAAAAGCACCAAGCTCCTGAAAGCAATCACCCCACTTCTCTCAGCTGTGCACATCCGAGTACAAGCAGCTGTCACATTTTCTTTTGTAAGTGTAACTGCATCTCTAGTTGTTTAAATGCTTCTTGGAAATTTGCCCTTAATTACTGTTCCCCTTTTGTGTTCCAAAGTTATTTCTTCTCAACTTTTTTATCTCTTGCATCAAATTAAAGTTTCTTGGGACAAAAAGGAAAAAAAAATACCATATTGCCTCCTGAAAGACTTTTTTTGGATGGGAAATAAAAAGAGAATAACAAATAAACAAGTCCCTGGAGATTATGGCTAAGTTTATTAAAATTAAGAGCTGGACCCTGAAACTGTGTGTGTCTTTCTTGTCATACAGCTCCCTCTGCATACCTGTGTTCAGTACTGCCATAGTTCAGAGGAGGCACTGATATTCATCTTTGAATGTGGTTATTGTTGGGTCAGCTGTCCCAGTTATAAGTCAGTAGAAAAAAAACTATTCAGTGTGAAGAGAGACAAACACCACATTTTGTTCTGTTAAAATAGTGGTTCACCTCTACCATGTATTACCAACTTACCTGAAGGAATGGTGGCAACAAGAACAACAACAACAAAAAAAAAGACAGACTGAAATGGCAGAACTATCTTGCCCACAAATATTCTACTATGCTTGATGTTTTTTCTAAGCAAAACAAAAATCTACATGGGAGTGTGAACTCCTGTCAGAATGTCCTGCATCAAGTCTATTGAAATGAGACATCAGGGGGTTTTTATTAGCAAAATTACTCTATCTCAAAGATTCACCTTCAGAACAGAGAAGAATATTTTTAGTTCTAACTCTCAGTCAGTGGCTGTCACTGTCTTACTTTTATTGTGTTGAGAAGACATTCACTTTATTCTTCTTCTCTTCCGTCTTGCTCCTTGCAAAACACTGACAAGCTGTGTAGGAAGCAGAGAAAGAGAAAATGAGGGGGAAAAAATCCTACAACAAAAACCCTCCACAAAAAGCCAAATTCCTCACAAGGAAGGCAACATTTTGGCCTAGACTTAAAATCTTGAGGGGAAGGGAACAGGTCTGCCTTGGTGAAACTCCCTGTGAGATCTTAGTCAAGCAAACAAAGCAGTTGAGTTTCATATCAAGATTTAATTTAAGAAGAGTCTCTCCAGTTGTTCCATTGGAAGAGAGATAATTCTGCTTACAAAGAGCAGCCCAATAAAATCTGTGGTTCACACATTAACCTGCTGTCCCAGCTAAGGAGGCTCTGCAGCAGTCAGGACTCATCTTTGCCCCAAACTCATACCTAATAGGCAGAACAGAATTTGGTTTCTATTATCCTGCCAGAGCCTTAGGGAATAAAAAAGGTTCTTTTGAAGTGTATTACTACCAGCTTCAGAGGAGCAATAAAAGGATAAATCTGACTTATCATCAGTTCTGGTGGGGATAGTGCCATTCTCATCTGCAGCACTTGAGTCACAGCCTATCACATGCTTTCCATCTCCTGAAGAAGAGGAGCTGATTTTCTTGACAAAGCACTGTTTCATTTCTCTCCACTACCCATGTCCTGAGATCAAAGTGATCAGTCAGGGTAACGGACCATAACCAAAAAGTAAGGAGTTCTAAACACAGAAAACAGATTGACAGGCTAATAAATAAAATAACTATACCTTAAACCTCTGTCAACCAGAAGGATATAAACACCCTTCTTACTTTGGTTTTCGTTGCCCTAATTTTTTTTAAAATCTCTCTGCAACAGAAAAAAAGTACCAAAATCAATATAACCACAGCAGGAAATATTTGAGGGGAAACAAAGACAAGGAGATCCCAGACTCTTGCAAGCTCCTTGCTAGTTACTTGCACTGTAACTTTTGCAGTTTTAAATTCCCACAAGTACAGTGATATATTTATATCTGTGTACTGTATATACTGTTCCTTATGAAGCAGATGCAGAGTGTCTGATGTACCTGGTGCTGTCCCTTCTGTGCCTCAACTGCTCCTTCAGCAGCATAAGAACCACTGTGCCTATGACAGGCTCCTTATTGATTGTCTAATCATTCAGATTGCAATTCCTTGTCTTTGTTTTTTTTTTTTCAATCTATCATCCATTTCAGAGTGACTCCTGGTGTGGGAGAGAGTCTGCTTCAGTATACAGCTAAACTCTGCACTCCACCTTATAGCAGCATTTATGCTCAACTTGAGTGTGTCTGTAAATAACACATGAGGAGCTCAGAAAGGCAGCCTAGCAACATTAGGAAAAAACCCAAACAAGCATAATGAAAAGTCTTAAAATTCACTATCAAAAAAAAAAAAAGTCTATTTTGGGAAAAGGACAGTAATATTTAAAAATTCGAGATAACAAACAAACATATTAAAATACATTTCAAAAATTTATTATTAAACTTGAAGCATTTACCAGCAGCTACCACACTGTGGCATCCTATGACAACACAGTATTTGACCGTGTATTCAAAAGAAATTAACATCCAAAAGAACAGAAATGCTCCTGATAATCTACTGCAAGATATGTGAATAAATTCTGACCTTTTAATAGCCAAAAACCTAAGATGGTAGATTTTACCTCAATCAGAAGGCTGCTTAAATTTTCTTTTAATTAGGAACATTTAATCTGCAACCTTTGCAGTTATCTATAAAATGTTTCAAAGTTGTAAAAAATGAAAAAAAACCAAACAAAAAAAAAAAAACAAAAAAAACAAAAACCCAAGAAAAAAAAAAAACCAAAACAAAAAAAACCAAAACAAAACCAAAAATCAACAGTCCAGGGTATTGACAATGAAAAAAGTCCTAGTTAGGAGGAAATGAAAAATTACTATCCATGTAAAGTTCATTTGTACTGAGCTATTCCAATCTTTCAGTGGTATATTATTCATGCTACTGTCTATAGTTTTGTCCTAAAATAATAAGCATTTTGTTTTGTTTTTATATAAAGAGAGCTTATTTTATAATCAAAGCAGAAATATTACTCCATCTTCTGTGTACAGAAGTCACTTATATTGGCTTAGATACTTTATGGTGGATGTTGAATATTAGAATAAATTGAAAATCTTCCAAAATTATGCAGCACAGCTCCATTAATACATAAAGATTTTATCATGATTAATGGTAGTTTAATGCATACTCAAGGAATGAAAAATAATTTCTCCCACAAAATGAGTTACCACCTTGTCAGTTCAGAAGACTCAGTTTTCCTGTGACCTACAATAAATGCAAGTGAGTCAGAGGTTCATTAGCCACACTCCTTGAATCACCTAGAAAAATACAATGGAATTCTAATTTTCAGGTCCATCACTGGTCTGTTACAAAACCTTTTTCAATTTCTGGGCTGAATGCAATCATGGAATGAATATATATTGGAGCAGGGGACTGATCAGGAAGAACCACCCAGCTCAGTCTTCTGGCTTTTCAATCTGATACCAGAACAACAGTTGTTCCAAGTCATTCATTTTGTAGTACATTACTCTTCACAAAGACACAGATATGTACACATCCATTTTTAATGGAATGCTCTTTACTGTAAGCCAGCTGACAAAGTGCTCTATCTGTGATGCTTTCAGAGGAGTTGGGCTGTGTGGAATCCTCTTACACCTCCATACAGCAGGCCTAAAAATGCCACAACCTAAGTCTTTTGTTACAGGTAAAGGTTTGAAGGCTGGATAATTTGTTCAGGTGGGGGGTATTGTTATCTCAAGAGCTGTAGATGGTTACCACAGCCTACGAATTTGTTATCACAGCTGGAAGAAAATGACTTTTTGTGAAATGGCTCGTCTGAGCTATCATACCTAATGCAGTGTGGATTCAGACAAGGAGGGCTGACTGGGCTGTAGGAGGAGAACAGCTAGATCTGCCACCAAGAGTTTGGAAATGTGACGTGACACATTGTACATGTGCTGCAAAGTGGCACTATGGCAAGTTGGTTGGCCTGGAAAATAGAAGCCTTTTTCCCTGAGGCCTGCTTGACATCACATCATGAATAGCTATTAAATTGCTTTTAGGTTTATTCAGTGCACTCAGCAGGTATACAACAAAAAGGATAAAAGATTATGTGCCAAATGAGACACAATGATCCTTCTCCCAGTGTGCAAATGATTGCTGAAACTTGCTCTCTGATGAAATACGAGGTCACTGAAAACTACCCCAGCCAGCTTTGAACATAAAATTAGGTTCAAAACAGTGCCTCTGTAATGATGAGATGCTCTGCCCAGACCAATAAAATACACATGCCCAGGATCACTTCAGTGCCTTCAGTACAGCTGTAGTGATTCACACCTCAGCCTTCAGGGGATGGCAATTTCCTCAGGAATCCTGATTTCAGTACATCACTTTGATAAGCCAGAGGCAAAGCCATACCCAAACAGCCCACCCCCAGCACTCAACAAAAAAAAAAAAAAAACCAAAAAAAACAAAAACAAAAAAAAACCCAAAAAGTATGACTGTATGAGAAAGAACTTTTTGATAGGCACAAAAAATGCCCCAAAACCCCACTGAGAACTGGGGAAAGTTAACTCAAATATCTGCCTATACCATAAGCTTCTCTGTGATTTTGGGGTTTTTATGTCAACTGGGATAACCAGAGCCATAAAGATGGAGAAACCTGGGGGCAGATCTTGTATTGACAATCTGGACAACTGCTTCAGTATCTTGATCTACTCAGATTAATAAAGATCATACAAGCCAAATTCTCTCTTTGTTCTCCATATAGTCAGTAAGGTATCTTGAGGCAGGATATACCCATTGGCACCTTTGCCTATATATAGAGAAAGTGGCTTCTGGCAAGTGTTTCCCCCACTTTGAAACGTAATTTTGAGGAATTTAGAGATATTAGAGGAGCTAAAATTTTAGTTAGAGATAAGCCTTACTAGAGTTGATTTAAATAAATGAGGAGGCCTTGATGAAGTTAAGAGTTAGTAGTTAACTGATAATTGATTGCTTGTCAACACAATGTTTAGTTAGCTGGGTTTATAATGAAGAATATAGAGACTGACAAAGAGCTTTTAGGAACATCAGACAATTGTGGGCCTCCTCTGTTCTGAAACCAACTGAAGACAAGGAATGGGAGTTCTACCAAGAGTTCATTTGTCATATTTGCATTGAAAAGGTAGAAAGGTCAGAATGAGGAAGACTTCATTTACTTCCTCATTTTGGGACCCCTCCCCATGAAAGGGACACTGACCCATTTCAAGGAACGAACTTCATGCTTAATAGCTTTTGAAATAATTAGCATATGAAGTGGGGAATGGGATGTACCAAAATGATGAATATGTATTTGTATTTTGGGTATTCAATACTTGTATGGATAAAAAGGCTCTGTAATCACTTGGAAGCCGTGGTGTGGATTTGGGAGCTATCCCACACACAATAAACATTCACTTTCTAACTTTAAACTGTTAGAGAGTTTTTGTCCATCACAGTTGGATAGTGATATTAAATCAATATCCATATTTTTTTAATAAATCACCTTGATTACTGTATTCAATATTCCTCAGTCAGTGAAGGCTGGGTTTTTCAAAGACATTCAGAGATCTATAAAACCTAGGAAAGTTTTTAAAGAAGTCCTCAAAGTGAGGTGTCTTCCCAAACTTGGATCATTTTTCTGTGAGGTCTTATTTAACTCTTCCTTTCCTTCTCTTATTCCTTTACTTACTTTCTTTATGTTTCAAAAGGTTGCTTCACTTAATAGTTGTATATCCTCTAAATGCATCCCAGAGTCTTTAAATTCAAAAGGGGGAAAAAATAGTCACCCCAAAATTTTACCTTAGAAAAAACCTCAAAGATCTAAAAAACAAATAAAAACCTTGAGAGAAGACTTTCTGCAAGGTCACATGGCCACATTCTCCTACTCATGCTCAGTGAAAACTACCTTAAATGGTCTCACTAATTAAAAAAAAAACAAACTAAAATGCCATAAAGAATAAATATATTCGGGCAGCAGCAGATGCACCTGAATTCAGACCCTTTGCCCCAAACCCTAGGCCATTTATTTTGTTTTTTTTAACTTGACTGTTTGTTTTGGTTTGTTATTTGAACAGCAATCATCTTGGTTTATAAGTCTGAATTTTAGTTCATGCATAAAAATATTAACCATAGTCAGAGAAACAGGGACTTTACTTCTATGTGCTCTCCATTTATTTATTATAGGTTTTTAAAAACCCACAATAGCATGACCACAGATAGTATGGTTACACCAGCTCTGTCAACGTTGAGAAATTTGGAAAAAAAACCAAGACCAAACAGGTTCAAGATATGATTTCTCTATCAGGAGGAGGGATCTGAAAAGAATCAAAAATGCATTAGGAAGGGTGACATGTTCGGTAAATTGGAGGCAAGACAATTCCTGTAAATCTTGTTATATTAAATTTAAAGCTATCCAGGATATAGACAACAAAGTGCTCTCACTGGGCTCTTTAGATGGACATCAATTAAGGTTGTGTATTTGTTTTTCCTTCTTGTTCCTAGAATATGTCATGTCTTTCAACTTTCAAGTTGTTTTTCCTGTTGGAGAGAGAGAAATAATCAATAATTATATCAAGAAGAAACATTTGCCTTGGTCAGAACTCCACTTCTAAAAGAGTGGTTCTTCAGGTAGCTCCAAAAATTCTCTATTTTGCTGACTTTATTTCACAGGAAGTAAATAGAACTTCACAGGAAGTAAATAAAATTTAGCAAATCTTTAGACAACAGGAAATCTTTTTTCAATATTCCTAAATTTTCATTTTAGTGAAAATTTTAATCTAAGCTGTTACTTTAAGAAACTTGGTGGAAAAGAAAGGACAATTGTGCCATAAAACAAAGTAACCTCATGGTGTTTATTGTTAGGGAAAATTAGGTATCCATAAAAGAACTAAGACTGCCTTGTGGCTGAGGTGCAACAGGCAGGTTCTAAAGCAGTCAGAGTAATGTATTTTCTCCTTGGGTTAAACTAGCCTATTCCACTGCAGCATGGTGGAGCACAGATGTACCAGATGTTGTTTTGTGGCATCTGTGGGAGCTGAGTGTTAGCACAGCACAGGGACACTGCCCAAGCGTTCATTTGGTTTGAAGGGGTTTAATCCCCTTTGCCAAGTCAGTAATGATTTTTTGTCAGGATCTGATCACTAATAGGCAAAATAAAGTGTTAGTATTTGATTAAATTCTTAGCACAGTCCAAGTGACACAACAGTAAGAGATCAGGCAAAAGTGCTCAGGTACTTTATTAGGGGGAGATGGGAATAAGATTATCCAATGACCCTTGCACTGCCTTCCTAAAGCATCCAAGAACAGGCATGATTTTACCTGAATGAGACAGAGTTTTGCAGCTTTTCCTCTGTCAGTCCTAGGCAGTAGAAAGTACTCAGTAACATCAGCAGATGTTACTCTAAACAATCTCAGCCTACCTGGAAACAGGCAAGAAAGGAAGAAATATCACTGGGCTTCCCTGAATGGCTCAGGGTGTTTGGGATAAGGGCACAGGATGTTGACAAAATGACAAACTCTGCAAGGTTTTAAACCCTGTGTCTTCCCCATCGCAGTGATCTTGCCCTGCTAACCCTGGATCTCATTGAGGGGACACCCAGCATCAGCATCCTATAACCCAGCAGCACTGTATTTATAACCTGTCACAGACTGGATGAGCAAAGGCAGAGATTACCAAATGTAGCAGACCACAGAGGACCACTTGAAAACTTAAAAAGATTATTGAGAGAAAATAAAAGCTTTTTAATTCAATCTAGGAGTCTTTTCTTTCATGCTTTAGTCAAATGATGGCTTCATTCAACTAATCCCATATCTGGGTTTCCAGCTCAGTCATCCAACTCCACTCCATCTAGGAAAGATTTTTTTAATATTATTTTTTTTTAAACTCCTACCCTTTATTTATGACATTGTGGCTATTTTCAATTGTTCTTTGGTTGCCTTCTGCATTACCACATTTCTTAATATATACAACTTAAAAATTTATAAAGGAGTATAGTAATAGCCACACTCACATTTTTATTATTTAAAAATGAGTTATGATAGTAAAGTGCAACAAATTCAGATTCTATTGCATCATCTTGGGAGAGTCATAGTAAATGTTACTTCAAAGTCACTGCCTGTAGAGAATACAAGCCTTTTGTTCAGTTCAGGTATCATATAATTTAATGAAGCAAAAAAAAATTACCAAGACTTGGGCTAGTATTATTTAATCACTTTAATATTAAAATATGAATGGAAAGACAAAAGAAAAATTAGGAGATATCTCTACATGAATGTCATTGATTTTCCTACTGACAACAGGAAGCACTTTTTTCAATATTCCTAAAAGAACAATACTAAAGCCTTAATCTGAAACAATAATAGACAGATGCAAAGTTAAGAAGCCAGCACAGGATTTCATTATGTCCTTGCTCATTTTGGATCTCCTCATACTAATCACTAAAACTGACAGGAGAAAGAAGATAACTCAACAAGAAGATGTAAGCCAAATATTTGCGAGTTCAACTCTTCAAACTAAAGGATAAAATTCTGGAAAATATATTTCATATTTTACAAAAAAGCCCAAACAAGACCAAAAAACTAAGTTCATCTTGTGGCTGAGATTCAGTTCTATGGAATATAAAACAAGATAGAGTTTTGTGGTCAAGGCATAATCCTCTGAAGATATTGTTTAGTAATCATACATCTTTAACTGCATTAGTGTTAGCTTGTGAACCCATGGATGCCTGTTGCTACTTAATTTTAAAAGGTTTCTAATCTTGTAATGAAACAGTACTTTTGGCCAGCCACAAAGCAGAATCTGATTTGAGCATTATAATGTAATTAATCATGGATTTCAGTGTCTCATTTGAAATAATTTATTCAGTTTTGAAAAATACACCGCATGTCTACGACTGCATTACATAAAAAGCAAATAAACTACATAATTGAAAATTAACCACTTGGATTATTTGTCATAAAATTGAATTACTTGGAGGTCAGAGATTGGTTTCAAACTGGTTGCAGTTTGACTTCTGTTTAGTCACTTGCAGCTGTGCAACAAGACACAACCTCTGTTGCTTGATTTGTATTCACTTTAACAGTGATGGAAAGGTGATTGGAAAATTTGGGTCCGTGGTGCTCAGAATCAAAATAGACATCACATTTGGTGGGCAAATATCAATATTACAGTGCAACCTGTACTTCTAAGAGCCTTCATAGAATGCTAAAGGAGTAGAAAAAAATGAATAGAAAAAGAGGAATTGTATGGCCTTTGGAGTTGCACAGCACAGAACTTAATTGTTCTGATTTACACCCACAGGTTTTGTATTTTCAAATTACCCAAACCTGAAGGATATCTGGAGCAGTAACATTTTGGTGTATTGTTTCTGAAAGCACTCTCCACGTGAAAGCATTCCCCAGTCATCACCCATGTCTGTAATAACACCTGGTAATTAGGACATGAAACAGGCAATTTCCAAATTATAGCCCAGAGTGCTCACAGAAAAACTGGAAACGTGTGTGTGTTACCTGGCTGCTTTGGTACCTGCAGTGTGAGTAGAGATTCCTGGTGCTCACCTGATGCTACATCTGAGGAGAGGTGAACAAGCAACCTTGTGGGTGTTTAAAGCACACAATAGAGCTGAATGAGAGTGGTGGAAAAGCAAGACAGCAGGCTCTGGAAAAAGGAAAAATGTAGCTCAGAGTAAGGAGAGAGAGAAAGAGCAAGAGCTGAGAGTAAGAGCTCACACTTCATTACCTCTGCTGGTGGAACTTCTGACTAAAAATGAGAGACAGCTCTTCTGCTTCTCTCCTGTCTTCGTTTACACTGAAAAAACAAGAGAATAGCAGAGCCCATGGCAACAGGTCCATGTCCTTCTAATGCAGGTGGTGCCTGAGCAGAGCAGAGCATGGGGAAGAATCTTCTCTCATGACCTTTTGGCAAACAAAATACCTTTTGGCAAATTTTCTCTCCCCTGCTCAGCTGAGGAAGAGAAACACAGTAGTTTGGTGTTCAGCCAATGTCAACCCACAGTCCTTTTTATTGCCCACTTCTTCTGCCTCCTCCTTTAATGGATATATCTCCTTTCTTCTTACTTCATGCTTTCCATGACCTCCCAATTTGTCAATCAGCACAACCTTCCCGAACACATATTTTGACCTTTAAAATTCATAGGTAAAGTAACATTTTTTAATTCAAAATAATTCACTGTAAAACCTTGCTCTATTTATGAGGAAGGAGCTAGGCTATCCACATCAATATTTTATAATGTGTTCTGGCAAATTAGTCAGAGACAAATTAGTCATGACACTCCACAGAAAAATCTTATTTGGTTTCTATGAAACCATTTATCAGGTGTGGTATTATGATGAACAATACATCAAAATGTGGTGCCAGAGGACCAACTATAGCAAAAGTACTATCCTTTCATCTTCTCTGTTATTCCACACGGCATAAAGATAATTTCACCCTTAAGAGAACAGCATATTCATGCAGATTTGTGCACTGAAATAATCTTGCCAGATTATTACCTAAAACTAGAACTAAGCAGATTTGATGTATTACTAGTTTGCTTTCAAGTCCCATCAACTTTTCCACCATTATGTCAGTCAGCACAAAACCACTGAATTTATTGGATATATTAGATTCTAATAGGGAGCTCTCCCTTGCTACCTATTCTTGGCCCACTGCACCTGCTCTTTGCTTGAATTCATCTTCTGCCTATGACCTTATAAATTAGTACCCCCTCAAAGTATACAGAACAAATCATTGCCTTAGTTTACACCTGTAGTATCTGCACCTTGCTAAATGAAGAAAAATGATGAAAATGTACATACTGCAACTGTCTTGAATGTCTGTACAACAAAGATAATTCTGTGACTGGCATAATTTTTTAACAACTCTCCTACTGGTTTGTGTGGTTTTGTGTGCTCATTTTCAAGCAATATTAAAGATTTGATTGCATGCCATTTGGAACCTCTGGGAGAATTATTGTCCAGCATCTCATCACTCACCTAAGGAAAGGCTTCTAAAGCCATTCAATGCAATTGTGCTGCTCAGCTGATATGGACAATTACATATTTCCTTGTAGACCAAATTCTCTTCCTGGAGCTCAATGAAATGCAAGGCAGAACTAACAGCAAAGTGCTTAAGAAAAATATCCATAAAATGTGCAAGTCTGAATAATTTATTCCTTTCAAGAAGTATATATTCAGTGAAGGGCCTGAAAGGAAGGTGTGATGAAGGTAAATTAAATGCATTGCCTTCCACTACTCTGTTTTTATTCTATGTGGAAAAGTGGCCATTTTATCAGGATGAAAAAAAATAATGTAAGAATATATCTACTAAAATTCAAAGTCAAACTCAGCTCTAATAATATTTGTATACTCACGAGTTCAAAAAAAATTTCCATCTCTTCTGATCCTGCCTGATGCTGAATGATCTGAGTGAATAGAATACAACAAGTGCTTCTCAGATGTACTTACAGCTTTGTATACTTAGTTATTTTCTATATGACCTTTGACTTTGGTAACAGAGATTCAAATTCTGGTAGGAGATGAGAAGAAATGAGCAAATGATTAAAAGCACCAGCACAATCACAGTTTGCATCTGGATAGGCAAAGTGATAACTACTGGGGTCTATAGGCCCTATGTGAAATTTAAGTCATCAGAGAGTGAAGTAGCAGAAAGAGGTTTAGAACATCTTCAAAATTTAATGTATTTAATTATATTTTATCCACTATGTATTACAAAAATTAGAGGGAATGCCATTGAAAGAAAACTGGAGGAGAAGTGGCCCAGATGACTGTTTATAAGATTCACAAAAGTCTACAGAAAGTAAGAGTATTTTCAGTCTGCCTGAAGGCAGATTCTATGGCAGCACTTTATATTATTACAAATCATCACAGTAAATTCACAGTCAA
The DNA here is from genome assembly GCF_048771995.1 of Taeniopygia guttata. Classification (NCBI taxonomy): domain Eukaryota; kingdom Metazoa; phylum Chordata; class Aves; order Passeriformes; family Estrildidae; genus Taeniopygia; species Taeniopygia guttata. The sequence goes on from NC_133029.1 coordinate 13,740,991, forward strand.
GTTATTTTCAAGATTCTGCAGGAGGAAAGGGGCACCAGGGAACTTTCCCTCCCATAAATAACTGATAAGAGGCAAAATTGTTTGCTAGGAAACCAGTAATTTTTCACTTAAATGGCTATTATTCTTTTTAACACAGGGTCTTCACAAAATGACTTTTTACTAACACAGAGGCAGTGTTTGAGAGTATGCACACTGGTAGCATTCCTAAAGGATAATCTGGAGCGATTAATCATCTCCCTCAATGCAGATTTCAGAGTACCCTGGCCAAGGAGGCTGCGTTAGCCCTCCCCAAGGAGCCACGTGTGCTGTGACAGCTCCAGAAGCTGCTGCAATGGAGCCACTGGCAATGCACCACTTGGAATGAGCAAAGCTTAACAAGTTCTCCCCACATGAAATACCACCATGAACACAACGTGGGATTGAGCATAGGAATCGCTATAAAATGCCTTGACTTTTGAAAAGTGATTTGTTTCAAATTATTTCTAGGGCAATATTCTTAAATCAGCTTTTTGCAGCTGATATTTGAGACAGCATTTCCTCTATTAAGACAGTGATAGAGAGATTAGAATTAATTTTCTTCATAATTATTACATAGTTATTTACAGACTCACAGATTAATAAATTCCACACCTCCTTCAGGAATCAAAACACTAAATACATTCCAGAACTCCTTCAGAAATTTACATTTAAAGGAAAGAAATCAAAGCACCACAATCACTTCTATTGATTTCCATCTAGAAAGCATGATCTCAGAAACTTTTCAGGCTCTGGAGACCAGAAGACAGGCAATCAGGCAGTTCTCTTCCATCAAACTAGTCTGAGACTCTTCAGGACACTGAGATAATTCACAGTTTCTAAAGCCATTCTGTGCATTCATTCCTCCTAAGAAAAAGGAAAAACTGTGCTGACACAGTTCTAGAGCAAATTCTATTAAGTAGTATCCTAGAAGACTTAATCACTACAAGAATTTACAGATCTCCCTATAAAATCTGTTGCAATTGGGTAACGAAAGGAAAAAAGATTAAAGTCTTTATTCTACAAATCTCATATTTGAGATACCTGCATTCATAAAGAAGATACCACAGGCCCTTTCCCTTTAGAAGCCTGTGCATTTGTGCCACTGTCAAACACCTCAGGGAGAGGGAGCTCAGCTAGAGGAAAAAAAAAAAAAAAGGCAGAAAGGAAAAAATAACTTAAACTCCAGAGACTATAATATCCCTTTAAGAGACAGAAAAATTTAACTTGACCTGAAAGCTCATGCTGGAACCTAATTGGTAGTCTTATTACCACAAAAATCCTCACTTACCTTATGCTTTGACTAGATAATTTTCTGGCAGGATATAAACCAGACAATTCCATTTGTCCTTGAGGTTATTGTAAGAGAAGGTGAGGGGGCCTTGTTCTAAAGCATTTAGATAAAATACTGTCACACCCAAAGCTGCCATTAATCACCATCGTTCCACACACTTTAAGCAAGCTACAAAGACTACACTGTCTGAACAGCTGGTCTGTCCTCCTTATATGTGCAAACATTTTACAATATCATATATTGACAATAAATTTTTAACACTAGGAATCAAAAATTGACTATAGTTTCCCACCAATGACTTCATAATTTGGATAAGCAGTATTTTGAAATACTGTCAGAATCATTCTTACAAGATGAACCCTTGGCAAGTCTTCAACATTTGTCAAATGTTAATTTAATTATTTTTGGTTTGTGTGAGTTATTAACATTTTAATATGCTAAAATGTGGCTATTTCAAAATAAGCACAGTAAGTAATTTACAATTCAAATAGATTTGGTTAATTTTATTTAAGAATGGAAATGAGGCTTTTAGTTCCCCCACAACTCATAAGCATACTTTTACTTACAAAGTAAGCTAGAAGAATTAGAACATTAAATGTTCTTGAGAACAATTAATTTACAATTTTAGCCAGGGGCATTTGTAGGGATCATTTGCAGTACAATAAAATGAACAGAAACAAAAAACATTTTTATTCAATTCCAAATTATCAATTTCCTACCACTAAGATTTCATATTGACATAATACTTGCCTTCTGGCTCTTTTCTGAGTCAATTATATAACCTGCATTTGACAGAAATAAGATTTGACTTAGATATTGAAATTTCATCAACATAAAGATGAAATTATATCTTAGTGAAAACAAAAGCAACTAAGGTTGTTAAGGCAACTTGAGTTTTGCAAAGACTCGTCTCTCGTGTTTCTTTCCCTTCCCAGTACACTGATTACCTTCCCAGTGTTTGATTATCTAATGCACTGCTGTAGTTAAGGCCTTTTCTACTGTCTCATCTCCCTTTATTACGCAGATAATAGAATATATTCCTTACAAATATTTCATTAAGTTTTTCCTAACCAGTTCCACCTTAGGTGCCTTAGTTCATATGCAGCTGCAAATCAGTGAGAAAATGTTCTTCTAGTTCTCTGTAGAAGAGAAAAATAATTTTTTCAGTACTTTTTCTTGTGTTTTACTGAAAGAAATTAAAACAAAAAATACCACTGCTTTTCCTTAATTATGATGTTTCTTAAGAGTGACTTCATAGATGAAAAGCTGTCTAGTCATGGAAGAACCGACAACCACAAAACTCGACCACAGAGTCCAAAAATGTGCCAGCGTCCAATCAATAGGAAAAGGAATTTGTAGAGAAAAACAGGAGCTATTTTCTTTGGTACTTGCTTTTTCTTCGACATCATGAAAATTGTCGAAACACATAAGTTTCAGACACAAAGGCACTTTTAAGTCACCAGTACCAATGAAAGAATAAATCAGAAAATACTCTCCTGGCAGAGACTCTGCCTCACTGGGAGGCCAGAGAGGCCTGCAGCAGCTAAATAGTATTAATAGTTTGAAAATTCCAACTCAGACTCTTAAGGAGAAAATATTCTTTGAACCACCTGTCAATGATACTTAATTGATTGATTAATAATCAAGAAACATTAGGAACCCCTTTTAATAGGAATCATTCTTTATATGGCAGCAATTACAATTAATGTAATTGAAAAGATATTAGGAAAAATAACTCTTTTGTGGTACAATCTGCTTCTTAGATTTTTAAGCAATTGTTTCCCATCAGAAAATTTTTTGCCTATTATATGCTTCAGTAATTCAGTCTGCTCCATAGCATTCTCCAACTCTTTGCACTAAGGTACAAAATCCTACCACTCAAAGATCCTCATTTGTTTCCCCAAAATAAGCTACAGACTCTGTCTTAATTTAAAATGTTTATCAGTTATGTGGCAAATAAGCACAGTGAAAACCCAAGAGATTTCCTTTTCTATTTTCTCCTAATTAAAAGAATGTCCAACACAGAATTTGTAAGTTGTAGTTCCACAAAATATCACAATTCTATTCAAATATCTTTTTTATATTTCTTTTCCCTTCTCCTTGATTTTCAAAGTATCTAAATTGTTGAAACAAAAGACCAAGCTGGGTGCAAAGAATGGAAGAAAAAGGTGCAATCACAACCTGGCAACAGAGGAAGACAAAAGCAAGAATTCGTCACTTATTAACAAAAATCACATTTCAGCACTTGACAAATAAAATTCCATCACTTAAAAAATATCTTTAAGGGTAATAAGGAATACATGAATTCTGAATATTGTCAAAACATGATGTGCTTGCCCTATCTCAAATCTGTATTTTTAGGTGCTTTGATCCCTTTTTTGCCTAAAGTAGACGTGGACCATAACTGGATAGTTTGAATCAAAAGTAGGACACTAAGAAGGAGTTTAAATAATGCTAAATTGCATGCTTAAAGTCACTTTTTTACTGCAGATAAGCCATGCATAGGACTCAGCCTTTTTCACAGCTAATTCATTGCAGAGCAGAAATTTTAAAGTAAGAAAAAAAACCCACATAAATTCTAGTAAAATCAGCTTTTTGGATTTTTTTTGTGTCACGCATTTAAGATTCTACAAGACATGTATCCATGAGAAGTTACTTTTTTAGCTTTTTAACATACTTCCCCTTGAACACACATTAAAGCTAAGAGAAGAAGTAGTTCTGGTGGACTGTTAGAGAGTGCTAAAAAGAGCTTAGGAAATATCAGCAATGTAATACAACTTTAAAAAGCAAGCCTAGAAATTGACTTTACAAGTGTTGTCTTGTATTACCTAACTTATCAATCATCAGATGATGCCTTAAATAGGCAGTGTCAAAACACATCAAATATCTTCTAAGTCATTTATATTTTACTCACCAGGAGGGAGTACTTTGAAGACTGAGGACTATGAGGATACACACAAATTACTATCTTTAACCTGCAATAAAGTAGGCCTGAGATGGTTTATCTCTTCTTCATGTCCTATTTCCTGGAGACAGGTTTAATGTTTGAAATACTGACTCATTCTAAGAGAACTACATCCAGTGGCAACAAAAAGCACTATACACAGGTATGGAAAAAAGAAATTAAAAGGAGTAATGTAAGCAAACCTGCTGCACTGCCTTCTGAAATTTAGCAAGGAATAATCTCATTTAAGGAACTTAATTGGAGATGTCTCCCTCGCAAACTCAAGTGAATTACTTTGCTCCCACACTTAACCAATAATTGCTAGCACCTGATCTTGCACAGTTGTCTGTCAGATATTCCTTTAAGTCTATTTTAGCAGACATGCAGAAATTAAACCTGAAAGTTTCACAGGCCTTAGTTCAGTAAGCTTATTGTCCAATATAAAAACCATATAGTTCTAGATTAATTTTGTAAAATGATATTTCAGGACAGTGAATTTCATCATGTTATGTCTGAATACAATATTCAAAACTGAACACCTGAATACAGTGCTCAAATAAAAGTATTCAAAACTAGGGAAATAGTATTTAATGATTCACTTCTTTCAGGCTGATTTTTCCCATTTCATGGAAAAGTCAAAATCTAATTTTATGCTAAACAAACGTATGTCAAAAATTTCCATTGTTAATCTTCAAAATTTTAAAAACTGAGGCAAATATAAGTTCTTTGAAGCTGAGGATTCCTAAATCTTTTAGACAATAAAGCATAAAAAATAAAGCACATAAGAAAACAATAGTGATAATGATCCCTTTAGATCGGAACCTTCTAGGTCTGTTCTCTACAATTAAATTCTCAGTTCCAATTCAAATGCCCTCCTTCCTCTTCCTCTCATCTGTCTTTGAGACTGTAGCAATGTCATCACCTTCAGAAATTCATTTCCTTCAGACATTGTCAATATGGATAAAAATTATGTATCTCTAATTTCTTATCAACGTAGGGAAAATAACCCCAAGCATTGTACCAATTTGTTATCTTGGAAGCTTTAAAATAACCATAATGAAAAAAAATATTAAAAGCTAGTATTCTTATATCACAATGCCCTTCACTAGCAAAGGAAGACTATCACTCAGGAAGCTTACATTTCCATTAGATCTAGCCACTGAAAACTGCAACTTTGATTTTAAACTTTAAATTTAATTGAATTTGCTGCTGCAACAGCATGAAGCACATCAACATTATTTCTTATTTAATTTACTCTGATAATGATTTGAGTCCCTGAATCCTACATCAGTCCCTGCAAAGATTGCCTTGGCGAACAAAAGATATCCTTATATATTATATCACTTTGCTCATCACTCTCTCCTAACAAGAATTGTGCAATGTTACTGATTTGAAAATGCTACCAGTTAACTGTCTGTCTACCCGTTGCCAATAGGAAGAGAATTTTTCCAGCGAAAACTACATGAATTTAATTGAATTTTGGACCATTTCCATTCTCCTTTACTGTATTATCCAGCTTCAATTAGGCTTCTACATATTTTCAATCTAAACTTTTTTTAACTTCAATATTCAAAACAGAGATTATAAAGTCTGCATATTATTTTATGAAATAAAAATCTCCTTGCTAAAATTGATGTTTATTCTGTATGAAGTAAAAGGACATTCCTAAAAGTTTAATTGCATACATAATGGGATACTCAAATTTTTGTATGTTGACCATGCTGCCTGTATTAAGCTACAAAGAGCTCAGAACTTCAGAGGAAAAAATGGATAAATGGGGCAGAGGCAATCAAACATTTTCTCTGTCTGTTTATCCAGTTGTGGCAAATTAATCAGAGGAATGATGCACAGAAAGATGCTGAGGGGGGCTGCATCCATGTGTCTTTGTAGATGTGGCACTCCAGGTGATCCTGGAGTTCCCCTTCCATTTGTCCCTTTCATTTGTCCAGTGTTATTCACAGTACAAGTCTGACTCTAAGGTTTATGTGCCCATAGCAAGAAGTCCCCAGTCTTACTAAAAGCTGAGGATATTCAAGAGCCAGATTTTCATCCAATACTGTTGAGGCTTCAGTACTTTGAAATTTAAAGAAGGAGGTGAGGAGCTCCTCTTTTGTCACATTTTTTTTCTGTGCAAGAATTTAAGATTCTATATAAGGTGACCTTCAATGAATATTATGGGAGTTAAATACATTGAACACCTCCAGCAGGCCTGGTGCTAAGGTGATAGTGGACAGACTCGTTTCCTTCGGTGTCTATCAGTAGAATAATTTTCTGAAGTACCTAACTGCAGTGTTTACATGGATATTTTCATCTACTATGGAACTCCAAAAAGCACATTAAATAAAAAGGATTTTAGATGCCTTAGCACCTGATTGTCAGATGCAGATCTGCACAGAAAAACAGAATTTGATCCACAACAAGAATATTCTTAATTTAATCTATTGTCAGTTTTCGGAACTGGAATATTGTTCAGCAGTGTAAACACATGCACTTATTTTCATTGCCTGAATTAATCCTGAAAATCTCTACTCCAGGCTTCAATACCTATAAATAGATTTGCTGTAAGGATGATAAACAGTGGTGAAGCTTCATGGTAAAGGCATTACACTGAATGATTATTCCTTAGGTTATGCATCACTGACCTTCCCAGAGCCATTGATAGAAGCCTGCACAGTCTGCATGAGCAGCTGTCTGTGGTTTTAAAATGAGGGCACACATGCAAGCAGCCACAACACTTTAAAAAGCCCAACAAATTAATGTGAATATGATATGAGTGTTAATGCATTTAACCCAGCAACATTCCACACTGCCCACGTAGACCTCAGTAAGATCAAACATGTCCTACACAAGAGTAAGCCTGAAGAATATTCAAGAATATTCAGTTCAAGGAAAGAACAATTGTATTCCATTAGAAAACTTGGTTTCACCCCTTAAGTGAAAGAAAAAGGAGCTAATGGCTTAGAAAGACAAGTCCATTCATCTTCACTAAACCTTTAAGGCTCTGGAGCTGGGAAACTGAAGCAAGTTATTTCCTGTCCTCTGCCAGTGAACTGCTGCAGATCACCAAGATCACACAGCATCACTCCAGTGCTGGCAGGGCTGCAGACCACTGCATCCTCAGAGCTCCAATTAAAAACTACATTTATTTAATATTTAGCCAGAGAACTCCCCATAGCAGGCACTAATACAGAGATGGGGAAGCAAACCATGGAAAACCTGTTGTCAAGGAGAGATGATGACGCAAACCTGTGCAGGAAAAGGCATCAAAGCTGTTCCTGTCTGGATGGGCTAATCTGTCACTGGGGTAATCTGTAACCACTGAGATCTCCTCTTCTTCCAGTGAAAAATATCATCCCTCCCCCACAAGTACCAGAGCCCCTAACATGTCCTGTCACCACCATTCCTGGAAAGAGGAGGAGAGGACAGGAGATGCAACCTGCTTGGATATCCTTGTTTTAATGGGGATTTAGCTGTGAGGTCATGGACTTTATGTGCTGTGACTTGGTACAATATAAAGAGACTTACAGTTTATGAAACAAAATGGTGAAGTATATAATCACACAGACAGATTTAACTATACCTTAAATAAATAAATAAATAAATACCAAACCAAACAAAAAAAACCTATAAGAGAAACCCAAATTCCAAAACACATCAGCATGAAAAGATCATGAGTTTAGAAACTTCCAGGTTTAACATAAACTGATTTAATAGCTCTGGATTGTACTAGTAAACACAAATAAAATCTTTCATGCTTGTTTAAAGACTGACAGCTGATCTAGTCACAAAGAATAATTCTGAAAGACATTTTTTTTTTAATGTGTAAAAATAATACCTTGAAAAAATTTCATCAAAATTCATACTATGTTTTTTTAATCAACTTAAATAAGCCATTCTTGACTTACTCCCAAGCTGAGACTCTGTGATCCATTTTTTTGCCTGGAGGATATTTTCAGTCAAGTCACAGGCTCTTAAAAATAAAGTATTATAATGAAAATTCTGTGAGAACCTGAAACATAGCAGCAGGAATATTGCTCTTGAGTGTTAAGCAAAAGTTCATTTAGATACTTTAAAAGCAGAGTAATAGCCAAACTGCATAGGATGACATCAAGCCTAAAACACAGTCCTATTTTTACAGAAGAGAATAAATTCATCATCCTGGCAGTCAGTAATTTTATAAAAGCTCCTGTTCTCATTATGCCTGTTAGTGTTTTAACTACAGATGAAAAATAGAAACAATTTTAGGCTATTCCTGGCAGACTGAAGTAGGTCTAAGGGTAGCTAACCAGATGGAAGAGGCTTACTTTTAAAACACTATATTTTACCTTCCGTTCCCCCTGGCACTGAAAAGAGGAGCACTTCTGAAAATTTCAGGCTCTGCTTGTAGAAGCAGAAATATATGTTTAGCCAAAATGATTTTATATAGGCTGCAGTTACTGCTGAATTTACTACAATAAAAAAAATTTGAACATGTTTCATGTAGCACAAGAAATGACTGAGAAAATGGGAATCTTTGAGGAATACGAGTTCAGGTTTGTGCAGGGAGAGCATCCCTGGAGAACCTGCATGGGTTCTGTACTGAAACACGAGGACAAAGGTCAGGGAGGGGTTATTTGGAACATGAGTAACAGTTATTTAAATCCACTGTCAGAAAAAAACCCACTTGTAGGGTAGTGGTGAAATTGTTGTTCTCTTGGGCTGTGGTTTGAATCCTACCTCAGGTACTTGAAAATAAATCTTGTTTTGTGAGCATCCAGAGCTGCTGCTCTCACTCAGCACATGCTGAGCCATTAATTAATGATGTGCAGTATAGAGTGTGAAACATTCATTCAGCAAAAATCTCTGTCCATTTAACAGGCCACAGTCCACCCGACTCAGCTGACCCTTCCTACTCCATCCCTCTGATAAAATACCTCTGACAATGCTAGCTGGGGTCCAGTTCTGATCACACTGATTCCAGTATAAATTCAGTGACTGTGAGAAAAGCAGAATGCTCCCCATCCAAAGAAAGTTCATCACACAACTGCACATTTGTCAATCACTTTATCTTGAAATAGTCGCTAAGACCTCTTTCAGACATTTAGTAATAAAATGCCAATCTTTTACCATGTTAAAAATGTTTAACCATATTTGGATTTTTGGGGTTTTTTTTGGTTTTTTGTGGATTCTAACATGAGATATAGGGCAAGAAAAAGTCATTTTAGCTTGATTGTTAGGGACCTAATAATCTGAATTTTTCACCAAACCTATGCAAAGTGCAGTGTCTAAAATAAATTTCAATAAAACCTAAGAGGAAGGAAATCTAGCAAAGTTATGATTGTCCACTAAATCGTAAGTTTATTGCCTGGCATGGTAGAGGATGCAGTTATTAGCATTCTGCAACTGAAGCTTACAGAAATGACATACTTGAGCCCATAGCTTGTTCTCTTTTTGTACTTGCACTGCCTTGGTTTACAGAAGCTGAGTGAAATCCACGGGGGAAGATTTTCTTTTAGATATCCTGCCCACCACCATGAGCTGGGCTCTGATAGCTTGCTGATATGACCACTTGCCTGGAAGGCATCTTGGTCTTTTTCATATATATCAAACTGAATAGAAGTTCCTTTGATATCCAAGTCTTTAAGGGATAAAGATCAAACTTACACCTTTAGAGTAAAGAAATAAGTAAAGCTAGATGAGGGTTTTAGGAAGAAAAAAACTGAACAAGAAACTGAAATAGGGAGCGAAGATTCTGGAAAAGAAAACTCAGAAACATCCAAACATGCTCAAACCTAAAGGTGTGTTTGACAGAAGTGTCCAGATAAACAGCAGGAAATCGGTCAGAAACTTTCCTTGTCTTACACAAATGTGGCAAGCACATTTCTCTCTTTCTCAGGATTTCTCATAAAGGTGCACAGAGAGAAACGTGCTTGCCACACACAGATTTATTTTAGGCTAATAGTTATGATAGTTTTCCTACCATACAAGACAGAACCAATGGCTTTGCACAGTTCACAGTTCACTATGACACTCTGCACTTACACATTTTCAGAATTTTTTCACTTTTATCTTATTTTTAGATAGTTGCTTTGTATGACACAGTAACTACAAGGTGCTTTCCTATTTCTGCTACTTATAGCTCTGGAAATGTATCTGCATTTTACTGCATAAAGTGCCCAGCATGAATAAACAGGGGGGTTAAGCAGATATTCTCAGTTTATTTTCATTGCACAATCTTAGCAATAATGCTTCTGGACTTGTTCATCTATTGCAGGGACTATATCAACTTTTTATACTTATTTTGAGCAATGGTCTCATATAGATGTGCACATTTGTATGCCCATGTGGTTCAGTCTGCAGGGCACACAAGAATGAGGGGTAAATATCAGGGCAGAGGCAATAGTTGAGACTGAAGAGGTGTAAAAGGATTCTAAAAATACAGCTACAACTTGTGGTCCTTCCCATACACCTTCTCATTAAATAAAACCAAACAAAAACCCAAACAAATCCCCAAACAAACTAAAAAAACACCACCAAAACACATAATAATAAATTCAACAATTTTATTGACCCCTTGTTTGGCTTTCATGGGTGCTGATTGTACTGAAGGTTTTCATAGGATCCATTAACAGTATTTTGTCCTTGCCGTGTGAACTGCAGTTGTGTCATCCTACTAATTAGAATGAGTACAGATGATGTTTCACTAAGCAGTAAATAATGCTCCAGTGTTTCATCCCTAGTTATGGCTTTAAAATACTCACCCCAGTTATTAACATTTCCACACACACTACTTACTAGCTAATAATACTCACTAATCTTGGGCGTTGTACATTTAGGTTTTACAGCATGCAAGTAACAGTTGTCAGGTCATACTCATCCCAAGGCAACTCAGTTCTCTGGGCAGCACAAAGTCTGACTTCTCCAAAGATAAAGGGAGACAGACTAAGAAATTAATCTAGTAGCTGTACAAGGAAGCCAGGGGAACAGTAATGGAGCCAGGGGGAGATCCTTGAAGATGTGACTGGTAATTGCTGCTGACACCAGATACTCCCAGTAATTACAGACAGTCCTGCTAATTACAGCTGCTGCAGCCCCATACAGACTCATTTGTCCATCAGAGATGATGTGGCCACAGTCAGCTCACTGTCCAGTGCTCTTAGTTGTGCAAAGTACTCAGAGTTTGGGCCATTTGTTTGTCCCATGGCAGTGCAACTTCTACAGCACAAAATCCAGTATCAGGTAATTGGAATTCAGAATCCCTAAACTGAGGAGCTCTACTGCCTTGTCTAAGGCAGGTAGATGGAATTTTGCTTGTGTTCCAAGAGAATTTTGGCCCCCTTGGTCTTCAATTCCAGGAAGACATTTTGTTGTTTATGTGCCAGCTCAGCAGAGTTTAAATACACACTGCATGAAAAGACATTTAGGCAGATGCACAAAAACCAGAGTGCTTACAAACCTTCTTGAGACTGGCCTATACCAATATTCACTTTTTGTACAGAACACTGCTTGCATAAGAATTACTGTTTCATTTGTGTCCCCAGCCACTCATTCTTAGTCTTGCAGCCTTTCAGAGAAGTCATGCATCCTGAGAAGCAATTAGATGCACAAGGGAAAGGGAAGAATCTGACCATAATAATTTTTGCCCTATAACCTTGTATCTACAGGTCAAGAGGAGTTGTAGGAATGCAGGAATGATCTTTGCTGCTGCTGAAGGCCATGCAGTGGATGCTTTTCACAGCAGCAGCAGCACAGCCAGAGCAAAGTGAACTCTGCCCATGGGGCTGCATTGATTCTTGCATGGGCTCCTTGGGAACTTTAGCCCTGAGGATTTGTCATGACTTGATTCCAGGTTTCTTAAAGGCAGTGATCAGCGATCAGCACATCACAGTCCGTGGGGTTGCCATCTCCAGGTGCTCAGCCATGTAAGTCACGTCCTCATTGATTAGAGCTTGGCCTCAACAGTTTGTCATCTGACTTCCCATACCCATCTTTTATGGAATCTGTCATTAAGTGACTGTTCATAATCTCATTATAAACTCTATTTCTTCCTAGTGAACTCTTAAAAATTGATGACAAGTCAGAAATTGGCTAGTCCTCCTGGGAAACAGGGAAAATTTCAACCTGAAATAGAGTGAGTGGAATTTTTTTTTTTTTTTTAGTGCAATCTGATTGACCTATTACTGCATAGAGGGTATTAGATAATTATTAATTTTTGACTGGAAAATATCCTCCTGTTTTCAACTATTCCTGTGCATTTTTAAACAAATATTTTAATATTTCATAGGTATACTCAACATCTTTCCCATTAATATGAATAAAAATTGAAAACATTTACCTAAAGCTATACAAATCTAGAGTGAATTGATAATATAAAGTACAATACTGTGAAGAAGATGCTGCCCGGCTTTATCAGCTGAACAAGACACAGAACACATGATGCCTGTGTGTATATTAAAAATATACCACAGCTTTCAGGCCCTTGTGTGGAGGAACTCTGCAATCAAACCTGTGCAACAAATGCAATACAGGGACATGCACATCCCAAATTGACTTTCTTCATTGAATGGCACATAAAACTTAGAAATATTGTCAACTAAGAATGACCTTTATTGTTATGTGTTTATTGATCGTACTTTTTACTACTTAAAGGATGCCTCTGTGGCAGGACTGTGCTACAGAAGATCAATTTTAAGGGTTAACCTTGGCTCTGGCAATTTTTTACCTATGAAGCAAGATTAAATGCTACTTTGATACTTCAGTGTGATGAGTTGATATATGTTTGAATTTTTTTTCATACTCTTAAAAAAAATTAAGTGGAATAAAGTGTAAATTATAATGAAATGTATGGAATAGTTTTTTCTAAAGAGCCTTGAACTTCAATTAAAAAAATAAAATTTCCATTTATTTTTAATTTATCCTTTAATTATTTCCATCTTTATAATTTTAGAGATTCTTTTAAATTATCATCCTTATGTATAATGCTATATCCTATAGTTCTACAGCTTTTCTTGGAAAAATGAACTTAAATGTATCTTAACAGAAAAATTGTGTTCTTATCAAACTTTTTGAGGATTTTTGCAGTAAAAGTTAATGCAAAATTACAATACAATTTTAAACTTCAAAACATTTAAAGGTAAAAAACAACTACCTTTGAAATCTAATCTAGAGGTTACACTAGAAAGAGACTTATATATTTTTAATGCTGAAATGTTTCATTAGAATATGAACAGTTTTCTTTTATTCATATGTGCTTCTCTGTTCAACATAAAAGATAATTTCAAATTTAAAAAATGGGCCTTGCCTTTTCGACCATCTAAAAACCAATTATGTTTATACCTTTAAATATCTTGCATTTAAATATACTGAAAATCATATCTTTTCAAACTTTTTAAGAGTTAACTTTCCTTCTGAAGACAAATTTATCAACTATTATTTCTGGTCATTTGAAATCTGAGGTCATATTTTAATGTTATTTATCAGTTGCAGGTTTCATTAGAAAACATCCCAAGAGTTTAGTGTGGTAATGTTGCTTTTAAAACCTATTTGTTTGGTATCCAGGAGAAAAATATCTCTCTTGGTAAGACAAATGGCCTGCAAATACATATAAATTAGACCAAGATATATAACAAGGTGACATTTATCACTAATGCTTTATCCTGCAAATGACTGAGCACGCTGGCCTCAGACCAGCCAAACAAGTAATGGGCTATTCACTGTACAGTGATTAATTCATTCATAAATTCTTTAGGTTGTTAGAGAGAGCTCTAGTAGATAGATTGTATAAAAAGCATGTTAAGAAATGCACAGTGAACTTACAACTTTGGCCTGAAGTGTGAATAAATACAGGAATGGGACTAAATTCATACATTCATTAATTAATTCATACAGGAAATAGACAAGATGTTAGCATGGCTCAGTGAAGCAGCACAGGAACACTGAAGCTGTACCACGAGCACATGCAGTGCCTTACCTGAACTCCTCCTCCAGTGTCTCCCAGGACATCCTGGGATGTGTTTCACTGGGTAGTGCAGATATATGTGAGATTTAAACACAGAAACTCAGACTTGGTGGAGCTTAAACTAGATAATCAGCAAGGGAGAGAATAATCAAAACAAACAAGCCAAGAACCATTATTGATTATGTGGGTTTCATTAGTAAGGGCTGTATTTCTTTTAAAGAGCCTTTTCCCAGCTCAGCACATTGACCTCCACAAATGAATGTGAAAAAAGCCCATGTCATGGAGCAGACTGTAGCAATAACCCTCTCCACCCTTCAGTTATCTGTCTGTGACTCTTGGCTGCTCTATAAATAATAAATTCAAAGGCTACAGTTAACTTTGCTACCAAGTGTAAGCATAGAGTAAATACATTGCAGTCATAGGGTTTTATTCAGTGAAAAACAATTAAGAGAAAGGGAAATTCAAACCCAAGTATATTGACAGAATGAGTGCCAAAGTGCCTTTCTAAGTCTGTGTGTGTTTGCACCATCTGCTGTATATAGGTAAGGAGACCTCAGATAAACAAGAATTTCTGTGCACTCTCTTTTTTGTTTTGCCAAGTTTGCTGATTTACCTTCTGTTTATCATTTTCTGCCATCTACAAAGCAAAATGAGTATTGGCTTGGATATGGGGTCCCAATTTTCTTCATTATGTCTGTGCCCATGCTGACCAACTTAAACATCAGTGCTCTGTGGAGGAGATGTAATGTTTTATCCTGGAAAACAGAAAATCTTTCAAATGAGACTTCATTATTCCCAGAAAAACCCATAGAGCTGCCCAGATTGTATATATGTGTATATATATGTGTATATACATGTAGAACAACATATGAAGCCCTGATGTGATACAGATTTAGACATGAGAAACAGCAAACATTTAAACCACAGGCTTTAACTTTCATCAATTTTTTTTTCTCATTGCATTCACTATTTCACAAAAGTACTGAAGCCTAACAAAAGCCCTAAAAACATGAGTTACTCACAAAAAAGTTACTTTCGAACTACAGCAAACCAGTGCTTCTTACAACAACCCTACACAGAAAATGACTAGCAACTCAAAATTTTCAAGGGGTTCAGTGCTAAAAATTCAGGGAGGCTGTCTGCACACCAGTCACTTAGAATCGACTCAAAAACTCGGAAATAACTGGATATTTCTATTCTTTACAAAGCAGCGTTAACCCAAGGGGGCAGCGCTGTTCGGGAGTGGGCTGGGATGGGCTCAGGCTGATTTTTCCGTGTTGCTGCTCTGCCCTCTCCTGGGGCAGGCAGATCACTGCTGATGGGGATGGACAGACAGCCAGGACAGACGGACTGCAGGACTGCAAACCCACTGCCAACCACTGCATCTTGCAGAATAGCGAATGGAAGAATTAACGAGGTAAAAACAAAAACGATTTGTGCACAAGTCTGCTGTTTACATATTGCAATTAAAACATTTAGAAGAAAAGTACATTTTTTTCTCAAATTAATAAAAAAAATTATAGTAACTAGTACTATGTTATACTATTATGTAGTAATTTAATTTAATTTTTTAAAATTATATTATCTATCTTCTTTCAAACTTGAACTTCATGAAATAAATGGAAACTAGTTGGCTTTTATTTGTGTGGATTTGTAAACAGATTCTTTAAATTATTTTTAAAGCCAAAACTCTCTGCTGGTTATATGGGTTTGTTTTAAATGGCATACTTATTTTCTTTTAATTTATTTTTCAATGCAAAGAGCTATTTCTAGGTAATTTTGGATTAATCACTGATTGCTGGCCCTAATTACATGTAATAGCTCAAGAAACCCAAAGATTAGCTTTTTAAAGTGAAAATGTTTAAAACAAAGGTCGAAATACATTTTGGGCACCTAAACCCTTTGTTTCCAAAGCTGATCAATTTTTCCATGTTGTTTTGGGGCAAAACAATCCTAAACCACTTCAAATCCCCATCCAACCAGAACTGGAATATTTCCAAAAATAGGGCAGCCACAGCTCTGGCCAACCTGTGTCACTGCGGCCCCACCTCAAAGTAAAGAATTTCTTTCCAAGATCCAATGTAAACCTTCTGTCAGTCTGAAGCCACTTCCCCTTGCCCTGTCACTATTCACTCATGTCAAAAGTCTCTCTCTGTCGGAACTCAAAACGTCCCTCAGATATTTTTGGAGGTTCCAGGCCCAGATCAGAAGCATTTGAGACCCTGGCAGGCAGCTGGAAACAGATTTTGGGTTTGAACCATGGAATGATTTACCAACCTTGCAGGAAAAACAAGAAATCACAAAAGTTTAGATATTATTGTAGAAGTAGTCACAAAGTAGAGGGAAGAGTTTTTGAGTGCTGTACAGGGGGGGGGTTTGGTTTTGTACATGGGGGTCAGAGGTTTTAAGATGGAGGGATCTGGGCCTGTCCTGTCCTCCCTCTTTCTTCTTCCTTACCTCCATGTTCTTGGTGATGTTGGCACTCACAGATTGGTTTAGAGTAGAAAAGCACCATTTAATATAGGTAATAGGCATTGGGGAAAAACTGTACCCATGTAACACGTAATGTACCATATAAAAGATAGAAAAGCACCATTTAATATAGGTAATAGGCATTGGGAAAAACTGTACCCATGTAACACGTAATGTACCATATAAAAGACAGCACAGCCCTGGGCGGGGAGAGAAGAAGCAGTCGGGAGTCAGAGAGGATGTCAGGGTGTGTGTGTGCCTCTGCCTGAGCTGTGAGCAACCACAGCAGCCCCAGAAGAAAATCTTTTAGATAACTTGCAATAAACTGCCTTGAGACCGAACAACAGAGACTGCTGAGCCTTTCTTTGGAAGCTCGGGTTGGAGGAGAGACTTTTCCACCACACGGAGCCACCCTCGGCCCAGGGTGAGCTCTGGCATCTCTCCATCTCTCCTGTAGGCTCCCTTTAGGCACTGAAATGCCTTTTCTTCTCCAGGCTGACCAATTCCAACTCCCTCAGTCTTTCCTTGTAGCAGAGGTGCTCCAACCCTTGAATCACCTTTAAAGGTGCCTTAATTGGACACTGCCAGTTTAATTGTCAGAATTTCTGAAAACTTTAACCAATTGGGAAATAAGGTTGAAAGGTCACATAAGTACAGTTTATTTTTTTAAACAGTGACAGCCTTTTTCTGATAACTGCTATCTGATGGGTCAGCCAGCCTTTTGATCTGCTCTTTGTACAAGTTAAAAAGCATTCCCTTAATAATGCTTGACTGAGTAACTGTCACTTTGCAGCAACAAATATCCATCAGATAAAACATGTACATCTACTTCAGTTACAGGCATACAGGAATAAAAGTTGCAAAAAAAAAAAAAAAGAAGCATTTAAGAGAAAACATTCCCTTTTCATTCACATGATCTCTGTTACAGACTATATACTCCCCAGGTGAGGCAGATCTCTTGTCTTTGTGAATTTTGATCTGTTTATAAAGTAGAGGCCAAAAACTTAGAGAAAAACTCATCAGCATTTCACCAAGGCACAGTATAAGTGCTCTTCATGAATTGTTCCTCTGCCATTTAGTTAATGCAGTGACCTGTTGTTCTGAGGATAAGTTATTAAGTAATGAAATAGGATGATTGGATTAAGCTAATTACTTGCTTTGAAATGACATTTGTAACAGATTCTTTGGCCTTGCCAGAATGAATTATAAAATCTAAATGGTGAGTTTTTTTGCATTTCATTTCACAGCTTTCAAAGCCACATTTTACCTGATAGATGGGATCACTAAAACTGTGATTAAAAAAATAGGTCACAAAATATATTAGTGCTGTGAAACAGACTCTGTATCTGGAATCACATACTAATCAATTTAATCTAAAGTACATATTAAAAAGTATAATTACTGTGATAGGTCTGATTGGATTATTTAACAGAACCAACATTTTGTGCAGAGGGATACAGAACTTAGGACTGCAGAATTTTATGTAAGAAATCCTACTACGAAAAAGGCTGCAGTATGCAAAAGGTTTCTTTTACTTCTGTTTGATTTTACTGGTCAAAAACAAAGTTCAGAAAGTAAAAGAACAGCATCTTCTTCACATTTCCTGCTGAGGACTCTTGGTGAACAGGCTGGAAATTGTCACTGATCATGCTCCTCATCTCCTCTTTTTACTTTGTTTGCATGAGAACAGATAATGGCTTTCTGGGTAGGAAAATATAAACCTGTTATGTGTTGCAGATTTAATTCCACAGCTGACTCAATAAAATGAGAAAATATTTCTGTGGTACCTCTTTACCTGTGTTGTAATAATCCACTCAGACTTTATCTTAATCCACTGCTTCTGACAGGAACTCTGACAAGAATAAAGAAGATGGGATCCACAATCAGTGCTCAGCTCTATCACTGCAGCCTCTGGCACTAAAGACAGAGTGGCATCAGGGTCAAGAGGGGCAGAACACGTTGAAAGGGTGAGAAAAAGGGGAGCAGAAGAGATATCACAGTGCAGAGGAAGAGAAAGGAATAAAACAAATAGAAAGAGCTGAAAAAAAAGACCAAGATGTGTCAGGAGCAGCAGATCCTTGGCACCTGTCATGAATGGAACAATTCTCTTTGCTTGTAGGAGAGAAACAACAATGCACTTATCCTAGGGTGAAATTTCAGCCTGTATGCATCCACCAGGCAGCTAAGGGATACTGCTTCTTGTATCAAAACCTTGACCTCTTTTCCTCTTAAAAAATAAAGTAATTTCAGTTTTATCTATTTTATTTTCATCTATATTATTTTGTAATTATTTCCTGAAAAATTACTCAGTTCTTATAGAATGACATGCTCTTTCCTTTGGTGTTAACTGCAAATTTCATGTCACCTCAAACATTTATCTTGTTCTGCACTAAGATTTGCACAGCATTTTGGCTCTGATATATATGTTCTGGAAAGACCTCTACAAGAAATCTAGTGTTCTGCTTCTCCTGTAAGATGTTTGGCTATATCTTAGTTAATGTGAAAGCAATTGATCAAATTTGGCAGAGAGGCTTCTGGTATAACCAGGCAAGAGTCAATCTTTAATGAAATTATGATCTAGTAGTGTTAAGCATATAAACTCTGTGAATATGGATATAAAATAGGATCCTGCAGAGCTCAGTTAGAGAGACAGAAATAGCAAAGCAATGAAATTTGACAGAGCTAAATCATAGAAGTTTTTTTGAACTGCTGGAGTGAATTTCACCTAACAGAAAAAGGGCTCTCTTCTGTAAATATTATCTTTGCAATCCAAGTGAAATCTTGAACTGTGAATAAGAAGTGAGCATGTCTTTTTCTCACTGTTCCTAATTATTTTTTATAGCACAGTACCACCTAGAGGCTCTCTTGCCCTCTGTGCTTGTTTCTCTGAGAAGTGGGAAGCAAAACTTTTGGAGCTTTTTGCCACTTCCATGGGTAAGACAAATATAGCATGAGAAAGGAGGGTGGGAAGGATGGAGTTCCCGCAGAAGAAATAAAGGCTCTCAGAGAGAATAGGAGCCAAATTTTCTTTGTCATTACATTTCTCCAGTACAAAATAAATAGGTACTCAAATTGATGCAAAGGAGAGCTAAACCAGATTTGAGTTGCAGCCCTTTTTTGTGTGTCTCACAGTTTGTGCAACTATTTCCTACCCCTGACCACATGATGGAATAGGTGCAGATTTATCCCTCTGACAGAGTTATATCCTCCCTCACTTTTATCCTCACAATCATTTTCAACCCAGAAATAAAAAGTATTATTACTTCTACAACAAAATTTCACTTTAATGATACCAGAAAGAATTTTCCTTTCTGAATGACTCAGTGTAACTATTGACATCTGCCATACAGAATGCTCAGTCTGAAAATAATCATGCTGTCTTATTCACTGAGAGTGTAGTTCTTTTCACAGGCACGAAAAATTAGCAGATTAAAAAAAATATATTTTGCAGCGTAGTATTCTGTGTTTCATACATACCATATAGCACACTGCCTGATGGTTTAGGATATCTGCAGCCTGTGAATTTCCTGGAAATGACAGAAAAATGTAAATAGGCCTGGAGTGATGCTGTTTAGCAGCCACTGCAGATAATCCAGGAGAAAGGGCCTCAGAGCACTGATGCTCCATTAAAAGGAAATAGGGCCAGTGTTTCTTCCCTCCTTGCAAGATTTCCACTCATGCCCTTTATTTCCTTCTGTAATAAGAAAGAACATTATTCACGTTAATAAAAGTTTCAAATGCATCCTTTCAGAGAGAAAAAATATCTCAATGGAATCAAGCATAATTCTTTTACCTTTTTTAAGAGTACAGACCAAGTAAAACACTCAGCAATCCTTCCCATGATTATGTATTTTATGATGGTATATGATGAATTCATTAAAGATAATTTCTAATGTGATACAAAAATCCTCCCATGAATTTCAAATGAGGAGATATATGTCTTTCAAATTGTTTTATAATAACCAGAAGCCAAATTTGTATTTATTGGTAATTGCTACTTAGTTAACAGGTAGCCAGGAAGATAAAATAGAATAATTACTTAACTTGTTACATTTTCCCAATTTTTTTTGTTAAAATTACTTATTTCATTTTAGCAGTCTGTATGTCAGGCTCTTTTCAACACTTTCCAGAGAGAAAATCATGTGCATATAGCAATTTCCATGAACAGGAGACTGCATAAGTAGGTCTTTAATTTAGACAAATAGAGTTCTTGTGATTGCAGATTGCTTCAAGGATGGGATTTTCAAAACCAGTCATTAACTCTCCTCCTCCTCCTACCCAGCCTCATCTGAGGCTTGGCACTCTGCATTTTTCCTATCTGAATAGCTCTTATACTACAGCAGAGACATTATTTGTAGGAATTTCACAAGGAATTCTGGATCCTTACCCTCCAAACTGCCAAAGGGTCTTAAGAGAGGTTGATTATCCCACTCAACTATTGTTACTTACAGCATCTTTTCTGTGATTCTATGTTACCTGTTTGACAGTGATGCTGGTGTAAAATTTACACCCCGCCACTGAAAGTCTCATAAATGAATGGCATAATTTATTCAAAGAAAAAGAAAGAAAGCAAGAATGAAAGCAAGAAAGAGAAAGAATGAAAGAGAGAGAGAAAGAGAGGGAGAAAGAAAGAGAAAGAAAGAAAGAAAAGAAAGAGAAAGAAAGAAAGAAAGAAAGAAAGAAAGAAAGAAAGAAAGAAAGAAAGAAAGAAAGAAAGAAAGAAAGAAAGAAAGAAAGAAAGAAAGAAAGAAAGAAAGAAAGAAAGAAGAAGGAAGGAAGGAAGGAAGGAAGGAAGGAAGGAAGGAAGGAAGGAAGGAAGGAAGGAAGGAAGGAAGGAAGGAAGGAAGGAAGGAAGGAAGGAAGGAAGGAAGGAAGGAAGGAAGGAAGGAAGGAAGGAAGGAAGGAAGGAAGGAAGGAAGGAAGGAAGGAAGGAAGGAAGGAAGGAAGGAAGGAAGGAAGGAAGGAAGGGAAGAAAAAGAAAGAAACCACTCTGATGTTATTTCATCAAGCTTTTAGCTCACAGAAAACAAAATACTTTCTTTGGGTCTTCATCAGATTTATAAAAAGTGGGTTTCTACATATATGAGCATTTTTGAGTGTCCATATTTTTTGCTTACTCTTTTATATTCATCAATAGGAATGTAGAACAAGAATTTTAAATGTTTCAATGATTTGCACATGCAAATCCCTGTCAAACAAGTTGTATTTACTTGTTTTCAATTCTCCTTTATGTTAGAATAAAATGTTGATGGATATTGGCTTGCATAGATTTCATGAGAAGCTGAAGATTTGATTTAATGGTTTCTATTTGTGATGGAGGAAAAGGTTTTAAGAAACCTGGCAGCATTCAAGATGTCTTGCCATTGCTATACTGAAAATCATTACAATTTTATGTGTTGCTTTGCTTGCTGTTTTTTGTTTTAAAGTTTTGCTTTTTTGTATGATCAGGCTTAAATTTAAAAATTAAAAAAAAAAAAAAAAAAGCTAAAACCTCATTAACCTTGACAACATGGTTTTTCGGAAGGTAACTTTTAAATCAATGAAGACTGAGCTGGTGCTGGTCTGCAGTGCAGTCACATGTTCCCCCCTTCCACACTCTGGTTGTTGTCATCACCCAGTTTATCTGTAGGGGGCAATACCTAACAAAAAATCGTTCATCTCTCGGTTTCTCCAAGTACTTTCAGAAAAGCTGCAAGGAAAAGACTGATTTAACAAAATCAACTAGAAGTCCAGCAGGTGAGGTATAGCCCTTTGTAGTGTATTTTTAGTGTTTAAGCTGAGAATTATCTGCTATAATCTAAAAACCTAAAAGTCAGGCTGTCCTGACTTTTCAGGCTATTCAGATCTCCCCAGATGAACATCCTCCTTTTGTACTTTTGGGGACTGCACTATGTTCTGCCTCACCTAACACAGTGATGCATGGCAGGCACACACACACAGACTCACAGAGCACCAAAAGAAGGAAAGCCAGGGGCACACTGGAGAGAGCAGGGAATAAGGGGTAAAAATCAGTTGTCACTTCATTTCCCAGTCAGAAAACTCCATCTAAAATGAGCACATTTCTTTCAAAAAAAACAGGCCCTAAGATTAGGCAGCCTGTGTGTAATTGTTGGCTGTGCTAAGTGTTATGCAAGGACTGGCTCACCAGTGTGTGCCTCAGAAAAGGAAACCTTGTGAAAGAGAGGATAAAGATGACAAAGAGGAAATTGCTTGAGGATAAGATGTCAGAAAAATGCTTGCACCTCACCTTGGCTTTGTCAGAGCTGGTGAAACTAATGGAAGTTGCTGAAGAGAGTTCAAATGAAGTAATAGTAGCAGGCATCATGTTGAATAAGAGCAGAATGAAAACATATTCAGGAAGGATAGAGCAGGGAAATCTTCTCTTTCCCCACAAAGATTTTGTTGAGAATTCTGCTATTCAAATATAATATCAGAGACCTTAAGAAACTTAATACTTGTGTTCCTAATATAGGTATTCTGACAGATAACTGTCATCTGCATCATTAGCATATTTAGACCAGAAATATAGAAGAAACCTCCATGATAATATACCCGAGAGAGTTCAGTGCTACTGCCTGGCTCAGTAAAAGAGCTGTAAAATCTCTTTGATAAGGCTTTGAAGCAGTCAGAGCTTTGCAGTGGATCTGTCCAGACCTTCTCCTCTCAGTGTAGACAGAGGAACTCCCCAGAGGCCAGAAAGCTTTTGCATTAAAAAGAAAACATCAGCAGGTTTATTCAAATATATAACCAAATAATTAACTTCTTAATCAGACAACAGATGATTACTGAGGAAGAGAGAACATAAATTTTAAAATGGTTATATAAAACTGTTCTTCTGCCTAAAATCTGAGCAATGCAGATGCTTCATCCAGCTCAGTGACTGCAGCTCTGAGTGGCAGCAAACTGGCTCGTCCCTTTGGCCATCCCTGGCACCCCTCCTGGGCTGCTCTCTCCTCCCTCTTCCTGCCTTGGCTGAGGCTCTGCCTCCTGCATTGCCCAACTGCCAATATTATTCCTAAGCACAGAACTCACTCCAGAGCTCTTCTGCTCCTTGCAGTCCTGTCCAGTGCTCCCTTTGAGCAGCAGGATTGCTGGTTACCAACTTTTTTGTTGTTGTTGTTTTAATTAGCAACAACAATATGGAGACATTTTTGTATTGGAATAGCATTTGACACAATTTAAAACAGACTTCCTGCCAGAAAGCCATGCTACTGCCTTCTTAGCTAGGACCCAAGCAGAATCCCATGAAGTGAATCTTCCTTGATCTTTCTTTAAGTCTCACTGCACATAGCCAAGAGGATTTTCTCTTTAATGCTCATGCATGGCATGAAACATGAATATTAATAGGCGAGAACAGGAAATTAAATTTAGATACAAGATTTTTCTGATTGCTTTTGATTGTTTCAAGTGAAAATACAAAATGCAAATATGAAGCTACTACAAACAATAACCAATAAAAGATAAAAGTCTATTACTAGATCATGGTAGCAAAAAAGATATCAACAGCATAAATTGAAGCTTCAGAAGTATCTTCAATTCCCATTCAAGCACATTCATGTCCGCTAGCACAGAAAAAAACAAATGTAACTAAATTTACAGATTGAAGTACTTGGGCATTGGTGTCAGAATATATTTAGAATGCAGTATTCCTTAGAGGCTACTTTTTGTGTCATATGGCATCAGATCCCAATGTGTTAGAGGGGAGGCAGCATTTCTCTGTGGGATTTCTGATGCTGGGATGCTCCTCAGTGGTTTGTTAACATAATTTCTTGATCTTCCTTAAATTCAGTCCTTAGTAGTTGTTCTATCAGGGATTCTTTGTCACCATCTATGTCTGCATACATGTTGCTTCCAATGTCTTTTTTAAATCACATTCCTGTTTGAATAAGATATGATCATTAAATTCTACGTAATCAAAAAACATCAAGTCACCAGAAGGCAAATATACTCAATGTTCTGTACAGTTTTTTCTTGAAGAAAAAGAAAGACATTCCATAAATGCCTATCTTCTTTAAGAAACAGTTATGATATGATTTGAGCTACTACTCAAGTATATTTTGAATTACAAATGAGTGGGTGCTCTTTGAAGGATCCTGGAAGTCTTTAAACAATTTAATTGCACCTTGCAACAAACAAAACACATTGTTATTTGAAGTAAGACTAACTAGTACTTATAGGGTAAAACTGGGCACTGGGACATTTCTTGATGTGTTGCAGATGTTTTGTTCAGCTTTGTTCACCTTGGCTTTCCAGTATATGGTAAATGTGTGACCTGTGCAGGTGTCTGAAGGAGATAACTCCTGGACAGCTGTACTTGGGTACTTCAGCAGTAAGGCCCACACAAGTATATAACAGATTTATACTCCAGCAACAGGCTGGCTGTATTCAGAGGCAACATATTCCTGACATCCTCGCAGGTTTGGATCACACTTAAAATTGCTTTTAAGCATAAGTTCTTTTAAGTGCAAATTAGAAATTATTAAGAATAATTGTTTTTCCACACTGCCAAACCAGCAAAAGTAGGAGATTTTCCATATATTTAATTTGGAAAATAATTCATGTAAGTTATAAAAAGCTTTGGTGTTTGCTGAAAGGTTTCACATTTTCCTCAAATTGCTTTAAACCTGTTATTGATAAACAAGTTTTTGAGGAATACATTATTTTTAAACTCTTTAGAAAAAGAAGACTGTAAGCCTTAGATTAAGTGGCAGGCAGTTTCTTAACCACTACACAAGAAACTTGTTAAGCTCCTGTGTGACAGCCAGTGGATCTATTTGGGTCACTACCACTAATGAAATGCTTTGCCTCCAGAAAGCAGAACTGCAGCTGTTTTGCCATATCTGTAATAAAATCAGAAAAGTTTAGTATAAAATCTCAACTAATACCCTGTGAAGTTTAAACAAGAAGAGAAGAGCATGAAAATTTGGAAGATAGAATATGGTGGCCTAGAAATTCAGCTCTCCTTCTTCAAAAGGGACATAAATTCTTGAAGTATCTAACCTGAGGAAAGGCTTTCAGGCCAGCAGAATGGCCAGTGGAATCTTGCTGCATTATTGATTCATTACAGATCAAGAAGGATAGAGGCACATACTGGAATCACCAAAGCTGCTTCCCAGGGAAGAGATCAAAGCACATTTTTGGTGCTATTTTGGACAGACTACATTTCCTAGAGATGAAATAATGCCTTTTTGTTGCTGTGTAGCCTGTGTGACTTTTAGTGCAGCAGTTCCATCATGACTCTATTAGCCTGCCACAAGCTCTCCCATCACGAAGCCTCCCACTTCATGCACAACTGCTCCTACCTCCCATTTAGGTTCAGAGCCAAGTTGCTAAATTTAGAATTATGGTGTACCTGGGAACTAGCAAGTTTTCAGCCCTGATGGAAGAGCAGGAGTGCAGTGAGGTCAAGGCAAACAGCACACTCTGCAGTGGCCTGCCATGATCAGTCAAACCATGAGCTGAACAATTGCTCCTTGCCTCCCTCTTGACTGCCATCCCATGAGAGATCATGTGGGCACTTCTAATATTGCTCAAGTTTTATGAAATCAAAGGATTACATTGTGTTTAGATCAACTGAGTTATCTTGCACTTCTCAGAGCAAAAAGAGTGCATTGTCAGAAGCAGAGAGAAGTACAGTCCTAGAGGTTTAACCTAGAGGTGATGGGATCCTTAAAAACAATGTGCTTTTGAAGAACATAAGATGTTGAAATGTGATTGCAATAGAATATGAAGACACACAAAGCACTGAAACACCAGAGAGCTGCAGCTGGCAAAGAACTGCTCTCTGCAAGTGCTGTGAGAGGGAGGCTGTAAAATCACAGCCGTGACTTTCCAAAGCACCTGAGACCAGGTGCATCAGGGTTACCATGTCTTTAGGACAGATTACACCTTCCAGCTCTCTGATCCTGCTAAGCAGCAAACTCAGTGAAAAGTAAGGAATAGAGACCTTATCATTCATAGAAATTAAATGCTACCACTGGCTTCCCTCTCTTTTGTGCAGCTACCTCTCACAGATGAAAGCTCACATCCTCTCTTCCACTCCTCTAACTTCAAGAACTGATTTTGAGTTCCTGCTTCAGCAACATGCACAGAAATGTTACCCTGAAGATAGCTCAGGAGACTCAGACCCTGTTGCTCATCTTTCCTGTCAGAACAGTGGTTGCCTGGTTTAACCACTTTTTTCCATTCCTAATTTATAAAACATTATCAGCAAAGTAGCCCAGAGCTTGCCCAAATTGTCCTCATTCCACTGCTTTTTATTGCATTAAATGAGACTGTCTTGCTCTCTTTCTGTTGTTTTTGTAGTTTTGTCTTAACATGTGCAGCAGGTGTGAAATGTTCATTGTGTTTTGATTGAGGATGAAGGTTAATTGGAACCCAGTGATGATGCACCTTCACTGCCATCCCCACAGCACAGCAAGAACAGCACTGCTGTGACTTTGATCCATCCTGGGCAATGCTGACCTGCCACTACACACTGCTGAAACAGGGCTTAAAAAGCCTCCTGTGTTCGGTAATATCCTTCACATTTCCTCCATGTCTTCTACCCAGTTTCCCCAAGAAAGTCTTCTTTCATCATGAATAGTTTCTAGTCCTTGACATCTATTGTAAACACCAAAATTGGAAAAGATGTGTTCTTGATTTTAAAACAAAGAAAGCATATCAGAAAATTATATTTTTATATCACTGAATATTAGAGAATACTTTGTCTCAGAATTCTGAAGTGATAATATTTTAATGAAATGCACTCTTAATTCCCCATTGGGATTCCCATTGTATCAACAAAATGTAATTGCAAATGAGATAGACAATAACCTCTGTTCTCTTTTCATCTGTTATCTCCACTATGCAAATTTTTAAAATGTGAAAGCCCAGATTTTTGAGGAGCAATGACTAATAATCCTAAAAATCATTCTTACTTTAACTTCTGCTCCACTTAATTTAGGAATATTAGGGTTACCATATATGTGGGCTTTTAACTCCACTTTTCTCTCCAGAAATGATGCCAGATGGAACTAGAAGACTTTGGTCATTTGCCCAAGATTCCTGAATTATCAAGAGTGCATTGAGAGCAGAAGCAAGTTCTGATGGGACTACAGATGTCTAGAAATCCCAGAAAAATGGCCAATGACCACAGGAAGATCAAAATCATATTACATTAATTAAAAACCTTCCTATGGAATTTCTATACTATGCTGCACTATAAACAGTCTTTTATTATTCTGATCTTAAAAATTGAAAAAGATAATCCAATATATACCCTGTGAAATGGAGAAAAAAAAAAAAGAAAAAAAAGAAAAGACAAGAACGTGGCAGTAGCAAAGACTTTGCACCAAAGATCACCATACTCTGTGTCTGGCTGTTCACTCACTTTTTATTCCATCTCAATGAAAAATCTTAGCTATAAGGTACTGTTAATAATGAATATTTATAGACTATATCACAATTTCCTATCGTATTTTGCAAAAATTATGATCAATGTAATTTTGCTGTTTTCTGTTATGAATAAGCACAGATAATTCAGAAATTAATAACATTATCAAACATCTTGTATCAGGCTTGGAAATTCTTTTTTGGACTAAAAAGGGAAAGTATTAGCCTATAAAGGAACAAGCCAAAATACACTCATGTTGTAGAAAGCACTTTCCATTTGTTTTCTTCTAGTAAAGATGACTTCTGGTTGTCCAATAACCCCCGAAATTCTCTTACGTGGTTTCTCAGCTCACGTGGAGTGTATGACAGCAATTATAAAGTGGCTTCTCTCAGCAGGTTATCTGCCTATCAAACTGTCGAGGTCAGAGGTAATTTCCAAGGACATACTGATTTTCCCACACTTTAATGGGCCCTTTTTTAGGCAGGGATATGATGGGTGGGTGTATGGCAGATTAATTGCCCAGTGACAGAGAAAGTGGCTGCAGTTCAGAGATGTGTGAAGGGATCCTGCTATAAAACTCCTCCAGCAGAACTGAGGACTCAGGTGACCTGAGGGGTCATTCCTATTTCCCATGTCCAGAACTGTGCTACAGAGCTGGTAAATCAAAGCAGTATCCTGCTACAAGGGAAATGTCCTAGGTGTAAGTGCTATTAATTATGTAGAAGTCTGCAATTTATTTGTAGAACTTAAGGTAGTTCTACTGCCTGCTACTAGATGTGTCTAAATGCCAGTATTTTCAATTGCTGCAAAGAATAATCTGAATTGCTAATCTGATGGCTTTCAAATGAATTTGTTATTCATTTAACTGGAGATGAAAACAGTGGTAGGAGCTGAAGGTCATAATTTCATCGTGGTTTAGATAATGGTCTGTTATGTACTGGAGGTGTATCTAAAGTATATCATTGTGTTTTTATTTCCCTGGGCTCTGGCATAGTACATTTCTGTGTCCACTTCTGATGAGCCATTTCCCTTCTTGTTACTCAGAGGACCATCACAGAATATGATGCCTTGCCCTTTATAATGTAAGAGGACCAGGCACTAGTTGCCCAATTGCCAGGGGCAAGGAAGTTCAAAAACCTGTTTCTACTCTGTTCTTCTGTGTATTACAGTGTGGTAGTACAAGAGACAATGACAGAAATCTCCTCTCTTCCATTTGTTATGTTCCCATAAGAAACAAATCACTACAAAAAAACAAAACAAAACAAAAAAAACCCAAAAAACAAAAAAAAAACAAACTAAAAAACAAACTCCTAAGAAAACCACTGTTTTCTGTTTTGAAATTTAAGAAGCAAAGATCAGAACATGATGGTTGTGACTGGTGTATATTTATGGAAGAAGGATAATGATGATATTCCATAAAAAAAGCTGCTGCTGCTCTGAAGCCGTGAGTCAGTCACACACCAAGTTCTTGCCTTGTGCATGTGATAAAAATTGTTTGCTATTTTCATGTGCAGCTGAAGGAAGTGGCAAATGCAACTAATCCTCACCCTGCAATGAAGGAGCATAAATAAAACAGGAAAAGGACATGAGTTTTCAGCTTTAGCCAAAGCACTCC
Organism: Taeniopygia guttata; assembly: GCF_048771995.1. Lineage (NCBI taxonomy): Eukaryota > Metazoa > Chordata > Aves > Passeriformes > Estrildidae > Taeniopygia > Taeniopygia guttata. The sequence continues at coordinate 13,770,642 of NC_133029.1, forward strand.
AATGTGATTTTCTGCATCTTCTTGGTAATAAGCCACTGCAGCCACCCCAAGTGCCTCCAGGGTGCAGATGGTCACAACAGGGGCCATGTTTAGAAAATTCATTAACATAATCTAGCCAGAGGAAGAAAAATGACCCATCTCCACACTAAAGAGCCAAGCCATGGACGATGTGAATGTCACTCTCTGTCACAATAACAGAAAAGCTTTGGCAAGTGACCAGAGGGTGTTTCAGCATAGAGAGCCCTCTTTACTGAAAATAGAAATTAATTCTTGAATCAGAGTAAGCACTAGATTGGTTTGAAGGAGTTATTAACTCTCTTGTACCATTACCTTGCCATCTGCTTGCCAAAAATACAAAGGAGTGTAGCAGCTGTATTCAATAGAGAGAGCTCCATTTGGACCCATGGGGCATTGGAGGGAGAAATTAATCTCAGACCCATGAGTTAGGGCCAAGATAGCATCCAAAGATTCAGAGTTTAGGAAGATAGTACACAGGAAAGCTTTGTGTAAATCTGTATGATCTTACTGTGTGTTAATTTCCACCAATACACAAACCCACAAACTCCAGCCAGCAGAGTCTGACAGGAGTTTTCTGATCCCTCAAATAAGAAGGTGCTTCAGCAACAATCCATCTTTACAGAATAGTACAAATACAGGTGGGAAATCCTTCCCAGCAGGGCACATTTCCCATTGTGGTGACAACAGAGGATTTTAGGTGAACTCATTGAATTTTTACTGCTCAAAACTACACTGAAACCTAAAATTGCAGAAATGAGTTTATAAATTGCAGTGATTTTGGAGTAGCTTGGGAGCTGGTAATACTCTGTGGAGGACACTGAGAGGGAATACATTACAAAACTCCAATTGACATTTACTGCAACCACGTGGCTGTTTATCTCCTCAGGGAGAGAAGAGGGAAGCGAGTTCCTATGAAATATCCTCCTCAGTGCTGCTATTGGCTTTGTGAAATATCCAGAGAAGGCCTTGATTGAAACTATTGGGAAAAATGTACAAATACATATAAACACATAGGAGCACTGCCTCACTACAAAATGGGGGAAAATCCCAAACTTTTTCAAGGCAGGATTATTATTTCACAATGGCTCTTATCTCACATTGCCTAAATTAAGTAGTAAATAAAGGATAACTTTAATTCTGACTTTGGATATGAGATAAAGATAGAATCCCAGTGCAAGGTCCATTAGAAAATGTGAACTACAAATCACCACACTTGTTTAAAAAAAAAATCACACACTTACTCTTTGACTCATCCCAGTAATATCAAATAGTTGATTTAAGAATGTTGCCTTTTGAAGAGATCTGACTTTTCAAATTCAGGCAGTTGCCCATAAATGCAACCAAACATCTATTCTGGCTATTAAGGAAGGGTAAACTTTAGGCATTTAGAGCCTTTTTCTCTCCCTCAGATACAGGAAAAACCACTTACATTATTCCACAAAGGTCTACATGATAAACTCAATGGCAGAAATTACAATTCCCCACATCTATCACAACATAACTGTGTCAAGAATAAGGTGTTTAATCCTAGGTTACAGAATGGTAAGTTATTTAATTATTTTCTAACACTCTTAATGAGTCTCCAAAACTCTATTTGTCTTTAGAACTCCTTGTACCCTGAAATGAGAGTAAAATTTTTATTAAGAGTGTGCTGTGATTTTTTGTTTTATATCACATTTTACTACCTCATTACTCCTTCTCCATGTAGATAGTGTTGTGAGAAAATATTTTTGGCCTCTTCAGGAGAAACATTTGTCTGCTTGACAGGTATTCCCAACAGTTATTTTTATTAACCGGAGTGATTTTCTTTGGTTTAATTTTTCTGTATAGATAGATGGATGGATATATATATATATATATATAAATAAACTCACTCCCCCTTTGAAAGCAATTATAAATATGCATTATTTGAAATTAAAAATGCTCATTGATTTTAGCACATTTTCATAATATGCTAAATATAATATGCTATTCCTTCTCTATAAATGAATAATTACATTTAAAATTTAGTCTTATCTAAAATGAGTCAGTTGTGTATCCCTTCACTCTTGTCTGATCTCAATATATATTTTATTTTGGTAAGAACTCTGGTGCCTTTCAATCTGTGGAAATCTTTATTACAGTAGGTACAGAACTCTCCCTTTGCTAAACAGGAGCTGCATAAACTCAGAAAATTCATATTGAATACATTTCATTTCCACTCACCACAATTTAAATTAATGGTATACTATTGGTCATCCAATCATTGCTATTTTTCATTTCTTTCTTTGCCTATAACTTCTCTCTCACAGTGAGTGGAATTTCATTTTCAAATCCAGTTTTGCTAATCCCATCATGCACCATACTCTTCAATTCATCTACTGAAGACTGATTTAAGTTAAACCAACTTATTACTCATAGCAACAACATCAAAGTTTCTGTAATTCTTTACTATTCAACTCTGAAGAATGGGACATTCTGAAAGTAATTTTTATTTCTCATGAGATATTTATCTGTATTTTCTTCCCATTACAATTCAAATTCTCTGTCTTCCAAAGCATAACAGCAAGCCTGTATCAGAATGAGTAGTTGAATTATGTCTTACATACATGTTGGTTCAGAAAAAAATCTTTGTTTTTTCCCCACAGCATGTTGCTTTGGTACAATTATTTTAGGATCAATAAGAGATACTGTATAGAGATCCTGTACAAACACGTGTAATTATTGTTTCCCAGCTCCTAATCCTTTAAAATTCTATTTAGCCTTGCTTCTATTTATTTGTTTGTTGCCTCATACTGCATTCTCTTTCAAGCAGAGATTAGCTTCATGTAGATATGCACAGCTGCCAGCATAAAGGATGCCATTCCCAACCAGAGCCTCTAGGCACTCCTGTAATACAAATAATAAACATTACCAGAGATTTCTATCCCTTTGACTTACTGCCATATTCGAGCATAGGCTTGTTATGAGTTGAACAAATCTGTGGCGTTGGCTGCATCCCGGCACTTTCTAAATCTATCAACCCTTCAAATTCCTCAGGACATAAAATTTTAAAAAACTTCCCAAATGAGCCGTTTTAAGCCTAATGGACACCCTGTCTGAGCTGCTACAGTTTAAAGGCAATTATCATTTTCCTGGGGAAATGTCCAAGTAGCCTCTTCTCTCTAGTGTTTAACACACAGCACTTGGTGTTTTTTTTTTTTTATCTATGGATTGAGAAGAAGCATGAATTTACATCATGAAACACTTGTACATCCAGCACACAGGCAAAAAAAGTCTTATCTCTGCAGAACTGTAGGAATATCAAAACTGAGTCCTTCTATGTTGTACAAATTTGAGAAATCACAAAAAATCAACAGTACCACAACTCCTTCCAGTCTGTTTGGACATAGAACAGTTAACTAAACTCAGAAAAAGAGTTGTTAAAGGTTTTTCCACAATACTTTTTAGCCATAATTTCAAAGACCCCTAAGTATTGAAATTGTACTCACATTGTGGTATTTTGCTAGTCAGCCGCAATAAGATTTTTGTGTGTATGTGTGTGTTGACCACATTGAGAAAATATTAGAAGTCATTATATAAAATTAATCTTACAGTTGTGTCTCCATCACAGCTGAGGGTCCAAATTCCAGCCTGTAATTAGGAGAAAACTGTCTTAGCAAGAAGAAACTCAAAAGATAATTGTATTACCATAGGGATGCAAAGTACAAAAAAACTGGTGTAAATATCAAAGGGCTGAGATGTTTTTGTCTGTGATCTCATTTCAGAGTTTGGTTTTATCACTAATGTGGTCAGAGTGCTCCACAGTTCACATGTTCCAAAGAGCTTAATCCCTCAGAATTCCACCTTGTAACAGGATTGCAGTTGGCCTATGTGAATTTGAACCTATGCACACACAAACACAGACATAAATGCACTTCTTAAAATTTGTTTTCAATGAGTGAGAAAATAATTTCCACAGAGTGCAGCTTTACTTTTGTTCTGGCAACATGAACACCTATTATTTTATATATCCTGAAACTGTACCACATGGACCAAACACAGCTGCCCTTAAACTCAGCTGAAAGGCTGCTCAACATAAAGATGATAAAACAACACAAAATGCCTTTCTTACTATCAAGAAAAGGAACACAAGAATAGGCAATAATATCAATGAATGACAATTTTTGCAGTTGTGTATATAATTATAATTATTTCTACACTTTAATAAATAGAAATAAAACCCTCAAATATATTTTTTTGAGGAACCAAAGGCAGATATTTATATAAAAGGTACATGTGGAATCACATTCTGGAGTTCTTTGTCCCTTTCAAACTACAATTTTACTAAGTGTCCAGATTTTGATGATAAAAAAAATGCACTCCATTGCTAAGGTTTTCTGAGAGTTTTTATTGTCTGGCCAATGTAAGAAATGTTGATTTTTTATAAATGTATTTTTTTAAATATTTTTAATATTATTCATTTATGATATTTTTAATATAAAATATCCCCCTTTCATTAAAAATATTTTTGAAGGAGTAAAAGAAAAAACAAGGAGGTTTTTTTGCTGACATGTGTTTTGGACAAAGGGCTTCCTTTATATCACAATATGGCTTCGTCATTTTTTTTTCCCAAAATCAAAAGTAAAACCTTTAAAGGAACTTGCCTGGCTGTTATGTCATTCCTGGTTCATAACAATCAAGTTGCCAATGTTCCTTGGGAAGAAAGATTCTGCCATGACACTCGTTCAGTGATGGCGCAGTGATTCTATGAACCAGTGGTTTTTGCATGGTGACAAACGTTTCAGAGAGCATCCCTGTGAAACTGAGCCCTCAGGGCAGTGTGGGCACAGAATCCAATGGAAATACAGTGCCCAGGGAATTGAACCCAGCTCACCATGGTGAGAATGCAGATCCTGCACCTGTGCCAAGCCCTGCACACAATGTGGACCTGAGCACACCTAACTGCTTCAGACAACTGAAGAAATCAATTGCAATGATAATTAATTTATTCCAGAGAAGAGCTACTTGTTAGGCAATTTGATTTCCCTGCAGGCCATTATTTTGGAGAGTGAGAACAAGAGATAAGCAAGCTTTCTCAGAAGAAAAGGCAAACCAATAATTAATAAGATGTTACTAGGAACCACTATTGTCAAATGGCTAACTTTCATCAGCAATTTTCAGGACACCACCACTCAGCAGGTATGGAACCATGCTGAATCAGGAATTCAGCTCCTCTGCTACTGCAAAGTTGAGCCTGAAACTGGTTTATACAAGACCTAAACAACAAGCCTTATAAAACTCGGAGAAACAGAGAAAAACTTTCAAAAAATATATCATCTTACAGTATCTAAGTGCCTGCTTACTCTGCAGCATTTGCAGAAGTAAAAGTGGAAGCACGTTCAAACTTCATAGGGATCCCCACCAGCCATGCCAGGACACCAGGGACTCCTGCAAGGTAAATATTTGCTGAGATAGCAGGAGCAAAATGCTTCAGCAAATTAATCAGAAAGGTTTTGGCAAGTTCTCATGGGCACAAGGTGCTTTAAGATTTGCAGTTCCAACACACCATTTGGCAAATACTTTTCCTGTGATTGCTTTTCAGAACACTCTCAGCATCAAAAACAGCACAGCATTCCAACCTGCAAATGTCAGAAAGCTCTTCCAGCAGCAAAATCACACTTTGAAGGCTTTAACACCTATGACAGCAATGTTAGCATGCAGTAGAAATAAATGGTTGTTAAAAAAAAAAAAAAAAAAGAAATAAAAAGGAGTAAAGGAAATAAGATGAAAAAAATAACCAACTCCAAGCTTAAGAAAGCAAACAGTTTAAAAGAGCACAGTGACTGAGACTCTTAGATTCTTTTCTTGTAACCTCTTGAGAATGTACAAAAATTATTTTTAGGATTTCATCAAGACAAAAAAAAAGTTTTTTAAAGCTTCATAGGAATTTCAGAGTCAGTAGGGTGTATTGTGATAAATAAATAAACACATGTGTTACTCTGCAACAAATGAGATTATTCCCTGTTGAACATATTTTAAAAATCCCCATGAACACCACCTCAAGAAGAAGCAATTCAGTGTGTGAATTTTCAGGTTAGTTAAATTCTCACAAAACAGTCTCATATTCTGATTTATACCTTGAGGAAACATGGTTGCAAATTTTAAGAGGTATGAGAAGGACAAAGTGCTTACAGATGGAAATAAACAACATCCCAGAATATGTCATAAATAAACCTCAGCCAATAAGAACAGCCAAGATTGCTGCTGTTTTATACTGTCACTAAGCAAAAAAAAAGATCCAAAAAGTGGTTCAAAATATTACAATTTTTTTGTTAGTCTTTATTTGTTTAAAAGTTTTGGCATTATACGCAAAAAGAAAATGCTATTTTTTCAATTCTGTGTATGCACCAGACCTAGAATAGCAAAAATATATGGCATCCTTTTCAGATCTTTGTCTTTTTTTAATTTAATGACAAATTACATCACCTAAGAGGAAATGTGATGTTTACAGGAAAATGAAGAGTCAGCACTTTAAACATATTGAATTTTTATGGTAGACAAAACCTCAATTATTCATTCTGCCACTGTTCTACCTGAACCAGATGCATGGAGGTGTGTGTAACTCTATTAATAATTTTGACATAGCTGTACCTTTGTTTTTTCCATATAGTCAACTAATAAACTTGGCACTTTAAACTGTCCCTGACTTTATTTTCTGTTTTAAAATATTGCAAGACAACATTTTCCTGATGGCAATAATTAATGTGGGATGTGTTACTGACTATTCAGATTGGTGAACCCCAAAACCAATCCCAGACTGAAGACAAAATTAACTTTTTCAGATGCTATTCTTGTTCACAAGTTTCAGAATGCAAAAGTAAGCCACAAATTCTGTTGCTGATTAGGTTTTTGTTTAATGAAAATTCTTTTTATTTATCCTGAAAAACTGACAATGCTCACAGAGATGGTGGAAGAACTCAACAAGCACCATATTGAAGTGATCTGCACAAGGCACAAGAATTAGGAAAAAATATTTGGTAAAGGAAGAGTATTTCCTAAGACAGTTTAGAGAAGTTGCAGAAATCCTGACAAAACCAATTCTCAGGCAGAGACAATGGCCAGTTGGTAACTGGCTGTTACTAACATTAGAGGATTATCTCACAATGTTTTGTGAAGTCCTAAATTCATGAAACTCTTCTTAGCTGGGTACAAAGCATGGGGTATCCCATGGCTGTGGCGTCATAGCATTTGTTCTGGCAGACTTCTTTTCACCCTTTTTGTGTGTTTTGGTGTTTGCGTATTTATTCCTCTGCAAAATCTACTGTTTGTACTGTGTGTGTTTTCAGGCACCTAAGCATTTCTTACATGCACAGAACTTTCAGAAGTTTAATAAAAACAAACGGAGCTTTCCCAGCTGGTTGTATAGCAGTAATTAAGTAAACTGCTATTCCCAAGGTGCACTCATTTCTGCTAATACCATCAGTACTGCTGCTGCATGCCCAAGCAGGTTAACAAGCAGAATCACATTAGCTTTTGTTCTTCCACAACAGCAGGGCTGAATCTTCATTAAGCATAAAATAATGAAGAAACATGGAAGAAGAATGGAATGTGATAGGTTTATGTCAGTTGAACATCCGGTCTCTATAAATACTTGATAAATAAATAAAAGACAGGATTGGATAAGAAATTTTAAAAAGTCAACTGATATTCTACCTTTGCAGTCAGTTAGATATGAGAGCCACTGGTTTGACATCAAAAGTGTGATACTTGTAAAGGTAAAAGCAGAATTAATTCTCTGGTTGTAAGCCAAATGTATTTTCCAAGATGGGATAAGAAATAAAGGGAAGAGATGTTATTCCACATCTAGAATGTAAAGAAATTAATTGGAAAACATCCGTAACCAGAGAATTGTGACATTTTTAATTGTATGGGGGGGGAAGGGACAAAAGGATGACTAGTGATGTCTAGTCTACAGTGGGAATGTTTCTTGAAAGAATTATATTTACTGGGTCATTTTTTTTACTTTTTAAAGCAATGTAAGATCAACAATCATTTTTGAATGTCATTAAGCCGCTGAAAGGATATTTCAAGTCTGCATAATGATTTTTTACTTCATGCATACAGATAAGCACACCTACATCAGGTAACATAGCTTCTAAGTAAGGGACACTAAAATGCTGCAACCTTCTAATTATCACAGAGTCTAATTATTAAAGAAACAGGATCTTAGTGAAGACCTAACACAGTTCTGCCCTAGCTTTGTGCACAGTGATTTTTTCTGACACACTCACTTATCAAAGTGCATTACCTGTCATCCAGCTTGCTTTCTTGTTACCCAATCATGTATTTGTCTGCTTTCAGCAAATGTCTCTGCAGTGATGCATTCAGAATAAGATTTTGGAAAGAGCTCCAACTCCTGTATTGAAATATCCAAGCTTTAATATAGAACATTTTACCTTAAATTGTAGCTGTCTCCCTGTAAAAGTCTTGCCCTGTGCATCTTGGCCATCTTTCCCTTTTGACACAAATTATTCTCCTGAAACATCTCCTGTAGGGACCTTCTGAGTGTGTGGTTTGTGTGTCTCAAAATATGGCCATAAGTCCTTTGGGGATCTTTACATAGATTTTTGCTTATTAGAAGGTATTTTATTTGTATTTATTAACATATAAAAAATTCTAATTTCCTCTCAGTACTGTTTTCCTTTTCCAGTCTCTGAAACCACTTCCTTGAGACCAGTCTGGTGCATTTTTCCAATCACATCTCTTCAGCAAGGCCTTGTGGAACAGACTGCCTTGCTGGCCTCTAGTGGAACATTTTTACCACTGCTGCCCTAACTTGCTGGCCTCAGGAGGGACATTTTTTTCACTGTTGCCAGCACTGCTTGTGTTTTGTGGGAGGAGATGCACGCAAACACTCAACAATGAAGCATCTTGATAAACAGCCCTTGTAATGCTGCAATTACCATATTTATTGATTGTCAGGAAATAGGCACTTGATAAACATGTGGTTTAACTGTTTACCCACGTTTGTTTTCAATTAAAGTCATAAACCTATAATGTGCATTAGAACACTGTTCAGCTTGGTTTGAAATAGGCAGGTAATTAATGATTAGACATTGTATCTAGTTATTTAAGACAATCTCTGGAGACTTCAGGGACAAGTTAATCCAAGATAACAATCTTGTTAGGAGGCTAGAGGAAGAGCAGTTTCTTCAGGTATTTTTCCTCCTGTCCAATTCTTGTACTTTAGGTATCTTTTTTTATTTTGGCTAGGCATCCTAGAGATGCCCAATGCAAGCACAGCCCTTCCCTGTACTCTGTACCCTGAGACACAGAGCTGAGCACATGATAATCTCTAATCTTTTGCACTGTAATCATTTTTGCTAAGGTGCTAAGCTGATCAATCTGTTGAATTTTTCCAGGCTATCATTTTTAGTTCCTTTCAACCCACAACAAGTTTACTTCATGGTGTATTTGATTCAGTTAGAAAAAAGTTGTACAGACAAGTGTATGACAGATACACTTTCACACCATGTACATAATGTGTGTACATGTGTACATACAAAATGTACATATATTTGAAAATAAACTATAATTTTCATATTAGTACATGGCTAAGCACTCATGTTTCCTGTATACCAAACAAAGTCGATCAGTTACTTACATTATTTAAAGATCAAAGTCACATTTCCAAGATACTTTGCGTCTCTGTGCATTATACATACACCATGTTCCTTTTTTAGAATGATGGTAATAAAATGAATAATGGGCAGAATTTGTACCAGAAAGCTCAAATATTCTAACAGTTACATGTATTGATCCACATAATAGAACATCAGTGTTTAATCTGGTTGAAACAAAAACATTTTATATAAAATCCACTTGCAGAAAATGCCTAGCAAGCAGAAAATAGGCCAGGAAATATTTTAATTTCAAAGCACCATACATGGATGAATTATCATTCATTCATGTTAAATATACAATTGAGAAAGAACATTTCTCCATTATATGGTATAGGAATTATTTACATTCTGTTATCTACACCATTTGGAAAGCTATACTCAGAAAGAGTTTTAAGGATATAGTTCAGAAAAAACAAAGGTAATATTGGCCATCCCATCTACTTCTAGCTATCCTGCAGACTTTTATTTTAAAATTATATCTCTGTGAATGCCTATTACAGCTACACATAACTCTTAATTATCTATTGCTTAACCACTCAGCTACTGATTAAATAATAAATAAGAAAGCTTTCACAACTAACACTCAATCACACTATCTTCAAATCTCAGCATGTTCCAGTACTGTTGCCTTGTCTGGGTAAATGGGACATACATTTCAGTTTCTCCAAGCACTGGATGAAATCAAGAAGTATCTGGAGTCCTTTTTTTGGCAATAGTTGTTCATTACATTCAGTTTTGTTTATTTTCTTATTTGTTTCTTTTCTCTGCCATGTCACTGATTTAGGCATTTTCATGGAAGGGAGAGTTTAGAGAGTAATGAAATGAAATGTTTTCTGGAAACAGGTATAAAATTTATTATGGATTTTTACACTCCTCAAAAAAGCTGCATCCTGATTTGCAAGTTTTTTATCATCCAGTGTTTTAGATTTTGGAATAGGAGTTTTATAATCAATTACACCACAGGAAATGTATTTCCTCCCTATTTTGAAAAGTCAATTTGGTCCTAAGTGTTATGAAACCCCCTCCCTTGCCCCCACCCTCACTCCTTATACTGAAGAAAAATTTTTTTTTTTTCTTTAAAAAATATTAGGTTGTCAAATAGCCTGCTCCTGCAGTGCATGGATTGACTCTTCATTATTATCTGGGGCTTTCTTATTTTTCTCATTGTAAATTAAAAAAATCAAACAAAAACCTAAGCAAAACACCTGGTGACTTAATTTCACTACTTTCCTGTTCTGAGAGACAATAAACCTCTGCAAATATAGCCAAATATGTAATCTAGATTAGAACACTAGAAAACAATGAAGAAAATGAATAAATCGGTTAACAGGTATTTTGATTTACTGGAATTTAATAGAGCAAATATATTTGCCTGTGGACTTGTGGGATTAGGGCATGCATCTTTAGCTGAATAGATTTTCTGTAGTTTTAAGTATTTGCCAGATATTTTCACTCAGTTCAGGTTTGTAGATTTCCATAAATGAGACCTGTATTTAGCAATTTGTACAACATTTCTTCAACTTGAAATGAGATTTAGATAAGTTTTAGATCTCATTTCAAGTCTCACTCCATTTAGTGGGAGATTTTTTTATTATTAAGAAGAGGCCCCCAAACTTTTCATATCTTTATAAAAAGTGGATGAATACTTATATAAGAAGGGACTATTCACTAAAAAAACTAATATCCTTGATCTGTTTCTCATTTCAGTGGAAGAGTGGATTGGAAGTATAGTTTTGTGAATTCAGTTTCAGCACTAACATCCTGAGCATATCTTTATGAATATAAAGGAAGAAAAACTTGCATAATTGAAAAGTTTTTCCTGTAAGCAGGCATCTTTTCTGAAATGTATTAATGATTAATTCAATTTGTATTATATTTTTCATATTAATCAAATAAGGAGTTATTCCTAAGTAGATACCCGTTGATATTTAAAACATACATATTTCTATTTTCTCTGATTTGCCAGGTAAGGAACATGGTTGTATCAACTTTCTTGCTGGCAAATTAAAAAGATGTGATTTGACATACTTGAAGCTTGTAATTTAGAAATTATTTTTTCACAAACACCAGTGCCACTACAGATCTATTGTATAGCTCTTGGTACAGAATTAAAAGAAATGAATCTTGTCAGGAGAAAATACTACATGGAAAATAGTCTCAGAAACACATTAGTGATACTTACTTGGAATCAGTTTGGTATAATGAACTCATTATATGTCCATATCTGAAACCTTAGACAGATCAATAAAGTGAACATAGGCTTTATGCTCTGTTATGAAAAAACCATTACCATTTAGGGCCAGCAGCATGTTTTGCAAGTTAGAAAAGTAGAATATATTAAACAAACTGACAGGAAAGGCAGAAAAATTATTCCCATTTGTTTCCTTATTTTTCCTGGTCCCATGCTGTGCTACAAAGATTCTTTTTAATGAATGAGTTTCAAAGGCCTTCCACTGGTTTTTGAATGGGTAGATATTACTGCAAATCCAGGTAATATTTGGGTGAGATTTGGATTAAAAAAACAGAACATACTTTTGATTTAGCTGAAATTATGAAGGGTGACTTGAAGTTTTTGGTCTTCTCAGATACTAGACAAAGAAACAAAAATCTTCTGTTTATATAAACACAAAAATAACTATGGTTCAACATCATCCATCAACCATCTCTTCTCCCAAAGAAAATTATCTACGAGAAGCCTGTGAAATTTCATAATTACACTCTCATCGTAGGCTGGAAAATACATGATACAAAATATATTTTTCCCAGTATATCGCTGCATCTTTCTCTTCCATCAATTTTGGACTGCAAAGAAACTTCCTTTTTTTTGTTGTTTTTTTTTTTCTTCTTTTAACTGAAAACTGCATTGTTCTGTCATCTCGAAACTTTCACTGGATTGTGTGTCACACACACAGGATATATTTGATTTCCATTTTCCTAGCCAGTCAATGATTTGAGTACTTTAATACATGTTCATACTGTGGGGCGAGATAATGGACTGGGAACCAGTGATTCCCAACATACACAGGGATTAATTCCAACTTCAAGCACAAATTCACTGACAAAGCTATTCAGAACAATCTCTGACAACTAGTCATGCAAAACCAAGAGCAAACAAACCCAAAATCAACCTCCACCCCACTTATTTTTTATATCTTCCCCAACACTTGCCTATATAATGCATTTAAATTTTTGATTGCCTACAGGTCTCAGTGGTGTTCAGTTTGACTTTCAGAGGTCTGGAGCTTCAGCATTTTGAGGATTAATACCTCTTTGTTTTCCTGATTGATTTATAAAGAGCATGAGGTGTTTCCTTCTCTCCTGTAGAGCTGAGAGCTGTATATGTAAGTCTTCTTAAACTATCAAGTTCTGCAGTGCTTGAGTAATAAGCAAATTATTACATCAAAGCTATTTTCATTTTTTCTTGCAGCAGTCATTCAGAGAGTGTCATTTAAGCACTTTTTTCTTCTAAACAGTTTCCATACTTCTACAGATGTCAAAACTAAATTGCCAATAAATAAAAATGGGTATCATCCTGATATTTTGCATCTTTCTCTTAATTTGACCCTAACTGAGGCAGTGACACGTGTAATGTTGAGAAACAATTAATGACAGTAACAGCAGTCTGGCACCAGCAAGAATTACTTTGATCATTTTCTCTTTGTCTATACAGTGTCTGGCAGGAAATATAAATGGCAATTATATTGGGAAGGCTGTTAGATTTTACCTATTAATTTAGCTTTCAGACTATTTTAGAGCATGCCTTTCTCCAAAAACCATTTTCTGTAGCCTCTGTTCAGCAAAATCTCAGCTGAGCTTCCCAAAGTAGAAACACCATCCTGTTTTCTTTGCTTCTGATGCTAGTGCTGTTTCACAGCAGAGGGAGACAGATTAAAAAGCCGTGTTAATATCCTACATGAGTTTGGTGCATTTTTGCTATGTTGGTTTACAGTGTTAAGGAGAGAGAGGAGAGCCCCTCATGACTAGTGAGATTTACTGTATTGCTCAAAAAACAAAGAACCCAACACCTTTTGACTCAGCCATTTAAAGAAAGTTCCCATGACAAGTATTTTCATTATTGGTTGTGTTGATCTGCATCTGCCAGTTTTTGAAGAGGGCCCCCTCCTCATCCTCTTTTAGGGGGATTCAGTAACATTTAATAAATGACAAATAGAAAAAAAATCCTTATTCTGAGCATGAGCTCTAAGGACTCCCTAACCCTCAAATTACTGAACATATTAAATAGTAACAAGTCACAAAAACCCTCAAATGTTTCAGTTGCTTCAAACCTTCAAATTATTCTTGAATGAGAAGACAACCAAGCGCAGAGGAAGTGTTCAAAGCATTAAAATGATGTTAATTACCAGATTATACTTAGTGAAGCTGTAAACCCAATGAAAAGTATCTGCCTTATCTTCCACCTGCTTGTGCCTCATCCAGATCATCGGCTCCTGTCTAAACCTTAGCACAACAAAAGTTTTGCAGAATAAAAACGGTCCCAGGTTGTAACAACTCACTCCACAGCAGGGATTGCAATCCCCTGGCTATCTGCACTTGGCTGGAAGTTTCAATTTTCAGGTTCAGTTTCTAACTCCTCTAGAGGGTTCGGGAGCCCTTTGGGGCAGTGATGAGAGGCTGCAGTGCTTGATTCCTCAGACATGAATTTCTGTAACTCAGATCCTGCTCAAAAGGAGACAGGAATGTGTTAGGAGAATATATTAAGACTGTGAAGAATTCAGACATTACAGTAGCAAAATAAGTAAAAATATCTTCAACTGCTGAAGGCTGTTGGCCTTCTCATTGGCCAAGAATATTTTAGTTTACTCTTTATGCTACAATATTTCTTTAATGATACTGCAGTGGAGAAAATTAGTATGGGGAGTTGATTATACCGTATGGTGTTTTGTTTCTAAATGAAGATGTTTGGATTGCCAGCTCAAAGCACTGCAGTGCTGCTGAAATTCAACAGACAGTTACAGAGGAGCATATGGGGAGGGCTTTTTACAAACTGAAAACAATGTTGATTATTTATCCTTCCTTGGAGAACAACTGATAGGTCAAAACCTAATCAAAGGGGTGGTGCAGAAATACTGTATATCTTCCAAAATGACACTAGTTCCAGGGAGGACTTTCCTCTATTGGGCATCAAAAAATGGAAAGCAAGAATGATGATGAATTAGGTATCAACCCCCGGTATCAATGTTAATAATGAAGACAGCATAACAAATACTATACTGTACTGAGTAGTTTTGAATCAAGTCTTCATTGTTAGGTCATCTAAGCCCTTCTTAGTTGTGTATTAAATAATATAATTAACATCCACCAAAAACAAACAATTAAAAACAGTTCAACATATAATTAATTTTCTTTAAATTTGCAGTAGGTATAAAATTTGAAAACCAGAACATAACTGTAGCCAAACAAGAAATATTCCTCTTCCTGCACTGCTCCCCTAAAATGCCATTCTAAATTAGAGCACTTGAATTCATATGAAATTTCTGCAGAAGGGTACAAGATGTATTCACGTGTACATTTTATTTTTTAAGCACTAAAAAGAACCATGAACCAATTTCTTCTGTATTATGCGCAGATAACTTAGTTGTAAAAGCAATCTATTGTTTTTCAGATAATTTCTAGGTTTGTAGTGTTATATTTTATGTGAATACAGGGTCCTTATAGAATTAGACCAGAAATCCTCCCTAAAATGAAAGCTCTCATGAGTTTTGCAAATGCAGTTTTGATTTATTCAATTAAGTCTATGAATGCCCAAATATATATAGGTTTTCTATTTAATTCAAATATGTTACCATAATTATCTTGGTTTATTTGTGAACTAATATAAAAGAAAGAAATACACAAAAGAGAAGACACAGCAAGTTTGTGGGAAATGTAATCATTCCACAAGGTAATTGGATTTGGATGTCCTCTTTCCACACATTTTTAATATTGTATTTGAATGGGAAATGCTAGGCAGAAGTGCAGAAGCAGAAAGGAACCAAAGTCTATTGACTCTGTAGGATCAAGACTTTGCTAAAAAGACAGAAATGTCACCTTTCCAAGATAACAAATCAGACTTATCCTGGACTGTTTCTGAGAAGATTAGATTGATCAATGCTGGTAAATACATTTATTTAAACTTTGTAAGTACCACACAGACATTTCTGTTTTATTGACTATAAAATTTTGGATTTATGTTACAGTTTGATTTCTTGAATTTCTTGAATTTCCTTTATACTAGTTTTACCAAAACAGTCATTTGAGGAGGAACTGTAGTACAAATCTTCCAAAAAATTTGTAAATACCCAAAGTTTTAAGTGTGGTTTAAATGTGGTTTGTTTTAAGAAGTTTATTATTGCAGCAACAAAACCTCTGGTAGCACATTCATAGCAAACAATTTGCTTTCATGGTAACTATTCCCAGTTCTATCCCTTAGCTCCAGAATGATCTGAAGTATCATTGTGCTTTGGATTATTTCAGCATAAAAGTGGACTGGAATATTATTTCTTATGCCCCAGAAGTCCTCTAAAACCTATGAAAACTTTGCAAGTGTATACTAACAAATTTGCATAAAAATACCTACTGGCAGTTTCTTTAATGTCTCTTTTAGTCCTCGGTCACGACAGAAACTGTTCTCACACACTACTACCAGTAGTAGTGGTGATAGATTTCATGAGGATGCTTTTATCTTCATATTTAGCTGATGATCTACAAATATAAACCACTAAAATTGACAGAAGAGAAATATTTTTAATCCAGGTGCTGATGGGAGTGGGTGGAAGGGAGAGTAGAGTTGGGATGGAAGCAATATAAAATCCTGTGCATTAAAGGAACATTTTACTGGTTGCTCACTAGAGAAACAGTGTTGAAATCTCTCACCATGTGGTGCAGAGTATATCAATGTGATGTTAGATATTGAAGCTCCTTCAATACTTCAGATGAATTCATGTTTCTAATTTCATGGAGGGAATGAAAATTGATCAGCAAAGATGATTTACATACACTGAAACTACAGCATAATTCAACATTTGTTATAATTTGTTATTTCAAGATCCCAATACACATGTCTATGGAAAGAGCTCCCTGTTATATAGACTCTTGGAACAGATGCAGAGTAATATTCAATACTAAATACTAAATATAGTAGAACATCCAAGCATACATTACTGCTATTTGCAGTTCCTGGTAATAAATTTATTAAATTTAACTCTAGTTTAGCACATTTCATTAGTCTGTATATAAACTTAGTACAAGAAATGGCAAAATTCTTGCTTTAACTTCAGCAAATTGAGGTAAGCAGTGACATTCACTGAGCTGCAAACAAGCTTTTTGAGCCCACTTGGGTCCTCTGTCACACAAGCCCCCAGTAAGGCTTCAAAGGTAAAACCAAGTGTCAGAATGGAGCAAGATCTACTCAAATCTGGCATTTACAGAGTACTAAAAATAAAGGGAATTAAGATAACAGTGAGGAAAAACAGTACATGGAGAGAGAGAGTTACTTGGATATGTTAAAGCAGATTAAAAAGTGAATATTAATGACTAATCTTGCATATGATAAGGCTTAGGGAGCAATCCACTCACCATACAACCTAAATGTGCCACTAATCCATGCTAATGGCAATGATACCTAAAAGCCAAGCTATGTATTGTGTATTTTATATTGTTTGGACATGCTGAGTAAGAGAGTCCCTGCCATTAAGGGATTGCAGTCAAAAGCAATGAAACACGGGCTATCCATAATACCTCACATAAATGAGATGAAAGGAATAGTGCCAACATGACAACGTTGTCACATGACAATGTGATAGTGCATGCACCAAGAATTCTGCATTCATTCTAAGAGAAGTTATAGTCTCACCCAGCAGATTTGGGGAGATATTTTTTTGTTTTGTTTTGTTTTTGTTTTTTGTTTTTTGGGTTTTTTTTTGTCTAGTGAGGAAAACGTAAAACAAGATCTTAGACTAGGGATGATTTTGTTCAAACATTAATTTAGCTGGCACCCTGTGACAAAGGCATATAGGAAACTTGTTTTTAACATAGCTTTGGTGAGTAAGCTTCTTTGATTGGAAAATGGGAAACAGTCCAGAAGTGCAACAGCAAATCTGCCACTGTCATCATTTTCCCACAGCTCACACTAGCAATTATATTTTGGCATATATGAGTTCAGTTCTAATTGATGACAATATGGGTGCCCCAGGAAAACAGAGGTAAAGATATTGTCACAGGAAATTGTAGCTTCCACAGTAAATTTTAGAAGTGTTTATGACAGCAGGCTGAATTATGCTTATGTCCTTCACTTGAGGTGATATTTGTCAGATTTTCCCTTTTGACTACTCGACCAGCCCATTTTAGGGCTGTTTTACCTCATGTGACGCTTATTCCTTACGCTGATATTTATGCAGAATCTTTCATAAGTGCAAGTTCCATTTCCACATTAACATTATGATTCAACAGAGCTGGCTGTGTCCAAGGAAGCATGCCAAGATACATAAATCCAAAACCCTTTGGAAAGTACACGGACAGACAAGGAAAAATAAAAATTCCAGCTGCTCAGTGAGAACTGACAGCTATTGCATGTCCTTCAGAAGAGGACTGGTAGTAACTACCACTTTCCTGTCTCATTTTAGCACCTCAGTGGAGACATCTGAGACCTCACAAAAAGATAAATTGAGCATTAACTAATGTCCCCATTGAGCAGACATTATTTGACTTTACTGTAAATTTACTTGCTAAAGAAGAACTTTTAAAAAATGCAGCGGTAGAGGCCAAAGCTAATCCCAAGCAATGAAGTTTAGAGAGGAACATGAAAATCTCAGGAAAATCTCACTCCCCTTGTGCCCAGGCACCCAAGTATAACTTCAATACTCATTTTAAGAGAGATGTAGGATTGCTTCAGGCAGGAACCAAGAATGGTCCATAAAGGGATCTGTATGACATATTTTTGTATGAGCTGTCCCACAGTTGTTAGCTGAACATTGCAAATATCTTGCTCCATAATGCATTTTTTTTTTGTCTTGAAACATTTTTTCATTCATATCTTATTTATACTTTTATATTCTATAGATCTCTCTGCCTGATCTATTAAAAACACTCTGTATATTGTCCTGCCTGAGATTAGATTGTGGAAGATAATTTTAGATTGGAAGTGTATTCCAATGTTTATTTTCATCAGGATTCTACTCAAGATTTTTTTTAAATCCACCAAGAACCTAAATTCCCATGCTGTTTGCAACACAACATTTAGGCATTTTCTTGGTTTCCCAAAAGTATTGCTCATACAAGTTGCTTTTAGGTGTCTATTACCAACATTCACTCTTTCAAATGACTGCAATTTTAAAGTTTTCTTACCAAACAGAACACCTGTTTTCAAAAAATCAAACAAAAAATCCACACTAAAAAAAAAAAGAAACAGAAAATTCACAAAGAAAATGAGATGTGAAATAAATTACCTAATATCAAGAATATGAAAAATTTCATTTGCTTCTCATTTTCATTTTATTCACTTTTAATTCTTCAGAACAAAATCATATTTGAACATGTTTACTTTCATATCTGTACAATTTGGAGGTTTTTTCCTATGTTGTCTGCTGTTATAGCAATATTTCTAAAAACTATTTTGACTAGGAATATCAATGCAGGCATTTGATTTCTGGTACTGTTTATAAAAAGCTAAAGACCACCACCACTAACAAGAACATACTGATTTCCATGCAAATCAGATTGGTTTGCAGCACCCATCTGAGCTGTGTCCTTGAGGAATGGTTCTCATCCAGTGCAGAGTTTTATTTACTGAAACCAGTCTTTCATGTGCACTACCCAAGAAAACATCTTTTCAGTGGAGAACTATTTGGCTGCTGCAACTCTGAATGTTAACGTGCAGGAACTTCTGAAGTCACTTGAGAAATTGTCCTTCCCTCTCACCCCTCATATTTTTTTTTTGCCAGAATGCCTATTGGGTTTGAGTTCATTTAATTTTAAGTAATCTTTCAAAATTATCTCATATACATTACTCACTTTTCACACAAAATCACTTGTGCCTTAAAATCTTCATGCATCAGTCCATGGCCTGGGATTTGACTGTCAAAAGTGACCTCTAGGTACAATGAAAGAAAAAAAAATATAGAAAAGAAAGATTTTGGGTTAGTTCTGCATCCTGGGGGTAAATTTCTGGCCCCATTGAGCTCAGAGCTCCTAAACTCAGAGGCTTTTAAGATATCTAAAACCTGAGTTAAAGTCACAGAATATGTGACAGAAGGGAAGGGAAGGGAAAGGAGGGAAGAAGGGAAGAAGAAAGAGAGAGGCAGGAATAGAAAGGCAGGAAGAAAGTAAGACAAGTTGTGCTACAGGTAAAAGTAAAAAAGCTGAAGGTGGCTCAAAGTCTGTCTGTAATTTAGAGCTAAGTGTCTGTGTCCAGACAAGGGATCTTGGTCTGCAGGGCCTCAAAGCACAGCCTGAAATCTGAATTCCAAAGTTCTTTGGAAGTTACTGCCAGACTGTTTCCAGGGCGAAGAGCAAAAGGCAGCTTTAGAGCAATAGCCAAGAAATTACCTGGCCTTAGGACAAGAGGGCAAAGTCAGGAAACTGAATGACTCAGATCATCTCAAGGCCAGGGGAGGACAGAGATTCTCAGCCAGGGACTCTCAGCAGCCCAAGGCTGGAGGCTACACCTAAAGTCACATCAGTGAGGCCAAAGAAAGATGCTGCTCTTCCTAAACGGAGCAGAATTAGAGAAAGGAACAAATCACTTTAAGCATCAAGAGAGAAGTGTAGCTCTTTGAATCAAATTTGAAACAATTAGGCCCTTTGAATGCTATCTTTTTTTACTGCACTACAGCAATTTCCCAGCCTCATTGCTTGGAAACAGGGATTTAAATAGTGTTGGGTATTTCACATTCAATACACTTGAAATTAATATACTTTATTTTTGCATCATGCTGAAACAAACCTGCTCCCACAACAACCTTGGACAGAGCAACATTTCTTGACAGAAAACTATTCCATTATAAGTGTAAGCCTTCTTAACTATTTTCCTGTACAACCATTCCTCTTTCAGTGTAAGAACTGTTGCTCTGAATAAGGCTGACAAGACTCCTGTTGAATTTAATAAATGTTTTCCTAGACTACAAGTCCTCTTTTTGATATTTGCATAATCCTTGCTTTGCTCCTACACATTTGCTAAATAGAGCCAAGCCATAGTCCTTTTCAGGCCCATTTTAGAAACACAGATCTATGTTTAAAACCAGCTAGAATAGTAGCTGGAGACTAGAAAGTTACATCATGTATTACAATAAAGGAAGGCAAAAATAGAATTTGCTAATGCAAATCTTCATTTTCAACGCTTGTATTCAATATCAAGAGAAAAGCAGAGGTCTAAGACACTGACTCTACAAATTATTCCATATAGAAGAGTTCAGAGGTCACAGAACTCTGTGGAAATGCCCACATATGTTATATTACAGTGGGATTTGACTTATTATTCTCAAATAAATGAAATAAGATGCAGATTTCCATTTCTTTTTAAAATTTTTTTCTTATTTTTCTGAAAACAAAATAAATCCTAGATCTGTAATTGCTTATCTTAAAGCAAAACCAGTAATTCTCAGATTACTTGCACTCTTCCACTGCTTTTTCCTCTAATATTTAGATGTGACAAAGAGATCAATATGCCCTTCACCTCAGACTATGTTACTTAACAAATATACATCAGCAAAAATGTATTGCTCTTTCCTCTTATCTCCACATACCAGAATTTAAATTTTCATACATACAAAAAATCCTTTACATTTACAACAAAACAAATTACGTCTCTGGTGAGGAGGGTTGGCCAAGTTCAGTCACAGAAGTTAGATATCAAGACAGTTGTTTTTCCAGGGCTACTGCTGAGATAAAAGTTGATGATATTATCTGACTTTCAAAACCACACTCCTAGCAGCATAATTCATGTCAGATGGTGCTGCCAGACTACTAGCAACATGTGAAAAATACAAAATCAATTCTTTTTGGGGTACTTTTGAATAAGATAAATGAGAACTCCTTTTCTAGTATTAATTGCTAATTGGAATTATATTTTATACAGAAAGTCCATGCAATCCATAAAAAGCATGATATTATTCTGATGCTGCACTTGCCTATAATTGATGAGACATCTGTAATATCGAAAATCAGAATCTCTGGGATATTTGTTTCTTTACAATATCTGGCCAACAATTAAACAACTGCCATTTCTATAAAATTCAGGGGTTGTTTCACAGGCAAGAGAAGTTTCTGGGAGGAAAAAACCTTTTTTTTTCATGAGGACATAAAGCAACTCAAAGAAGCCCCTCATAATTATGAAGCAAGAGGCTGCTGCTTGTTCCTCTGATTGCAATGAAACATACCTGCAACTATTTGTTATGCAGCTGTTTGAGTAGTCTTTCCAAAAGCAAAAAGAGAGCCCTAAGAATGCAAAACAGCAGCTTCACTTGCACCAGCTTGCTGCAGCTTCTACTAATGCATCCTTCAAAAATACAAAGCTAGTGTGGCAATATCAATATCCTTAGAAGAACTTTTGCAATATTTATCTTCTTTTTCCTCATGGCCTTTAGAAGTGTTTGCAGAAAAAAATATTAGACAACCAACTTCATTAAAATAAAATCAAATTGAAGAAGCACAAATTTCCAGTCTTCATAAAACTGGAAAAAAGCTTGAAAATTCTATACAAACATAACATGAAGGTTCAGTGAATTTCTTAAGACCTCAGGACATATTGACAAATCAAGGTTTCCTTCTGTTTATCACTAAAAAAAATTTTTCTTTTTTATCTCAAAAATTTTTATTTACTGCTGTGCAGGTTAAAAAAAAATGGTGCTAGCACTATTAATGCCATTAACCAAGAAATATTTTTTCTGGCAGTGAACTGCAATAATTTAAATCATTAGAGATGGTAGACATTGCAATAACCCACTTGATTTCAGATTTGTTTTGTTGGGTTTGTTTATAATTTCATTCAGAAGGAGGCACATATCTTTTAAAAAACATATCCTGAAAAGAATTATGATCTGTGTTGACAGAAGACAAAAGAACTGGAATTTTGGTGAAGGAGACTGAATGGAGATGAGATGCTTTGACCCAAACATCTATAACTGATTTTAAAATATCTATAACTGATTTCAAAACATCTATAACTGATTTCAAGCTTTTGGAATCTAAAAGGCAACCCTCAGGTGAAAGGGCCAAGTGTATTTTCTCTCCTAGTTAATCAAATATAGATTCTATCAAAATTATATTGCCATAAAGCAGTTCTACACACATATGTACTTTCTGAATCAGCCTGGAATTTAACAAGCCAGTAATTAGAAGCCAAACTGAGTGATCTTTCATCTCCTACTTTTAGTACTGTTTGCTTCCTTTTAGTAATGTTGTTCATTATCTTCTTTCTGAATATCAAGTGGGGTTTATTTTTATTTTTTAATTATCTCAGATAAATTACATGTGTCTAATCCACTTAGATAATTCAGAGCTAAGATTTTTCCAGTCTTGACCTTTGCAAAGGTCCCTTTGCCATCTGTTTTTTTATATTTAATTAGTGTTTTTTTCTTTCTTGCTGCAATCTCTCAAAGAATGAAATAAATGACTATAATTATCACTATCAGTTTGCCCTTATTTGATCTCATGACCACAGAATCATATTCTAGTGACTACACAGTATTTCCACTGTGGACCAAATATTAGACATCACAGTTGTTATGTCTATTAATCTTGATTAAAAAAATAGAAGATAGATTTTCCTCCTCTCCCCAGGTAAAATCATCATCCATAGCAGGAAAAAAATTATGGTCATTTATTCTCTTTTCCTTGCTCTTATGGTGCTTTCCTCATCATCTTTTTGTTAATCCAAAAAAATTGGAAGTGTTTGTATACTGTTCTATTCAGGTCCACTGCTGGTGACACATAATTTCTGCTATCTAAATGTGATCTAAAGTAATGCAAACACAAACTTAATATCAGAGATTAGATTGGGCATTTCAGTCTTCAACAGCTGACTGACAAAATGGAAATCTGCTCCTGGGAGATATGGCCCTCTTTAAGGCAATTCTCTGCGCAGCAGTCTAAGCATAATATATTTATTCTAAACAAAAAAAAAAAAAAACAAAAAAAAAACAAAAAACAAACCCTGGGCCTAAATTCCTTTAACTAGTTAATGACATTATTTCACGTATGCCAGGCAGTGGGGTTTTTTGGTGGTTATTTTTTTTCTGTTAAGTTATGTCCATTTCAGGACAAATTTGTCCATGCCAGGATTTCCAGGGCATCCCTTCAGCATGAAATAATTTGGGGCAATATATGACTGGATAACAATGTAAAACTGGACTAGAGCTGTCTGCCATTATAGAAATCATTCCCTTGTAATAGGAATGAAATGAACAGAGTGGAGGAAGGACCAAAGGAAGGAGTTTGTACATCTACACCCCCTGGGCAGCCTGTGCTCACTCAGCTGCCATCAGGAACATCTCAGCAGGGGTTTGTGCAGAATTCTGCCTCTCTTCCATATTGTCCAAAAAAACAATGAAAACTGGATCTCATTCCATCCAATTTTTTACAGAAATCTCTGCATTAAGCCTGGTTCGTTGTTCAGTAAAAGGGTGAATTTAACCTTTTTAGCACAAATCTCAAAAAATATTGTATTATTTTTAAAAGTGTTTAATTTGCTTCCTAATTTTTTCAGAAGAGAATGCATACAGAATTAATATTACTCTAATTAACCAAGCATATGAACTCCTACCTCCTGAAACAAGATTTCAAAACTTTATATCAAATATTACCATCCCATAGGCTGAGATTCTCCATATTTTAATTTCCAGTGGATGCCTTTAGTCTCCATGGAAACTGATCCAAGGAGGTTTGAAATGTTACATATTATTTAATATATCTTATATTCACATAAATGTTGCCAGAAGATCTGTCATATCTGCTCAAGTGTAAAGTACCAAGAGAGTTAAGTAAAGGAATACATTAAATTGAAACTCATTGTAGCCCGTCACTTCTAACACCACTGGCCTTGAAAGATTTTCAGTGAGGCTCCTAAGAACAATCTTGAAAAATCAATAATCTCATCAGAAAATGCACCAATTATTAAACTCAACAAGCTCATAATAAATCATCATACTCTAGAATCATGCCATTGAAGTTTGGATAGACTTTAAACAATTAATTCTTGATTCGTCAGTCATAATTAAAAAGTTTACCGGGATTAATGAGGCTTTTCTTCGATTTCTAGCACAAGTTATACACTTAAAATATATAAAGATACTTTGGTGATCAACGAAATAAAAGTACATGACAGTGAGCTGATACTCATCCATTCAGTTTTCAGAAAATAGAGCATTTAATAACCAAATTGCTAGTCACAAGTTGGTTTAAAGGAAAAATAACATACAGTGACATTTTAAATTATGCTAAAGATAATAATTTAAATTGTTCAAAACATTTCATCAATTTTTTTTTGGATTTAAAACTAATTCTAGTGAAAACTTTGTAATTGTGGTACCGATTGTTACATGAGTGCCAGCTTCTTTGATGAAAGACATTTTGTTATGAGAATTAGATAGGTGAAGAGGTGCAGTGAATTATTTGTGAGTGGCTGTGCCTTTTGGACAGCTCCCAGTTTCTGTCCTTTGTGGGAAGTGACCCTGTACACGTGTGCAGCACGTCCAGGGACCAGTGAGAGCACCAGTGACCCCTGGCCAGTGACTGACCTGCTATGTCAGCTCCTCTCCAAATCTCCCTGGGCCTCTGTCAACACTGAAGCTTAAAAATGTGAAAATAAGGGTTCTGTCATAGAATAACTCACTCCTTTCCTCAGCTGAACTATACTGGGTCAAGCAAATTGTCAGGGAAAAGTCCCACCCTGCTGTCAGTGTGAGACTCTAAAGGAGGTCCTGTCAAACACCCTTTAATGAAAGCCTGAAGAAATAAAAAGCACTTTGCTTTCCCTGCAGCACAAAGAATGGCACAAATTTATCTTCTTTTCATGGAAGTGAGAAGTGGCACGTAAAATGTTTTACCTGCCTGATTTTTAAATATTGACACAAAAAATAATTTTAAAGATAATACAAACTTGTTTCAAGATTGCCTTTGAGAATATTTCTTCAAAGAACAAGAGATAATATAAACATATTTCAACTGAAATTGGTAGTTTAGTGGGGAGAGAGAAATGAAAGAATATCCCAAAAAAAAAAGAAGAGTGGTTTAAAGAAATGCATAGTCAGGAAAGTGCCTCCATACTGCAGTGTGCCCAAGCTCAACTGCAGCTAACACTGAAAACAATAGCAGAGGAGACACAGTGCTCTGAGCTCTAGGTGCTCATGGAAGATCCTTGGCAGGTAATTGTGCTGAAGCTGCCTCCTCTTTTCTCTCTTTCTGCTACATAAGTCTTGTCCTTAGCAATAAAACTCTGCCTGCAACCTCATCCAAATGAGAGCTTGCCTGTTGTACCTCATCATCTGGCACTTTCTAGTCCTGACTCAGAAACAGAGGTGTGGGCATCTGTCCAGATGTCTGGATAGTACCTGTGACACTTTGGCCCCCTCTCCTCAAGCTGGGAAGTGCTGCTGCTGGGAAGGTTGTGGCCCAGAGCATCTTTTCAGAGACACTTTCCCCCCATGCTTTTCGAGCAGGGTAGGGAGCCTATTCCTTGTGCTGGCAGGAAGAGAGGACTGCAAGGTGGGAGCACTCCTGACAGGGAACTGCCATGCAGACAAAGAACCTCTTTGGTACTTTGCCCAAGTCCCCATCTTTGGGGAGAGAGACTCATTTGATGTAGCTTTCCTTAGAGCATGGGGACTGCAGATACTTCTTATATTATAATTGAACACTTAGAAAACATTTCTTTCCCTCCTTTACTGGCTTGCACTAGTGCTGCAGTGAGAACAAGATAATATTCACCTTAATTATAGCAAGCACTACAATAACAGCAGCACCCACTAAGGAGTCAATATACCTGTGAGATTGATTCTTTGCTCTGTACCGTGCTTAAAACATTAACAGCAGAAGTTCAGCATAGAAGACTTCTCTGGGATTAATGACTGACTGGGTTAATGGCCTGCAACTCAGTTGTTATTGCTTGATAATGATGCTTAACATTCATGTAGTTCCTTTCTTTAAAGCATCTTAAATATTAAGTATCAGTTTTCATTCAGTGCATTTACATCCCAAGTATCCCAAAGTGGCAGTAGAAAGCTGTGGGCAAGGGCAATACCTATTATGTGCTTAGCAATAGTGCAGAGGTTTGGAAATGAGTTTAGCAGCACTGATAAGAGATGTACTATCTGCACAAGAACTACTGCAGTGGATTAACAAACCCACTTTTTTATTTTACCAGCCCACTCAGAAGGGAGGACAAAGTAAAGAACAGTCAAAGCAGACTCCTGAAGATTCTTTCTCAGTACTCCACTGCCCTTGCAAACACCTTTATATAAAATTATAATTGTCTTAAGCAACCTATTGCAGGGATGACCAGATCCTCACCAACTACAGTGCAATCATCTTTTTTGTCTGAGTGATAGATATCCTCAACCTAAGACTCATAATAAAGTGTTTTGCAAGAATTGTGAAAAATCATCAGCTCTTTGCACATCATTTGTAGAAATAAATGGTTTATCATTATCAGCAAAGATCAGATAGTAATTATTCCACATTTTACATCATCTGTGTAGTTAGAGATACTACACTAAAGATGATGTCCCAGAAAGGTGTGTTGAGCTCACAGTAATCCCTGGTTGTGCAGGTCACAGCCAGATGTCCTATAGATAAACTGTGAAACAAGGGAACTCAGTACTGTAATAAGGAAACAATCATTTAGATGAAAAGGGTGATTTTGGTCATGGCCTAGGTTAAGTTTTTTACTTTGTCTTTATACTTCTCTATAGATTATATTACATTTGCATTATTTTCACACAGGCCCAGCATAAAACACATGCTTAATACAGGTGCATTGTCAACCTCCATCACTCCAATTTTCTGAAAACACTAGTGTGGCATTTCATCTTGCATTCAGTTTGACACAAAAAACTTTTAATCTGAAAATGCAGAAAAAGTTTCCGGTGACTTCAGTGAGCACTTTAGCACAGCCAAAGTTATCTATTTTCCCTCAACACTTCAGGCTAGGAATACATTTAGAGTTTCAGTATTACTTGGAAAAGAGATTTGAATCTTCAGGTCTTCCCAATATCAGGTTAGGAAAGAGACCAGAGAAGCAAATACCTTCTGCATGAAAAACAATGTTGCTAAGAACGAATATTCTTGAAAGAAAACTTCAATGATCTGATTTTTAAGAGTGGGCTTCAGAATGTTTTTCTCAGCAGAAAGTTTGTAGGAACTAAAACAGCATGAAGCTGTATCAGGGAGGTTCAGGTTGGATATTAGGAAAAGGTTTTTCACCCATGCTTGGGAACTGGAACCCAAGAGTTCAAGGAGCCTTTGGCAATGCTCAGGCACAGGGTGGGGTTCTGGGGGTTGTCCAGAGCAGGGCCAGGAGTTGGACTTTGCTGGTCCTTGTGGGTCCCTTCCTGCTCAGGATATTCTGTTATTCTATAGACAAAACAGAAGAGGTTTTCTCAGTCAAAGGGCAGATCAACTCCACAGATACCCACAGTACAAAACTGAAGTAGCTGAGTAGAGAGGGTTTGCTCTGGGCTCTATAGAGAAGCGCAAAACCACTGAGAAATTAATATTTTTTTTCCAGACCTGGGCTTGCCATCCAGAGAGGTACCACAGCAGCTTGGGCTCTCTGCAGCTGTTGCAAGAGATGAGCACTGCTGCTCCGTCCCACTCTTAGTTCTGTTTCCACTTACAGATTGGTCAGTGAAGAGCTGAGGTTCCTCATTTTTTCACTCTATCACTTTTACCAACACCATGCAAATTAAGAAACAAAAAAACATTAAAAAGCATTTTCTGAATTCTACTAGAATACATTTTCCAATGTCTTTATTGAAGGATGTTTCACAAAGGTTTTGAAAAGGGAGAAATACTTGATATTTCAAAAAAATTTTAAAATCTCAAAACATTCTGCCTTTAAAAATGTACTCTTGAAGGTAATAACTACTAAGTGCAGCTTTTTTATATATAGGAAGATAACAAAATTTTAAATAATCAATTGTAGGAATCTTCAGGGAAGATCTGATTTCAAAATGTAATTCTCCTAGCCTAGGCTCTGTAACTCACTATATATCACCATGGATCCCATACTTATTGACTGAGATGGGAGGCCTGCAGGGCCTGTTAAAAATCCATAAAATCTATTTAAGAGTTTTATCTTTGTCAGTTGGTAGAAGCAACCTGACACCAGCTAACCTGAAGAATTCCATCTATGCAAATAAAAGAATTCAGTGAAGGTCCAGAATTTAAGACAGAAACTTTTTTTTTTTTTTTTTTTTTTTTTTTAAATCTTCTTGGCCACAGAATGAAATGCAACATATCAACATATAGTCAGCATCTGTTTTTTTTCCCTGAAAGTTTACTCCACAATATTGTCTCTTTAGTGGGGTAATTTTGTGAGTAGATAATCTTCAGTCTTGCCAAAATTTCTAGCATGAACCTTCCCAAAAGTTTCACATTAGCAGGAACATTGCACTACCTTTCAAGGACAGGTTAGGAACAGATGCACCACAGTTTCCATTAATTACCAGTACTACACAGGGTAAAAACAGTTTTATATTTTTGGGCCTGGTTCAACATTTAAAAGTAACACACAAAATACTGCTCAATAAACACTCCATTCCAGATATGTTTAGATTATTTTGTCTGTTTCTGGTGTTTATACATTTATTTATACCAAATATTGACAGAGTTTAACATAGCTTGAGATACCATATTTTTTATTGATCCCAGAATATTTAGACAGGCATAATGAAATTTAAGCAATCCAGTCTTTAGTCTCAAATCCAAAAGACACTTTCTGTAAACATTAAAAATGTGCCGGTCTCAAGAGTCTACCAAGGATTCCCCTGGCAAACAGATAACATATTACAAGAGCTGCTTGGGTTCAGTCTGTGATATCCTGGGATTTTACTTATTCCAAAGGAAAGAATCAGAATCAGAATCAAGCACTAAGTTATGTCAGCAAGAAAGGACCTTTCCTTATTGTTTTTAACCATCCTAAGCTAGACAATCTGTTTTTAAACATTGCTATCCAAGACTGTTCCCTACTAACTCCTTGGAGGACTGCTACATAGTTTTTGCCCATTCTGTTTCCTACCCCTCCTACCCTCTTCCCCTGAACTTAAGGTCACAGATATAAAACCTATATCAGAATTAGGCATTTGAAACAGAAAACCTGTCCTTATCACTTTGCTTCCCAAAAGCAATTGATTGAAAGAGTAATCTGAAGATAGAGGTGATATGCAGTTCATTGTATTTTTTGCTATGAAATTTTTAGAGAATACCTTTAGTTATTACCAATTGACAAATGAAATGTTGTGTATTGCAAAGCAAAGGCTATGTCACATGCTAGCATTCACTTCAGAGCAGTAACAGAGTATTTTAATTAAACATGTATGGAGATGTATGAGAAGAGAGGAACTAGGCGTTTTTGCCATGTCTCTTCAGATACTTGCATTGTGTAATGTTAGCAAAAATGTTGCAGGGCTAAGAATTAACTTTTGATCTAACAGCACTGTGCTACTGAGAGACCTAAGAGGCTCAGAACAATGCCTTTTCTCTCCTGTGTGAGCATATGCATAGGACAAACCCACTTTTTACATGCTCAATAAAGTACATCAAAATGTCCCGTCGTTCTTCCCCTGGTGGAATGATCTTACTGAGGAAGCATTTGTTACCTTTTACAAAGAATATGTCAAAAATACAGACAAGCACCACATCACAGACATTTGTAAACAAACATTCTGCAGAGTAAGCTGATGATGTTCCCAGTTATAATTTGTGGATGTGAATTTAGCTGTTGGTAGCTCAGCAGAACTCTAAGAAAAAGGTGGATTCAAAGTCAGGGCTTTGCCTTCAGACTTCATTTCTCTATGAATTTTAGGGCTTTGTTAGGACTTTGCCTCTAGACTTCATTCCTCAGGCTGCTATTGCCTAGCTCAATGGGCCCATGATGCCTCAGCTATCAGGGCAGATATGTCCCCTATAAATGGGTGGGCGACCAAGGGGTGGATTTAACCATGGACAGCATTTCTCAGGTTATCCATGACTGTGAGACGTGTGCTGCCATCAAACAGGCCAAGCAGGTGAAGCCCCTGTGGTATGGAGGGTGGTGGTCCAAGTACAAGTATGGGGAGGCCTGGCAGATTGACTACATCCCACTGCCCCAGACGTGCCACGGCAAGCGCTACGTGCTGACCATGGTGGAAGCCACCACTGGATGGCTGGAGACCTCCCCTGTGCCCCACACCACTGCCCAGAACACCATCCTGGGACTGGAAAAGCAAGTCCTCTTTACCACAACCCAAACCTAGGCTGGAAGCCCAGCTATTTACAGTTAAAAGGATGCCAGCCCTATTTTGTGGCATCAGAACAAAGGAGTTCACACAAGAGAACCTCTGAAAAAGCACCGCTGACATTTTTCACTCTAGTTTGTCAAAAATACAACAAAACTAAAAAGAATAGGTTCAAAATTCTCCAGTAACAAAAGTGATGAAAATTTTATTTGATTTCTCTCTGCTACTAATTATTTCTTTACTTTCTTATCTCCATTCCTCCCTATGTGCATGAGATCAAGAAAAAGAGAACAATCACTTATGACCAATAGGTGATGTTTAACCATGAAAGTGAATCGACCCCTAAGTTTATGGAGAGCAATTTTTTTTTCAGAAGCCAAGAAATCCCACAGAATAATATAAACACCAGCACTGCTGGTTAAACAAAGCACAAACTGACATGAGCTACCTTGGGCAACAGGGAATGGAACCAGAACAAACAGCAGCATATTTTGGTTTCACTTACTGCACAGGGGTAGCTAGAGTACGATTATTATTAGGGAAGAGAAATGATAAAAGCATCATAGGATTAAAAATAATGGCTTCATGTATCTGGGAAGTTGATTAATGTTCCTGAACCAGCCCCTTTCACAGCACCAGAAGAAATCATGAAAAATGTAAGAATATTTTTAGGAACAGTGGAGTGATAATATATGCAGGGGAGAATGACTCTGATGTTCATATCAAATAGCTGCCTGGCTATGCACACAGTTCTGAGGGTGCAGGACAGCTATTGGCAGCACATGTTTTATTTTTCAAATTTAATTTCAGGAGAGATGCTAAAGCTTTTTTCTTCCTCTTTTCCTGCTTCCAGAAAGACAGCCTGAGTGAAATGTAATTTAGCATGCAGGAGTTCCGGACCCTTGTAATTATTTGGGGAGAAGGTGTTGAATGGCTGGGGGTTTGGAGTCTGAACAGAAGCAAGCCAGAAAAGAAAATAAGAAATTCTAGGACAAGCAGCATAGCAAATAGACTGAAATCCTTTTAAATACTCAGACTTGAAGAGGAAATAAGCATGAGAAATACACAGCTGGAATGGAGTAGAAAAACAGTTTCTTGCATATATTTCTAACTAATACTCCAATAAATTTCATGGGGTTTAGATCAGGCTTCCAATAATGGAAGATATGAATGAGAAGTCAAATAAGAAGGAACTGGGGGAAGAAATCTAGTAAAGAAGGAATAAACTCTCAATTTCATAAATTTTAATATTTAGGGAAGAGTTTATTCAGCTAAACTCAATGTATATTGTATAATAATTTATTTCAAAAATGTATTTGAAGCTCTGACTAGCCTGTGAGAACATATAAAAAGTTTATATTTCAGTTAAATACTAGTTAAATATAAACATTACTTGAATGGTGAATAAAATAAATATTTTTCAATTATATAAAAACAACCTTGAAAAGTCAGTGCTGACAGTGATTCATATGTTAATATTAAAAAATAGAAACAAACTAAATAAAATAAACACTGAAAAAACACACCAACAAATGGCAACCTAAACCTCAAAATCCAAAGCAAATAAAAAATCCTCACCTGCTATTTTACCTTCAAATATTTCTGCCATAAAAATACATCACAATGAGGGCATTTTACCTTTATTTACCCCACTCCTGGAAGACAGGTATTCCAAATAAGGGAGAAATTTATCTGATTTGCCTCCAAAGCTCATGTTTCTTCTGGTCTCTACACAGAATACTTTATCCAAGCAGACTTCTCTTTCTTGTCGACATTTTGTCCCTTTTATCTTCTCCTTGGCCTGCTCTGATTTTACCTATGTTTTTCCCTTTGGGTTTTATAACTACCCACACAAAAAATAAAATATTTTTATTCCTTACATTTACTTCTCAGCCCAAACCATCTCTCAAAGCAGTGTAAATTAGCAGCTCCATGGGAAAAAACAAAGACTTGATATTTGAGTGTGCTGGAACATTATGGGATTACTGATGATGACTGTGACTGATGATACAGGCTAAAAGATTGTTTTGAAAAAGTGTCCTGCTAAAAGTTGTTTGAACACATTTTTACTGGCGAGGAAGAAAATAAAAAAGACTGATATTACTCATACTGCTGACAGAAATGAAAGGAATAAACAGCTGTCCCACTAAGGCTCGTTTTGATGAATATATTTGACTACACTCCAGGTAGAGCAGCAGAGACAATTGCTTTTAACATTGTATGCCCTCTGACTCTTAGAAAACTTAGATTTACCAATTTTATCTCTGATGACGCATTTTGGAGAAAAAATATTGTGAGAAAAAATATTGTTACATAAAATACAATGTTGCCATCCCCTGAATTTCTGCAGCTGAATTCTCCATTTTGACACAGGGAATCTTTAATGCCTCTCCCTTCATCTGAACACCCCAGGAATGAAACCTATTCTATTCTACCTGATCACTTAGAATTTAACTAAACAGATTTATTAATAACTTGCTCTTTTTATTCCTTGGTCAGTAACTTGGTTTAGATTCATGTGTTCTGACAAATCTATTAAAATATATTTTTATTCTGAGCTGCTTTCTACTGAAACTTTATAAAAACGGAAGTATTTATTTTTAAATGTTTCAATATATCAGAGGCTTTAAACTATTTGCTTTAAATTTTAAATAGCAAATTTAATCCTTGCAAAGGTGCTGAATTTTGTGAAACTCAGTGCCATTGTTTAAATTTTTTGCTGAGGGGTTATAAAAAACAGTCAGCTTTTACTAGGATGTGCAGACAGTATAAGAAGATTTCTGGTTAATATGCATTAAAAGTGGTATTGGCTCCAGGTTTGTAAATCCTCTGAGATAGTTACATTTCTGCACAAGCATTTCTTTTGACCATTTGAAAGGTGGTAGTATGGGAAAAATATTACATTTGTTTGATGCTTTAACAAAGAAAAAAAACCTCACAAAAAACCTCTATTAACCATTGCAATTAAAACAAGAAACTTAAGCTCACAAACCCCTAAGGACAAATAAATTTAATGTGAATTAAGGGCATTACTCATTCATTGAATACGTTTGTATGTTTGGGATTTTAATCTGATATTAATGTACACAAGTCTGTCACAGACCTCAAGCCATGAGGATTTAGACTCATCATACCTCCACTTTAATAAAAAATTATGTCAGCCAACATGGCAGCAAAAGTCTGTTGAGCACCTAGGATGGACACACTGACTCCTTCATGCTTTTGCCATTATCAAAAAAAAAAAAAAATTGAGGAAAAAAATTAAGGTAGAAATATGTAATTGAACTTTGTCCTTCACAATTTGGCAAAACCCTGTTTCTGCAGCTGGGAAGATCCGAAAGACCGATATATAAAATAAAATAAAATAATAAAATAAAATAAAATAAAATAAAATAAAATAAAATAAAATAAAATAAAATAAAATAAAAGTTGAATATAATATGCACTTATAAAATCACAGAAAACACTTGCTCCTGAAGGTACTTATGCAGGGCTTTTTAGAGTCAGCTCAGCTTTATGTTCAGCTAAGCTAGAACTCAGAAGGTGACATTCACTGAACAAATTGGAGTCTGAAAATGTTTCCTGTAGGAGAGACCTTTCCACCCACAGTTAGAAGAAGCCAATCCATTTTGAAGATGATGTGATTCCTCATCATTCTGTTGGCTCCACACAAGGAACTCTGCGACTCACTAGGAGATTTATGTTCTCTGACAGTGTTTTAAGTGGTCAGAAGGAAACATCAGGTTCATGCAGATAATGTTCAGCTGGTAGTTCTGAGAATTTACAAATCCAGTTACTTATGGAGCACTTTTGTGGAACAACCATTTTAGGGTAAAGTTTCCGTGCAGTAGAAACTTACCCAATGTGAAATTGCAAGAGATCTTTCTGACAGTGACGGCATCTAAATACATCAATAACAGGTATCAGAAGGATAATCAATATCTGGTGCCATTTCCCTAATCATATCTTCTCTCTCCTTACCAAGATCTTTATTGATAATAAACAATATATACAGTCTCAAAGCTGAAGCTGAAAGCTTCATTATGTACTACCAGATTTCAGAATCAATTCTACTGTTTTATGGTGATTCTTATTACTGTGCTACTAACTGCATTTAATAAAAACATAAAACAGAGAAGCACAGAAATATTACTAAGAAATTCAGTTTTCAATGCATAAAGAAACACCTTTTTTATACACCTGCACATATTGAGAGTAAATGAAGTTCTACGAGAAACATCATATTTTTTTTCCTAGCCATGAAAAGCCATGGTAGCAGCTGCAGAAAAAAATATACAAACATTTTTAATTATAAAATAATAAAAAAGAAGCCTCTTAAGCATGTGAATACTCCAATAGAAGTGTCTTTGGGATTAACTTGAAAAATCATTTTGCCCTTATCTACCACATTTGGATCAAATTATCTTTCTCATTTGTCCCTCCCTACCCTAAGGCTTTCTTGGAAAACCTCACCAGGACCTACAGTATTTTAATGCTGCAGTTGCATCGAGTTTCTGTTGTTAATGTGGATTCAAAAAGTCTTTTAAAATAGTTAGCACTTCATTTGGTGAAAAAGGCAGGCCTATTTGGGTGCATGCACTGAGTCAACTGAAGGATGTTAAAACCAATTTGGTAGCAGTATTAACAGGGTATTTCTGCAATACTGCACATATAACAACCAACTTGGTTTGAAATAGTGTTTCTAAAGACTTTCTGAATATATTTAGCTAAACTTTTTTCATGCCTCAAGCTGTTTTGGATTTAGCACCAAGAATATGCTTGGCATTTGCTGACCCAAACACAAGTTGAAAGTCAAGAGAAGTTAAAGAATTCTGCCCTGAAGTAGCTTGTGTTTAAAATTTCTGCAGAAAAATAGTAGCCATAAGACAAAAAATTAATAAGAATGATGTGTAATTATAGTTTTATACAATCTGAAATATTTTCAGTTTGACTGAAAAGACTCTTCAAGAAATCTGTGTGCTGAAGAGATCAAAACCACTTAGAGATGATCAGTTTAACAAAGGAAATTTTAGGGCTCAGATGTTTAGACTGGGAAGGGTATCACTGCAGGAAGGGAGATCAGTGTGAACTGAGCTCAGCATCAGTGGGACACCTTTTGTCACTGGTCCCTTATATTTAAGTACACTGCAGCAAATGAGGGGCATGGCTAACTGAACAAAGATCTTGTCCAGCACAGTCCAACATTTGGTTACGTATAACCTGCTTTAGGTGACCTCTGGAGTTTGATGGAGAGCCCCTAAGCATGGGAGACAAAATTAAATACTCCAAAGAAAAAGAAAACAGCAGGAAATGACAGTTCCACTGTCAGAACAATGCTGCAGCTGGAAGCTTTGAGAGGCAGAGTAGAACAGGTTTTTGAACAGCCTTAAAAATGAAGAATGTAATCTACTTCTAGTGCACTGCAAAGCTGGGAGTCAGCATCTGACCTCTGCTACTTTCTAGACAGTGCCAAGCCTTGAGCCAGGTTGAAATGCATTTCTTTCTCATGAGAGTGAGCAGTAGAAACTTTTCTGAGGATAATAGAAAACATTTTAGGAGAAGGTTCAAAGTAGTAGCAGTGAATCCTTAGTTCTGGCAGGTTTCTTGCAATTGTGAGTTGAGAGATGTAAAATCTCCTCTGGGAAGAAAAGAGAGATGTCTTCAGAATCATCAGCTATCACACTCTATCCCAAACCCATCATTCATGTCTCCCATACAGCCTTGGGAAATTGTGAAGTACCTGGTGCTGGCAGTAAAGGATTTGAGTGTTCTTGGCCAGTGTTATAATTTCTCTAATGGAACAATCTATGATTTTCTGCCTTGTACCTGTGTGACATTTAGCTATTGCACAAGGATTTAGCAGAATTTTGCAAGTATGCGCAACTTTTTTTCTGGCAGAGAATCTATAAGCATCCTAATCTTCCTACTTATTTACTTATGTATTTCTACTAATGGTCTGGTACCTCTTTTTCAATTTAGAGGGGAAAAAAATAGATGGTTTTGTGTTTGGAGACACAAAAGGATTTCAGCACTCATGAGCATTTGATGTCTGTGTTAATGACTTAATAATTCTGTGCCCTTCAATTAAGTAATGACCTTAATATATTTATAAATCAAAGAGAAGAAAACAGAAGGTGATAAGCAGTGTATGACTCCCAATCTCACAGCTTTATATGTTTTTTCTTTTCCCCATATAATATATTCTTAAGTGGATTTGAGAGTTGCTCAAACTGAGGAAAAAAATTACAGTGGTTAACCATAATTTATACCACAAAGTAAAGGAGACCACTGCATTGCAGCACTTATCCTTGAAGTCTTTGGGGTAAAAATGAGATTTTATTCTTTACAGCTTGAACTTTATGTCAGTGATCCTGAAGATGTTAATAGCATGTTATACCAGCAAAGTACTGCTAAAGTACTATTGAGGAACCAATGTATGACTCCTAAAAACTCTCTAGTTTTAACATAGAGAATATTATAAATATTTCTTTAAAATTATTCCCAAAGAAAAGCCATGAATTTAAGTTAAAAATATCCATACAAATAATAAAAAAAAGGTTAGCCATTTTGTAGGCATTTTGTAATATGTAGATGTTTCCCCCATATAAATATTTTTTAAAATATTATTCACAAGGCTATACATATTTTTTTAATGTCAACAGGATTAACAAGATCAACAAATCTTCTCCTAAAGGGACTTTGCCAGGCTATCATGTTTAGCAGACACCTTCAATCTGCACAGCTACAATAAGTGAGTTATTTTCTCCACATTTTGCTAAATGCACTCCATTTCTATGAAACTGCACATTGGTTCAATGTGTCATGATACATTTATAAAATGTTCTTTCAAGAATGTTAATTACAATGCAAAAAGAGTGATACTTCTGTAAAATCAGTCCTTGCAAGTCAAACAAAAATATATAAAACAGAGGAAAATATGACTTCTTCAGAATGTTTGGACCCTGCAACCTTCAAGGTCCAAACTTCCCAAAAGATATACACTTGTCTCTAAAGAGATCATTTGCTGAACCAGGACTAGTTACAATTGCACATTAGTCAATATTTGTTGTCACATGTTTAATGATATTAATTTGACATTCATCAAACAAGTATGTGATCTTGCCAGTATGGAAAAACCCCTTCCTTTTCCCTTTCCAGAGCCACATACTGTCCTTTCTACTTCCTCTTCCCAATGGCACTATTTGAGCTTTATAACTTGCAAATATTTCTTGCTTGAGTGCTTTAATGTAACCAAAGGTCATTTTTAAGGCTTCTAAAAGCCTCATTAATTCTGTGATTCTGTGAAAAATGGCAAGGTACTTTTGCGGTTCAAAGGTCATACTTCTGTTTTGCCATGCCAAAAAACTTGTTCTTCTTATCTTTGGACACATCTACTGGCAGACAAATTTTTTTCTCTTATGTTTAAGTGGATTCCTGTGTCTTGTCCTGTCACTGGGTATCACTAAGGGAAACCCTCTCTGTGACACCTAAGTTGAGCCACACTGTTTTCTAATCATGCTGTCAGATTTTTTTCTCACTTCCATCTTTTGGTACTTGGAGAATACTGCTGTCTTTTCCACTGTCACAGAAAGCATTTAATAAACATTTTACTCATCT
The DNA here is from genome assembly GCF_048771995.1 of Taeniopygia guttata. Classification (NCBI taxonomy): domain Eukaryota; kingdom Metazoa; phylum Chordata; class Aves; order Passeriformes; family Estrildidae; genus Taeniopygia; species Taeniopygia guttata. The sequence continues at coordinate 13,809,346 of NC_133029.1, forward strand.
TTGAATCAGGCTTTTCAACCCTAAAGTACCCAGACTTCAAGCAATGAAACCTGCTGGATACAAAGATGTTATACTGCAGCCATGGCTGGTTTCTGCTCAGAATAGTTATATTTCTTCTCCATTTCCCAAATCCCATTTTATTTATTAACAAAAAATCCATCATCCGTAATCTTTTGTGTGCACACAGCTCTTTAACTATAAAACCCTGGATATTTGACTAGCTAAATTTTCAATAGGGATTTTGGTAACAATCAAGTTATTATACAAATGGAGTCTTTGCATACAATTTTTACCTGTCCTAATATTATTTCATTGAAAGTTTCCTGCTGTTGCCTACAAAATTTCAGCATTTCAGAGACAAAAATTTCACAGCCAGCAATTTCATAGATAATTACTGTACTATCTCTTGCAGCTTTCACTACTGATGATCTTGTGTGTAGATAATCAGAAACCTGACCATTAGTAAAGAAAAGAAACAGCAAATGTAAAAATGTGTGGTGGACAGACCACAGGCAGTGGTCCTCTTCCCCTGGGCACCCTGGGGGGAGAAGTAGAGAAATCAAAAGTAAACTCAAGGCTAGGAAGAAAGGAGGGGTATGGAAAAGATGTTTTTAATATTTATTTCTCATTATTGTACTCTGATTTGATTGGTAATAAATTAAATTCTTTTAGCCAAGTCAAATCTACTTTTCCCATGACAGTAACTGTTGTATGATCTCCCCCTGTCCTTACAGTAACCCATGAGTTTTTAATTGTATTTTCTTTCACTTGTCCAATTCAAGAGGGGAGAAATAGAGCAGCTTTGGTGGGCACCTGGTGTCCAGTGAAGGTCAACCCACCACAAATTCAAAATTATCCTGTTTTCTGTTAAAGATCTAACAGACATTTCCTTTTAGCACTAACAGAGAATTTACTTCAGAGAGGTTATCTACTGTAATTGCTCCATTACACTGCAACACTGTGTATTGAAATATTTATTTTTACATCTTTATAATGTCTATATACTCTTGTGTACCCTGTTTGGTGTTGCTGTCGAAGCAGGACGGGAATGAAGAGACTCTGATCAGAAGGCTGCTGAGAGCAAAACTTCGGTTTATTCAAATTACAGTGCTCTTTTATACAGAGCTTTGTGAGGACCAACTCCATTGGTTCTGAAGTGAAAACAACCACAGCATTGGTGCAGAGTGCTTGATGCACAGTGATAGAACTTAACTATGAACAATGTGAATAACAAGAGAGATAGATAATTATTTACATTCTTCTCCAGCTCTTTCCCAGACTTCTGCCTGGCTAGAAACTCTCAGTTTCTCTCGTTGACTGAATCTGAGACCCACATTTTGGTGAGAAGGTTAACACTGTTTACCCCCAAAGCTGCAAGGGTTTGTACAAATGGAACATGGGGAAGTTACTCTGTCTGTAGAGGGTTCTATCTCCCTGCTCCTGCCCCCCATCAATGCACGAGCTGAACAGGCCATGTCTGGGAATCTCTAAAGGATGTTAAATAATGGCTGAGCAGCCTTGTGGATTTCCCCTCCAATTTTGTCATCAGACCCCTGGCATCACACACAAGAAGCAGAGAGGGAGGGCTCTGATGGTTTGCTGGCCCAGCACTCTATTACAGGCCAGCCTTGGGACAGCTGACTCTATCCTGCCATCAAACCTCCAGAGCAGGGTTGGCTGTGCTTTGCCAGCCTCTCTGATCACTTGGAGGGGAGCAGAAGGGTTTTTTGACAATGCTGAATACTCAGACTCCTCTATTGTCCCATCATACTCTTTCATAGAGTTAAAGGCTGCCTGTCCACTGTTCTCACATTCCTGAGCTCTGTCTGAATGTGAGACAGGGCAAACAGTTCTCTCTCTTAACAATAGCTCTGTGTAAGATGATCACTGAAATTCTTTAAACCTTTTAGGTGTTAATATTAAGTGGATTTATATTGAATAGGTCTGTCTAATGAATCAGCTCATTGTATTCACTGACAAAGTCATTGGCATGAAGGAAATGCTATTATCTGTGCAGCATTCTCTCCCTTCTGTGAAGAGGAGCCCTTCTTAGCAGCCTTCTATTCTCTTGATGTCGATTATAAATCATGGGTATTCTGACCTCTGCTGCATATTAGCACTAAGAACTTTCTAATGGTTAGCTAATAATTATACTGCTTCTATGTTTTCCTTTTATTCTTAGTTTAAAGATAACATTATTTCAGATCTTTTAATTCCCCAGGTGGTCTATGAAGACTTTCATGTGGGAAAATTAATTTAGGGGAAAAAAAGGAAATTACATCTTTCTGGAGAGTCCTTCTCCTTCTAAACACTGCCATCTTCACTAAAGCATCTTTCAATGTGTGTTAGCTAACTGATTTTATACTGTCTCATTTAATTTGCACTAACTAAAAAATAAGTAACTATAACTGATATTACAATAACTTGTTATTGTCTGACTTTGTGTGATTTCTAGAAGCCAGCAGGTGCAGCTGAGGTCAGGTTCCTTTATTAGCAGGCCTGTCTCAAAGGCCACAAAGCCAATGAAAGTTTCACCCCCAGGACTGGTGGTATCAGGATTTCAACTGACTGTATATTTCAAGAGTTTGGGATGCTCCCACAGCCACTCCCAATGATCATGTATTCAATAAGGTTGATAGTTTAATTTTCCTGTCTTCAAACATTGTATCTTTATTTGGAGTATCCACGACTGTTCCTCTGCTCAGGAGGAGCACTATTATATACAAATAAAATACCCCTGGTTACCATGGGTACAGACATTATCAAAACTGAAAAAGTATTGAATGTAAAGAACTTAAGCCCCCAGGTGGGATAAAGATGGCTTCTTTACCAGAACTCAAATCAGCCCAAAAGTTCTACCCCCTTTAACCCATGAACCTGCTGGCAAATTATCTTGAAAATTAAGCCAGAACCACTGCTTATTCAGACCTATATTTGCACTGTGAACTGGGCTAGTGGGAGGATCTCTATTAAAGAAAAATCCTGGATTAAATAGAAAAAATACAGTGTTGGTTCAGTATGTGTCCAAGACTGAGGAACACAGGGAAAAGTTTCAGGGGTGGTGCCTGGGGTAAGGGCAGAACAGGTAAGTTTTGTCCACAGTTTGTCAGATGGAGCTGAATACACGTTCTGCCCTACTGCCTCTCTTTCTGTGGCACAAACTATGCAGAAATAGTTTAAAACTGTATCCTAAGAGAGGCCTGAATAACGCACCTATGTACCTCCATCAGATTTGTTTCCCATTTTGAGAGACCATTTTCAGTTGACCTGTGAAGCTGAAAATCAACAGGATTCTTCGTGTGCAAAAAATGACTGCATAAGGAAGTCAGCAACTATTTGATGTAAAATGGGGAAATAGTCTGCAGCAATAAGTTTTATTTAAAACATTCAGTCTCCAGTTCCATATTTTCTCTCACCACACAGAGATATGTCTAAACATCCAGTCACAAAAACTTCCAGACCTCCAAGTCAATCTTTCCCATACATAGAGAGAGAGATGGTGACTAGAACTGTGCTGAAATTGAATATGGGTTTTTTTTTATAAAGAAATGGAGGTAGAAAACCCATCTCCTGCTCAGGTTTAAAACCAGCCCTTAAAAATATTTAAATTCTTGCAATCTCTTAAAGATCTATCTTTGTTTGTAGGAAAACAGATCCTTCTGAAATATTTTAATGAAAACTTCAGACAGAAAATAATACTTGACAAAATGGCCTCAAACCTGCATGTACTTTCAGAACAGAAAAAAATTGTCAGATTCCACACCTAGCACAAATCAAGCAGAGATATTCAACCAAAAATCTCTCATACTGCAGTGAGTCACTTTACCTCAAGAAGTGCCTTTTTCATCCTGGTAAAATGAGAGAAATCAGTCCCCATTTGAGACTAAGAAATCTTTTCCCATTAAATTTTCATCAAACAGACAGACAGATACTGCCAAAAAGTTTCACTCTTGACAGCTCAGCTTTTACTGTCCCTCTGATCTTCTCTCTTAATGCCACCCCCCACAAGAAAAACCCAACACAGCATATCCTCCATCATCTCTATTGACTGTAATTTCCAAGTAGCTTCACATGAACTCCTACAGTAATGAACAGTAATTAACACATTCTCTTAACTCATCTTAGAATTTAATGTTGAACTCAGGCAAGCAGCAAGGACTATTAACTTTTATGAGTGTATAATGACAGAACAAAACCTGCAAGTGTAAGTGACCTCCAAGACTTGTTTTGATTCCCAGACACTGAGAAATAAATAACTAGTACATTATATCATGCAGAATATTTATTTGGGCAAATAAATCAGGTATGTTAATTAAAAGTAACATCCCAACTTCTATAAAATTTGGCCTCAACTATTAACCAGTTTGTTTACAGATGATGAAAAAAAAAATCTGACCTCCCCAAGTCAGAATATATCTCTTGGACTAAGACCTCCTAACTTTGATATACACCTCATGTGGTTTAATCTTTCTAGTATTTAAAAGAAATAGATTATCTTAGGACAGAAAAACTACTTAAACTTTTGCCTTCTAGCAATGAAGATGCCAGGAATACCATTGTAAATTCCTCCTTAAATCAAAATAGAGAGCAATCATATCGAAAGTAATTTAATCTTGAAATAGGAAGAAAATTATTTCTCTTATCTGTTGAGGGTTAGCTTTGTGCTGTCACAGGTGTCTGAATCAGTGTGGTGGGCTGACCTTGGCTGGATGTCAGGTGCCCACCAAAGCCACTCCATCACTCCCCTTCCTCAGCTGGACAGGAGGAGAAGAATACCATGAGAACCTCGTGGGCTGAGCCGAGGACAGGGAGATCACTCCTCAATTATCATCACAGAAAAAATCACAGAGCTGACTGAGTGATATTAATTTATTACCTGTTAAATCAGCATGGTATAATAAGAAATTAAAACCAAAAATCTTAAAACACCTCACTCGCACCCTCTCTTCTTTCTGGGCCTTACTCCCAGCTCCTCACCCTCCTCTCCAATGCTGTGGAGCTGCTGCTTTCTCAGGTGCTGAGACTGAGTGAAGCTGCTCCCCACAGGGCTCCTGTCGCTGAGATTTTCACCCTTGGTGACTTTCATCACATGAAAGTAAAACTAAAAAGTCAGATTTAATTTTATTTATTTATGGTTTTTTTGTTGGTTGGGGTTTGGGCTTTGTTTCTTTTTTGCTTTTTTGTTTTTGCCCATATTAATTTTAGTTCATTCTTTTGTTTTCCTTAATGTGATTTTCCATCTCATGTTAAGTATCTCTGATGACCTGACATTCATGGGTTCTCCTCTGAGAATTCCATTTAGAATGATTATTTTTACATTATAGATGCATTGCTAATGGTGATAAAGTGTGATCTTTTCAGATCTTTTATGTTTCAACTGGTAATATCTGCTTGAGAGTTTATTGCAAAAAGGAAGTTCCTGTCCCTTTTTTTCTGCCTTGCCCCACAATTTTAGACACTATCTCTTAAAGAACAGCTGATTTGATTGAAAGGTGTTTTGTGCACTGTGGATTTTTAAATCCTTCACTTCTATGGCTACTTCCCACTCAGCAATGTATCACACATTTTGCCAGATAGGATAAAAAAATCTCTGACCAGCACTTGTTACTGGTTTTTCTCCAGTTCAGGTGAAATTTCTTGAAGTTAGTGGGAGAATTGCATGAGTAAGGACTGACTAAAATTAGGAAACAGCCTGAGAGATTGACCTGCACTGAGACTGAAATAACTGTTCTTTAGCTTTTTCCTTTATATAGTTCCTACTTTCTTTATAGTTCCTATAGAACTACCTTTATATAGTTCCTACTTTTTGCTGCACTGCTTCCCAGACATGGCAATAATACTCTGGCATTACTGCTGGCACTCAGACATAACCTGTGCAGCTCCAAAGCAATCTCATACCAAACCCACATTACATCTTCTTTAATGTGCTCCAGTCTGCTTCTGAGTAAGCAAAATCTCCTATTTGTATTTACCAGGGCTCCTCCTATGTTTTATATTTTATTTGCTTACCCATGTAGCAGTGGAATTATTTCTTGCTTGGACACATCTATGAATATTGAAGTAATTAGCTTATTCCTTGAAACTTCACCAGGTAAAGTGCAGTCAGTAACAATCACCTCATATCCATTTCTCTAAAGTCCACTTATAATGTGACAAATCTTCTGCAAGAACAACTTCCATTGCCAACTCACATGCAAATGTCCTTGGCTATAATTACTAAAGCAGTGTAAAATGGCTATTAGAAAGAAATGACTGAATAAAGCATAATTATACTTAACAAACTAACTTGAAGATTTAGTTTTCTCATTCAAGAATGCATTGAAATCCACTCGTACTCCACCTTCTTAGGGTTTTCTGGAAAATATCAAGTATAATCTTATAAAATTACATGAAAAATATTTTTTTTTTCCCTACAGAGAAGTCATTTTTGGCCCCCAAATAATTTTGTGGTCTTTGACCTCAAATGACTACCCTGAACATGGAATTTTCCCATTAACTCTTTTACTGCAAATGGAAATATCATTCCCTTGCTGTCAGGCTGTTATTGCCAAGGAATGTATCCTGGCTAGGGCTGCATGTAGGCAGCTACCGGTGAGGGGAAATTTGCAAGTATAATTCTGTTTTGTCAAACTACTGAACACAATCCATCTAGGCAAAAAGAACTCTTGGGAAAGAGAGAAGAAGTGAAAAACATCTATGGAATAGTGTGAGGAGCCGTCCCCCCAAGGAGGAAGAAGCAGCACAACCTGCAGAGAACAGATTGCCACTCCATCTCCTGTGCCCCTGCACCCCACAGGGGAAGGCAGGTGGAGAAACTGGGAATTAGTTTAAACCCCTGGAGAAGGGAAGGGTGGCTGTAAGGCCTTTTAGGAATTGATTTTATTTCTTATTCCCTATCCTCATTTGAATGCTAATAAATTATACTAATTTCCCCAAGGTGAGTCTGTTTTACCTGTGACAGTAATTGATAAGTGATCTCTTCCTGCCCTAATCTCAATGTTTCTTTCATATTTCATCTCCCTTGTCCAGCTGAGGAGGGAAGTGATAGAGAAGATTTGGTGGGCACCTGGCATCCAGCCAGGGTCAAACACCCCCCTCAGCAGGTTTTATCAACATTGTGCTTTACAGCACAATTCCACAGAACTAAGACAAATAATAAAATCCTGTCATTTGATATGGCTTTTTGTTGGTTTATTTGTAATGGTTAAAAATTATTTATAAAAGACCTGAAAAGCACAGCCCCTCAGAAATATTTGAGGAGAATTCTTTTATCTGCTACAACCATTATCACCATGAGTTCCATGAGTAAGCACTGATACTGGACTACTGGGAAATATCTTTATGCCTCTATTCCAGCTGGGAATAGAGCCCATGCCCTGGAGCAGGGCTGTGCCTCTCTGCTGCCTTGGCCACATGCTGGTGTTTAGCATTTATCTACAGGCTTCTGGGAGATATTTGTCACCTCCTTCAGGCCCGGGGTGTCTGCAGGTGCAGGAATTCACTCACACATCAGGACTGGAGCTGTGCCACTCTGCAGGACGTGTATTTTGAGTTTTCAGAGTCCAAATTTCTACAAGCAGATGGGCACTTGACAGTGGGTAATCTTGGCAGTGTGGTCTCAAAATCAATAATAAATTCCTTCCTGCTGGTAGGACCTGGAATGGTGGTGATTCCCTCAAGCTTCCTGCTCTCTCAGGGCACCTGTGTGCTTTGGATGTTCATTTTTCAGTTTCTTCCAAGGTATTGAAAATACTTTCTGCCTGGCATTATGCAAGAACATGTAGATATTGATCCTGCTAGATTGTTGTTTACTTTAAGGGATTGAAAAAGGACTGGGCTCCAAGTGCCTACTTCCAATTGTCCATTCCTAATGGTGCAGATAGAATAAGGAGGAGAGCTGACTGTGTAATTATGGATGTAAATTATGAAATTTCTGCAAGTGACAATTTTTTTCAATCTTGTCCTCCAAAACCTCCAGTTCATTTTTTGTTCATCAAAATGGCTACAGAAAAACAGGGAAAAAAAATAAAATCCTTGGAACTGCATATTTTTTTCTCAAGAAAATGATATTCCATCTTTGAACAGTGGTGTTGAAAGAATTCTCAAAGGAATTTGTGAGCAATTGTATGTTTTAGGATCTGACACAATTACAGGAGACAGGATACATTTTGAAAAGTGCATAAGGATTTACATCAAGCTGCCTTAGCCCAGATGTTGATATTCAGAGTGTGGCATAGGCAGCTTTAAGGGATGAAGAACAGGATGCATGGATCCTTTTCCCACATAACTCTGGCAGTGGCATGGTGTCACCTCATCCTCTTGTACAGCTGTTCCTCCTTCCCTCCTGGTCTGTCAATCTGCAGATTGTAAAGGAGACCAGCTTTAATTCACAAAGAATCTTCTGCTCAGTACAGCCCCAAATGCTTCTGTGGCTGTCATGCACGTTGTTGCTTTCAAGGAAAATCAGAGAGGGGACAAAATTAACTCAAAGACAATTATTGATTAAAAAAAAACCAACAAAAAAAAACCCAAAAAAAACACCTTTTCTTTATGTAATCCAAAGAATAGTTTTCAGCAGTAGGAACAAAATTCATAGTGATTTGTGCTTGGTACTGAAATAGAGAATTTCAGTCTGGTTCCAGGGATTACTGCAGAGAATTGCCCCTTCTTTGTCATTATCACAAACCAGTAGATGCCAATGTCTTAGCAGTAATAATGGCTCACAAGTGAGACACTGAGCTCTTGGCAATCCTAAAAGTGTCTATCATATTTTCAGTCCTTACCCCAATATAATAGTAAAATGTTAATAGTGTTAGGAATAATTAAATCCTTACCTTATTACATATGGACTCCTTTGAAAGCTCATTATTTATTTGGCAAGTACTTAGCATAACAAATTAATCTGAACTGACACATCAGAATAAATTAGGCAACTAAAAATGAAAACCAAAATCAAGATTAAAGAGGTAAGATCATGTGCATTTATATTAAACACTGGTAAAACATTTTGATAAATGAAGGAGCTTCAAATGGCTGTAGAGAACTAAAGAAAAGTGAGAAGATCACAGATAAGGGTGGAGTTCATTGAGATTTTCCATGGAAGAAGGGTACAATATCCAGGGAGTCTAGTGAAGTTTTGTGTATGGCTGTTTGTTTAGGAAAGCTACGTGAGAACTTTTCATTACCTGGCCAGATGTCCTACTTAGAGCATTACAGCAACATTTCCCTGCATGGGAATTATCTTCTCTGAAGTGTGGCAAGGGGCCAGGATGTCATCATGGCTCCTTCGGCACAGTTCTCTCAGGGGTTTCAGAGGGGAGCAGGGGAATGAAGCACAGGTGTCTCACTGATTTATTAAAAAAATATGGATATTAATCTAGTATCGATATCCAACTGTGATGGACAAAAGCTCTCTAACAGTTTAAAGTTAGAAAGTGTGTGTTTATTCGACGCCGGGCAGCGTGCGGGATCGCTCCCAAATACACACCACAGCTTCCAGGTGATTACAGAGCCCTTTTATCCATACAAGTATTGAATACCCAAAATACAAATCCATATTCATCATTTTGGTACATCCCATTCCTCATTTCATATGCTAATCATTTCAAAAGCTATTAAGCATGAAGTTTGTTTTTTGAAATGGCTCCTTGTCCCTTTCATGGTGAGGGGTCCCAAAATGAGGAAGTCAATGAAGTCTTCATCGTTCTGACCTTTCTACCTTTTCAATGCAAATATGACAAATGAACTCTTGGTAGAACTCCCATTCCTTGTCTTCAATTGGTTTCAGAACAGAGGAGGCCCACAATTGTCTTATGTTCCTAAAAGCTATTTATCAGTCTCTATATTCTTCATTATAAACCCAGATAACTAAACATTGAGTTGACAAGCAATCAATTATTAGTTAACTACTAACTCTTAACTTCATCAAGGCCTCCTCATTTATTTTAATCAACTCTAGTAAGGCTTATCTCTAACTAAAATCTTAGCTCCTCTAAAATCTCTAAATTCCTTAAAATTTACGTTTCATCACAACAGAAATGCAGTGTGAGAGACAGAGACGCACAGCCTTGGGGAAGAGAGGGACGGGAAATCTGATTTGTGTGCCCAGCTTCACTATCAGCATGAGCAAATATGAGTGCTCCTGCAGACAGTGGTGGTGGCAGCTTCTTGAAATGGCCTTGGGAATATTTACTGCATAAGGAAATTTTATGCTTCTTTTTCTTCATTGCTTTTTCACTTTGTTTGGGTCATAATTCAACAAAGCGTTTAAGCATTTCAAACAGATGAATGCTTCCACTGAATTAAAAATTAGGCATGTCCTTAAGAACTTTGCTAGTTCAAGGCCTTAATCATAAAATGGCATAAATAAGGCACTGCAGAGTTTGTGTGAATCAGCAGGATTTACATCTTTGAATCCCCTGAACATCAGGGTGCAGGTTCTATTCAAGGCCTTTGCCTTTATTATGAGATACAGTTCATTTCAGGGAAGTACAGAAACATAACTTCCTGCTCTGTAGCTCACATTCTATAGATCCATAAGCTGGAGCTGCTCCTAAAAATGTAACACCAAGCGGCTGTACACATGCAAAATAATTTAGGAGGATGAAGAATCCTTAATTACTGTTAGGATTTTTAGACACTAAAAGAATATTGTATTATTAGGCTGAACATCAGAAATTGAGAGTACAAATAGGGAAACTTGCAATTTAAAGTAAATAAAAATAGAATGTTGGCACGTATAAACACAGAATAAAAAACTTGAAGGAGTCATTTTAAACACCTCAGCTAAAGGAATGTTATTTAATAAGTACTAATTAGTTGTAGTAGACATGAGCCATTGTATTAATAAGGAAAACCAACAAAAGAGCACAACTTTATATGATGACTCAAAGCAAACCTTCTCAACAGAACAACCACTTTCCTGTGAAATCTAATTAATAATTACAGATATTTTATTTTTAAATAAAAGTATTCAGCCACAAGTAATTTTGGAAAGAATTTTGTCCTTTAGGAAGAAAGTAAAAAAATCCACATAACACTCAGTTTCACACCTTCAAATGGACCTTGAGTTTGCAGTAGTTGAAAGGGTAAATTAGTGATGCTGGCATTCTAAAATGGAGAATTTCAGACTTGTATTTCAAAGTTTAAGCTGTCTACTGTCAAAAGCAAGATGCACAAAAATTTTCTTGTCCCTGCCAGAATGCAAAATAATACAGCTGCATAAGAGCACTGCATATGGAAGCAACAGATTTTTTGTTTCCCATCAGCGTAGTGTGTGATGTTCTGAGGTATTTTCAATGACTGTGTTACTATGCAAATCTGATACTTGTAAAGTAAAATTCATACAAAATATCCAAATTACCAGTAAGTCAGCAATTAAAAAAAAAAAAAAAGAAAAGAAAAACACACCAAAAAAAAACCCAACAACAAAAAAACCCAACCAAAACAAAAGAAAACAAAACAAAAAAAACTGTGAGTCAAATTAAATGTGATAAATAATAAATGTCAAATTAAAGTGATAAATTGTGACAATTAATTTTGAAGAATAAGAAGAATAGAATATTTGTAGCAGTGAAAGACTCATACTTTTCATGGAGTTTTGCTTTACTTTAACTTTGAGCAGCACATGACAAGATCTGTGTGAGATTGTGAGCAGAATGACAAGGCACTGAGAGTAGGACTGAATCCATAAGATGTATATTTGATGGAACCCAGTTAATGAATCCTTTATTGGCCACTGGGAAGCTGGAAACAATCTAATGAATATCCTGACCCTATTCCAGACTAATGTGGGGCTGGATTATACACATCTATTCTGTGGCAGATTTTAAAATATGTTTTGTTTAGTCTGTAATTCCTTTTCTTTATGTCAGAGTCAGGTAATAAACTACCTCCGTTGGAGCTCTGGGAATCCAGTTTTCTGGCCCTGTTATTTTTCAAGACACCAACATCCATCACGGGTTCCAATTTTAAAATGTAATGGACGTGCTCAGTAGCCAGCGTGGTTTTTTGCTGTTTTGCTATGGCTCAAGTTAGGCAAGCTGAAAAGTTAATCCTGCCTTCTGCTTGGTGCATGCAATCACTACATATCATCCTGCAGGGACAGAGGAAGCTCCTGCAGCTGGAGGAATCTCTGCTTCATCATTTCTATGAGTACTGTTTTCATAAGTTATATGGCTGATATGATAGTTACTAGAGAAATTAAATGCTATAAACTACTTTCAGTATGGGGCCTTAGGGTGGCATTAAAGAAATAATTGTAGTAGCCAGTTTTGAAATCCATAGTGATAATAATCAAAATTTTTATTTTAATGCTCGTAATATTTCAGGAGTGTCAAATGCAGAACCATTGCAAAGTACATGTGTTTTGCATATTTAGTTAATAAGGCATAATTTAAACATCCCTTTAACATTAAAAAAAAAAAAAAAAAAAAACCATGGGAAAGGCATGGATTAAAAGTCCTATAAAATCCTGCCATTATATCTTTATTTAGTATGCAATCACATAAAGAGTAACCTCACTGGGAATGATCATGTCCCACACAGACAATGAGAGAATAGTGAAATCACAGCAATGGGGTACCTGGCTCCATGTTAATGAAGTCAATCAGTTAGGCTGAGAATTCAAGGAGTCAATGGAAAAGCAAAATGAAACAAAAAAAATGGAATTATAAAGACAAAATAGCAAAAGGAAGAGATGTAACCAAGGAGGGATAAGTGAGGTTTCAGATAAGTAAATTTTTTTTCTTAACATTATCAGTTAGGAAGAGCTGCATTTCTCCATTAATCTTTGTGCAATCAATTTCTTGACATCTGTGAGGAATCTATGTAACATATGTAATTTTAGTCTGTGTCATTCTGTGAGACTGCTGCCTGTGACCTGAAGAGTGGCATTCTGTATTTCTTCTTCAGTCCTGACTTTCTCATCCACACATCCTCTTTGCTAGAAAAACTTACTTGGGATTTGCTTGGGTTCCAGTCAGAGCTGGTCCATCACTGCAGCCCGTTTGGATTCTCCTGGAGATGCCAATCCTCTGAAATTTCTTGGCAGACAGAACTGGTTGGAATTTGGCTTGATTTGATTTCATGTTAATTTAGCAAAGACAAATGCTACCCCTTTAGTGGATTTTAGTAAGAGTTTCCAGAAACTGCAGCTCCCTTTCAAGGGCAGGTTGCAAAAGGAAACAGTACAGTACATTCTGTAAAAAAATGCCACATTGGCTAAAATCCTCTGTGTCTCTGAGGAGCAAGTCACACAGCAATAAAAGCATTTTCAAACTGCTTCAATATCATGCCTTTATTGTGAGCTCCTGGAAATGATGGAAACATCCTGGCCAGAGGGTGGGAACACTGCTGTCCCCAGCCATGAGGGGAGAGGGTGCTCCAAGCTCAGCTGCATCCAGTAGCAATAGTTAATGCATCCAGACAGTCTGCTGTGAAATGAGATTTCACATATTTTACTACTAAATACTGTGTCCCATAGAAAACACATGTAAAATGTCATTTATGCTGCATTTTTTATAGCTTTTGGTGGCTTTCCCTGGTACTTGGAAGTCTGGACTGTCAGGTGTCCATGGAATGCCCAGCAGTCACAGGCAGTAAATCACAGTGTCAGGATGCATCACACATCATGCACAACAAGCTGGACTTTTGCAAAATAACTCTGTTCATGTATAATTTCTCTTGCTGGAGCCACAGAGTCCCCAGTACCTGTAAAATGTTTCAAATCCTTACCTAATACAGAGTGGAAAGCTGCACATTTCCTCCTTGCAGCAAGTTTCATGGTGGTTTTTTGCAGCTGTTTAGAATTGCTCAGAGAGTTGGACAGACAGGCCACAGAACAGGTCTGTTTTGAATTCAGTTCTGTTTTGAAATGTTTCATTTTAATGTCAAGAAACTGCAGAAATGTGTGTGCTCTGACGACAGATGCCATAGAGGAATTAGGAACCACTGTGGTTGAGGCATAATTCATAACTTTTAAACAAATTGACATGTTTTAAAGACTTTGCCATATGTTCCATTCATCCCAGAAAGGGTCCTGTCAGTTCCTTGAGTTGTGACATACACATTTTGGGATGATTTTGGCTATCTTTCGTATTTAGGCCCTGCCACTGATGGTCATATATTGGAGACAGAAATACCTGAAAAATTAAACACACATACACTATTTTCAAATCTGTGTTTAAAAATATGTGACTTGCCCAACAGGTTTCTGAGAGGAGTGCAGGAAAACATGCCATCTTTACCATGCCCCAGCTGCTATGTTATGTTGAGAATTGCTTTCATTCAAGGCTGATAACGTGAAATAAAGACACCACTGATATAATATATGTGAGGCCTCTCTATCAAGTTTGACTGTAACTAGATTCTGTTCAACCTAAAATGTATTACTTAGCCAGGAGAGGTAAGATTTAATCACTAGTAACAGCACTGTCTGTTTTTTCTTCGCAAATTCCCTCCTATAAAGATATAAGCTGATTTGGAATATAATATTCTTCCTTCACATGTGGCATTTTCTTGCATGATGTAATAATCCATTTTGTTTCTTGGTTTTAACACAATCATTTCCTGATGGAAACTGTAGAAGCATTTTTATGTCTTTCTTGAGAATATTGAGGATTCTAAATTAAATTTTCGTGTAATTGTCAGATTGTAAGATGCTTTGCTAGTTTTCATCTTTTACTTTGGTCACATACAAAAGTATTTTGCTATATTACCAGCCACTGCTGCTTCCCTGACCTTTGAACTTTTAAGTAAAACTTGGAGCAATAGCAGCAAATGGGATGTAAATGTGTCAATCTGGTGGTTCTCCAGTGCATGCTGGAGAGGATCCAGGCCCCAGTGCCAATTGTGCTGTTCCAGACAACACATTTATTACTATTATCTGTGCTTGCAGAGGTGTTTTGGATTCTTGGCCTCTGGTTGATAGATAAAGGAGAACGTTCTTACAGATATACATCTATTTTTTATGAAGTGCAGACAGAATTTCTCAGAATTATGGTCTCCTGTCTTGGTTTGTTCAGTTGTTTGGGGATTATTTTGGTTTTGTTTTTGGTTTTTTTTCCCCCTCTTATCAATTGACTTCTCTCCACAGAAAAAGTAATGATCATTAAAAATAGACAGGAGAAATGCAGCAGAAAGGATAAATGAATTATGTAATCTAGAGAAAGTGAAATCATAACAGAATGTCGAAAAGATGGTCTGTTCTGCACCCTCCCTGCTTTGGAGGCAGACATAAGATCTCTGCATGTGCTGTTGACTTCAACAGTGATAGAAGATACTCTTCAGTTTTTAAAATAAGGGAAAATGGGGAAATTTCTTAGTAAACAGTGATGATATTGCACTTACTGCTTACAGGACATTAATCACATTGGTCTGGCTTTTCAGACATGATTTTAATACTAAATCACATCGGTTTAAAGCTAAATGCAGAGTGTTCAATGGCAATATACAATTGTTCTTTTGTTCATAGTTGTGTCTTATTTGCATCATTTTAGACTATTTGTACATGGCCATAATTTCTCACAGATAAAGGATTTTTCTCTTGACTACTTTGAAGAGTTTGTATGAAACTAAAAACCCCCTTCAAACAACAAGGGAGGATAATAAGCTCCTAGAAAGTAGTTAATGACATATCCATCATAGTGTGTGATTTGGTATAAGATTACAGTGACTCTATATAACAATAAATTGAAATAAATAAGTGGAATAACAATGCTTTTCGTTGTATATTTGCTTAGCTGTGTTATACTCTTTGAGTCCTGTCTATTCCTCCTACTCTTCTTTCCTTCTGCTCTCCTGTTGGTTAGGTTTATTGTGGTTTTGGGGTTTGTTTGTTTGTTTGTTTGGCTGGGTCTTTCTTTGTGAAGGATAAAATAATGGCTTAGAAGCAGTAATACTGATACTTTGTCAGTCACTTGCTCTAATGTTCACTTAGAGAAGGAAGAATTTCCAGGTAATTGTTTAACAGCTAAGGTACAGCTGGGGTACATCTGAACTGTAGTTTAGTACGGACCAGCATTAGAGCTCACTGACTTCTAATTGATTAGTAAATTACTTCATTGATGCTCTTAATTGTTGAACGAACTCAAGGTCTGCACTTCCTTAATGAATGAAGGCATGGAACATTTAACTTCTGACTGATACTACAACTGAAAATCTGAGCTAGACAGTCTTATAAAGCATTTCTTTAGTAAAGTATAAGAATAAATAAGCATTTTTAAAGTGTGTTCTTTTATTTTAAGCTGCCTATCATTTTCCCCTTTATGCCTCTGTGGCTTGGTGGAAGATATGAGTCATCAGGGGGAGTAATAGGAACAAAAACTTGATTAGTAATTTTGCAAAGGTGATGCGTGACAGAAGGAGCTGCATCAAACCTGGCATCCAGGGCTTGGGAAGGGCAGGCATATAGGAAATAAAACTTGTCAGAAATATGGGTTAAGGCTTAATGGTGGAGGATTCATTTGTCAGGAAAAAATGTAGGCAATAACCAGAAGAAATTAAATTTATAAACCTGTATATTTGCAGGTTTTAGTTGGTATGCTTAAAGCATGCAGCTTAGTGGATAACTACAGTGATGGAGGCTGTGATTCCATGTGGAAATTAGGTGGGTAAAGCAACTAGGAAGAAGGATTTTTTTAGAATTTACTGGAATAGTTAATAATAATGTCTGTGAAAACAGTTCTCAGACTAAGTTTTAATAGTCAGGAATTTCTCTCTGATATCTAAATAGAATTGACTTTTTCTTACTGCGAGCTTGTGCTTAATAAGAGAGAATGCAATCTGACCACTAATCTAATCAGTTTAGCATGATCAGCAACTTTATTCCTGGCACAAGGAGACAGAACTATTCCTGGCAAATTTCTCACCAAACAACCTAAAGTTCCATAAAGCTCATCTTGCATCACAGATCTTTACAGCTGTGAGTGTCAGCTGCTCTGGAAGCTGTCACTGATGGACAGCTCCCCATGAAATAAGCAGGCTTCAGAATTAGCAGCTGCAGGCAAGGTAAATGAAAATGACAGAATGAAGACTGCAAAGGTCTGTTTAAAGTGTTTATTCAGTTATTTTTTCGACAGATCTTCCAGCTTTTTTTTCACAGGTCAGCTCATCTCCCTAGAAGCAAGCAGCCCTGTCAAACAGAGCTGGGGTGTCACCTGCTAGCCTTGGGTTTGTTATAGCTCTCCGTGGCAATAACCATTACAGCTGGGGCTGTAAAACCTCCTGTTATATCTCTTCTCAGTCACATACTCATAAATTCCATTTTGAGCTGATAATTTATTTACTTGCTCTCTGTCCTTTTCAATGCACATTTTGAATATAGTGCTCGTGGTGGTCGCTGAGATGTGCATGATATATTTTTCCTTAGAAGAAAATGGAAGCATGATAGTAACTTAATCTTTGACATGATAAACTTTGCATGAAGATAAAAACTAGTGGACAGGGGTCAGGACTTTGGAGCATGAAAGATTTCTGTGTATGGACTATGACAACCTGGAGAAACACATCTAGGAGGTGAGGAATTGCCCTTGTCATCTTAGTGAAACGTTCAGTTAAAATAAAGTCTTCCATGCTTTTCTTTGCCCTCGTTGTTTATGGTACACTGCAAAATGTGTGGAAAAACTCAGCTTCTTACAGCTTGAATTTTGATTTGTTTAATAACAAAATCACTATTAATATGGTTGTGTAACAAAATATTCAAGGCATTATATCTTGTGAGGCAAAATGATTCTGTTTTTGCGTAGTACAGGTGCAAAACTGGAGTTTTTTTATGAACACCACATTCTATTTAAAATATGCAATTTGAAACACTAAACCGTGTTTGCTTTTCAGATGCTTGGCACAACTATGTACATTTTAAAAAGCAGACACATTGCCTTCTAAAAAACAAGGTTCTATGCTAAAGTTAGTATGTCTGATATGATGGACTAGTTCCTCTGGTTGAAAATTAGAAGATTCGCTGTGGAAAAATCACCTGCAAAAGGTTACCAGATTTTATCAATTAAAGTGATATCCTTTAATGTGTTTTTTGTGCTCCTTTGTTAGAGGAAGCTAGGCAGGGTTGTGAGTGTTAGGTAGCATTTCCCAGCATGAGGAAGAATATTCTCACAGACCCTCACCAAGCCCAGGGACAACAGAAATCCCTCCTGCTGGTGTGTTACGAGGCACAAAGACAGAGTAGAGCAGGAAGAGCAGAGCTTGTCCTGTCACACTGTGGCAGGCAAGCACAGGCTGAGCAATTGGAACCCCTGGACATCCTTGATTGCATCACTTGCTCCACCTGAAAACACTTCATTCCCCACTGGGCTCCAATCTGGCCCAGCTGACAGCTGCTCCCAGGGTATATAAGGAATGTTTTACCAGTTTCACAGCTAAGTGCAGACATTTTCTTCTCATTCTTCCAGAGACCCCCTAAGTAAGTAAAGTTAGTACCTGAGCTCTCGGGCTTATTTATGTGGTAGTTCCCTGATATTGGATAAGATAAGAGAAGGGGCCTGGGTCTATGTGTTTAACTGCTGGGGCCTGCCTTTGAATGACTTAAAAAATGATAATAGCAACAAAAATCCTGAAACAAAGTAGTTTTGTTGGAGCTCCTTTAAGATAATATATATCAGATGAACCATTACAGTCTGTTGCCATTTAACTATATGTGTTGTGCATATAAAACATGTAG
Source organism: Taeniopygia guttata (assembly GCF_048771995.1). Taxonomy (NCBI): domain Eukaryota; kingdom Metazoa; phylum Chordata; class Aves; order Passeriformes; family Estrildidae; genus Taeniopygia; species Taeniopygia guttata. The sequence continues at coordinate 13,828,019 of NC_133029.1, forward strand.
GTTTATAAGGTAAAAGTATTCCTTTATTGAAATGCTTTGGGGTTTGTATTTATAAAGTACGAACTTGAGAGTTCATGGAGAATTTTTTTTTCCTAAATATGCTGAGATGATGTTTTAAGAAGTAGTGAAATGTCCAGAACTGGAATTGGTGCTGCATGCACCCAGATGAGTGTGCCATTGTTGCTGACTAGTACATACATGGTTTATCTGTATAATTTTCCCTGAAGCTGAATACTGAGCCTTAGTACCTCAGAGACAAAGTTGGATAGTTTAAACACATGTATTACATAGCTGTGAAAACAGAAAAGAGCTCTGTGATGAATGCTCATTTCTGCAATGTGCAGTTACTGTGTGTGTTGGCAAAGTACTTGTTGATGATTTCACAACACATTCCAAGGCCATTGCTGCTGCAAATTATTGTGTCAGGATTTTTTAAAATTTCAGTATTTGAATCATGCTTCCTTTATTCTTGAAGCTATAACTACTCTTATGCCTGACTACCATTTCTAATGAATGGATTTGGCATGCTCTGATCTTTAATCTTGATGCTTTTCCATAGAATTTTATTTTGGAGTAATTAAGTAGTAATTTGAAAGAAATACATTTAATTAATGCATTATAATTTGGGGTTTTTTTCATATAGTACATACTATATATATTGCAACTGAAATATCTCTGTGAAAGAGGTGTTACTCCTATTTTGCATCCATGGAGTCTTAAAAGTCTTGATTAAGCAACTTCCTCTAATAGACAGTGGCACAGGAGTATGTTTTGCATTCCTGTCATATTTACTGCAGGAAAATATGCAAATGTTCTGTAGAACATGTGCTTGGGCTACCTAATTTTTTATTATTATTTTTAAGGTAATGTATCAAGATTCTCAGGAACACATAAAAATTTATATAATTAGGAGTTTTTTGTTAAAATAGCAGGGTGGGAAGCAGAAGTTGGAAAACTGAATAAAATTAGAGAAACAGATGGTTTTTAGACTGAAATGCTAAAAAGCATAACTTAGACCAAGTAATTTAATTGTGTTACTTCTGTAATTGAAGTTTTAAATGGGCAAATAACTGTATTGAGCTCATAAAAATTGAGATTGTGGGAATGAATGGATTGTCCTGTAGAGAGTGTTTATTAAAATTAATTTGTTTGTATTCTTGCAGCTGTAAAGAAATTAGTGTGAATGGAACTGGTAAATTTCTGCAAAATGTGCTTTTGAACAAGAAGTGGCCCTATTCTCCACCAGAGTTGTAGATATATAGTAAATTTCCAACAGAAGATGATGGATAAGAATCCAAATGTGTTTACCACTCTATTATTTTGTTTTTCTATAAGTAGTTGCTATACTAATCATCATCTACATTTTGAATTGTTTCTCATTTATTTATAAAGATATTTTGAAAACTTTCAAAAATGGGGAGAAGTTGCCTCAATTTATCTCCTGCAAGCTACTTAAATTTGTGGTTCCTATCTTAGGTTTTGAAGAGATTAAGGATAATTTGTCTCAGAATTAATTGAACATACTGGGCAGAAGTTAGGAATCAATGCCAGTTGCATTCCTCTGCTGACGTTGATAGGAGCTGGCATACACTTAAAGGTATAAACTGCAGAGAGGGAGGAAGGAGCAGTTTCGGAGTAGAAGTGGGGAACTGATTGGGCACTCTGACCCAGGGCTGGTTCAGATCTACCCAGTGGACCTCAGCAGGATTGATTGTGCTGAGCATGAGATGCTGGAGTTGTGTGGAGGATAGGCCTGCTTCCATGTGGTATAAATTTGCTTAAATTTTATGGCTCTTAGATGTGGACCATCAGGCTTCCAAAATTGTAATGGTATTCAAATAAATATGTAAAAATACCTATTCCCTAGTCTGGGTTACCAAGCCTGACTTTGTTTTCCAGTCTATTCTCTTCCTCATTGGCACTGAGTATAGCAAATTCGAGTCCTGTCAGAACTCAAAATGTTCCTCAGACATTTTTGGAGGTTCCGGGCCCAGGTCAAAAGCATTTGAGACCCTGGCAGGCAGCTGGAAACAGCTGTGATTTTGGGTTTGAACCATGGAATGATTTACCAACCTTGCAGGAAGAACAAGAAGTCACAAAAGTTTAGATATTATTGTAGAAGTAGTCACAAAGTAGAGGGAAGAGTTTTTGAGTGCTGTACAGGGGGGGTTTTGGTTTTGTACATGGGGGTCAGAGGTTTTAAGATGGAGGGATTTGGGCCTGCCCTGTCCTCCCTCTTTCTTCTTCCTTACCTCCATGTTCTTGGTGATGTTGGCACTCACAGATTGGTTTAGAGTATAAAAGCACCATTTAATATAGGTAATAGGCATTGGGGACAAACTGTACCCATGTAACACGTAATGTACCATATAAAAGACAGCAGCAGCCCTGGGCGGGGAGAGAAGAAGCAGTCGGGAGTCAGAGAGGATGTCAGGGTGTGTGTGTGCTTCTGCCTGAGCTGTGAGCAAACCACAGCAGCCCCAGAAGAAAATCTTTTAGATAACTTGCAATAAACTGCCTTGAGACCGAACAACAGAGACTGCTGAGCCTTTCTTTGGAAGCACGGCTTGGAGGAGGGACTTTTCCACCACACGGAGCCCTCAAACCAGGTTGGGCTCCGTCAGAGTCCTTCACAAACTTTAGTAGTGTTTTCTAAAAATACTTCCCTTGCAAAAGATGGTTTTCATGGGCTGTCACCTGCTGGTGTGCAAAGGTGCTGGAAGTGCTACGGAGCTCTGCAGCCATCAGTGGCTCTGCTCTGCACCAGGTGAGCACATCTCCTTCCCTGCTGATCTGGACCAGTCCTGCACCTCCAGCTGGCTGGAATGAGCTGCAAACCTCTGCTCATCAGACCTCCAGCCTTTGCAAGGCAGAGCAGAGAGGAGAGGGAAGCAGCTTATCCCACACAGCTGCCAGCTGGATTCAAAGGGAAATGCTGTAACAAGGCTTTGCTGCTGGCTGCGCCATGAATCCAATGTTCCCCAGTGTTTCCCCTCTGCTTTGTGTTCATTGTTATTCAGACAGCCAGACTCAACACTTCCCTAGATAAAAACTATTGTTCCGTGCATGTAGTATTCTGAAAATGGGGTTTTGCATTGTAGTTATACTTTCAAATGATGCTGTTTGCAGGTTGAATTTATATTTGTTTTAAAGGTTTAAATCTGAAGAACCATCTGCTCAGAAAAAATAACAGCCAGTGATATTACATTTCTCCTTTGTACTCTATCAATCAGCTGTCTAAACACACAAGTGGGTGAAGGGAGGGGAAACTACTCTGAACACATTTTGTGTATTTAGGTATTAAATACACAAATAAATTAGCAAAGTGTTAACATTGCAAAAAAAAATCTATTTGGAGCATGGTCTTAGAGATATTTGATGTATATGGTATTTTAGTATGATTTCTCCCCAAGCTGTGGACAAATTAATTGGTATGAAAAAGAAACCCAAACAAAATCTGACCCTAATTTTGTCTTTATTTTAGAATAAAGACAAAGAATATAAATATAAAGGATATAAAGAGTATTGGGTGGGTTTTTTGTTTAATTGACTATATTTCCAAAGAAAAAAGAATAAATTAATTTCTTCCTCCTAGTCATCCCTTTCCAAGTCCTCATTTAGATAGGTACAGGTTTTGAATAAACTTTACTCTAGACTTTTATATTCCAAGGACAAAAATGCAAGGATACTGGCAAAGGGTGATAAAGTTTATGTAAAGCCTGAGTATTCAAAAGGTTAAGCATAAACAGGTATTCAGCATTACAGGTTGGATCCATATTCATGTTTCCACTAAATGCTTCTTTGAAAGTGAAATGAGAAATTAAAGAATATTTAAATTTCCTTTTTGCTCTGTCTTGCAATAGAAGCTTAAATGACTGCTGCTGGAAAACTTTAAAGTCTTTTGGATATTTATAACATTGTCCCCCACCCACCCTGGAGTGCAGAAGAGTGAAACCTGTAGGAACTCAGTTTGTGGTGATTGGGAGTGGGGCTGAGCCTCATCCCCAGTGGGCTCAGCTGTGAGAAGCAGGGGAGCAGCACTGACAGCAACGAGCCATGGAGTGCCCAGGGGCACTGAGCAACACCAAAGGGAACAGAGGGCACACAGGGGCAATGCATGAACGTGAGGGATTAAAAAAGGTTGGGTTGAGGAACAAAAAGGAGCAGATGCTTGCACCTTCTGATGTGGAATTGTGTCACTCTGCATGGGCAGACCCTGAAGCCTTCTGGAGAGGTGAGGTGTTGCTCTGTATGGGTTGAAGCTCTGTGGAACTGTGTGGTGATGCTCTGTGTAATGTGGCCATCTCAGCTGTGACATGTGCCATGACAGAAACCATTTAAATGTTTGTAGGGGCTTTTTTGCCCTTATTCATTCTGAGTCTCACCTTTAGAGTGTTTGGACTTGGGTGGAAAACTTTGGACAAGGAAATGCAGGATGTTTGTTTTTAAAGCAATTTTTTCCTTTTTAATATTTTTTAATGTTAAATTTCTGTTAGCTCTTGCCACATCGCCCTGTTGGATTCTGCTCCAAGCAGTACGGTACATTAACTGTACTGTAAATGCAAGATGCTGTTGTACTATCCTATTGTTGATGATTTGATAATGGGTGTGATGGATTATTCAGTGTGTGTATACAAAAAAAAAGAGTGGAAATGAGATAAGGGAATGTATTGCCTCTAACTGTTTTGAGGGTTTTTTCCTCCTTTTATGCTGATGTGTGATTTGATGGAGTGCTAAGCTGTGCACAGATTATGACTTCACAAGCAGAATTGATCTCTATTAGAAATCTGTTCTGATCTTTCCTACATGTCTTATCAGAAAGGATTTGCCTTAAACCCAAATATCAAGAAATGAAACTCAAGGGAACTAGCCTTTATGGCCAGAGGCACAGAATGTAGGAGAGCAGCCCTAAGCTGCAGGAATTTGGGGTGTTTCTGGATGAAAGGTTGGACATAGCCCAGCCATGTGCCCTGGCAGCCCAGAAAGCCAGTATATCCCAGGCTGCCTCAAAAAGAGTGAGCAAAAGGTCAAGGGAGGGGATTGTCCCCCTTATTTCTGCTCTTGAGACATCCCACCTGGGGAACCTGACATAAGGATAAAGCCTATTGGAGCAGTTCCAGAGGAAGCCATGAAGATGATCAATGGGCCAGGGAACATCTTGTATGAACACAGACTGAGACAGATGGGGTGGCTCAGCCTGGAGAAGGCTCCAGGGAGACTTTTTAGTATCTTCCAGTACTTAAAGGTGTGCACCAAGAGAGCTAAGGGGGATATTTTACAAAGGGATAAACAAGGGGTAATGGCTTCAAACTGAAAGAATGTGGGTTTAGTTTCCTGTTGGGAAGAAATGCTGGAACATGTTGCCTGGAGAAGTTGTGGAGATAGATCATCTGTCTCTTCCATATGTCATGCACCAATAAGGTGAGCTGAGGTGGTGCTAATTTTCTTTAGAAAAGGTTTGCAATAAAGGGAAATGTTTCCTTGTTTAAAGAAGGGTGTGCTAGCTCAAATCACGTGTCTGAGGCTTTATCAGAATGAAAGACAAATGAGGTGTCCTCTAGGATCATTTAGGACCATCAGCAATCTCACTGAAGCTGATGAATATTTGCTGTTGACTCCGGGGGAGTAAGAGAAAAGGGGGCCTTTATTTCTAGTAATTTATAGTGAGTCTTAATGGGAAAACTTCCTTTCATCTCGGTGCAATTACATTGATTGAGACATTTTGTTGTAGATTGCTGTCTGTATTAATGACTGGATGACCTCAGCTACGATTTTTCAGCCCATTTTGACTTGAAAAATGTCATTTTATGGAACCTATAATATCTCCACTATTTTGTTCTCCTTCAAATGTTTTGAAGGATTAGAGAAATTGGTTACACTGACCTTTTTGCCCTGTGGTTCTCATCTGCTATTGTATTTAGAAGAAAACAAGACCTGCTATATATTTAGAAATTGAAATAGTGTTGTGTCTCTATTTCTTCATGATATACTCTCATTCATCATTCTGCAGTCTCTGATAGATTTAATAGTTATGATCGCCTTAATTTATTTATTTATACCTACAGATCCATCATAACAGTAATGTCCCAAACAAACCTTTCTGTTCTGACTTGATAATTGATAGTGTTGTGCTATTCCTTTACTGGGTTTATTAACTGACCATGTAACAACATAGCAAAATTGTGGCTTGTTAATAAGCAATTTTCTTTTAAGCACAGGTGTATTTTAAAGCAGACTTTGTCCAAGGGAGCAACTTTATTCTTCAAGTTAAAGTGTTATGTGGGCAGGTTTGTTTTGGATTATTGTTCCATTTTACAGAATATTAAGTCCATTAGGCTGGCTAATGGCATAACACTGGTATCTGCATGAAATGTGAATTCTGGTCTTGCTAACAGAAATTATTTAATTTCTTAAAAGTTGATTTGAAGTATTAAATCATACTTGTTAAAATTATCTTTTTAAGTAGCAAGCAAATTTTTTTGTGTTGTCTGAAGAACCAGGAGTTTTGGTGCATATCTCTACAATATAGTTGTAGAGCATTTGCAGTTTTGACTGGAGAAGAATGGATTCAGAGATCAAATTTGCAAGTGTAACATGATGCTCCTTGACAGAAACAATCTACCTGTGGCAATATAGTCACCAGATAATAATTTCATTTTTTTCTTCCACTTATTCATATTGAAATTATCATGGTAGTTGAAAATATTAGCTAATACTATAATTTTAATGCCCCACCTGACCTTATACCCTTCCTGAGACAGGACAGACATTTGATTTTTTTTTAATGAGCACTTTGAAGGAATAACACCTTTGGGGTTAAAAACTTGCAGGACATGTAGAGGGCAGTGTAGTGTAGACAGAATGGTATTTGATGTCCAAAATAATGTTAAGAGATACAAGAAGAAACCAAATTAAAATTGCAAATAAATTGAATTGGTTATTTGTGTGCCAGTAATCCCACTGAATATTTGGAAGCTGTGGTCAACATGGCCCATGATGAGCCACGTAGTAAATATGATTTAAAACCATTGGATGCTTGTCTGCTAGCTGACATTTCTTTTGAAAGAGGACTCTATACTATGGAACTTGTTTTTCAGGTCTCATCTGTTAACACGGGAAATTCTAAGTGTCACAACCTCAAAACAAAAAAAAAGTGAGAGTGAGTGTGACTGCCAGTGGCTCCTGGATGCTCAGAAATGGAAATCACTTAATATTATGACAATCCTGTTGTGATTTAACTCAATTCTATATTGCCACAGTGGTTTTCCTTAATAAAGATAAGGTCTGATCCACTCTAAGATAAAATATCTCTTGGAGATGAATTTAATTATGCTCATATAAAATGCAGTTATATAGAGGTGTTGAAGCTTGTTAATACTGCCACATATTAATGTTCTCAGGCCTCCTCCTCATATGGAATAACCAACTTCTAGTTGGAGTTATTATATTCCAAATGCTTACATAGCATGGAATCCAGTCATGTGAAGGATTGCTTGGGTGTACCAGTTGACATATTCTGTAACATGTAAAAAGTTTGGGGCAGAATAAATTAAATAAAAAAAAACCACCTTTTTATCTTTTAAGTGATTGGTAAATTTGTTTGTCTGCTTTTTTTGTCCTTCAGAATTTTTACGATTTTAACACTATTCTCTGTATTTTCCTTCTTGTCTGAAAATATTAATCCTTGCCATTTGCTATGTTTCTTTCCTGTGTTGTTGAGGGCAGTTGTATCTGGCTTTTTTTTTTTTTTTTTTTTTTTTTTTTACTTAGGTTGTGGACACTCCAAATAATTTCTTGGGTTGTATCTAAGTTCTGCACAAAATTAAAGATCAGACTGGAGAGTATAGGAGCAAAACTTTAAAGCTAAATGATAAATGAGGACTGGTTTTGGTTTGACTGGTTCATGTATCTAGTTAAACTAGCTGAGTGCACAAGCTGTGGACCAGAAGGGCCACTTTGGTGTGGAAATGTATTTCAAGGTGCTCTCCTTCTCTAATGGGAAATGGAAGGAAAAGTAATTCATTTCTTGTGGAACGTGGGAAAACTTACTGTGAAAGAGAAATGCTCTAATGGATTAAATTGTGGTTAAACTCAGCATTCACATTTTGAGCTTCAACTTCTAAGTTTATATTATATGTGAAGGAGGAGTCAGGTGAGATTTAGTGATCTTTTTCAGAATAAGCAAATAAGACAAGATGAGAAACTAGAATTCATATTTCATTAGACTGCCACAGTTATAGTAACATTGTCTCTGAAAATATTCACACTTTTGCCTATTTGAAGATGTATTTGGTTTGCTTGTGGAACCCACACTTGTTTTGAAGGAAGTGAACACTAATCCGGTAGGTTTTTATTGCTGATATGTAATGCTAGTAAACTCAGCTCACTTGTTTTGATCTCTGGTCACAAAATATGCCTAACATGTACTTTAATGAAATAAAAGTCTGTTTGTAGGTTTGGATTTGCCCAGTTACTCTGTAAGGCACTGGGGGTATTTCAGTGCATTATTTTGTAGCTGCTCTGTTGCTAAAGAGTGGCTTGGCAAATCTCAGTAAATAATTGTGAGTGTTCAGTGATATTGTATTTCCAACACTAGGCTCTTAAACAGGCATATATATCTGCCATACCTTATAATAAGGTGCTATTTGAAGTGTTTAATCTGTGATTAGAAGATATTAATAATAAATAGTATCTCCCAATAGGGTACACAGGTCATTAATTACCTAAGCTGTGGCTGTAGCTTATTCTCATAAATCACTAACTTCTACAGCCTTTCTTTTAAATGTATATGCAGTGTACTATTCATAAAAGAAACAAGAATATTTAAAACATCTGTTAATCATCTAACCAATTATAAATGAACATTTAATCCAAAAGAAGCCTGATAAATCTTTCTTCAATGTATTGCTCATTATACTACGAATATTTCTTGTTTTCTGTAGCACCTCTTGCTGAAAGTTGTAGAGAAGTGTTGCATGATTTGACTCAGCCAATTGCAGACCTGGAAATATGACTGAGATCACTCTTTGGAGAGTTTTGCTGTTACTTTTTTTTTTACTCATTCTTATTGGCTATGGAATGTATTTCTAGAATTGAAATGCCTTTAAGGAGAATATTTTAAATTTTTTTTTTACTCAAGGAAAATATTTTGACCAAGAAAGGAGGGAATACAAACTTTTATTGTTAATACTCAAAATGGACTGCATGAATGTTTTTGTCCATCAGGCCAAGTGCCATGTCCTGCCTTGGGTCACAACAACCCCCTGCAGCTGCAGGCGGGGGCAGAGGGGCTGGAAAGTGCCAGGTGGGAAAGGCCCTGGGGGTGCTGGTCAGCAGCAGCTCAACAGGAGCCAGGTGTGCCAGGTGGGCAAGAAGCCAGTGGCACCTGGCCCGTCCCAGCATGGTGTGGCCAGCAGGACCAGGACAGTGACTGTCCCCTGCCTGGGAGCTGGTGAGGCCGCTCCTCAAATCCTGTGTCCAGCAAGGAGCAGTTGATGCAGTTCAGCCTGGAGTCAAGAATTTTCTAAATTGTTGCTGATACCTTAGGTGATGTGATATATTAAATCTTAATAATCATAAGACAGAATATCAATAAGAAATAAAAGGAAGACATTTTGTTGTAATTTGTAAATCTGTTTTATGCCATTCTGGGCCTTGTTTTCACTCAAATGGTCAAAAAATTCCATCTCTTTATCATTGCTGAGTACTACTGTACATTTAAATCCTAACCACAAAATCTACCAATATTCATAAATTCATATTAACCAGAGCACTGTTTTTAAAAGAGCATACAGCAATGTTAGCCATGTTCAAGATGATGCAAAGTTCTCCAATCCCCAATGCAGAACAGAGATAATGAAGCAGATTCTGTTTCTGCCCTGGAGTGATTCTCTAGCCTGAGTTCAGATGTTGTGGTGTGGCAGGTTAATGGATGATTCCAAGTCAGCAAGGGGAAGTCCCAATTACTTTTAGCACTTGGGATTAAAGCACTTGTTTCAATGCTCAGTTATTTCAAGACTGAAATGAGGAAAGCAACTTTCTGCCTAAGAACTCATAGCTGAGGTCCTACTCTGTTTTTGAAGGTGCTCCTTATAGATTGTCTTAAGTGCAAAGTATTAGGTATGAGAGCTCTGTTCTAAGCATTTATGAAATTTCTCTGCTGGTATATTGCTATAATCTCCATTTCAAAATAATCTCATTAGTATATAATGTACCATGTGCATGAATGATATTTCAATATCCTGTCTCTTTTAGAGTATAATGCATGCACATCACTGGATTTGTGCACACTCTACAATGATATACGCATTTCTGAACAGCCTTTTTTGAATGATGCTCCCAGCAGACCCTGCATAAACAGTGAGCTGAAGAGTGGCCCTAGGGCAAAGTGCTGTGATATAATGTCAGTATGCCTATGTTCAGACATTTAGCCAGTGAGTGATGAGAGATTTAAAAGCTTTTTGTATTTCCCTGCTGGAAGATTGGAGGAGAGGAGGGGGAGAGAAGTTTAGGCAATCCGAGTTTTGTCGCCCTAATCTCTAGAGAGCAGGGAAACGTGCTTGTAGTGAAGCTCTACTAGGAAAGACTCAGCTTCCTTTGCCAGACCAACTGTCTCCTGAGATATTAATTTAAAAATCAGTTTACTTTGTGCTCATATCCATCTTTGGAAATTATGACTCTGAGCCTTTGAAGAGTACTGAAGGAGTGAGTCACTCCCTCGAAGTGAGCAAACAGATCTCATCACGCATTTGGTGTCACAAAAACTATCCTCCCAAAGACTCCCCCTCCCAGGAAACACATCAGGGAATCTATCTCTTGTTTCTGTCTACCAGTGCTGAACTGTTGTTTTGGGTTTGGTTTTTTTGGGTTTTTTTTGTTTTGGTTTGGTTTTTTTTTTTTGGTTTTTTTTTGCTCAGGTTAAACGTTAACAGACAGGCTTATTGTGGGCTGGTTCCCTGCTGTTGGTGCAGGCCCCAGGTAGTGGAGCGTGGGAAGGGAAAGCCGTGTTGTGCTCCTCTGTCAGCCTCTTGCTAATGCTGCTGCAGGAAAATGAATTATTTGTCTCCTCTTTCCACAAAGGTCATGCAATAGTTTTTCTTTTTTGAGGCAATCTGATCTGCATTGTGTGCACTCTTTTGAGGAAGCTGGGTCAGGTTGAACAATATGACAGGGTAGCAAGTGCTTTTAGGTTGAAATCACCATTTCTCTCATAATAAGAAGAAAAACCAAACAAAAAACATCTCACTTTGTCATGATGACAATGACCAGCAGCTCTGCTGGTTTTCACTGTCATTTCAAACCTTTATTCTGTTTGTAACTCCTGACTATAAATCATCTTCAATGCTTGCAGTACACAGCACTTGTCAGGACATATAAACTGCTGATTATTAAGCAGTTTTTCCAAGTCCCATTCTCCATGAAAGGCTGCTGCGTGATGCCTCTGGTTTAGTAAAATATTTTCCTGTCAACAGGAAATTATTCCCCCTTTTGTATAGAGAGAAGATGAGATTACTTTGTCATATTCATGTAACACTGAATTCTTTTGGGGCATTCTATAGCTCATTGAACTTTGTGCAGCACAATAATATTTGATACAAAGAAAATAAACCAGCTTCAGGCTATTAGTCTAAGATAGTGATAAGAAGGAGAGGGGAATTTCCTGCATCATACAAGGTGTTGCTGTGATGAGGATTAGAAACAGAAAACAATAAAGAGCTCAGCAGCAGGATTCCCATCTTCCTCCTATTGCATTCATTCCAGGAAGAGCTCTTCAACTATGGGGTGATGGAATGCAGATCCTGAACAAGAGCTGGGTTGGAAACAAGAAGCTCTTCCATTATCCCACACTTTTTAGTTGTAATTTTTCCCCTTATTGCTCTTCTCTACCCTACTCTTCATTACCAACTTCTTTCCCTCCTTATTTGCTCCAGTCAAGAGTCTCCACCTAAACAGATGCACTGCCTCATCCATACTGTCCACATGGACTCTTGCTTGTATTTTATGAGAAAATTGGTAGAATATAGTGTGACTTACCACTTACACTCTACTCGTACAACAAGTGTAGATATTTTTATTTTGCTGCTGGGTCTCTCTGCTAGTATTTTTGATATCAGTTACATTCATTTACTATTGATAAAGCCTCAAAAGATTTAGCAGCGTGTTTGCTGCTTTCTTCAGAGTAGGAGGAGCTTCAGGATCAGGAGGTACATCTTTATGTTCTGTCTGCCTCCGGTGCCCCCTGTTGCCAGTATATCCAAAGAAGTATATATGTATAGGTATAGTGCATATATAGGTATATATGCACAGTATATATGCTGCACTTTGAAATCTTGAAGTGGGAATTGCTATTATTGAGACTTTTTTTTTTTTTTGATGTTGTGAGTGTCTGCAGTGTTCTGCTTTTGCAGCAATTGAAAAATCCAAGTTTAGTGCAGAGCTCTGAAGGTGTTAGGGAATTCTTCTTGGAGGTATTTATATGTCCTGGGCTTAATTTATCTCATTTGGACCATTCTGACTGAGAACAACACTGACAGAGTGAGAAAAGAATCAGGCCAGAAGAAGCTAATTTACATTTTCAGCATCAGACCAAAGTATGGATGTACTCTTCCAGGCAAATGTTAATAAGCTTTTGGTCTTTAAAAATGTAAATAATTTATTGAACTTGTTCTGCATTTGCCATGTTTCAGAAGAGCAAACATTAAAGCTCTGCAGTATGAAATAATTCCAAAACAGTGGAAATGGATGCAACCAAGAATAAAATGAGAGTATTGAACATAAAGTCTTATAATTACTACCATATTAATTACTATGATCGTAATAATGTAGTATGAATTAATACTATATTACATAATGTCTGTAATTACTGAATGCAAATCAAAACATGAAGTATGTTTCTCACTTCAAATTTAATTTTTAAAAGGAAGCTTAAGATGATAGACATTGCTTACCTTTAACTTTCTGCTAAATCATGCCTTCAAGTTGCCAATATTATTGAAAGATAGAGTGGCTGGCAGAATTTGGTCTGTTATTATTTCTAGTGAAATGTCTTTGAATTAAACAACTCTCTACAACTGCTATCTGAAATCATGAGCCTCTGTGGGTTTGTGTTTCTGTGTTATTATAGCACTATTTGTTCTCTAGGTGTGATCCTATTTAAAAGGGTGAAAGAAAGTGGAGGAAGCCAATCTCATTTGACTAATGTAGAAGTAAAATTTGTCTCTTTAGCCCTGTGAAATCTGACTTGTACCTGCTGTTGTGTGCCAAGTTGAGTGAGGGGGGTGGGGAGCTCTGAGCTGTCTTTTCCAGCTCTCTCCGAAATGAAATTGAGTTCACCAAATTGTACAACATTGAATCTCCCTCAAGTTTGGCTTTTGGCTTTTCTAACCATTATATCTGGAACAGTTAGTGCATTATTTATAAGTAACTTCTCATTTCAAAAATTCATTACAGAACTGACACTTATGTGAATTCATGTGCTGTTTTATTATGATTTTCAACACTTCTTTCTAGTGTCACATATATGTAGTATAAATTGGATGTTGTAGAGTGAAGCTGTTAATTTTTCATCTCTTTTCAACAGAATTGTTTGGCCTTTCTCCTTTCTCATGTCCATCTTGTTGGCTTTCTAGTAGTAGTAATCTGTGATGCTCATTGTACAGTGTGTGATGCATCAGTACAGAAGTGCAGGAATGCAAAGCACCAGATTCCTAAAGGAATCCTGGACCAGAAGTGCAAAAAAAACTGACTTCAGGTTCATTTGGAAAAACTGGCTTATTGTCCAGCTACAAACTGTGAGTTCTGCATTACTCCCATTTAAATTAAGGCTCTCATGTTTTAGTTCTGTGTAACCAGGCCTGTAGGGTTTTATGTGCTGCAGATTTCTCCCTTTTATCACTCATTCTGCTTATGGTCACAGAGGAAGAAGCAGAGCGGGGATAGTCAGCAGAGTAAGAGCCATAAGTAGCTTAATTGGGTGTTGCTAAAAGTCCTGCTTTAGTCTCTCTTCAGAGTTTACTCACAGCTGGGGCTTATTACAGTTTAATCATTCTATGGTAGCTATTTCTGAAAAAAACACTGTATAATAAAAATTTTAGTATATAGAAAACATTTTAAATATAGTTGTGACTGACAGACTGTAAATGTACAAGTAAGGAAAACCTTTCTATTGGATCAAAACATTCCAATTCTTCAAAATTGTGGGTTTGGTGTAATTTGTGTTCTCTTTGATGTCCTCTGGCAGGCTGCCAAATCTGGAAAATATCAATCTTATAAATCATCATTTACCTGAGAAAGGTGATCTGACCTTAAATTAGACATCTGGGCCTTATAGGATTTAAGCTTAGTTCTGGTTTTACTTTTGACACTGCAAGGCTTTCATTCCAATTTGGAAAATATTTTTTCTCTAGAAATTAGTGTTTAATATGCTTGCAGAAAACACTTGTTAGCAAATATTGTTTTCATGATTGGAGATGGAATTTATATTTGGGTTTTTTGCAGTCAGATATTGTTAAAGTATTCAGAGTGATATCTTCAAATAGAGGTAACATTTCTCATCCATATCTCTTCACTAGTAAGACTGATGTGTGCTACTCAGCCAGGTAGTTATTTGTATTTACTGCACTCGATGCAATTGGTTTAATCTAAATGTGATATAATATTGATTAGTAAACAGGTCCAGGAAAGAAAATGGGCATGTTCAGCAAGAGTTATCTTCCACAAGACTGTGATGGAGGAAATGAATTCTATTCCAACTGAGAAGTAATACTAACTATATTCTAAACCTTTTCTAAACCCACTTTTTTTCTTTCACAGAGTAAGAGTTTGTTAGCTCCTTTTTTGGATCTTTTGGGAAATATCTGTATTTCTAAACATACTCAGTTTTTGTGTGTGTGTGAATAAATATACTTTATGGTATTTTTTCTTGTTTCCAAAGCCAATTCCTCTGTTAGTAACTTACCCTTTGGGAAGAACTTATGAGAGAAGCAGTAAAGCATTATTTTACAAATGGAATACCTAGAGATGATATTTCATCTAAACTCTGACTGCTGTAACTTAGGTTTGATACTAATGTGCTATTGTAAGGGTAAATTTATTCCTAAATAGAACTTATTTTAACTGTAAGTAAAGTTATGAATATACTTTTCTGAAGTATACTGGAATATAATGCAGTATATAAATTACTTTAAAATGACAATTTAAGAATTTTTTTCCTGGTAGACTGAAAATGTAGTCACTGTGTAGTTTGATTTAAAATTTTTATTCTACAAGAGAAGATTAATATTAATGTATGTATTATTTGAAACTAGGGACCATATTTAAGCTGGATGTTGAGTTACAGAATCTCTGTAGGTCGAACACAAAAACTTTTGTGCTAGAAGAGGGTCCAGTTTGTGTGGGTGTGCTGGGGATATCTGGAGGTGTGGGATGCTGCTGTTACTGGGGAGGCACCTGCCCACAGCTGCCAACATCTTCCTGTCCCTCAGCAGCTGAATGGAGCAGGAGTGTCTTCAATACAAACCACAGCAGTGAAGCAGAGTAATCAATCCCTTTTAAAGAGGCCTGATTCCTTATTTTAGGGCTTTTCTTGTCCACTTCCTGAATAGTTTGCAAGGGAGGATTTTGTCTCTGCAGTGTAGAGTGAGCAGCCAACATGAATATTTTAAAAATATCTTTGTGATTCAGTGCCCTTCTGAAATATTTTAGAAAAGGTGACAACCTTATTGAATTCATTTTCTAATGCATATCCCAAGTGAGACTCATACATTATTCCTTTTGTTCTTTTGGTCTCGCTATTTTCCTCTTTCCCCCTCTGCAAACATTTACTGAAAAGGCATAGCTGATCAAAGTTATTTAGGATTCAGCTGCTTCTGAATATTATCACCTTCCTAACTTCTTGTGGATGAAGAATTGTGTTCCCATGTAACAACAAGAAAATTGTGTCCCTGATGATGATTAGTTCAAGGATCTGAAAGAAATATAGTAGACATGGAACAGAACAGCTTTTTGGGAGTGGACATTAATCAAGCTCATATTAGATAAAACCAGTTTGGGACAAGAAAATGAAAAGATTCAAGGTTGGTCTATCAGGGCTCCCCCTCCCATTCTGCTGCTTCCATAATGGTTGCATTGAGTGCAATAGAAACATGATGAAATAAATTAGTTCTGTGGGGGATTGGAAGAATCTGAGATAAGTAAAATCTCCCATCTTTATTAAATTCTAGAGCTTGGTTTATTTCTGTTTACTTATAGCCATGTAAATAAACAGTTACCCAGGGAAAGACTTGTAACTGCTTCAGATGTTCAATTCACATTTAAAATGAAATTTTAAATTGTTTTTAACTTGACTGCCTTAGAAGAAAGTTTGAGGGGTTTCTTAATTCTGACTTTGGTATAGACTGGGATGGCATGATAAAGTTTTATGAATAATGATATCAAGCTAATATAAATCAATTAAGTTTTCATATGGAGAGGATAAATGATATGCCTGATTCCTGACATCTCAGAGGAAGATTATACAAACTTCATCTTGGTGAAATGCAAGACATTAATTTTGCCTAGGATCTTTTATGTTTATAAAAGCATGCAACAAAATTTGGCTTCAAGGCCAAATTTCCTTCTACAAAAAAAAAACATAGTCCTGACACTGAAAAATAATCATCTCTTCTGAGAAGGTGGTATCTATTTCATATAATTTTTCAAGTGTTAATCTTCCTCATGCTTTCAAGTAAAGCCAGTTGAATTTGACTTTTGAAATACATATCCAAACATTGTTTGTTCTTGATATTTTTGAACCAAAAGAAAAGAATATCAAAATAATTAACAGCACAGTATCTCTTAAAACTTCCTGGGGGGATACATACTTCTTAAATATTGTTCTTGAGTTGTTGTGATAGAAGTAGTGATTAAAAATTAATCATATTAATAATAGAATTTAGACAACAGGGTTGATCTCAGCACCTCTGTACTTTTCTATATAAAGTATGTTATTTGACTTGTGGTTCTTCCTTAGTAAAATCTTTTTGTAGGCCTTTTGGATAATTTTATCTTGTAGCTTCACTCCAAGTAATAGGTTTAAATAGTAGGGGGGAGAGAAAGTGATCTGGTGCTTAAGCATGCATGAAAAATCCAACGGAGACCTGTTCTTCACCAGGTTTTTAATTCAATTTAAATGCTCTCTCTCAGCATGGGTAATTTTCTAAGAGGTCCATTCTTATTCTGATGTGAAATACTGAGGATGCAGAGGAATCAAGATGCCTGTTTTTCTTCTATTTCTTGTTACTTAACATGGTACTGTCTTTAGACAAAAATAGTCATATCCCCATCTCTGGTAAGCCAGTGTGGAATGAGTTTTGATCTCTCACCACCTGTCAACTAAGAATTAGAGAAATTGTACATTTTTCTATTTTTCCTTGAAAATAAATATTCTTCATGAAGAAATATAATATTAACATCAGAAAATAAAGTGATAAATTAAAAGAATACAGAATACTTGTACAAAAATAAATACTATATTTGCAATGAAACATGTACAAAAAAACAAAAACAAAAACCCTGGTTTTTGGGGAGGAGGAATATTATATCTATTAAACCTCACTGCCCTAAAACCAAAACCAATCTTGTGTTGGAAGAGAGAGACCAGTTTCAGAAGTTTTCTGCATCACTATTTTTATGTGAGCGCTTTTTCTGGGTTTATCTTCTGGCAGACACTGAACCCGTGAACTCTACACCCAGTGAATGGGAGAGCCATGAATGGGGCACAGCTCTTTGAAGGTGGAAAGCAGCAAAGAAAGGATCTGGATTTTTCATCCTGTAGATACTGCTTTCAGCACAGTTCTTCACATGCTAGGCATTGATCTGAGCAAAACCAAATTTTAGTTACTTTTAACTGCTCATAGCTAAATATACATTGTCTCTGCCTAAATAATCTGTAGTCATTCCTATTTATGTGAGCTGCCTTTTCCTGAGGTGTGGAAATTGTTGTGTGGGTGAGCTGATGCAGAATTGTTTTCAGATGGACCTGACACTATTATATGAGGAGCACAATCTTGCTTTCCAGTGCCTCCTGCCTCTTTGCTGGCTCTTGTCTCTAAGAGTTCCTCTGTAACACTGCCAAGGGCAGTGCTTGCATGAATAGTCTGCGTTACAAGTACTAGTCACAGAAGGCTAAAGATGTTTGGGCTACTGTTCTCTGACCCTTTGTTTTAATTTCATTTTTTAACTGCTTTGTTGCATTCCTGATTAGTAATAAGACAAATGAATTTCTAAATATTGATTTGTGGCCCATGGCTTCTGCTAGTAGTGATGGGCCAGGTTCCAGTTAGTGTCTCACTGGAGTGGAACAATGTACGAGTTCTCTGATAACACAACAAGGAATTTTATGGCTCGGGGCAGAACAAGAGATGAATATGCTTGAAGGTTATGAATATGCTTAAGGGTTTTGGTTGCAGTTCTGAAGATCTTTCAGAAAACATGCCAGTTAGGTGGAGCCTGATTTTGGCATACATCTGAAAATGCATTATCTGGCAGTCATAAGAATATTGTTTGTTCCAGCAAATAAATGGGTTTTCTGGAAGTGTCTTGATTTGTAACCTTTATGGAAAGAGTGTTATTTCCCCATCTCCATGGGCTGTTGCTTTTTTCATTAAACAGTCTGCCATCTTTGCATATATATAGTATTTATACAGTGAATACTTATTTTACTATCAGAATTGGGAAGAAATTACTTTAAAGCATTTTAGTGACTGCAGATTTTTGCATTTTGCACCATTCAAGATTTCTGTGGAAATTTAAACCTCCTTATGATTTGAAAGCTTGATAATTTCAGGCTGGAAAGTAAGGGAAAACCAGAAGACCTACTCCTTTTTTGTTCAGTTTTTTGTACAAGTGACAATATTGACCTAGACTTCTGGCAGCTGTAGTGAAGTTATTTCCCCTTTGTCTCATACCTTCTTTTATTGCATTAATGTGTAAATATAGTTCCTGTTTTTGGTTCATGTGTGGATGGTTGGTGGTAATGTATATGTGGAGACAGGTGCTGGTTAACTCAAGACATGTGTGGTTCAGGGAAATAACATTTTTTCCATTAAATGCACTCATTTAAATATGTAGATGCTCTTTTGGGTTGATGTTGCTATTTACGTGAAAGCATTGGTACAGTGTTCACATTCCTGACTGTAAATAAAGAATCCCACTGTTTCAAATTCCCCTTTAATTTAGATAAGGCTTGACCAGCTGTTGAAAGCAGGAAAAGCAGCCTACCCTAACTTGGTTATTGCCTGCAGAGACAGGTCAGTGAACTTCATGGTTTTTTCCAAGGTTAAATATGGATTTTATTTTTATATTTCATTAATTCTGTGCAGCCAGTACATATTGTAATGTGGTACTTATCGTGAAATAGTAAACCAGGTTTGCTACATAGACTTATTCACTTACACAGCCTTCCTGATCTTTTATGCTAATAAGTTTTAAAGAAGTAGAGCAGCTGAACAAGGTTAACTGGATTCATTTAATGACTGAGTGATTTCTGCCCCCACAGTCTAGTCTTGGCTAAAAATATTTATTAAAAATGTTCCTTCTATTGTCAACATTTAGTTGTGCAAAGCTTGATAAAAACCATAATGATTCAATGCAGTAGATGTCTGTCAAAAATAGACTTCAGGAAAAATGCATGCATCAGTAACATTCAATTTTACTAGGAGCAGAAGATCTATTTTTCATGCAGCCTATCTAAATAAGGAATCCTCTGCTATAAGAAAGCGAGCATAAATGAGTGTGTCATTCCATACATTCTTTGATTCTTTAGATGCATTCTTTTGCATCTAAATGCCATGTAATTCTGAGCCTAAACCTTGGTCCTGCTCAATTCCATTATGAAATTTTTATCAGATTGAAGGAAAAAGAAATTCCACAAATATAAATATGTTCTCTGTCATTGCTGGGATGTGAAAGGCCAGAGTTGTTTCTGAAAGCTGTTTTCCAATTGCTTTTATGGAATTCAGCGCAGGGAAATTAAACTAGACCATCTAGAAGCCAGTTCTTAGAGGAGATTATTGTCCTGGCTCCTTTATTGTTTTTGCAAGCGCTAAAGGTCCAATTCAATACAGGTTAGCAGGGAGCTGAGGAATGGCACCTTCTTTGGTACAGAGTACTCCACGGCATTGGTGTGTGGCCAGAGTTTGGGTGTTGCTTTGAATGCTTTGTTCTGCTGCTCTAAGAGAGAAAAGTGTAGTTTTTCATCATTGTCAGGTGCTGATTGTTCTCAGTCAAAGACCTAATTTACTGGGATACTGAGATGGTTCCTCTTTTGTACCTTGATTTCTTTCAGTCGCTGTTTGAATGGTTAAATATCTATTGTGCTAGAGAGCAGCAGAGAAGCACTGATTTTACAGTTCAGTGGTTGTACTGTTCATGAGGGCTAGGGAAAAACTCTGTTTGCTGCAATTAATATTTATTCAAATGAAACCAAGTCACCCAGTTGAAGAGTTGGAGAGGAACTATTCCCAAAAATACCAATGGCTCATGAGGCGAAACTTGCCTGGCAAGTGTGAGGTTAACCTGGGCTGGGGTCTGAATGAGGCTCTCCTAAGTAAAATTCCTGAAGTGATCTAAAGGTCTGAGACTGCAGTGGGAAACCTAGAGTGGACAGGCAGGAAAATTTCCTTAACATATATGAACCCTTTGGTCAATAGTTTAGAGATTATTGCAGGACTATTCGAAATTACCTTGAGATTTCTTTTCCATTTTCTTTTTCCTTTTCCAAATAACTTCTTTTACAATTAGATTTTAGCTGAAAGAAGGAGAATTTCAGGCCCTTCTGGTTTTAGCAGCCATAACCTTGAAAGCAATAGGGTAATTATTTAAAGAGTTGCAGGAAAAAAACCCATGTATGTGTTAAGGAATCAATGTTTGCAGAAGCTTATTTTCTTGCTAATTATAAATAAAGATGGTAAAGGAGCACTTCTGCAGTATACTAAATAATATAATTAACTGTGTTAGACTTTGCCTTGATGGAGACTCAAGGGGTTCTTTGTCTCCTTGGATAGCTTACTGTGAATAATGCCAATATTACCTTGTCCTAATAAAATGATCAAATATTTAAATTATGAAATCAGAACTTTTGTTTGTGTTTGCTCTAAATTTGGGTCTGTTATTCCACTTCCAAGTTGTGTTCCACACTCCTTTTCCTTGTATCTTAATGCAAACAATGAAGTTATGAGCACAGAACAATGTGACATTCTCAGTGTGAACATATTTAGGGAAGTGGTTAGCTTTAGTCACAAATGTAGACCTATTATTTTCCCATGGGACTGTTGCAAAAAGTAGTTTAATATAGATGGGGGTTCTATGAGATTTGGAGCTTCAGCACTGTGGGTCTCTTTCCCTGTTATTTTTCTTCAGGATCTGAATTCTGTTATGGTGGAGCATTTTAGCACAGACCCAAATAAGGATTTTGGGAAGCTATTGCTTCGATAACATAAATAATGATAGTTCTTGGATAATAAGATGATAATTTAAGGAAACTATGGAAATGTGGTAATTCACACATTCTTGTTAATGGTTTGGGACATGATAAATATTGAGTCTTTTTTTCTTTGTAAAGCTGAGAAATGTGAGATCAGCTTCAAAAGCTGGCTATTATTTCTTTTCAGTTTCTCCCTAAGGACCTACACTTTAAGTTTGAAGTTGTAGCTCATACAGAATAAATGTCACAGCAGACAGAGTTTTAGGCTATTTATGTATTCAGGGTCTTTGTTTTAGGGGTTTGTTTTAGGGCTTCTTTGGTCCATGGAGTAATGCATAGTTTTGACTAGTCAAATGGGAGTGCAAAAAGCATAAATGTATTTTTCACCCTTACCATAAAGAACTGGACCAGGACCATTATTCTGTTTTCTGCTTGTATGTGCCTGAAATCAGCTGTTCAGATGAAGCCGTTGTATCACTCATCTGGAAAAACATCTGTTTATAGAGTGTGGCACTATCCTCAGAGTACATAATTATTTCACATCCATGCAGGTTGTAATGTTTATCTTGGAACAGGGGTGAGGATACCAGTATGCCACTTCCCCTTGTGGAATTTTCACTCTTTGGTTTTGTTACCCTAGCTGTGCTTTGCACAATGGATTTACTGAAACAAGAGTCGCAGCCATTTGACATGTAATAGTACAAGGTTTTAAAACTTGTTCTAAGTTGGAATATTTTTGTTTCATTTGTAGGAAAATGATTATCATTTTTGCATAGAAAACCCTTGTGCTGTCTGTTCATTTTGACTGCTCTTGTCCACCAATCACCATAAGGATTTAAGTTATGATGATTAGATGAAAGTAGTAATTAACATCCAGACAGTACACATGAATTGGCTATAGGCAATCCTTTCATGAGTTTCATGGTTTTATTGGGAATTTTCAGTATTCAACAGTACAGCCTTTTCTGGTTGCTGTTCTTCATTAAACAGAACCCTAGGTGTCCCCCTTTCTTCACTTCAGTAATGATTTCTGGCAGAAAGTTGATAGGCAGCCATAGGTGACCATTGTAGCTTTTGGCCATCAGGGGAGAATCTGAAGTGTTTTAAATTAAGAGGAATAAAATACTGATTTGACACCTGATGATTCCAGCTGAAGCTGTACTGATGTGTGTGACTTGTTTTGGACTTATTTTATTGTGCTAACATTTTCTCACGCAAGGCTCTGAACAAGGCTTTTAGATATTTTTCCCACATTTCTACCCAAACTGGAACTTGAGTAGTTTCAATTCTCCTCCTTCCCATTAGATTCTGTGCTGATAATTCTGTTTGTCTTGATGTATCACAAATGGAGGTGGAGCTTTGCTGCCTTTAGGCTCACAAATTTTGATCCACAAGATCAGGGCTGAGAGGTTCCATCAAGCCAATTATCAAAGCATTTAACATGTTTTAGGAATGTTTAGTACTTTCACAGACAATTCTTTGACTATGAAGGCTTATTTTTAGAAGTGATATCAAAGCAGAGAAATCTTTGAAGCCTCAGGAGCAAGAATGTAGATCTTTGTAGCCTGTTGTATATACAGAAAGAACAAACCGTATTCCATAATTCCTGCTTTAAAAAAACAAAGAAGCCCACAGAAAAGGCAAAATCAAAGAAAACCATAAAGCTAACTAATAAAAACACCCCAGAGACCCCAAATTCCAACACAGTTATTTGTACAAAGAAATATTTGAAAGATTAAATCTTAGTTTTAGCTCAATCAGGCCTTGAATTTCCTGCCCTGCTTAATAACTTTTCACTGAAATCTATTTGAGGCCTTTTATTTGTTTTTCTCCCAGGCATTGACTTCTATTTGTACTGGTAAATACAGGAGCAATCTGGCTCCAGTTAGGTCACTGAATATATAAAATGGGTGACCGTTCTGTGGGACTGAATGATTGACTGATACACTTCTTCATAAAAGGTTGGCACCATTCCTGGAACTGTTCAGTGATTGGATTGGATTCATTTGTAGAGTTAAGCACAATGAGACAGAATAAAAAGTGTCTGTTGTGGTGGGAATTGCTGCTAGTAAAGTCCAGGGTGAGGAAGCAGAAAGGGCCTTTGCATGGTATCCACAGATGTTTTGTTCAGCCCTGGTGAGATGTTCAGTCCCCAGGCACACACACATGGAAGGGTCCCAGTTTCTCTCTCTCTCAAAGGGCCTGGGGTGACCCTGGTCTGGGCCAGTACAAAGATCAGCACAATCAGGGAATAGGGAGGGAGTGGCTCAGGGACATAGGAACAGGGGAAGGAGCCTGTGGGGTTTTATTGGCTTTTTGAGGGAAGCTTCTTGTGTCTCCCCCACCCAGGGAATTCCCCCCAGGGTCTCCAAAAGTGTCCCCTTGGAAATGATCTTGGTCTGGATTGTTCGGTGTATAGCCAGGCAAAACATCTCAGAGAGCTGAACTGTGTTTTTTTGTCTTCCATATATCCAAGGTGGATAACACTTCTACAAATGTCCTTTCTGTACTGGTGCCTCATACTCTTACACTGTATTTGTCATTCCCCAAATGTTGCAGTTTTGTTTTACAGAATTATTCAAAATCAAAATAAAAATAATAAAAAATTCCCAATCCCCCCCCCAAGAGGAAAAAAAAAAAAAAAAAAAAAAAAAGAAAGAAACAATGCTGCAGAACATTGCCAGTACTTTGGAGCACATAGCTTGTATCATGTTATAAGGAGAACAGAGATTTCTACAACTGAATGTCAGTTGATAATACCAACATATCACTTCTCATCCTTGCTTCTGTTCAGAGTCCTTCCATGGAAATAAGGATGAATTTTCTGCACTAGGACAAGAATGCCTCTTTCAGCATGTAATATCTCTATCAAGTCATTGTGCATGAGTGTATCTGAATGGGCTTATGTACATATTTGGGGTTGCTTCAGAATCGACTCATACTGAACTTGTTTTATGTTAGAGTCATTGGCTTTTTTCTTAATAGCAAAAACATCACTTAGCTTCAATAAAGACTTTTTAAAATAAGTTTAGGCTTCACATAGGAGCTTTTCCTTTACAGGAACATTGCCTAACTGTTTTTAATGATGATATTTCAAAAATAAATGTGCATTTTTCACTGCATGACAAGCAGCTGTAACCAAGAGCTAGTTTAAGGTAGGAAAATTACACTGCTTTTCAGTGTTTGTTCAGGTAAATGCAACAGTAAAAAGCTTAAATGCTGTTAGAACTGGTCATGGTCATGCCCATATACACACACAAAAAAGGGCTGAGACTAAAGTTAGTCTACAGGTAATTTCTGGATTAAGCTGTTTGCCTCAGTTTTTCTTTCTGTTTGCAACAGAGAAGATTTCAAAAACTCTGTAAGAAATAATAAGGAGATTATAGTTAAACTTCAGAGAAGTCATACTGACTGTTCACATGTCTCATCCTTTAATGACTGTATCTTCAAAGCAGCAGCAGCATCTTCGTCTTAGAGGTTTTGTGAAGTCACTTTTTAAGGAGTGCTCACTGGGTTTTGATATGCTGGTCAAGCAGTGATTCTAAATGCAGTCATTTAAGATTACAAGCCTCATATCGAGCCATTTTCAAAGTCTTTGCATTGTCCTCAATGAGTTTTGGGTTAAACCATTTATCAGAAATTCTTCATTCATCCTTAAATCATATTCCTGCCTTCAGGACTTTGCACTGTTTTATTCCTGCTTCTTTATCTTTCCCTGCATGTCTGTCAGTTCCTCACATGTTTCTGTCTGTCCTTCTGCCAACCTCCTGCCACTGCAGGCACTTCCAGGGACCAGCTTAGAGAGGACTCCTCTTTCCAGCATTGCTCCCTCTCATTTCACAGAGCTCTGCCAGGCAGCTAACTTTCAGAGAGCTTGCCATCACACTTTGGATTTCCTCTTTCAGAAGCTGAAAGCTGCCACATTGCTTGTTGCTGGATATCCTTGATTGAGCTGGTGGCTCAGGCTTTGATCACACAAAAAGAGACCACACAATTACAATGTCTGCAACATATCTTTAGACTAGAACTTTGGGTATCAAATTCTTTTGCTTTCACTCCTCTTTCTGAGACCTCTGTTCTGTGCTTTCAACAGACAGTGAAAAAAATAACTGCTGTTTCCCTAGTGTGGAATGTTTTGCAAGAAATCGATGTCATTAAGTGATTGCTATCTTGGCACAGTTGTGCTTTTCTGGCACTTTTCAAGACACTGAATGTCTGCAGTTATGAACATATGTGCTCACTGTCTCTCAAGCACTTTCATGCAGACAGATAACACTGAACTATAGGAAAAATGATACCTGTGCAACTACTGGCTTATAGCAGTAAGATTTCATATTGATTTTTTGTAACCTTGAAACTAACTCAATGGGACACTCTGCCTTATCAAAGAGGTATTTCCTCATTCCTGGATGTGTTCGAGAACAGCTTGGATGGGCCCAGAGCAGCCTGAATTAGTGAGTGGCAGGCCTGGCCAGCTTGGTTTTGGTTTCTAGGTGATTAAGTTCCCCTCCAATCCTAGCAATTCTGTATTTTCATGATAAAAAAGGGGGTTTAAAACTGTTTTACATGGTCATGGAAGTGCTTATTAGCATGGTTCCTGCTCTTGCAGTCATATAATATATAAAATGATCTTATGCATCTCTTACATTTGGTTTGTGCATTGTTTCCTTTTTGTTACTGTGTTTTTTTCTTAGTGCACTTACAATTCAAACCCAAAGAAGCAGAATGCTCTAAGTTAAATAAGGCCTAATTCTGCTTACTGTGATTGATTAAAAGGAAATTAAAAAAAAAATATATCCCAACAACAGCTGTCATGGATTATGAAGAGGAAGAATCTGTAATTTCGGTTTTCAGTTGAATCTGTAGTACGGTAATAGGCGATAGCATATAGGTTGGAGTTGTCTTGAATGCAGCCACTAGAAAAACAGGTTAAAAAACCTGAATCTGCTGTGTTGATTAATTTATTATTACCTCTGATTAAAAGTTAGATATGACTTATATGCAGTTAAGATGAATTGAATCAGAGTCTTGAGATTTTTGAGTCAGGCTTTTGAGTAAGGAAAATAATCTCAAACATTATGTGGAAACAAAATTATTTTTAAATTCCTTTAAATCTTGGTCATTAATAAAAAACTATTTTTTTTTTCCTCTTCTTTCAAACCTGTTCTGCTTGACAGCTTGGTTTTGGTTTCTTGATGATTTTAGTCATTTTGAGGGTACTTACAGGCTGAAGACCCTGAAATGTCTATCTGGGAAGGGGTGTCATTAGATATTACACAGAACTGTAAAAATGGGCCTAGTCATAAATTGATTTATTTGTGAAGCTAGCAAATCTATTTAAGAATTATAGTCTCCAAAAATATTCAGCCCTGGAACATTAGTGCAGGTAAACATCATAAATAATTATTTTAAATTGGTTACCAAGGCAGTGTAGCAGTATTAAGTTGCTATGGAAATTTTTGCTTCCTGCTCAGAGATGCCAGCACAGCTAATGCAATCTCTTCTAGTTACATCACTTCAGCCAGATGAAAATCAAGAGGGGGGGAAATAGCATCAGGCATACATGTGGGACACAGATCAGGATTATTGGAAAAGGGGATGTTTAAGCCATAAAACTGATATGTTTTGAGTTGTCTCAAATGTCCATACTTTATGTCCAGAGCATTTCACAGAAAGGGAGAATGTTCTTCACCTTGACAATTAGAAAGACAAGAGTCATATCAAGCTGTGTGTAGATTTTTCCTGTTCAAGTTGCCATGAATCAACTCATCTTGTCATATTTAGCGAATCTCTAGCTATTTTTTTTTCATGTGGTGTTGTTATGAATTATATAACTCTCTCTAGTAGAAGTTGTTTGGGATTATTGTCTGAAATACAGTTACATGGTAGGTATTGAATAGTAAATAAGGCACCAAAAGATGATGTGCTATGGCAGCCTAAGGCATGATATTTGCACTCTAGTTTCATAATGCACTTTCAATATCATATGTTAAGGAAATAAAGGAGACATTGACAGTATGACAGCCTTAGTTCCCACAAGTAGCATAAAAAGTCTGTAATCTCTGATTTGCAGAATATTGTACTACTGAAGTGTTTATTGTGAAGTTGAACAGCCCATTCTTACTGCCTGTTCAACTATCCCACCAGAATGAACTGCTGAAAGTTTCCACAACTGCTTTGTGCAATAAGAAACTTATTGCAGCAGATGTTATTTGTTGAGACAGTGAGTATTTTATTCTCTTCTTGCATAAACAAGAAGAACTTAAGGCTTTGAAGCAGATGTTGGGTGTAGAAGTGGTGACTATTATACAGCTCATTCCCATTTCATTTGAAACAATTGTCTTCAGCTTCAAAGAGTGAGAGTACTTTCTTAATTAGTTTGAAATTTGTCATTAGTTCAAAATGTCTGTAGCTTGACAACAGACTAGTACTAGAAAACTTGTTTCTTCTATACTTGAATGCTTACCTTGTAGCAAAAAGGTAAGATTTCTATACCTTACTTCCAAAAACAAAATTAGCATGTGTTTTGCTTTTTTTCGTGGTCACAGGTAGTGAGTTAGTGGTGGCCAGACAAACCAGTTTTTGGTGACCAAATTTTCTTGAAAGGTGGACAGGACCTGGAGATCAAAATGAAATGGTTGAGTAGTACATATACTAGTGAAGAAAATGTACTGTTATTCAAGAATATTGTCAGTAATTTAACTGTGTAAATCTTGGCTTTCTTGTACTGTTATTCAAGAATATTGTCAGTAATTTAACTGTTTAAATCTTGGCTTTCTCAGGATTTCAGAGATTTGGCTTTGGAGTTCATATCTGGGACTTCAGAGAATCCAAGGCGATTTCAGTGAGTGCATTATGAGTGTCTGTAAAGTGTTCCCTGTTACTTCATGAGGTAATTTATAACTTCATTATAAGTTTATATTAGAAGTATCAGTACTGAACTTATAACTTCTGTTTATCAATATGTTTCTCATAATAAAATAGGCCTTAATTTCTAGCTATATGATGTCATCCTTGGTTTCTCAATTTACTTTTTCCAAGTATCCATAGCTTTTTCCAGACAGCCTGATTATCTTCAGGTGTCTCTCAAGCTCTTTGTCTACCTACTGCAGTTTTCTTAAAGAAGCAAAACAAGCATGAAGTATTTGCTTTAAATTTGCATAAGGATAGCATTTCAGAGTGCAATATTTACATAATAATGAAAATAGGCTGGAGGAGACACGTGAATCACAAGGACAGGGATGTGCACTGCAGAATAACATGGTGGAGCCCTACTGGGGCCTGGGAGCAGTGTTGATCCGAGTGGATGAGTTAAGGCAGCAGTGGTTTCTGTCTCTTTAAATAAATATGCTATTAAACTGCTACTGGAACAGAATCATAGCATAGTTTGGGTTGGAAGGGACCCTGAAGATTACCTAGTACCCACCCCCATGCCCTTTACAGGGACACCTTCTGCTAGACTAAGTTGCTCAGGGCTCCATCCAGCCTGGCCTTGAACACTGCTTTTCCACATAACCTGTGCTAGGGCCTCTCCACCCTCAGAGTAAAGAATTTTCTCCTCATATCTAATATAAACCTACCATTTTTTAATTTAAAGTCATTCCCCAGAGTTGCTCCATGCCTTGTGAAACATCTCTTGCCAGATCTCTCGGAACCCCTTCAGATACTGGAAGGTGCTCTGAGGTCTCCCTGGAATATTTTCTTCTCCGGAATGAACAACCATGTCTCTCAGCCTGTCTCCACAGCAGAGGTGCTCCAGCCCTTTGAGCACCTTGGTGGCCTCCTCTGGACTTTGTTCCAGCAGGTCCATGTCCTTCCTGTGCTGAGAGCCCCAGAGCTGGGGCAGCACTGCAGCTGGGGGCTCAGGAGAGCAGAGCAGAGGGGCAGAATCCCCTCCTTGGACCTGCTGCTTCTGAAGCAGCTGGGGGTACAGTTGGCTGTTCTGGGCTGAGAACTCGATTATTGACTCATGTCCAGCCTCTCAGCCACAAGAATCCCCCCCAAGTGTTTCATCTCAGGGCTGTTCTAAATCCATTCTCCACCCAGCCTCTACTTGAATTTGAATTTCCTGCTCTATTCCATGACTGACTTCTGAGGCTTTTGATCACGATTCAGTTTTTAGAATTTTGCGTCTGAGAGGAATATGCATCTGAATTATGGGTAGATATTCACTCACAGTATTTCTTTGGGTCCATGGTAGATGCAAATAGCCATGGATATTTGGCAAAACTTGCAGACTTCATGGGAGCTAGAACTTTTTCTGTTGAAAACATTGGGCTGTATTGTTGCAGTACAGATCATCATCTGTGGATTATTTTGAAGATTATACACACAGTTTATGTAAAGCATAGTGAAAATATGAATGAGTCATACTATGTACCCAAACTGTTGGGATCTACCAAATCCAAATCAAAGTGTCGGGATCCTGACTATTGCTGCAAACAGTTCTTCCAGAGAATATAAAATATAAAGAGAGTTATAGTAAATTTTTTAATATATAAAAATATAATGACATTCCTGAAACAATGTTGTAATTTTTTAGGGGGGAAAAATGTGGATTTTTAATCTAGATAGACTGCAAACTAAGTTTAAAAGGTGTATACCCACCTCACCCCTGCAGGTTTTGTCAAAAAAGGGAAATAGCACATGTAAAGTTTTAGCAGTATTCAAATGCCTTTTTGTAACTTGGAAAACTTTCTGCTACTTAATCATGGACTTGCTGAGAACTGTGGTAGTGATTTAAATAAAAAAGGCAACTAAGCTACTCCCTCCATGGTGCAAAGATATGTCTCAGTGCTGTTTATTGCCTTGAAGCTGAGATTTTATTGAGGGGAAAGAGGAACATAATAGGAAAGTTTCTTTCTGTTCCTTAAACATCCAGAAGACTTGAAAGGAACTTCTGTTTCAGTGGATTGATGACACTTGGCCAGGGATATCCAACTACAGCTAAAAGTGCTCATTCTGTTCTCAGTCAGAAAAGGAGACTGCATGCCAGCACTGAAAAGCCATTTTTCTTACTAAAGGAAGAAAGTCTAAAGAAGTAGGTATGCGGCAATCTGTCAAGTACAGTCCTGTGGAAATCAAGGAGTTTGGCTGACAGATACTATCAGGAAAGTTGCTGCTTAATAAAAAGAAATGCACAAAGTTGTAAGATTGAAAAATTATCACATAGCCTTATTGGTGTTGGCAGATGATGTAAAACAGCCTGTGTGGTATCTGAGGCTGTATGAACAGCAAGAGAGTTTTTTATTTCCTCTCCTCAGTAGTAAATAGTCATTAAATGGTGGTGGTTTTTGTTGACTGCTCTTCGAATCAAATGTAAAGAGGAAGGCACTAGGAGGTTGCAAGAAGCAAACATTTTCTTCCCAGCGAGGTTTCCTAAAGCAGCTCAGAATAGGTTGAAGATCCATCAGATCTGTGGAAAGCTGATGGATGTGTTGACGTGGCAAAGAAGTGGCTCTATCAGGAGAATTTGAGGCTGCAACTTGGAAAGGACCAAGGAAATTTCTATGACAAGTAGGTCTGTGTAGCAAATGCTCTATATTTTGACTTCCCTTTTTCTCAGCTGTTACACCACATGTAAATTTTGCAATGCAATTAAGAAAAAAAATACTTGCTCACAGGAACCCAAAAACATCTTGTGTTTCTGTGGGAAAATGGACTGAGAAAATGGAATATTCTGTCACCATGAGCCAAATGGGAGCAGCATATGTAGCAATGGGAAGGGATAAATAAATGGAAAAAGCTCAAGGTATAGCAGGGTGTACCTTTATATAATCCAACTGCATCCTACAACTCCATTGCCTGCTACCTGCTGCTCCTATACCTGTAATTCCAAAGGGATGCCAAGAAAGGACACTTTAAAGCTTTTATGT
This sequence comes from Taeniopygia guttata, assembly GCF_048771995.1. NCBI lineage: Eukaryota > Metazoa > Chordata > Aves > Passeriformes > Estrildidae > Taeniopygia > Taeniopygia guttata. The sequence goes on from NC_133029.1 coordinate 13,859,354, forward strand.
GGGAGACCTTTAAAGATTGTGAAGAAAGAGAAAATGAGAAACAACTTGACCCTAAATTTGCTAGCTTATTACAGAGGAACTGGGAAACATTTTGATCTTGAGCATAAGTCATAAGCAGCAGTTGTTGTGCACTTGCAGAACATAAGCTGTTTCCAGTGCTACTTTGACTTCCTTATTTTGTTAATATTAATGATTTTTATTTCTGAGAGCCTATGAAATCAGGTCAAAATTGTAAAAAACATGGATTTTAAGAAAAGCTTTTGAAAACAGAAATCTTAAAATATAATTTCAAATGAAATTAATATTTTTTCCTGCATTGTCCCCCAGTCTGTTGACTTCCAATAAATAAGGAAAGGAATAATTTTTCCTGCATTGTCCCCCAGTCTGTTGACTTCCAAAGAATAATGAAAGCAAATTAAAAAAAGAAAACTAATTGTTTTAATAAATTCATCTGTTTATTAAAGAAGAGTCTTTTATTTCTGGTGTAAGGCCAGCAAGCCTTGCATCCTCTGTAGGATACTTAACTCTCTAATGCCCGGAATTAATATAACACTTTGCCATGTGTGCACTTAGAAGAACAGATGGGAGTGATTAAAGGGTGGCTTATTATTCAGTCCCTTAACACCAAATACCGTTGTTTGATTTCCATTTAGTAATGTTGGAGTTTGTATGTGTTCAAATTTTAATTAGAATCATTTCCCCTGTCTGATATTTTCTTTCAGTTTTAATTCAGCTGATTAGGGCTCAGGGCCCCTTACCTCACTTTCACCATATAACTGAGATTTAAAATCTTCAGGGGTTACAGTATTCCTATCTGGATTGCTCAGGGACTCAGTTTCTTAGCATTGTGTTTATTAGATTGTATTACTTTAAATCTTCTTTAGCAAAGATTCTTCTTTAAGGTAGTGAAAGCTGTGTGTGTTCAAAGCCTGCGCAGGATCACACACTACCTTCTCCAGAGCTCTGCTTTAGAAAATGCATCACTTTCAGTATCTGATTTGCTGACTCACAGGCTAATACTTGACTCATGTCTGATTTCTGAAGGTTGCTATTCCGGGTTCTTCCCTTGAGATACTAAATGTATGCTGCATTGCAAGGTATATTGATTTTTTAAAAATCTGCAACCTTTGAAGATCAAGCTGTTAGGTTATAATCTTAAAGGGGGATGTTTTGGAGTTCAACTTCTATAGGTTGATGTATTAGGGGATATCAATAATTAATGGAGTCAGTATGTGGTGACATCACCATCATGGCTTGGGGAAGACATGCTACAGCTCTGCAGCTTCCTACAAAGCCTTTAGCTGAGGGACAAATGAACTGCCCAGATGTTAATCTTTATAATTTCTGATTTGAACTGCATGAGTAAGATGGGGTAATTTGGCTTCCCACAAATTATTTGTCACTAATAATTTCAGAAAATCTTGAAGACATTGCTGGGCAGAAGACCTTATGGCGAACACTGCCAGGAGAAGCTGAGGATTTGGGCATCTGAGTTTTCTCACTAGTTCTTGATATTCTGCACATTTCCCACCATTGCTCTGCATGGGTGTGGAGGTCTCTTGGTCCTGTTGCTTTAGGTCTTTGAAAACTGTACACTTGATCTCTAGGCTTTCCAGAATACAGCTTTTGCAATATTTTTTCTGTCTAATCCAACCAAAATCTGAGAACCAAAGGCATCCTCCAGATACATCTTGTGCATTGATGTACTTATCTGATAAAAAGATTAAGTATAAAAATATTTTTTTTTAATTAAAAGCAGTTAGAACTAAGCAAACGCATGGTATCTAATTTAGAAATTTTAATTGAGGCCCATTTTAATTGTTCCAGTAAGGAGTAGTTGAGAAAATAAAAGCAGCAGCAACTGGTGAAATGGCCAATGGATTGTAAATGAGCTTCATTTGAGCAATGCTACTTGGAATATATTAAGTACCAAAATTACAGAACAATGGTAATGAAATAAGGGTTGCTATGTTTGTATCTATGCAATTTGCATTTAATAAAATATTAAAATACTACTGTGTTGTTATGCCTGCATAATTCTGTTTGTTTATACCTTTACGTGATTATTTCTGTAATGAGCAATCATTAGTTTAATACAATTTTTGAATGTGAGCAAATGTAATCTCCAGGCTACTTGACAACGCATATTTTAACTTAAGTATGATCAAAGCTTATTTCATTATTAGTTACAACTATTTCTAGAGAGAAAAGATTTAGAACAATTTGAATCGAATTGTTAAAGGGGAAACAAGTTTGCTTTTTCATCAGTAATGCTTGTCAACTTATTCCTCCCCTCTGTGGCCCTGTGTCCCGTTATATAGATAGTAGACATCTGTTAATAAAATAGGTAATGAAAAGCACTGTTCAGGAATGGTTTATGCTAGAAAACATTCCTACAATTCTCCTTGTGGAAGCTGTCAGTTGCCATTTAATCAGGCAGCTATATAATGGCCTGAAAAAAAGTCCTCTAGCACATATCTTATGAATTGAACTGGGGACAAACAAATGTCCTCTCTATGCCACCTCTCACTGCAGAGCATGTCAGCAGCTGGAAAAATGTAAGTTTGGGCAGAAATCCCAACCCAAAGAATCAAATTTGGCAATAAAAAGCCACATGGTCAGTCTATCATAAAGCAGGAATGTACAGTAGAGGGAGATGAAGGAAAACAAGAAGCTTAACCAAATTAAGGCATTTTATCTATTTTATGTATCATCTTCTTCTAATGTCCCATTCTTCAGCAACCTGAATTACATAATTCCCTATTCCCTTCATCCCTCTCCTGTTTCAACAGCTTATTTTGCATAGTCAAAGGTTTTCACTGTTCAATATTTTTTGTCATGCTCCTATACTTTTTTCTTTAATTAAAAATAACTTTAATGCTGAGTTACATGCCATACCATAAGTTGTTTGCAGTTGCTACTTGTCAGAATTTCTATTAGCATTTTTAATATTTTCTGCTTTTTTCTTCTATCAACATTTTTAACATTTTCTGTTAACATTTTTTTTCCTATGCTTATGGGTGGAGAGATCCCCTCAAACCAGTGAAAAAGCTGGGACAGCATAAAACCCCTTTCTGAGGCAGCAGAACTTGTCCTGATGCAGGCACTGTAGCAGATGGCTGCACTGGATGGCCCAAATAGAGGGATTCCTGTAAAACCCAAATCTTCAAGTGAGAAAGGTGCATTGTAGGCAAGATCATAATGCACAAGCCTAGGGTAGCTACTGTAATATATTACATTAACCAGATAAAGTCAGCTTAGTGTGGTCTCTGTCCCACTTACTGAAAGTGTGGGGCTCTTGACGTTCTTTTTATTAAGGGTGAGATTTTTTAGGACCCTGATGCTTAATGATTTAATTAAGTGGCATCTAGAATTGTAATCAGAATTCCAACATTCTTTAGAGAGAAAATTAAAGGGTCAAGCTGTGCTCAAGACATTTGTGCTGTGTCTCCTTCCCACTCTGAAAATGCTTAATGACAACAACCTGAGCCTACATTATAATCTGCTGATTTATTTAATGGCTAAAATAAGAGCTAAACTGCTTTGAAAATCTAGCCCTAATGCCAGCACTGTGAGAGCTATTTATGTATTTTAAAAGTCTTAAAATTCTAAGAATAGAGTTGCAGAATTTTTTGAAGGGAAGTTGTGGAACACACACTGTTTGCCTTGTTGAGTGATGTGCTCAGATTAATTTTATAGTAGGAAAATGGGTTAGGGCACCCCAGGGTTTATATTGAATCTGCAATGTAGAGTTTGTTTCTGGACTTCTCTTCAGCACATGGTTGAGAATTTCCTACTTTGGGGATAAATTCTGTGCTACAGGAAAAATGTACTTGTGGTCTGTACTTTGCAGAACACTTAACTCTGGAACATGAGTTATTTGCCTGTTGGCCTTGACACAATTGTCCAGGTTGCTCAGTGCTGCTCAGCAATGAATGTCTTATTGATCACACCTGCATTTCTCTTAGGGTAATTGGGCTTTAACATTACCTGGCAGAAACAAGAAAGGAATTAAACAAAAAATTTATTAGTGAAACGTATTTTAAGTGAGAAGTTGATCCGAGGCCTTTAGCTGTCTAGGCATACAACATTTTCTCTAAAACACTTAATTTGGAACCTTTCATCCAGCTAATTTTTTTAATACATGTTTCTGTTGGTTAACTCTGCTCATTTCAGCAGATTTGCTTGTAATTTGCGATGTTCTGATAGGCAAATATAGCCTAGTAACTGCTGTAGTCTCCTCTACACCTGCAGAAACATTGATACCTTCTGAATTGACATATGTTTAGTATGCTTCACAATGCCTCTGGAGAAATCTGTAATTTAGTTAATATGTTATTCATGTTTATTAAGCACATGCCACAGCAAAGTAAAGTAACTACTGGTTTGAAATCCCAGACAAATATGCTCTCCTCTACAGGGACAACACTTCAAATGTGAATTTATTGTGGTACCTCTTTGAACTTGAAGTGCATTGAATGGGAAAGAGAAAACTCAGTAGTTTTGAAATATTTAATGAATTCTTATTAAAATCAAAAAAAAAAAAATACTAGGCAGAGTTGCCTGGAGAAAAGTAATTCTGTTTTGTGGAAGACTCTGTTTCCAAATGTATTTTCTTTGAAATCCCCAAATGTTTTGAAAATCTCTGGTTTGAAGCTGCTCACCTGGAAGGCTGCCTGGGAGCTGTTGATGTGAGGAGCTCCTGCTTGGTCTTCCAGGTCATCCACGGGCTTTCAGCCCACCAGGTGAGCTGCCAGCAGCTAAACAAGCAAGATAGAAAGAGGAAAAGAAAAAGCTTTTCCCACAGAAACATGGTTTGGCATATAAATCTGGAAACGTTGCTTTGCATCTGTTAAATGCTGTCAAAATGAAATTATTTCATGTGACATTTCAATTTAAATAAGCCAGCAAATGCTATAGGCTAATTTTTTTTTTTTTTTTGTCATCTCTCATTTCAGTGTCATCTTGGTGGACTGGCTGCAAAAGTGATACAGTAATTACAGCATTGATGCAGCTTAGGACAGAGTAGCTTTTGATTTGTGGATTAGCCCTACTTTACAGGTGGTCCAGGGAGAGTGCTTGCCATTTACACACTATTTTTACCGAATGTACATAGAGGCGTAGTAGCAAAATGAAGTTCTCACTTGTGTTTTACCAAAGCAATTGATACAGATACAGGCAGACTGAATACAGGGAAGATCACCACAGTTCTCTTTAGTGATGGCCAAGGTTTTGCCAACTCATCAATGGAAGGAAAGCTAAAAATTGGCACTGAGTTTGTGGAAGGCTGAAATAAGCTTTTATCTCTTGTATGACAGTTTCTTCTGGATGCACTAAGAGACTTCCTCCTATCCTCTAACAGACCCACTGATAGGGTAATGGAGAAAATGAGTACCAAAGATGATAGGAGAGCAAAAGGAAACCAACTATACTGATGATAATACTGCAAATTAATGAAACACTGACAGTACTGGGAATTTGCTCATTTAAAACAGTCACTTTAAGACTTGGAGAGCAAAGAAGAAATAGAGTCAGAGGGAATAAAATCAGTGACTCAGTGTGATATGCAACTGAGCAAGGAAGTAACTGATAAAGTTAAAATGTTTTCTCCCTAGCCCTTGTAATTAATCACTGCACATATGTGTGTATTTTGCATTGAAATAGGTCATTAAGGAGTAGCCAGTTGACACCATGTGCATTTAGAGAGGTCAAAGGGACATTAACCATTTGCAATAAAACTGTAAATCCAGAAGGGGTTCTTTGGAATTAAAACCATTTGATTTATACTGCCGGGCAAACATTAACACTGCAGGCCATGAAAAGACTCTGTGGTTAAGTATTGCTCTGAGAAATAGAAGACAAAAACAGAGAGACTGAGTTTTTTGAGTTTTGTTTCTTTTTTTTTTTGTCCTCACAGAGACAGTTTGGGGTGTTATAAAGCATTGGTGGGGTTGAATTGATGGTGACTACATTCAGTTAAAAAAAAATCCCTCAGCTGTAATTTCAAGACCTTCTGGTAATACCAGAATATATTTACACATTTCAGGAAGATTAAAGCTGTTAAAAGGAAGTTAATCAGTTTGCATTAATCATAGTCAGAGAAACTCCACTGACAATTGTAATACTGACAATATGCATCACAAGCCATAATTGGTATGGTTAAACTTATTTTGCAGAGTCAGCCTTTGATTTAATGTACCATTAATTAGGTAAAATAATTACAGTTTTGTGTTAAATAGATACTCTAGGCATATGGTAGATGTTAATGGGAAAATATGAAGATGAGTAACCATACTGTCAGTAGTTCTTCTGCTCAATGCTATTACAAGATATAATGTTAGCCAGTTACTTTACTGGACCCCAAAGTATTGTCATTACTTAATTTTTTTTTATTGTGAAGCACGTAGAAATTTGGTCTCATCAAGTATGGCAGGTTAATACAATGCACTCTGTGAAAATGAATGTCTGAGAATTAAGCTATAGCCACATGTAGAAAAGGAGCAATTTTTTTGTTGGTCTCAATAATGTTAGTTCATTAAAGAGAAAGGAGCTCTGGAAAAAAAAAAGGCAGAAACATTAATACCACCACATGGTATGTGTGTTAGGATTCTGCTGGAAGGGAACAGATCAGAAAACACCTCTTGCCTTTTGGCAACTCACTTTGGAAAGCATAAAATTAGGGAATCTCATGCCTTCAAGTTCTAGGGTATTTTGACTTTCAAAAGGAGTAAGTCTACTTGTGGTGTCAAAATTCTGTGCTTTGTCAAAAAGGAAAGCTACAACTCGTTTTAATGCTTTCTTTATTGGTTGCCTAAGCTTCATTAAACAGTCAGCTATTTGGAGCTAATCTTCTCAGAATAAATTCCTGGCTCTGTTGGCTCTAATTTACAAGACAATCATCCTTTAGAAGGGCAAGTTGCTTCTCCCTAAATATCCAGTAACATTAAGATTAATGCCTGATTTCTACAGCACTTGTAAAGAAATTTCAATACCAGAAACTTTGGCTTCTGATCTTTGCATGCATAGCACCCAAAGAGTCAGTACAACCTTCAAAGAAAGCATAATTTGCTGGTGTAGCTGCTTAACAAGGTGTGAAATCTGCACTAATTAATCTTTTTTCTTGCGTGGGACATGTTTCCCTTGTTGATCCTTTTCAATCTTAGCTGAGTTTCTCCTCTACTGTCTCAGGGCAGAGATTTTGAATAAGTTATTGTTGGTGGATGCCTTCAGAGATCTCTTATTACCCTATCCAGAGGAAGGGGAGCTCTGTTTGGATGAAACACTTTTTAATACCTTAGTACTGAAAAAACCTCATGTCCTGATTTTTTATTAAAGTGATTTTGGTGAAGAGGAAGAAATGCTACCTGTGTGAATTTGGCAAGGGATGCTGTGCCTGATAAACGTGCAAAACACTTCCTGTGAGATGTAAATGATCACTTGGCTTACAGCTGCTGGACTCTTATGTCTCACATTGTTTATTTTGTCACTCTGCATGCTAGAGGTCGCATATTTGGCAAGCTCTGGTTTGAAAGTTATTTGAGGTTTTTTTTTTTTTTTCTGATAAGAAACAGTATCTGCAAAGGGTATTAAGATGAATTCTGTCTGTCAAAGCATTGTGTTTTCAAATTCTGCAGATCTTACAAGTTCCCAACCTGTCAAGTTCTTTGCAAGCACTTTGAATTTAAATCTAATAAGCACAGAATATAGCTCGTAAGCACAGCTCCAGGTGTTTATTTCAATAGGAGAATATACAACTATAGTGGCTTGTACTAATAACTTAAGACATGTAGGCACACTGTATAGATTTACTAGCCCAGAGGTCAAGAGAATGGAGCTCTCAGGTGTGTTCAGCTGTCTAAAGAAATAACCTTTACATTTCTGCACAGATGTGTTTTGCACTGAACAGAAGGTCACTTCTTTTTACTATATTAAGACAGGTAAATGGAAGGTATATTCTAATTCAGTTAAGAAAAAAGGCACGTTTCCTTAAGAATGTCTTCTAAGGTGGCAATAAAAATTATTTATTTCAATAAAGATGGTTCATGAAATAGCTCAATTTTTTAAAAGGGTTTTATACTATTGGAAATAATTAGATATGAAACCAGGAAATCCAGGAAATGCCTGCCTTATTTCAGACATATCATCTCAAAGGAAGGAAGAAAACAAATCAGTAACTGTCATAGCATAAAGGAGGTTGGAGAATTTTATTTAAAGGTAGATATCATACATGTATATATCAAAAAAGGAAAATTTTCTCTATTGTCAGTATTTCATAAAGTTTTTTTTTTTTACTGGAGTTCTTTAATGTCAGCTAAAAAGATAACACCTGCAAATTATACTTTCTATGAAGGTTGTACTGACTCTTTGGGCGCTATGCATGCAAAGATCAGAAGCCAAGTTTCTGGTATTGAAATGGCTTTCCAAATTTTCCTCTGAGAGAACATCAGATCAATGGGTCACAGAGGTGACTGTTGCTTCATTTGGTTATCTTAATAAAATATATTTCTTAGCATTACTGAAAAAATTGTGTCTAAAACTGCAATTAGGTCCAAGTTGGCCCCCTAATGCAAATGGACAATTTCAACTGGACATTCTGAGTAGGCTTCTGTGTGAGTAAAGACTGGCTCTAAGTCATTCGGCCAAATCAATAGCAGGATCTCTGAACTTCTCCACCACCAATCTTAAGGTTGTTTCTGGTGGAAGATAAAATTAAAATGAGGGAAAAAACTGCTTTTTCAAATATGCTTTGTGAGCCTATCAACTTTCCAAGACTGTCTGTGCAAGTTGTTTTTAACATGCTCAAATATCATCCTTTTGCTGGAATTGTTGTCATAGTTAAGTCAAAATGTATTTTTACAGAGTTTAATTCTTTATGTACCAGGTTTCTCTTCTTTTTTCCTTCCTTTACTCTTACCCACGAATCAAGGAGTGAAATCCAGTTTTAGACAGATTCTGTGGTGTTACTTTCCTGCTGTTTAGACTATATTTTCTAGGAGAGAAAAAAAATTATTGGGAAAAATATATCTATGATTCATTTCAAAAACCAGTTAAAATGCCCTGCTGCATTAATACCTGCTACTGAGACTTTCAGCCACTGATCTGGCAAAATAAGTCTTCTTTCTTTAAATCAGATGTCTTAATCATAAAGAGAATGCAGATTTTTTATTTTTTAGTTTTTTTAGTATTTATAAGCATGATATGTTATAAAGATTTATAGCTGTATCCTTTATTTAGCTTCTTGTTCTTTATTTAGCTTCTTCCTTTCTCATGATGTGGTATCATTGCTGTTATTTCAGCATTTGTAAGTCTTTTATTGAATGTATTTTTCCTGATACTTGTGATTCTTTGTTGGAAGGATTTTGCTGCTTTGCAATACTTGCTTTTCCAACACTGATATAACTCAATTGATGGTAAAATTATTTCTTGGTACATTTCAGATTTTAAATCATAGATCTTAGTAAATTCATGCAATGACTTTTTTTAGAGAAACCACACTGACTAAGCAAAGAATACTTAGAATTGTCATCTGCATTGTTTTCCTAAGAATCTAAGACCTTACATTTCTCTAACAGAAAAAAAAAAAAAATCAATCTCAGTCACTGCTTTTATTATTAATTTGAAATTAACGTGGCTTTCTATAGCTCAAATTTCAAATATTGTTCTTGATTGAAGTATTAGAGGGCCTAAGGTGTGAACTACAGTTATATACAATAATTGATTAGAACAATAGCAGATTAATGATGCTGTAACTAATTTAAATAAATACATATGAGAACATAATAAGAGAAGAAAATAATTCAAAATACTGGGGAATATAATTTAGGGCATTAAAATAGGGGGGGGGGGAAACCCTGTGTTTATGAGATAAGTGTTCTGCTTAGGGAAGACAAGAAATTTACATTTTACACAATCTGAAATGAGATTTCAGAAGATCTGAGACTGATAAATCAGGGCCATAAAATAAATTAATTAGATTAGAGATTAAAGGATGATCATACAAGGAGACTAATGAGGGGGTAGAGTTTGTATCTAGGCCAGGTAATCACTTTGGGACACTTGGCTATGGTGGAGTTTTGTAGCTCAGTTGCCATGTGTGGGGCATAGGTGTTCTAATAGTGTAGGGGCTATTCCCTCACCTGAGACAGCTCTGATTCCAAGGTTATTTGGTAAAAAAAAATATTAAAAAATTGTAGGAGATTGTCTTGGGACACATAAAGCATTGCAGATCTTTGATGTGGATAGAGAATGTCAGTATAAACTATATCAACAGTAACTTTCATTGTATCGAGCGTAATACACTCCAAAATTTCATTTGAGGCATTTTTGGTTGAAGGTGACATCTGTCATGTAATTAATTTAAATATGTTTGCTAGTTTTCTGGAAAATATATTATTTTATATTGGCATTGAAAAACTACAAGATATGAGCAAACTAAGGGGACTAAATTTTCTCTCATACATGTATGTAGATCAGAATAAAAAAACTAGGAAAAGCCAGTTACAGCGCTTCATTCACTAAAATTATTTTAATTTTTTCTGGAGCTCTCTGATGTCAAGTACTAATCAAAACAAATTAAGTAATGAGAAAAATAAATATATCTGGATGAGATAAAACAATGTGAGTTGAAAGAATAGGTTTTGAAAACATGCAAAACAGGCTAAGAGTAAACATAATTAATTAAAAGTTTCCTGACCCAACACTTAGAAGTGAAGCAATGTATGTTTTCTTATCACAAGTCTAATGTTCTAATATTGACATGATTTTATGAAAGAATTTGCATAAACTATTTTCTATTCCAGCATGATCAGGATTTTACTTCTTTCTGTTGATAAATACAATACCATGGCAAATGGGATATGAGACCAAGTGCTTTCCATGATAGGATTTTTTAATAATTATTTCTCACTTGTCTATCTGGGAGCCCTTTGTTCCATGAAAATCAGGTCAGAAAAATGAAATATCAAGTGAAATAAAAATACGTGGCTGGGGGAAAATGTATAGAAATCAAGGGGTTAGGGTTAGTGTGGTTTAGGGTTAGGTTTATGTTTAGGGTTAGGGTTATGTTTATGGTTAGTATTTCGGGTTAGAATTAGGTTTAGGGGTTAGGTTTAGGAAATTAAATATTGAACTTTTATCTGTTTTTTAAATCTTCCTTCAATTCTGCTGCTTGATTTAGCAAATAATATTATTTTAATTTCACTGGGGGACATTCTTAGGCACATGAAGTGTTCTGTTTGAGAAAGATTTTATTATTATTAATATTTATTTTCTGCTTTACAAACTACCATTGAAAAATATGTCTACATCTCTCATCCTAGGATTCTGTTGAGAAGTTCTGCTTCCATTTCATTAAAGCACTTTGTGGTGATCTTGAGTAACAAAACTGAAGTAAAACTTGGACCACTGTGCCTGTACCCCGAGGGCAGTCTTGCATGGCTGCATACATTTATGAAAGTATCCCTCAACTAGATATTAAGGAATTAGTATACTGTGGAATTTCCTTATTTCTTTCATTTAAGTGTAATGCTTGCTCATAAAATGATACATTTTCTAATTTTATAGCAAGATATGAAAATATTTTCCTTTTCTGAATTTTTTTTCCTAAAATCTCATATGTGAGATCACTTTGTCATACAGAAAACAGAGTCCCTTGCTGAGGCAAACACCTCTGGAGCAGGAATGCTGCCATTGGACAGAGGGATCCTTGGGTATAGGTTCACATAAAAGGATAAAACTTTGCATTTAATATTCTTCACCTGGCAGCTTCTATTTGAGTCTCTTTCCCTTGATTCCTTCTGAATGTGAAGAAAACCTTTTGTGGTTCTCAGGATTTTGCAGGACTTGGCCTTGAATGCAGCACGTGGCCCTGCGGTGTGTTACTGAAATAATGTAGAGTGGGTGTTTGATAAATATGCTGAACTGGACTGTGTATCTACTGAGGCATATTTTGAATACTCCTCTCCAAAATGTCATGTATAAATAGAAGTGCTTTAACAGATTGCAGGCATTTGGTTTTGTAGAAGATCTTTGTGCCTCTCTGGTTTCTTATATGTTAAAAAGTCAATTATTGCAAACTCTCTCTGTAATTTTTTGATCATTACCCATTTATCTTTAAGCAGAAATATCCTTGCTCAGAGGTTGCTTAGTGTATAATCTGGTTACTCTAAATTCGTAATGCTTTAATGACATTTGAAGTATCTCTTACTGGATCATTAATTGCTGTTATTATTTCATGAATTTATTTCTACAGATGATATCCCTATTTCTGTGTGAATAGGATTGATCTGCTCTCTAGAACAGGAGCAACTTTGATATCTGGTAAATATATAAATGAGTCTTTATCAGGATTTTACTGAAGAGGACACTGAATCTCTATTGTATAGAGTTTTACAGGATATTCAGAAAATACAGTGGTGATATGAGACTTCATCTAGAATAAAAGTGTTCTCTGAGATAATGATGGTTTTAGGTTTGGCAGAAAAGTTCAATGATACAGCAAAATTTTCTCACAGTGCTGAGAGCTTTTGCCTTGATCATTGCAAGATGGTCTCTTTGCAAGTGAAGTACAGTGATGTGCTTAAAATATAGCTGTACTTTTTGGGGAAAAAAAGAGTTTCCTCCCCTAAAGAGCTGAGGTAATTTCATAAACGTCTTTCAGGATTTCATTTAGAAAATATTTTTCTCCTGGACACGTAACCCTCAGAACAGCTACTGTCAAATGAAACAAGCTTACTGAGAAAGATGGATTGTGAACTGAAGAGATTTCCACTGCAGGTGAAGTTCTTCTTGGAGTTTACTTTCAAAAGAGTTGGCAGTGTTTGTAATTGTGTAAACACAAATACGGATTATTTATTTAATAAATAAAACATAAATGTTATAAGCAATGCCAGCAAATATGTTTTGATCACAAAATTGTCTCACAGAAGACATTTTTCTCAGATGTATTGATATGAGATATTGCATTGCAGCTCCTAAACCAAGTTTTTAATACATTGATGTTTCAAATTCCCTTCTTCCACATCTGCTACTTCATATTACTGCCAGTGAAAGATGCAATAAATTATTTTTTTTCTTGTTTCTGTTTGATTTGTCAGACATTCTTCACCCATTTTTCAGCAGCAGTTTATGAATGTGTTGATCTTCCTTTGGCAAATGTTTCCTACGTGCTCTTGAGTTTTGATTTTCACCTTTTGAAGTGCTACCATTAGTGAGACATAGACACACATCTCAGGGGTAGCTCACAAGGAAATAGGCTCTATTTTCTGTTTGTCTGTCTTAATTCCTGTATCTCAGCTTATCTTTTGACCAAATGGAAGGAAAATCCATATTTTTTTCTAAAATGCTTTATGAAACACTGATGACCACTATTAGTGATTAGAATTGACAATTACTAAAAGAAGCAGAGCACATCAAAAACAGTTTTAGTATTTCTTTCCATGCTTAGTATTGAAGGTTGAATTAGGAAATTTTCTAAAATGGACAGTCAGCTCAAAGATGTCTAAAAGCTGTTTCCTCTCCTAAAAGTTATTTGGTTTAAAGAGACTACTTTTCCAATTCTGTTCCCTCTAGCAATTTATATTAGATATTAATTCTCAATTTTGGAGCTCCCTTCAGTCACCCACATACTTCTGATATCTGCCCACTGCTAATGAATATGAATGAAATGAAAAGCAATACCTCATAACTTAAAATTATTATTGTAGAGTCTGATAGGAATGGGCAGGTTCATATAAAATACTCTGAAGTATATTTTTTAAGAACCATCCCTATAGTTCTTTGAAGAATAGATGTCAAAATGTACTGTGATAATTTCTGAAAAATGAAATTATATTAAATTGGAAGCGGAAAAGTCACATGAGAGGCAAATACTTAAATTCCTAAATTAAATTTTATACGGTATTGTGCATATGTATAGAACTGCTTGCATTATTCATTCTGCATAACTGATTGGCCAGATTTAAGCCTTTTACATTGAGGCACATCATGATTTTGATAACTTTATCTTTTGATTATTTGTAGCACTTCAATGAGGTCTTGGTAAGAATAAATATATGGTGTATGTTACACAGAAGTTCGCTTGGCCATAATGATGATATATAAATCTGACATATTTTAGAGATCCTTTATTAATCCTCTTTCTTAAAAATAATAACGATATTAAAAAATTCATTCTGTACGTCCTAATCAGTGATGGAAAATTTTGCATAATGACCAAGAGCAAATCTACATCTGCTCTTTGTTTAAACATTTACATGCAGATGAATGAAGAGAGTAGATTTCAGGGCAAGCTAAAATGCAGAGCATATATGGACAGTATGATTACCTGGCTTTGAAGAGGAAAAGGTGACTGAATTATCAACAGTTGACCTCAGTGACGGGCTAATTTTGAAGTCTTCTTTTAGAATTTTCCTTTTCTGCTTATGAAAATCACTGCAGAACAATGAAGTGGATTCTGATAGTGTACAGGAAAGTGTAAGGACAATGTGAATGTAAATAGAAAATCTTTCTTTAAAATGCTGTCAACAATGTGAGAATCAGGGTGTAGTAATGGTTTATCTCACTCTGGTAAAAGCAGATGGAAAGTACAAATTCACTTCTGATAGTAATTATATGCCTATAAGTAATAAGTACAAATAATAAGTAAAATGATGAAAAGAAACATCCTATTGGAGGTGTCTCCAAATGTGTAATATATTAAAAAACCCTGCTAAATTATTTTCTTAGTCTGGTTACTTTATTTGGGTTAATGACCTTATGTACTAAGATATGATATTAATTAGATTAGTTTTCCAAATTGCATCTCTAACATTCAAAGTTAATATTTAGACTGAATAAAAAAGCAAACATTCCAAAGGGTCCAGAAACAAAATAGTGAGGAACTAAGCCACAAATTAAAATTCTGGCACTCATATTCAATATTCCCAGACAAAATATATGGAGATCCTGCTGAGGTCTACAAGATTGTCCCAGTGTACCATAACTGTATCAGAAAAGAATGTGGAGAGGGGACTTTTTTATAGCACTTGAACTTTTTCATTGTGATGGCATTAAGGGCAGTGCAGGCATTAATGCTTTATAATCAGTGTGTCACCCTTGCAACAGTTATGCACCTTGTTAACAAATATTTTTTGGCTGCTAAAACATGAAACAGACTTTGAGTTTTTTCTTTGAGATGCTGAACTCAGTTTTTATAGCAGAAGTGAAAGTCAATAGTCTGCTTTGTCACACTGAAATAAGTAAGGAGAGTAGTGATGATGCTCATCTGTCACCAGGACAGAAGGGATGCACTCGAGATCAGTGTAAATAATCACTTTTCAGTGTGGCTGGAGCTAGGATTTTGCTCCCAACTCTCTGGTGAGATGTGGAACTGCCTTTGGTTCCTGCTGGAGAGTCAGCATTGCAGCTCTGCTGACTGGCTGAGAAACACAATTTTCTGCTAAGTACAGAAATCCTTCAAGAGGAGCAGGAGTTGTAGATGAACAGATGTGTTCTTAGGTAGCAGTTATGTACAACTCTGGGTAACACCTGAGAACTCCAAACAGCCTTTAATGCAACAAGCTCTGAAAGAAAGGAATCGTGTTGTGTGTCTGCCTTCAGCGTGCACAACATTGGCTCATCCTAAACAAAGTGCTCCTGGAGCTCAAACAGTTGTTAGACTGGTTATTCTTGTAAGCATAATTGCATTTAAGTCCTTTTTCTGGAAGACATGTGCTCTATACTGCTATTAAATATAGACCTTGTTCATCTCTAGTGAGATTCTGTGGGTTTATGCCACCAGTGTAAGTGGACAAGCAGTTCAAGTCAGTGTTTATTTGTTTGTTTTCCTATTTGTTTCCTATTCCTATTTCCTATTGTTCCTGTTGTGGTCGGTGATGCTTCTTAGAGACCAAATAAATCTACTTTTATAAAAGCAAGTCTAGTGCCACCTTGGTTTTGTTGTAAAAAAAGGTGCCACAGCCTTGAGAAACCACAGTCATCTTCTGATTCTGGAAAGCTGAGCCAGGAACTGAAAAATTTGGATTTTGTGGGGTTTTTTTCCTTCAGATAAAAAAGAAATAGTACTTGCCAGTTTTGCACTGTATGTTTAGACCTTATAGGGTGAGAAATGTTCCTATAAAAATATCTTATTTAATGTTCTCTGTGCCAAAGTACCTTGAACATGTCTTTTTTTATGGAGATGATTTATACTTAGTGAAGACATGAGTGAAACCCTTCAAACAGGAATGGAAAATTATTTTATAAATTAACTCTTCTTGGTGTCAAATGTCATGTTAGTTAAGAACCTTCGCAGAACCTTCAAGGTGGCAGACTCAGAAATGGGAATTTATAAATAGGACTATTCCATGAAAGCAAAAAATTTAATTCAACAAAAGGCTTCTGAGCTATGGTATGTCTCAAACTAAGTGTTACTGGTGTCATCCTATTTGAAAAGCGGTTACTTCTGCTAAACATATTCCCAAACAAAAAAAGAAAAGTAGGACTTTAAGGAGTATGTAGTTGGAATTTTGAATATGGTAGTTAGTTTTTATTTTCTCCTATTTTTAGTGATTCATTTTACTATAAATACACATTATTTTTGAAGGATGTTCTGATATTGTCAAATACCATCTTTAATAGGTATTTTAAATTATAGTTAAATCTTATAGTCAAATTATAGTTAAGCTAGTTACTGTATATTTTATTAGCATGAAATTACTGCACAGTTAAATACAGGATAAATAATTTCCATATTTTAAAATAAGTACAGGATTAATCATTTTACACTGGAGTTTATTTTGCACTTAAAGTAAATTAATTTTATTCAGCTAATTCATATTAAATCTAGATCCTTGAGAAATATTACTTAAAAACTTGTTTCAATATTTCAGATGGTATATTGCTGGGAAACATAATTAGGTTATGTAACTGAATTAGAACCCACTCAAGGAATATGCAGAGCTTTTCTTTTCATCTGTGGAAAGAGACTCCATCAGGAAATAGAAATGGAGTTTTTTCCCATGAAAGACCATTTTAAAATTTTTAAAATGCATATCCTTAACTGGATTTCTCTTCCAGGTAATGTATGTAGGCTTTATCACTAGCAAAGATGTTTGTGTTTGCCTGGAGTTTGCACAGGCGGGTTTGCTCTGTGCAATGGTTTAGAATTGAGATAAACATCTCTGGAATGTGAAGTTCCACACAGAATGCAAAAGCAGGTACATTTGGGAGAGTGTGCAAGTGGTTATACCCAGATTTGTGCATTTTGCAATGTTGGCCTGAGTTCTTCTCTTCTTCATTCTCTTTTTTTTTTTTAATACTCTGTTGTTCAGGGCATTCTGAGGAAATCTCCTCCCTGCCTTTCCCTCACTGTTTTCTTCAGCTAAACCATTGGAATCTGGCACTATTAACTGAATGACTGCCACTGTCTTTTACAGTGGTGGATGCTGTGTGCTTTTTGTTCTGGATCAAAGCTTTTATTTCCAGAAAAGTCAGGGTTGGTGCATTACCTTTAATGGATCTTCCCAGTTCTCCTGCAAGAGAAAGATGATTACATGCCCCTGTTAAGGAAAGTGTGATAAATGATGTAGTCTTTTGTTTCTCCTTTAGCATCATGAACCATTTTTCTTTTCAGTTCGTGATTTGAGATGTCTTCAAAGACACCTAACATAAAATAGCTAATAAAAGATCTTGGAAAAAAAAAAAAAAACACAAAGCAAAAAATATATTTTAAAGGAAATTAACCAAAACTCTAAACGGATAACATTCTGTATTCCATGAGTGTTCAAGAACTACCAGGAAAATATCCTTTCTTTTCATCAGGTAGACTTACTGCATCAAAACAAAATTTTATTTTTATTTTTTGAATTTTAAAATAATTTTAATTTTCTTTATTTTTATTTAATTATTTTTTAAAAATATTCTTTTATTTTTAAAAATTTATTAATTTTATTTTTTATTTAAAATTTATTTAATTTAAAATTTTGATTTTTTTTTTTTAGTTATTTTCCTCTTGCTAATAACAGGAAATAAACTATGTAGAATTCAAATAAATTATTTTAAAATCAAAGATAGCTGTTTTCCAGTTCAAAGTAGTGCTTTAAAATGAAAACCAAATGTTGGGGATAATGATGGTTTTGGTGAGTCACTTTGGATGGTCAGCTAGAAATACTTCCTAGCTATTTCTAGATTCTTGGCATGATTGGGGATATCAATATTCTCAATCCCTCCTGTTTCCCATCTGTGTCACATTCTGGCCCCTGTTACTCCCCTGCATCTGAAGCTTAGAATAGGTAATAGAGGAGCTTTTAGACTTTGGTGGAAAGACAAAGGTTCTTCAAACCTTCTGGGTAGTTGCACCTGCATAAAGGCACAGAGGGCTACGTGGTGCTCACTCCCAGCCCATGGGATTATGGATGAAATACTGGGATTTATTTGTTTCTGAGGATATCACATCTCAGCTGCTGTTTGCCCTTGAATCCCAGCAAGCATTCAGAATCACATCCAACAAGCTACTGGCCTGGAAGATAATATGTGAGGCTTGTAACATTCACTTAAGTATTTTTGCAAGAATAAGCCCTTTAAAATAAGGCAAAATTAGACACCATACTCAGTTTATAAAGGCTTCAGTCGCTGTAGATGTGAGGTCAGGAAAAGTTCGGTCTGAGACAAATTAAGAAAAAAAGATAAAATCAGCTTTGAGGAAGAGTCAGAGAATAAAGAGTTATTTGAAAAACAAGCATTTATCTGAAGAGTAGCACAGCTAATTCAGTTACCAAAGTGAGGAGGAGGGGAAAGAGGAAGGTGTGGGAGTGAGGGAAGATGTCTGTACAATTGATATATCCTCTGTGGACAGAGTGGGACTGGTACAATTGTTCCATTAAGTGCAGGTATTTTTCTGTCTTAAACCTCTGAAATGAATGCCAATAATCTCATAAACAAAGCAGGATTTGACTTTGAGGGAATTAACTCAGCCCAAATAAGGCTGTGTATATATAATGAAGACATAAATCTATATTACCAATCTAAAAAGATTTGACAAACTAATCTAAAAATGATAACATTCCAACTTGGTACAAGAGAAACTGGATTTATTGAAACTCAATGAAATCCACAAGAGAGATTTTGTTATGTCAGGATTACCACATGCAACAGGAAGCAGTATAAAACTCCAAGATTTTTGAGAAAAAGTCTTTAACTAAGAGAAAGATGATGCAAAGGGAAACATACCAGTTTAGTTCTGTAAATGAGTGTTCTTGCAACTGAAGCAGAAGTGTTACTGTGAAAAGCAATTGTATGAATGAGTTTCAAAGTCCTTGTTGTCCTATATTTACATAATAAGTTTTCTAAAGAGAGTCTTTAGTCCCCTGCTGTGTATTGTAAAACTTGATGTTCTGTTCTTTGGGAGCAGGAGCAATTAGGATGGAGATCATGCAAAACATTTCTGGTTGTACAGTCATTAAAAATTCTCTCTCTAGCCCTGTCATGGCACTGCTGGGAATGTTCAAGGACTGCTGCAGCAACACCAGAAAAACTTAATGCTGCCCATCTCAGCCACTCCTTAAAGGGTTGCAGAGTAGTACTGATCTTTCCAAATTCTTTCCTCCTTACAGAGAAGAAAAATATTCAATCTACTCTGTTTATTATTGTGCATAATACCTTTCAATATTTGAATTTTATTCTATTTCATCTTTTTGTTTCAGAAAATTAAGACATTTCAAAATTAAAATTGTGTGGTTTTTAGTGGCTTATTGTTTTAAAACATAATGTAGATCATTTGGTTTTAATGCAGTCTGGCACCTATATATTTCACATGATTTATAGAGAAGCCTACAATCCTTATCTCTATAAATACAACTCAAAGTGTTTTACTTGTTTTTGAACAAAAGCGAGCCCTTTATTTCATTTTGTTGTTTACTCATAGATTTGAGGGTCTATATGGAGCCTTTCCTTGCACTAGAAGTGGTCACTAAGAAAAATATAAATAAAAGCCACCCTACAACTGAAGCTCTGTTTCCCACTTAGGCCTGGAACAACAGAGATCTTGAAAACTCAGGTTAATGTTTTCAAAGGAGCTTTACAGAAGTGCTTGATGTCATCTTGCTTCCCTCAGCATCCCTATCTGCTAGAGGAACCTGTCACAGCAGAATGGGTAGCCACACAAGCAGATCTGAGGCATCTATCATCTCCCAATTCCTGTGACTACAGCAAAGATTTGTGTGTTAGATAATTGTGCCAGGAAATATGTCCCTAGCTCATGTACCCAGATTAGAATTAATGTGCATAAGCACAGTGTTCTGTTTTAGTTTATATTGTTGAGTTCTATATAAATGAAGATTTTAATTTATGTTAAGATGTATTCAAAGGCTCCCAGAAGAGAGGTAATTGTATTTCCTTTGATGCTGATGAAATAAAAAAGACAGGAATTACATGGTTATATTTAACATGCAGTGGTGCTGGGTTAAAAATTACATTGCTATCTATGAAGTCAACAACTAATTCCAACATCTAAAAGGCAATTCATGGAAGGGTTCTAGGATCAGTTCATCCAGCTTTAGGTTCCCTGAAGGCTGTTACCAACATTTTTCATCTGCACACTTTCAATCACAAGAGCAGGTTATGTCATTACCACCCTTAAAAAGATTTTATTCATTTTCTTCTGTGTTATTGTCAAGTTTAGTTACCTGAATATAGAATCCTTTCTTCCCTACAGAGGACCTGCCATACTGTGAGCACTGTGCTGTACATTTCTTCCTAGAAATGTTCTGGATGTAAAATACAAGATTGTCTGAGCATCAAACAATTGGCTGAGGATTAGCCTTCATTTATCTCCCACTGTGATTCCTACAGGAGTTGACAGCCTGGGCTCAGCCCTCTGGGACACAACCTGCCTCAGGCATGGAGAAACATGGATCTGGAGTTTGCTTGTTGGTGTATTACAGGTACTACAAGTAGTGTTTTATCTGGCTTGTGATTCTCTCCTTGCTGGTTTCTATTTGATTCCCTTCACTTCTCCAGTTCCCACTCCTCATGAGTCAGCTGTATTTTCCACAGGCATTCTTGAAACTGGGCCCCAAGACACTATTGTCATCTTTCCACCTATCAAATTATCTTAACTGTTTTAAAAGTTCCAAACCAGCAATCCATCCTTTCTTTGAGTCCCCAGTCCAACCATCACAACTGTTTATTCTGTATCTCTTTTTGTTCAGATGCTCTTTCATCTTCAGTTTGGATACTGATCCCTTTTTTAAAACTTTGACTTTCTTCAAAACATCATCCCTTTCTTTTTCTCTCAAATTTCCCTTAAAAACTCTAATTCTGTCCAACATATTCATCAAGGTCATCTTATTAACTTCTATTTTCCTGTGCAGTGTTCATGCATCTTAACATCACAAATGTCATACTTCATTGATCTCTGTCAGCACAATACTGCCAGTTTCTCTTTCCTTCTCTCACACCCATTTTCAGACCATTTTATGAAGTGCAGAATGATTTTCTTAGGCCAGCTTGGCTAATCATGTTCAATTCTTCCTCTGTCTTGCACAAGAAATGAGAGAATTAAGAGAGCAAGAAATCAAGACAATTGCTAGGATGAACCAGATGACATAGTCTCAGAAAACTGTAGAGAGCTTTTCCCTATGGAATAATATTTCCCTATTATCCCCTGGATTTCCCAAAATTGTGTACTTATTGTGTGTATCTTTTGGTTTTTTTGGTGGATTTTTTTTTTGGTGGTTTGGATTTTGGTTTTATCATTTTGTTTTGCTGGCACTCCAGGAATTTTATTGTACTATGAGTGTTGGAATGATGCAGGTACCTGCCCATACTTGTAAAGAGCTGCTTGGTGGATTCAGTGGGATTTTCCCAAAGCTTCTGCACAAACCTCAGTGGTTGCTTTGTTTCTTGGCGTATTGCTGATTACTTGTCTGCTCACCCAGAGATCTGAAAGCATCCCACAATGCTGCAAGTGAGTGTAGTAGATGTTAATTTGCAATTGTGCCTATTGTTTTCCAAGTAAGATCTGTACTTGAAATCCATCTGTTAGTGAGCAAGGCCTCTTTCTGTTGAGTTTCTATTCCTTCCACACCCATCTTTTGTTGAGTACCAGGCTGTTTTGATACAGCACCATCAGAAATGCACTAAATGGGCTTCCTGCCATTAGTTGTTATGAGGGGCTGGATGAATAAGACGGTTTTCTTCCCTACAGAGGTGTATACCAATGGTCAAACAACCTGCAACCACAATCTGACTCGTTAAAGTTAATGAGAATCAGGTTTTGGACTTGTCAGACAATTGATAGGATGCTGCTCAGGAAGAAAATTTTCTCAGGGAGGAAAAAAGTTGACACCAACTCTAAGATGCCTCAAATATTTTTCCCCTGTTTCACCTGTCTCTGTTTTTCCAAAAATCACTTTAAAAAGTTCTCCTAAAGTATAACATTTGAAGTATTTCCCTTTCCCACTTTTTTTTTGCTACCTTTCTCAACCCATAGAAACCAAGATGAGTTTTTGCTAGGTAATATTCTGAAGCTCCTAATATTTTTTTCAGATTAAAAAAAAATTCTATCAGCAGTTCAGCATGAAATTTTAGGTGAGATGTTGCCTAAAATGTAAGGCTAACATTTTCTGGTTACTTTAACATGATGCTGCTCTTTACTGCTGTGGCACAGAAAATATTGAAATGCTTTTCTCTTTTTTCTATTTTTTTTTCCAGCTTGTTTATTGTTCATTAGCTTGGTTATGTCCAGTTCAACACTTAGTAGGCAACACTATTAAATTCTAATCACTTGGTTGAACAAAAATTTGCTTCATAAATCATTCTTTAATAGCCTGTCTAAAATTTCTTTAGGGTGTTGAAGCTGCATTGCAATGTTGCTTAGCTGATCAGACTCTAATTATAGAAATTATGCATCCAGCAGTTAAACCAGTAAACAAACCTGCTCTGACTGGGGCAATAATCCTGTGTCAGTTAGGATCTTTCCTGTTGATTGTGGATTTCTGTCACTCTAATAATCCTGCTGTGTGCCCTGAAATATCTACTACAGTATATCCCCCTGTGCTACTTGTGCTTCACCTAGAACTGTCTTTACTGCTGTTTGTAGCCTGCCTTACTATGTTCCTTAATAAGTGGTTTAACAATTAACTCAAAAAATGTAAGATTATTAAAATTCTTTTGCAGCATGATGCAGTACCATGGAATACAATAGAGAAGAATGCACAATCACATAATATTTTCAGGATCATTATTTTAGTCTGCAGGTTATGTTACAATAGAACTTAAATGATTCAAGAAATATTACTAGCACTATTGTTTTATAGCAAGGAGTAAAATTTAAAGATTTATAAGCTTGATTTCTGTGCCATGCATCACCTAACCATCCGCCCTTTCTTTTTTTTTTTCTTGAAATATTTCTATCACCAACTTTGGCAGTATTTGCAGCTGCACCTCAGTAAGAGTGGGTTGAAATGTGAAGAGAACAATGGAGGTTACAAAATATCAAGCGTTAATTATTTTTCAATTTTTTGTTGTTAGTAACAAGATTTCCTTTTAGCAACAGATGACATACACTAAGAAAACATTAGGAAAGAGTTGCAGGAGGAGGGAGATAATAAAAACAGCAAGAAGACCTAACCAAGTATTTGCAGTATAAAATTGTAATAATTGATCTTTATTTGGTTTTTAATTCTCTTTGTAATAAATTTTTCTTTGACATTGTGCTGTGAACTGAGTTCAAGGACAAAACTTCAGTTTACTGCTTACCTACAATAAATCTAATAAAACCATTACCAGTTTTATTCGATGCAAAATCTCTAATGGAGTGAGGCTGGCATGGTTAAGCCTTACTTCACTAGAAACCTTATACCATATTGTTATATATATAATACTTAAAGACCACTGTTATTCTCAGTGCATTTAATTGAATAATCTAACTCAAGAGCTATATCTGGGAGGCTGGCACATGGGAAAGCTCTATCTGCTGTATTCTCCAAAACTCAAACAAAAATGTGGGCAGGCTGCTTCCTCAGAATTTTGTTGAGCAACAGAAGAGCTTTCCATCTGCCCTTATGGATGGTTGCTGAGCTGAGTTCTGGAGGATCAAGAGCCTTCATGGGTTTTTTGTTTGTTTGTTGGTTTTTTTAGCCATTTTCTGTGTGTTCCTTTACCTCAAAGGCAGTAATGAAGGTTGTCTCAAATTAACACCTGTGCCTATGCAGAATTTCCTAAGAAATTTAGGAAATTTGTAAGCTTTTGTAAGTTTTCCTAAGAAATTTAGGAAATTTGTAAGCTAATGTAAGCTTTGCTAAGCTTACAGCTTAACATCTTGAGCTGGATGGACTGAAGAGCAGACAGTCAGCACTTGGTAGAACAATGAAATGTTTCCCAGGGAAAACTCAGTATCACCTCTGGGTGTTGGTTTCAGACACTGCATTAACACAGAAGCTCTTTTCCTCAGCCATGGGCCTAAAACAGAGTTTTTTTATTTGGTATTGTTGTATAAAAAGACCAAAGGAGGGCCAATGTTTTTGTTTAAATCACTGAGTGGGGAAGAAGCTTTTTCTGATCCTCATTTTTGTACCAAGCACTTCTATTCACTGCTCTCCCCTGACCACAGTGAGAAGGGCAATATTGGCAGTATTGTGATATTCTCCTATGTCTCTTGGAAGAGACACTCCCTGGAGTCAGAAGGGTGGATGGAATGAGATCACGGATTTGCTCCACTTGCTGCTCTTACTGATTAAAATCCTGGCAGAGGGGAAATCACTACCAGCTTACCTTTACGTCAGCATAATCAAATAAAAGCTCTTTGAAGGGTAATAGCTAGAAACATAGTTAGGAAATTGTCACACGTGCACTTCAAGAAAGATAAAGGTAATATTAATTACTTCACAAGCAATTTCACTGAACATGGTGTCATGAAAAAGAATCATGGCTAGCAGTCATCTAATTCCACAGAAATTTTGAGCCAGTTCAGTTCAGACTCATCTGTGAATTTGTTTGCTTTGAATTTCTTCAATGCCTGATGGTTTATCCATTCAAAATTTTGCAGAAAATGTTTCAGCAGTTTTTAAAATGTTTCTGAAAACTTACATACTGGCTAATTTTTATCCCTTATAGAATTGTGGCAACAATTATAAAAGGATAATACCCCAAGCTGCTTTTTAGCAGTGTAAGTTTATCAGATGGAGGAGTTCTTATTCCTTACAGAAAAATGATAATACAACTTTGTATTCCTTACTGCAGCACAGGTAAAACAGGTACTGAGAGACACTGAATTCAGTTCTGTGAGCTCTGAATTCATTCCTAAATGTGCATTCATTTTAAGAAGTGAAATAAATGGTTTACAGAATTCAGCACAGGTTGCATAACTCAAATCAAAGTACAAAAGAGTCAAGTGTTCAGCAGTTTCTCATTGCTTACAGAATCTTTTTTCGTAATATCTTCTCTGCTGCCTGTTGTGAGATCAGCTTAGTCACTCCTCCCTGCTGACTTCTGCCACAGGCTGGCAGGGAAGGAGACCCCTACCACCATCATGAGCTTGCCTGATCACTAAGAAAGCAAACATTTAGAGAGGAAAAAGAAAAAAAAAAAAAAAAAAGAAAAAAAAGTCAGTGACTCCTGTCTTTGCTCTGACAGTCTTTTGCATTGCTTTGCTGGTGACTTGCAAGTTGTGAATTCATTGGTTGTACTGACATAAATGCAAATTTTTGTGTTTGTACTCATTGTAAATACTTACATAAGAGGCTACCTTCTCCTGTAAAATTATACTTGGACTGACATTGTGACAAGTTTGTAGTAAGTTAACTGCATCTGGTGAGTGTAAGACACTGGAATAACTTTATTTCAAGTAACACAAAACCAGTATTTAATCTTTGTTATGGGTAAACTGAAAGAAATACTTTGTGAAGTATTCCAGTCCAGTGAGCATTTGCTTCTTCTTATGCATTTTAGCAAATTATGTGTTACTAAATTTTAGTTGAAGCATGACCTTGGGTGGAATAGGCACCATTGCATAAAATCCTAGAAATCTGCACTAGGTGTATAGTAATCAGCTCTTTTTCTTTTTCTTTTAGCTTGGGTTATCTGGCAACCACAGCTAATACCATAAGCATTACATCTATTTCTTTTATGATAAATCACTGTTAAAAGAATGTTTTGTTCAGAGAACATGGGAGCTTCATCCACCGATGTGCAGGATATGGGAGTCTCTCCATCACACATTTCTGTGTTCAGCACCTGCCTCACCATGTCTGCTTAGGGGTCCCTGCTGCAAACTTTCTGTTCCCCACACAGCCACCAGGGCTGTTTTCTCTTGAGAAAACAGATCAGTGGCATTTTGTTGTGTTGACATTCAGCAATGAGTCATCCTTGTGTCTTTTCTGAAGACAAAGTTTAAATCAGGTCTCCTGAGCTCATACTTCCCCTTTTTCCCTCTTCTGCTCCACATCCTGGGGAGAAACCGCCAGCACAGTAAGGCACAAGCTGCAACCAGCAGTGATCAAACCCTTCAAGAGTTTTCCATTAATTACCCATTTTGGTAGATTTCCCTGCTTGGTGACTCATTATTTGCTTTCAGAAGTTTTGTGCTGATGTGATTTGCACCTTCAGTTCATACCAAGAACAATAATTTCACTTAAAGTTCAGTTTTTTGGGAATATGAGAGAGAATTTTTTCCCCTCAGTGGTCACTGATCAGCTTATTAATTAGGCAGATCTGTGTGGTCTGTAGTGGTTGGATGTAAGTTAAGGACACCAAAAGCAGGTTATCCCTGCTACTACTCCACAACTCAACTCAGCCCTGCAGAAACAACACTCCTGCTCTCACAGTGTGAACTACAGCAATCCATCTAGTGCAAATAATTAGCTACCTAAAAGCCTGGATAAGTGCATTTCCTTAGTACAGACCTATTTATTGGTCAGTTCTCTAGGACCTTCTGCAGCATTTTTGCTTGTCTCCACCAGGGCTGGTTTCCTGATGGTATTTCAGTATTTGAGGTGTTTGTGTATTCAAGTTAAAAGGAAAATGAGGGGAAAACCAAACTCTACTGATTTTTCTAATAACAAGGCAGTTACACTTAAAATGTGTTCTTTACCAGGCAAGTTAAAAAGGATAATAAATCCTAATTTAAAGGACAGTGATTAATTCAATCTTGTCCCATGCTGTCATTTTTTGTACAGAAGCAACTATGAAGTGATCTAATAGCAATTTACACCTGCTTCTTCCATGCTCCAAATGCTACTCCTAGCTATGTTGAGCGCTAGTTATTATTATATTAATTATATATTTGAAAATATCTAATTTTTAGTTAATAAAACTGCTTTTAAGTAAAGGCAAATACACAGTAACTGATTCTTGCCATTTCTTGCCACTTTCAGAGGCCTGGAAGCATTTTGTGTGTACATGGAAAGTGGTGTCTCTGCTTTGTATACATAGTTGCATGCATTTACCAATCTACTTGACAAGGAGTGGAAGTTAAATGAAGATTTCACAGGGATATTCAGAATAACATGTGTGAAATTATAAGAAGAAAAATTATGAACACTTAGGTAATTACAGACACACTGGGAATGCATAAATGCCTTGCCATCATTTCTATTTATTTTTCTAGTATGCAGTTCTGTTAGAAAATGTTGATTAATCAATTGGAAAGAGACTCAGTATTTTTAGTGGGGCAAATTTTGTTTTTAACAAAAGCAGGTTATTCATTCTTGTATATGCCTTTAGATTGGTTTCTTTTGTTTGGGTGGGGTTTTTTGTTGTTTTTTTTGGTTGTTGTTGGTTTTGGTTTTGTTTGTTTTGTTTTCTTATATTTTTTTTTCTTTGCTTCAACAGAAATCTGACTTCCAAAATAGTTTTCCCTATTTTTTTGTTTTGGCATTTATTAAAATATATCAAATGCACCCCAGCTTTTTTTAGACTTTCTTCATTAACAAAGACTGGGCTGAGAATCTGGGTCTGATCAAAATTAACAACTAGGCTTTTATTTATATCTTTTACATGTGGCATTAGAGCCATCTAAAAAGCCTCAAGTATGTTTTCTGCCTTTCTTTCAAGAAGTGGCAAAGACACATGCTTTCTATTTGACTTCCTGCTGCACATGGAAACTTTGTTCATTATATTTTCCCTCATGGTAAAGAGCCTCTGAGGGACTGCTCTGCAAATGTGAAACATCATTTTGGGTTCAGTGACTTCATTTGTTGCACTGAAGAAGAAAAGGTGTAGGAGAAAGAATTGGGGAAATGCTTTCAGCATCTCTGAGAAATTTGTCTTGACCAGCTGCTGGAGTGAGACAGTTATGAGATATAAGAAGAAATTTTCTATGTTTTAGAAGATATCAAAATTTATTAGAATACACATTTAATAGGGATTCTTCAGTGATGGTGAGGGGTATAGGTTTTGTTGGGCTTTCCAGAGTTGTAAGATAATTATGCTCTCATCCCAAGTGAGAAAAAGTAGGAGAACTTACAAAATGTCTTCCATTATTCCTTACTACTTCTAGTTTTAAACCCTAGCTTTTTGCCCTCTTCCATGCTCTAGATGTTGTTCTTTCCTTTCCTCATTATTCTCTATTTTAATTCCGTCTTAAGTTCCTCAGTATGTTCTGTTGTTTGTTCTTTCCTCCTCCTTTATGTGCTTTGTGCTCCAATTTTCCTCTTCTGATGTTCCCTGTGCTGCTCCTCATCCCTCTTTTTCCTGTTCTGTCTCTCCAGTGCCTTTCTCCAATCCATCTTTCTCACTACTGTGCTCACCTTCCTAAGGTGCTTCTCTGTGTCCCAAGATGACACTTTTTGAAGAAAAAACTACTGGGTTTTCAATATTTTTCAAATAGTCATGAAAAATTATTCCAGGTGTAACATATACTGAACAAACCAGTTCATCTAATTAAAGGAATAAGCTTCCCTTGATGTTCAGCAGAAAAACTACTGTCTCATAAATGGGGATGTTGGGACATGGAACATATCCCAGGATATTGTTATGATAATAAATAGTTTACTCCTTTCAGCAAGGAAAAAAAGAAACATTCTGCTGTTTCAAATGTTTTAGTTTAGTTGATTTTTGTGGGGTTTTTTTTTTCAAAGTTAAATTTTGGCAGTTGACACAGATTGCAAAAAAATTCAGTGTGAAGGAGTATGTGTTCCCAGAGAGAAGCTGTCCTAGTAGAGTGTTTTTTGGTAGATTTGAACAGTTCTGGTAGTAGCTCAACAGTTCTTGGCATCAGAGTTAATTAAAAATAATTGTGTAATTCAGGTAATTAGAAATAATTGAAAGTGTTGTTTAACTAGAATGGAAAATAACATTATTTTGTTTTACAATCTAAAATTAATTTGATCATCTAAACTTAAAATTTTCTTTGTAGGACAACTTTCATTTTGTTTGGGGTTTTTTGAGTGGGTTGTTTATTTTGTTTTTTCTTAAAAATAAACAAACATCCCCCCAAAACTTGACTAGTACAATGATAGATTTTATATTCTGGAAGGAACTGAAATGATGACCCCAAGATATTTGAAGTCCTTGAAAGATTTTAGCAGTTCTTATGGTGCACTCAGCAGAGGAAGCTTCTTTTGCTCCTGCCACGGGAACAAACAGTAACGACCTGAGTTATGAAATATGATTGTGATTTTTCTGAACTCTGGAGCTCGTGAGCTATTTCTGAGACTGCACAGGAACGTGAAAGGATTCTGGCAGAATGTAAATCATGGGATCATTAACATTTCAGGCCAATTTCTCTCCAGCAATGTGTAATCATAGCAAAGATGATTGATGGGATTGGTGACCCACAAGATAGATACTATGGGTCATTCTCCCATATTTCCTCATTTTCTTTCCCCTTTTGCTAATCCTGGTTTCAGATAACATCACTCAATCAATTTCACTGCTGGTCTAGAGCTGTATTCTTCCAATATCAGATATTATATCAGATATATTTCTGGGTAGATATATGCTCTGCTTTCCTGGTTTTTGTGCCTGTCCTCTTTATTTTGTTTATGCCCCATCAAAATATATGACAGAAATATTTACATTAATATAATTGATTGAGTCTTTGAAAAGATAAGGTCTTTTTTTTTTTCTAAACTTGTTTCCTTAATATAAAATACCCCCTCCTTAGATGCAGCATTTAAACAAAAGACTATCTATCTGCATTATGTGGAAAATGAAGGAGGAAAATTAGATGGTTTTCTTCCCCTCCCTTTTAGGGGTCTCATGTGACATGAAAGAAATACATTCAATTGTAAAATGATTTTAACAATTTTGTTTTCAAGGCAAGGGAAGCAGAAAGGAATGAGGGACATGGGACATTGGCTTCTCGTATCTTTCTTCTATGAAAATCTGATTCTTAAAAAATTAAACCAAAACAAAACACAACTTTTAAGGTTGTTTTTTTTTTTTTAATTGAAAACATAATTTTGAACTAATTGTTTAATATTGATGTAGAATGCTCTAGCAGTGGGTATGGGACAAAAGTATGTGAAAGGTATCCTGTAAGAAGAGTCTGCCAGATACCAAAGCTGTGCCCATTAGAGGTTTTTGTGCAGAATATTCCAGGTGCTTGTTTTGGGTGCTGTCCCATTTGTCCACTTTAATCAGGGCTTTCTATGGATACACATCAGCTGTGCTGTACATGGAGACAATTGTTTATGTGCATATTGAGCTTCTCTGAAGATTGAGGATATGGAGATGCAGAAGTTACAGCATGGATGGGCAAAAAATACAGGGTAATCTTAACAGACCTTTAATCCACACTTGTCTCTGATTGCAATCTCATATCTGCATTTCATTGTAGCACTACATGTTAATTAATTAGAAGACATAATTTATCTATTTCTGGTTTTATCCTATAACTTCACTATTAATAAAATTCCTTGGTCCTATTGAATGCAGTTTTAAGAATGCTTCAAGAACAAAAGAATATGTTTGCAATATTATGAGAAGTGTATGTAGATAGGTATGTGTCCTACAGCTTTTAGGAAGCAGGTATGGAACTATTAATTTATTTTCTAATGGTTTTGTTTGACAGAGGAAAAATTGGAAATGTGGCTGTGCTGACTTCCAAGTCTACCATGACTTCATGAACCAAGACCTACACTTATTCTAGATGCCATATGCTGTAAAAGAAATAAAATGCTGCAAAACTGCAGGGATTTCTTAATGAACCTGGCTTTCTGGAATTTCAATCCCATTTCATTCAACAAAGTAGTTTCCAAAAGCTCAAGTCTCATGTCAAAATGTTTTACTGTACTGGGAGCAGCATATTCCATCAAAGCTGCTGCATGTGAAGGTAGGTAGGGCAGTCTGATAGGGACAGTAATAACTTCTGTTATGATGAAATTATTAAATTTAATAATGCTATTAAAAACGTGTAGCCCTGTTGAAGACATATGTTTGTGTTATAAAGACAGAGAGAGTAATGAACTAGAAAACACTATTAATTTTTTACTCCCATGTCATTCAGTTTTCATCCTCCAATTATCTTTTACTGGATATGAAACTGGAAGTAAGTATTTTTTAATGTTTTTTTTTCCAAGAAAAAGATAATCAACAGGATTTTGTTACTATCAGAAAAATCTGTTAAAAATATCCAGTTTTTTGTTGTATTTTAGTTGACTGAAATATAGAGTTTTCTTTAATATCAGTGCAGAAGAATATGCAACAGAAAAATGTCATTCCACGGAAAACCAAGAAAGAACATCAGATTGGGATTTTTCTCCTCTGACTTTTCTGATTAAGAAAAGGATGAAGTGGGCAATTCTTTCTTGTTTGATTTTGTGTTCAGGAGAGGAATTCTAAACTCCTTCAGCTGAAGCAGCTTTTGGGAAAGTTGATGGTTTATTTGCTAGGAAGAGTCATTTCAGAATTGCTTCTGAAGGCAGCAGCTGAGCTGAGTATCTTTCTCTTCCACTGAACTGCTCCCAGACTGAAAAAAACAGTACAAGAATATCATTCTCTTGTTTAAACAAGATGCTCCTAAGTCAAATTTATAGTTGTAGGCATCTTATAATAGGTACCTGAAATTTTTACCAAAGTGAAAAAAACCAGCTTCCCTTTCTACTCTGCAGAAATGTCATATTTTCAGCTTTTAGACACTGAGCTCAGGTTCTTCCAGAGCTCAGTGTGCATCAGTGCCTCTCACTCAAAAGAAAAAGGCTGTTGTAGCTACAGAAGAAATGTATGCTAATGTACAAAGCTACAAAGAAATGTGTTCTTAATTGTTAGAATGTAAAGCACGTCCTGATAACAAGTTGGGTTTGTGCAAATCAATCCTCCTTCTAGTGACAGCAGATGGATTAGACTGGAAAAAAAACATAAAATCAAATTACAAAGAGTAGAGAAGACTAATTTTACATTATTTCTAAAAAGATTCCAATTTTATTTAGTAACTAAGAAAGTATTTAACATGTTAAGGGCTTTTTAAGTTATATTCTAGGAGATTTTGCATAAAATTTGTCACATAGAACATAAAATTTTTTATACAGTACAGAGTGGGAAGACAGTTTGTAGACTTTGGGTTGAGAGCCAGTATCTGAAATAGATCAGCTCAGGTGACAAATCCCAAGTCTGTAGAAGGAGGATAGGGGTTGGGTGGATTCCCGAGGAAGGAAACTCTGTCATGGTGCTGCACTCTGCACCTCAGGGCTCCTGAGCAGCCACCCCAGAGCTGGAGGTGCCCTGCTGCAGCTCCATGGATCCTGAGCCTGCTGTCAGTGTGAGCTGCTGTCCCCAGTGCCCCTGGCCAGCGCAGAGCAGAGTCACTCTGGGTCATTCAGTGTTCAGGTCAGAGAAGCTGGGATTACTCTACAGGCTCTAAGCCATCTGTCTCACTAGGACACGAAATAACTCACACACTTACTCTAAGATGTAAAAGAACAAAAGGAGTTAATTTTGTTTCTGACCTCGTAAATATACAGAATACTAAAAGTAACAGTGGATTGGAGGATGAAATTGCCACCTCTCCAACTACTCTGGTCAAACTAAAGGTCTATCAGTTTTCTCTTCCTACAAAGAAGAAAGCAAAATAATAATTATTTACATGAACCGTGTGTGAGAACTCTGGTAGAAATATGTAAACATCAGAAGGTATAGAAAACTTTTAAAATAACTTCAAAACTTTTAAAAGAGCAGGGTGACGGCCATCCATATTTTTGGTGTGATGAACTAAGACTGGATTTAGAAACTGGCTTTCTTCTGGGTGCGCATTTGAGAAATGACTTTGTTCCAAATGTGGTGGAGTGGTTGGTTTCCTTGAGGTTTTTTTTCTTCAGTTTTTTTGGGGTTTTTTTTTAGTGTTTTTGACTGGTGGGTTTTTTGGTTTTTTTTTTTTTGGTTGGTTGGTTTTTTTTGTTTGGTTTTTTTTTTTTTTGTTTTTTGGTGGGTTTTTCTTGGTGTTATTTTTTTATTATTTTGGTTTTTTGATGGGTGTTTGGGTTGTTTTGGTTTGGTTTTTTTTCCTCCTTTTCTCTGAATGGACTTTTGTCTTGTCATATCTTTGAACCTCCGTATCAGATATTTCTTTATCTGTAAGTCAGGAAAATATTGCAGCAGCTCAGCAGGGTTGAGATTTGAAAGAGGACTGTGTAACAGGCTGGATGGTGCCATTATGTACCAGTATTATTAACATTAGCTGTATTATCATCATTTCTAATAGGGAAACAATGAGAGGCTGGATTTGTGTACTTAGCCCTTGCTCCCCCTCTTTGCACAAGGCTCTCTAGTAAAGAGGGTTACAGACCAGCCAAGCCCCAAGTGTGAAGATGTAATCAAGATCCTTCAAAGCTCTAACACTAGATTCTCACTTTAGCATGTTTTAGGTTCATCTTCAGCAGTATTACAAGGTTTAATCCTGATAGCAATACAGCCAAACATAACAAATAAGAACAGTCATGAAGAGGGATGAGGCAAACACTTTCCAGCATTGGAGTTTTTCTGATATCACAGAGTTTGGTATCACTGAAATCTGCCTGTTTTAGAGACCCTTTCACTTATGTGAATATGCAATGAGTGTTTGATGAAATGGTGAATTCCTGGCTCTCCATTTTCCTTTTCCAGGTGGTGTCACAGGAACTGTAGCATCACATGCAGGAGTTTCCTTTTTTGGTTGGTTTCCTGGGTATGTTTTTCTGCGAGCGCAGTTGGCTCTGACTCTTTTTAAGCAGAATACGAGATCAGGTACTTCAGTGATCCTGCTGAGATAATGCAACCTGCTTGGAACACTGTGGTATTAAAAATATTAAAACAAACAACAACAAAGCCTTTCTTACAGCATTCCTCTTCCCTGTTTTTTAGAAAGCACCAGGGCCTGGATATATTTATCAGGACAGTATTCATGATTCTCCAGGGGATGGCAGGCTGCTGTCCACCTGCTCAGCCAGGTACAGCTCACAGCATGCTGTCACACTGGGCTGTGCTGGCAGCCTTACCAGGGTGAGCAGCAGGAGCAGGGCAGCCTTTTTGTGCCCATAGAAAAAAGCAGGCTTTTTCTTTCATTAATGAACCATTCTGTGCCTTTGTTCCTTTCTCCAACTTAAAATTTATAGGTACGGTTTGGGAAAAATAAATTATTAATAAATGCAAATTAAATCCCAAGTACTGTTGTTAAGGTAGAAATATATTACAGAAATCTTGCAGGCCATTGGAGGTTTCAGCTAAAGAAAGAATATTAGTGAAATTTATTATCACATATAAATACACAGACCTGAAGATTAGCCGTTTCTTATCTAGGTTTAATTTTCCAGGGTATTTGCTCATTGTAGTCCATATTAAGTTGCCTTTATAGACTGGTAAGTGGTTAATTGCTAATTTCCCAGATGGATTTTGTTCAAACTTCTTTAACTATGTTTGTTAGGAATTGTGAATTTTACAGGCATCTCTACCTGTTGTGTAATCAATTTAAATTACTTCAACCTTAAGAAAACACAAAGTTTTTACCTGGTGTGTGCTTGTTTTCCTGCCTGCCTGCCTCCCTCTGTGTCTTCTCCATGTTATGCAGCATCTGAGGAGCTCTCAGCAGCACACAGGCAAGAAGCCACCTGCAGTCCCAAGCATCTGTGCTGGGATTTGACCCAAGGGGCTGAATTCTGTCAAACAGGGAGGTAGAGAGGTTAATATAAGAACTGAGCATTCAACTAGGAGAGTTGTCAGGTTGTTTGCACAGATCTGTAGCTGCAAGTATAACCAAAAAAGCACCAGGGTCTCTTTAGAATTTTCTGCAGTGATTATCTGAGAACACATGATTCCTGCCTGGGTGGTTGTGTTTGAAGGCTGTAAACAGCACAGGATATTGCATTCAGTAACACATTATGTAGAGAGCCTTTCAATATCTTTAATTGATATGTAGGGAGGTTTTTTGTTAGTGGAATAATCACCAGCCCTAAGAGCTAATCTGTTATTGGGTGTTTCCCAGCATGCTGTAGTTTTATTATCAAAAAGACAAAGTCGTATGGTCTGGTAACCTGATGACATTTATAAATGATTCTACTGAAAAAGGATGCAAGAAAATAAAATTCAGATTCTTCAAAGCATAATGATAGTTTAAAAAGACCCCCCCAGCTCCTTCCCAAAAGTGCCTTTAGGTTTTTCCGCACATCCAGCTCTGTATAATGCATGCACTTAACCTGGTTTATACCCACAATCTGCAGGACATGAACAAAATAAATTATATTCTAATAATTTGTTATGTTTTGAAAATACATATTTTACTGGATTTTTCCTTTATTTTTATCAGTCTAACCATTACCCTAAATTTTAATATCCAAGACATGGTGCTCAGGTGCTGTCAATCAGCATAACTGCCTTGCTTCTGCTTCTGCCAATTTAAGCCAGCTGAGATCATATTTTTATAGCATTCTTTAAAATGAGAGCAAAACATTTCCTTTGTGTTACCTTGAAAGGTTGTACCACGTTTTATTTTTCTGAAAGTGTTTGTAATGGAGCATGTGTCACCCAAAACTAATTATATCTCCAGTTTGGGTTTTTGAGCTGGTGCTATGGATCATATTGGGAAAAGATTTTAAAATTGCCTGTGAGAGTCAGGAACCTGATCTCCATTTCAAATTGATGCCAGACATTTCGTTTCACCTGACATAACCAGGGTAAAATGTTATTTTGAAAACTTGCTCTGCACTCACATTCCAACTCTCATTTAAGATTTCAGCAGGAATTTTGTGAAACAGCCAAAGGACCACACATCCTCGGTGAAACCCAAATTCGAAACAAACTTATGACTTTTATACCCAAAACACATTTGTGCAAATACATTGGATTATTTTTCTCTTTTTTTTTTTTTTCCCAAAGAAAGAGTGGAGAATCTCGTGGTTCATTTCTCTTCCTCCCCTGCTTTTTGCAGTTTCACAGAGCCATGGGAGCTTAGGAAGTGAACCCAGACAAGAAGAGGTCATGGCTGGAGGAACAAACCACACATGGGACTGCATTTCTTTTCAGCAGATGGTAGGCATGCACTGCTCAAACAGAGCTGTCTTGCTGCATCCGTGTACAAATGGGATGATCAAGGCATTCTTTGGGCACTGGAGAGAGGAGGATGTAGATTCCTTCCAGCTGAGGTGGAAGAGAGGCCTCAATTCCCACCTCCTGATTCTGTGTTCTATCCAGAAGGATGCATCATGGAGGAAAATCACAGACATTGCTAGTGATTCTCTCTGTTTGAGAATAGAAGGACTGATCCTTCTGCTTCTTAAACAAAGAGCAGTTTTAGGAAGGTAATTTTTCTGAAGCGAGCACCTTGGAGTCAGGATCCTGAGCTATGGCCCCACGCAGCCCAAGGTAGGCTGTTATGTTTTGGAGAGAGGATTTGTCTATGTATCTTTGGTTGAAAAATTCAGAGTTCCCAAATCCAGACCATGGACTTTGATCTTATTTTAGCAGAAAATGTCCTAAAATGTGAGGTACTGTACCACCTGGATACAGACAATGGTCCTTCTTCATGTGTCTGGCCTGTATTATTTCCTTCCCTTGGAAAAAATGACAAAATTTTCAGTAGTTATTTATCAAGTTAATAAAGCAAAGCAGCCAGCCTAAACTGACATGAAACATAAAGAAAAGGAAAATTTTTCCAGTTGGCTGAAAAGAGCATTTTATTTGAGGCTAAGGTAGCTGCCATTTTTTAAAGAGTGGTAGAAATGTCATTAGCCAAGATTCCAGACTTCAAAAATTAAATCTTTTCTCATCTGGGAGCAATTTGGATTAGGCTATCAGATTATGATCTACACTATTGATCCACAACTCTTTTTTCTTTTTTTGTTAATTTTTTCATTCTGCATCATAAGCAAATAAGCTGCATATAAAATTGCCTGCCTGATTTCTGACATGCCCCAAGTAAATTTGATTCACCCAGGTCTTATTCTATCTAATCTGACAAGAGTCCAGACTGCTTTATGTATAATAAATAAAAGCATTTGTGATATAACACAACCTGTGTTTGCATGCCCTGTGCTGCTTTTCTGGGACACATGGACTGTTGATGGCTTTTGGACTTTTATATTGTTTTGGATTTTTTTTTCCCTGAGATAATTGTGCTCAGGTGGCTGAAGAAAAATACAATTATCTGACATGACAAGCAGCAGCTAGTTTGAATCCTAAATGAAATGTCAATCAAAATAAATGACAATGTTATGGAGAGATAGTACCCTCATTATGGCTGAGGTTTGAACTGAATTTTCATTATGGAAGTTGATGATGGATACAAGACCTTTAGAAGTCAAAAGGGAACTTTTATAATCTTGGTAGTCAGATCTGTGGGCAAAAGTCTCTTACAGGTAGTGAGGGCGATTCCTCAGATACTACCAGGATGAAGGAAGCACAAGGGCTTAATGAAATTTTCATGTTCTGTTTAGATCAAAGATAATACTTAATGTAGTGCAATCCTTATTCTTATAATTCTTATTCTTCTGGATGTGATATAATGCTTATTCAGCAGCCACATAATGTTATATAGGCATGTGCTGTGATAGAACCTTGTTTAAATGTTTGATGTTGTGAAGGATTTTTGTGTTGGTTCTTCCAAAATAGATACTTGACTTAGTGCAACTCTTTTTACACTGCTTGAACTTGCAATATTTGCACTGCTACCATT
Organism: Taeniopygia guttata; assembly: GCF_048771995.1. Lineage (NCBI taxonomy): Eukaryota > Metazoa > Chordata > Aves > Passeriformes > Estrildidae > Taeniopygia > Taeniopygia guttata. The sequence continues at coordinate 13,897,410 of NC_133029.1, forward strand.
ATCATAGAAACCTTTCAGTGTCAAATATAGCACCATGAATCTACAGGAGTTTTTTTCAAATGTTTTCAGTAACTTTTTTATTATTTTCTGATCGAACATCACTGGGCAGCTTAATATCTGTTATAAAAATGTGGAACAGACCTGAAGCAAATATTAAGATTTGTTGTATCTTAATTCCCATCACTAAAAGTGAGTGACTGAGCATCAGAAAATCAGGACTGATGGCTTTTCCCATTAGGCTTGGGAACTCCAAGTCCCTGGGTCTTATAATTACTATCTACAAACTAAGCACGTAATAAATCTTCACATAACTTCCAGAGCTGATTACTTCTGTAATCATGAAGAAATCTTCTTCTAGCATAGTCATGGTGTTTTTTGCTGTTGCTAGAATTTAAATTGTATTTCCATTGCTGCTAGAAAAAGGACACCAGCTTTAACATGCTTGAGGTACTAATGATGAGCTCTGTGGTGTGGGCTGGAAGGGATTCCAGACAAGGTCTTCATGTAAGTGTTAGCCATCATAAGGTGCTCAAAGACTGTAGAAGCTGAAAGGTATTCAGAGTGGAGAAATGAAATTAATTAGCTGATAATTGACAAAAGATGTTTTGGTTTCAGCTATCCAGTGCAATATGTTTTAGAGTTTTTGATTTGTCCTGGGGGATCACAGTAGTATTTTATAGAAGTGGTGTTTTGTTGGAATTTTTCCCTAACTGTGCACTACTCTAAAAAATCTTAATGGAAAATTCAGTTTTTCAGGCTGGAGCTATCCAGGAGCCTCTTTGGAATTACTAGCTGCATGTGTTTTTGGAGCCAAACATTTCAAATATTTTCTCCCCCTTATCTTAGCATTAGTTTTTGCTACCATATTTGCTGCTCACAGCCACTCCATCCTTTTTCTCTCCCTATACCCAAAACAGCACTGCTGAAACATGCAGCCTTCATAGTCCACCTAATCAGGATTGATTCCAGGTGCTTTTGACAGTATTGTCACCATTAGCAATGCTGATGACACTTCTGTGTGTGTGCCCTGTGATCAGGCCCATTTGGACCCATTATTAAGGTTTAAGGATTTTACAGCCTACTTCCCTTCTTAGATTCCCTTGCTGCATATTATCCATCTGGCCTCCTAGAACTGCCTCCCAACAGTTCTGATAACTATGCCAAATTTCTGTTCCCATGGAAACTGTTTTAAGAGTGCTTTAAAATTTGAGAGGTGTATCATTTGCTATCTTGAATGGGTCATATTTCCATTTGCTTCGGTCTTTATATTTTCTTTCTTTTTATTCCTGGTTAGTGTTGCCACTTGTCCTGAACAAGAGGAAAGTTATGAGTTTTGGACACCGGTCCTGTATCTGAGTTTCCACATTTTATGTTGTGAAGAACAGCCCTTAAACGGTTTGCAGGGTTTTTTTATTGCATCTTTTAAGACACAGCAAGGAAATTGCACACATTAATAGAAGGTAGAAGAGCAACTGCTTCAAAACTGTGTAGTTTTACATTCTTTAAAGTAGATTTTGGAAACCATTAAAAATGCTTTTACCATCCATGATTAGATAGGTTTATTAAATATGAAAGGAATTGTTGTGATGGCATCTCAAAGTCTGTGCAGTGTCTATGCACATACAGAATCTGCAGGCCCATTTCACAAAAAGGTTTTCAAAGAAATTCAGCTTTGAAAAGTCTTACATACCAATTCCATGGAAGAAATAAATCTTTGTTTTCCACTCCTTTCCAGGAAAGCAATCTGCTGCATTTGTTAAATATTTTACAGAAAGAGATTAAATGCCGCAGTAGCTGAGGTCTCCTCAAGCATTGCACTACACCAGTGCTTCACATAATAATCCCATCCCAAATTCCCTTCACGTAGCCACAGGCATGGGACTAAAGAGGGAAAGAAAAATACAAATTTCAAAGATGTCGTTCACTCCTGAAGAGAGCAAAGGTGGTGAATATTTCTGCATTTACATGTTGCCATAAGATGCTATTTGTAGTATGGCATAAAGATGTCATGTGTCTTGTACTGTCTGTTGACACCTCTTCTGTGAATTATTTACATATATGCAGAGTTCAGAAAATGTTCTGTGAGGATTAGGAGGGCAGAGGTAACCTGTCATAACAATATCTTTATTTGGATCTATTATTAAAGGGATTTCAGATGTGATATATTTCCTAGCAAACATAAAAATGCTGCTCACTGCTAGAACAAAGGTTTGCTCAATGTGCTTAGTGGGCAGAATACTAATTTTTAGACCATTGCTGTTTCCAGAACCTTAGTTATTCCCATAGAATTTTTCTTTCAGAATAGCACTTAATCAAGGAGTTGGATTAGAGCCCAATTAAAAGGTGCTATGGGGCTTATGTATGTGTTTAACTATTTTCCTGAGCAGTGATGAAATCAGGAATCATAAAGCTTTTGCTAAAGCTCCAATTGTTTGAGCAATCTGTTCTATGTACTCCTTGTCATTAAGAATGCAACATGGGAAATCATAGGCATATTGGCTTTGTAAAGGTTTCAAAAGCTGATTTACTCTTTGCTTTAGCTAGAAAAAGTCAGACCAAAAAAAGTTATTTTTCTTTTTCTTTTTTTTTTTTTTTCCTTTAGCATTTTTTAATAAGAGCTGAGGTTTTTCCCTTTCCTTCTTTCTGATACAGTTTCTTTTACAGTCAAATTTCTGCTCTCCTCTGTTCTGGTCTTCTGCCATAAAAAGGCTGAGAAACATTCCTATTGTAAACCTCATTTTATGGAGAGATTCAGAGACCAGCCTCACTGTAGTTACATTTCCCCCCAAGCCAATTTTGTTTTAGTCCCTCTTTTAAAAGATCAGAATTTAAATATGCTTTACTGTTGGCTCTTTCTTGATAGTCTTAGCCCTGAAATAAAAGATAACAAAAATTCAGAGATATTCTATTGTTTAGCATGAGGTACCAGTAGAAAGGTAGAAGACAGTAAAGATGTAAGCTCAAAATGGAGTTTGCATACTGAAGAAGAGACTCTCTCATCTCAAACAAAAATAAGTTGTACCAGGATTTCTCAAGTCTTCAAATGGGTGCATCAAACTAAAGGTCAAAAACTGCTATTTAATCTGTCTGGGACTCAGGGTTTGATATAAATCTGAAGGGACACATAATACATATAATTATTAACCTTTAAAAAATTGTATAAACAGAGAAAAATAATGATTCCAACAGCACCGGAGTAAAATTAGGGGTTTTCATGCCCATCACAAAATGTTAAGAATACATAAGTCTGAGAAGAAGGTAAAATCAAACATTTTTCACCACATTTGGAAACAGGGAACAAAATTATGTGAACTGCTTATTGGACAAATTCTTTAAATCCTTTGGGAAAAAAAATAAAACAAAACACAAAACCCACTAACTTCATGGAGCTTTAAATATAGCTAATTAACAGGATGAGACAGGAACTCTTAAATAACAGGTGCAAACAATTAAGCAATCACTCAGGCTGTTGTGAAAGATAAAATTTAAATAAGATCCAGCCTGAATCTTTGCAGTATTGTTGAGGAAAAGAGCAAGAAAGAGATGGATCCTTAGAAATGCAATATATGCCCTTTATAACTGGGACAAGTTTATGCCCTTGTTATCTGAAGTAATGGGTGAGGGGCAGGAGAAGACTTGGGGTGCAAGGGGAGTCCCAGATGCACAGACTGCACTTCTGTTCATCCTAAATAATTTCATATTTATATGGCACTGTCCCACAGTTCCATATAAACATTTCAAGCATGTCCTACATGCCTGTTCAGGTTTAGGAGGAATAACTAAAAAATAATTTCTCAATAAAAGCACAGGAAGAGCAGGTGTGGGAGGAAAAGTGCAGTTGGTGAACCACAGTCATGAGTCAAGATTTGTTACACAGCCTGGTGGGCATTGCTAGGGGAAATAATCTCTGTCCGTGTGGGAAGTGCCCAGGAGCAGGGAGCAGCATCTAAATGAAAAAGTTAATTGATGGGCTTGCTATAAGGCAAAACCCCACAGTATGCATCTGAAAAGAACTGAAAGCCTTTCATTCTACATTTAAATTGCAGTTTACAGTCCTTATAGTCCCTTTCCTATGCTGCAGCTGTATCTACTTTAAAAAAATTATTAAAAGATGCAAAAATTTAATAAAACCAGTTCATATGAGAATAGTTGGGAAATTCTTGGTAATATACAAATGCACAGGGAGATCACCCAAGTGTGAAAATTAAATTAGGAATAAAAGTTGTGGGAAGGAGGAATGGTTCCAGATAAAGTTAAGCTAGAAAAATTCTTTAGAATTTTTAAAACGGGAGAATGTATTGTAATCACTGAGACTTGGTGGGGTACATTGGTGGGGGAGTGAAAAACCAAAACGACAGTACATTTTTGGTAAAAAAAAGTATCTTCAGGAACTTTCTTTTCAGAAATGACTGGTGTCCTCATGAGGTCATGTCCTCCTGTGCTGTTTTGATGCAGTATTCAATGGCCAGAATTTGGCTAATTCATGTTGTACAGCAAATGCCCTTTGTGTATGAATACCTATTCCTGGAGACCTTCATGTTCTGCTACCAAGAAGCAAAATTGAACATACACAACCAGCACAAGTGTATGGGGCCCATGGTGGGCAGCCTTGTGGAAAGGGTGTTCTGAGCAGTCCCATGAGAGATGTGGTGCATGATCAATGGAATTCCCTGACTCTGTCCCAGCTCTGGTGGCAATCCTCAATTTTCCAAGCAACACAAGACTCTGACCTGATTCAGGCCCTGCTTGTAGGAGTCAAAGGGGCTCCTGAGTTATCAGTACATGAGCAGGGATGCCACTTCGGTTGGGATGATTTCTTACCAGTTTTAACAGACACAAAAAACAAAAAGGTTCAGTTTTCCCTAAAATGGTCAGTTGTTCTATCTGAGCTGTCTGCTATATTATGGAAGGGAAAGATGATATCGGGAAATGAGAACTTCTCCCCTACCCATGGATGTTATACAAACCAGTTCTCTTCTGGTTTTCTGCAGTGCTGCAGATGTGTAATGTGAATTTCTGTGCTGAATGGCTGTTCTTGAGCCCTCTTCCTTGACTTATGGAAAGGGAGGGCTGATTTCCTCCCTCAGCCTCCTCCTTTCTATATCAGCCCTAGCAGGACTCTTATGCACAAGCAGCCCCCTGCCCTCAGAGCTGCAGTGCTGATTGTGGCTCTGGAGTGGAAGGCAGAAGGTGGAGGGTTGGTGGAACCTGGCAGGATGCTCTGTGCCAAGAGAATAAATCATTAAAGTCAACACTGCTGGACAGGTTGAGTATTTACTACCAGGGTTCACACCTCAAGTCTGAAAACTCCAGCAAAGGTTTAAATCTGCAGACCAGCTTATCCTGCCACAGCACAAAGAGGCCATTTAAATACATTTAATTCTTTAAAGGATCAGAGCCTGAATTCCCAACAGCTACAACCACTGCCAGAGAAAACAACTGTGCAGTAGTCAGAGATTAAGACTGAGAAGGTGGCATGCCAGTAAAGGATGAAAAAGAAAAGGATTCAGAGCTACTTAAAATGGCTTCTCCTTCCATTTGAAACATGTTTATCCTGTTTTTGTTTGGATCTATTTTACAGAAATGCAAATCCGGCCAGAGATCTGGATTCCAATATCTGTAAGATATGAATCAGAGCTTTAACCCATTCCTGGAGTAAAACTGCTGTAAATATGACAGCATATATACCTCTCACACACTTTTTTTCTTCATTTAGACAGATATAATTATCAGAGTTGTAGTAATTAAAGGTTTTCTCATTTAAAATACTGTTTCCCTTTTAGTGATGGTCATAAGCAAGATTTAGGAGCAAATGCTGGGGACCGTTGTTAGTCTGTAGAGCAAGAATGCATTATCATACTGAAATTACATAATCATGAGTGCAAGGGTATGACAAATAGCTTGGAATAAATTGTGGGTAGAAACCTCTTCCAAATAAGAAATAACCACTCATAAGTAGCACAGCTAATTGCTTCTATGCCCTACCAATCCCTATGGAATAGATGCATAGGAAAGAATTAAGTAGTTGCATCAGCTGCTCTGAATTCAGAAAATAAAAAGGAAAGCTGAAAATGAGATAGAAGATAAAAACTGAAGTGCCATGAAACCACAAGCATATATGTCCACAGCATATTGTGTTGTTGACTTGATTGTGGCATAGCTGCCCCCTTAGGGTGCTGGTGGATTTAGCATAGCTGGGACTACATAGGAGCTATGTTATACGAAAGTGGTTTTTTTTTTTTTTTTTAAGTACAAAATTTAATGAAATAAAGTAACATCTCATTTTTTTGTGCCAAAGCAGGACTTTTACGAATAGTTTTTCAGTGGGCCACAACCAGGTTTGCCAAATGTAGGTTCCAATTTTTTTGTTCAGAGACTTTTAGTTACCAAAACGTGCCCTGCTTGTCATTCCTGCCTCAGGCTGAGAAAGTTAAGAAAGCATAAGGAGCCTTTCCCTTTGTCACTGCATGCACCTGGTCAGACAGCTTTTCCTTGGGACTGTGGCTGATGGCAAGCAGATGAATCTGTAGAACAGGGTAAAAGGATGCCTTAGATATGGAAATATTTAGGATGAACAGTTAATTGGCAGATATCAGCTTCATACACTGCTTGAGTAGAGAGGTCTGAGTGCAATGATAGGAATGGAAGAAATATCAGATTCCTGTCCAGAGCAAAATACTGATCCCAGATGAGTGTCCAGCCAACAGAGTCTCCTGTGCCAGCTGGAAAATGCCAGTAATGGCCATTTCCCAAAAAACAAGACAGACACACGCCAAGATTCAGCTGTTGGCTGTCTCCCTGTAGGGCCAGCCAATTTTTCCACCTTGACACCACATGGTAATATTGGAAATTATAGAAGAAGCTTATAGGAGTCAGCTACCAACAGAAGACTGTCATGTGTGTTTGTTAATTCAGTTTTTAAACCCATAAGCCTCCTATAGCACTATCTAGGAACTGAGAGATGTTTGACTGGCTTCCTTTTATATCACTTGTCCAAGCTGAAAGAATCACAGATGAATATGAGTAAACAAAAGTAAAAAGTTATCCACTCTTTCTTTTTTGTAATATTGGCTAAAGGAATTTTATGTACAACATTGAAACTTGTAGCTTATTTGGGTCTATAAAAAATATATGCAAAGGAGAGAGCTGTGCAAGACTCCAAGGTGATTCTGAATTACCCCTAACTTTCATTTCAGCACAATGAATTTCAAGGACACTGAATTCTGATGAGATTGGAGATTGCATGAACATAAAATCACATGCAAAACCAATTTGACTACTGAGTCTCACCTGGATTACTTTAAAAACCTTATGAAATGGCAAATTTAGCATGTTTTGACAGCCAGAGTTATAAAATGAGCAAGATTTAATTGTAGCTGGATATTAGGTTGAAATTCCTGTAAAATCAAGACTGAACAGCGGGTGTCTTTATGTGGTTTCATGTACTGTTTCCCACATGGTGGATTTTTCTTACTGATGTCAGAATACTTTAGGACACTTCATGTTTTCAAATGAGATCAATAGACAGAACATACTGGCACAGTCTAGGAAAGATGTTTTCAAAATAAATGTCCTGATTAATATTGTTTTAGCTGAAAGATGGAGTCAGATATTGCATCCTTCTATTCTTTGATATTTTGAAGGCTGGGAAGAGGCTGGAAGAGAATAAGTGGAGACAGTAGTGAGCCTTTTAGCCTTGCTTTCTTGCTATTTAATGGCATTAACTTCAGAGGTGCTGTTCAAGAGAATGTTTGCATTTTCAAATGAGAGAGGCCTGTCTGCTGTGACATCATTGCCACTGAAAGCAAGTCAGTTATACAACACCTTTTTAAAAGCCCTTAAGGAAAAAAAAATCCCTCTTGGAAATTTAACTGAGAGTTTGATTTATACATCAGATAGCAAAAAAACTATTAACCTTTCAGCGTCTTTATTCTGCCCCAAGTTGTATTTGGTTTAATTGATGGCCTCATTGTGTGTTCTGTGAGTAGTTGGCAGTCTCTTGCTCCTGTACCCAGCTGAAGTAAAGATTTTAAGCCTACATTTGTCAGACAAGCCTACCAGTGCTTGTTTGAGCCTCTTGTGTACAGCTCACATCAGCTAAGATAATCTCTCTAATGTGATGGAAATTACTTCACCTGACAAAATATGCTTTTGGCAAGGTTACCAGAATGAAAAGTGACTTACTGTGAAAATATGAATAGGAGCTGAGGCCATATGTCTCCAAATAGTTTAAGGAACTGACACTGTAAGGAATGAAAAGGATGGACTGCATGAGGAGCCAGGAAGATGAAGCCAGGCGATTTTAGGCCAGCACTGTGCTGATTTCAGGGGCAGGCTCATACCAAAGTGATCAGCTGGAAGCAATACCTGCCTGATCTCAAGCACTCTGCTTTCCCCCAGAACTCAGGAGTCCACAACTCCATGGAAGTGTGTCCTTCTTTGGTGCAGCAGCACCAACAGAGCTGGTCAAAACCAGTGCCACTGTGGAAAGCTGTCTCTAACTGCTCTCATATAAACAGTTTGTGAATTCAGGCTGGTCTCACAATTAAAAAATAAAAAAATGGAAAGAACAAGAATAAAAATGGCTTAATACTTCAGACTTAAATATACAAAATTATATCTAAATGCCAAGTACATCCCTATTGAGATGCAAGTATTAGACCTGGGCAAAATGTGGAATTTTCTGCTTTCTCCAAGGACTGCACAGACCACTTTAGTCCCTAATGCTGGCTGGAAAAGCTTTGATAATAACAGGGATCATGGAATTAAAGACTGGTTTTGGTTGGAAAGGACCTTTAAAGGTCATCTAGTTCATCCATTCCTCTGTGATGAACACATGATGGTATGTCTGTTGTCTGTTGTTGAAGGCCTGAAAGCCTTTAAAGGTGCAAGTTATTTCTGCTCATATTAGCTTATAGCTGTCTAAAATATGCAATATTCAAAGTTCCATGTAGCACGAGAAAAAACTGGGGAATTATTTTTTCCCCCCTCTGGATTTATTGGGAAAAGCTCCAGGGCTTATTTAATTCCTGCAATTAGGGTGGTAACTAATCAAGTTCCATAAGATAATTCATGTATGCATTTTTTGGAATATTTTATTTCCATTTATACCTGAGAAGTCAACATATGTGGTGATGGTTTAATGGTTTGATGAATGGGGAAATATATAGCTCAGTGCTTGGCTTTGCAAATCCTATTTATTTAATCTCTTGCTGAGTAATTATTTCATGATCTAACTCCTGAGTAGGTATGTGAATCAGGAGAACCACAGGTTGTACATATTTGATACCTATGTAGTAGTTTTGGAGTTAGATGTATAAACTCTCTGAAATTCTGAGTTCTTGTGACTTCCCCTAATGTGGCAGCAAGCCCAGCTCAGTCACCACTCTCCCAGCAGAGCCTGGCCTCA